>NC_091982.1:219295487-219917273 GCF_044704955.1 Pristiophorus japonicus
GTTCCGAGTAGACCGCTTGCTTTGGGAATCTCGTGTCTGGCATGTGAACTATGTGGCCTGCCCAGCAGAGCTGATCAAGTGTGGTCAGTACTTCACTGCTGGGGATGTTGGCCTGGACAAGGACGCTAATGTTTGTGCATCTGTCCTCCCAGGGGATTTGCAGGATCTTGCGGAGACATCGCTGGTGGTATTTCTCCAGCGACTTGAGATATCTACTGTACATAATCACGTCTCTGAACCATACAGGAGGGCGTGTATTACTACGGCCCTGTAGACCATGAGCTTGGTGACAGTTTTGAGGGACTGGTCTTCAAACATTCTTTTCCTCAGGTGGCCGAAGGCTGCACTGGCGCACTGGAGGCGGTGTTGGATCTCGTCAATGCCTGCTCATGTTGATAGGAGGCTCCTGAGAGAGGGGAAGTGGTCCACGTTGTCCAGGGCCATGTCGTGGATCTTGATGTCTGGGGGGCAGTGCTGTGCGGTGAGGACAGGCTGGTGGAGGGCCTTTGTCTTACGGATGTTTAGCGTAAAGGCCCATACTTTCACATGCCTCGGTAAATACGTCGACTATGTCCTGGAGTTCAGCCTGTGTGCGTACCGACGCAGGCAACTACAGCTTCCCATTGGTTCTGTAGTTTATTTCCACTGTGTGTGCATGCATGTGGTGATTTACATATAGATATTTATGTACAAAAAACACTTCATTGTAGTTCAATAAAATACACCTTTTATTTGCCATCTGCTTTGAAAAAATGGCAAAAAGTTGTTGGATGTACATAATTTATTAAAGGATCTTTTTATTTTCCTGTCCTGAACATGATTCTACTCGGGTGAGCAACCTTCTGATAGTTTGCCCAAATGGCTATTCTTCTTGTGAGCCGAGAGAGCAAGTGTCAGCCAGCAGGCTATTTGAACATTGAAGCACCACAGGGGACCCCCAACCCTCACCTCTCCTATTGCCTTTGTGCATATGCTGGGGTCCAGATCAGCATTCGGGAGTAGAGAGCTGTGGCTGCCTTTTTGTTTATTCTCTCGTACTCACACTCCCACATGTGCAGTCAACAAGCCTGCTGCTGTCCTAGGAGTCCAGTCCACTAACTAGAGATCAAACATGATCTTCCAATCTGTTAGATTCAATATCGCCTCGGGGTTTAAACAACTTTTATACCAATGGCTGCATTGTTCAGCTCATGAAATAACCCAGCAGACCCAGTTTTGATACTCATGTTGGGTGTATTGAATACAGTGCCTGATTAAACTTAAATTACAGCCACTGAGGGGAGACTTAATTGAGATTTATAAAATTATGAGGGGCCTAGATAGAGTGGATAGGAAGGACCAATTTCCTTTAGCAGAGGTGTCAATAAACAGGGGCCATAAATTTAAAGTAATTGGTAGAAGAATTAGAGGGGAGTTGAGAATTCTTTTCACCCAGGGGGTGGTGGGGGTCTGGAAATCACTGCCTGAAATGGTGGTCAAGGCAGAAACCCTAATCAAATTTTAAAAGTACTTGTATATGCATTTGAAGTGCTGTAACCTACAAGGCTACAGACCAAGAGCTGGAAAGAGATTAGACTGGATAGCTTTTTTTCGGGCGGTGCAGACACGAGCCAAATGGTTGCCTCCTGTGCCATAAATTTCCGATTCTATGATTCTACGCTTTACAGTGGACAAGCTACAATTAAACTTCACATTGCTCAAAAAATATTCTTATATTTGATTGAAATTTTGGGGTTTTTTGCATCTAGATTTGATCTTTTTGAAAAGTATTGCCTTTATGCTTGACCAATAAAATTATTTATTTCCTATTGAACAAATAAAGGTTCAGCAAACTGTTTTGTGAAGATAGGTTGAGACTCCAAAACTTTAAGACAAGTTCTGTGTATTTCCAACATGTTTTGTTGATGATAATTGTGCTTTTTAACAATGAAGTTGACTATTTATAAACCAGATATGGCCTGAAAACATGTACAATTAGATGCAATATTATTTAGTGCTCAGTTTGGCCATTTAAGTGAATCCCTCCTTTGACGGGTGCACAACATATCCCCTTTTATACCTGCTTTCTCTAATTTGATTTGAATTAAAAGAAAAAGAAACATTTTTGTATGTTTTTTTTCTCCAGAAGGTTACAATATCAAAAGTATTTTGTGTAGTAAAAGCCCTTAATTGAGCTGATATTACCAGCTTTTATAATCGTCCAGGTTTGGATACAATAACAATATACTTGGACCACTGCTGTGATCATAGAAACAGAATCAGACTTCAGGGGAAGAGAACCAAAAGCTAGAACAATTCTTCCATATTGTTTTCAAAATATGAGGCTTTTTAAAAACAATATATGTTATGCACATTAACTGTAAAGTTGTTACTTGAACTTTCCGTATGGAGCGAACACACAATTCCACAAATGGCCAGTTTTGACGACAACTAGGTATCGCAATTTAATGTGTTATGTGCCCTTGTAGAGATCTACGCATCATTTGTCACTTTTTATTCGCTCCTCTCTCCTTCCTTGCAGCAGTTTCATTTTTCTTGCCCCAACCATGTCCCATTTTCTAGCTTTCTCTGCCAAACATGCTGACTTGAGCTAGAACCTGGTTCCAGACAATTGATGCTTTACTCTAATAGTCAGTCTTGTATGAGCCTAAACAGTGAGCATCAGAAGACTATTGAATTGCAGGACCATTATGTTCCAGGTCAGTCCTCACCCAACATCCATCTGAGCGCTTTCTAGCAGGGGTCACTGGACTGCAATGAAACGACTGAAACTAAGCTGATTTTTTTTTCTCTCCCACCCCAGTCTGGGAACACAGAAAATTGTAGCATTTCTTTCATGTCCTGGATTAGACAACTAAATCAGGGATCAAACCAGTGAGCTTATTGGTCTGTTTGGCTCACTACCAAGCCAGATGGTGTCTTTTACCCACAAACTATCAAGTGTTGCTTTTTTTGTTATGACCCCAACCAATGTTCCCTCTAATTTTTATTTTAGATGCACGACCGCTTTAACTGACTTTGCGGCCCATTCAAATTTTCACACTTGTGTGGCTTTTACAATGTAAAACCGATGAGCAGCCTGTGAGGGACCTCCAGATCGCTACGCAGCTTAGCAGGAATGTTGACTCCCCTTTTGGTACCATATTTTTTTGTTTTTATGCTACGATTGTGGAAGATGTGTGAAGTGGTAGTACCATTAACTTATAAAAGATGTTTTTTTTAAAAATCAGAAATCAATTCTTTTATTGGGGAGGGAAGATCAGGTATACTTAATTCTGTGAATAAATAGAAGGAAATATATTTAAAATTACCTTTCATGTTTTGTTTCATCATTTACTTTTGTTTAAGGTAATCCTTGCAAACTGCATGGCAACTGTGTTTAAGTAACACATTTAGTGTAGCAAAACGTTCCAGTGTTTCAGAGATGAAAAGCAGATGCATAGTAGTTGGAGAGGTGACATCGGGGTGGTTGAAGAAGTAGGTTTAGAAGATCTAGAGGGGGAAGAAGCAAGGCAGAGATTATAGGAAGGTGCTCCAGAATGTGTAGTAAAGACCACTGAACAAGAGCAATGTAAAGATGATCAGAAAATTATAGGACATTTCTGGCACATAACACTGGCGGAGGTACTTTTTTTTTTAAAAAGAGGCATGGTCATAGAGGCTATCTCTTTCACATTGGATTTAAATATTTTAATGAGACCACACGTGAGTAGTATGTAAACATACGCACCTAGACCACCATGGTGGAGGTGTGGCTCTCCTCACCAAATCACACCTTGGTCTGTCTCCCTACTCCTCGGGCACTTTCTCCCCATTTGAGCATCTGACCTTATTCCACCCCTCTCGCCTCTCATTTAAGATTCTTCTTCTCTACCACCCACCCAAGTTCCATAAAAATATTATTACAGACATCGTCACTGATTTCCTCCCTTAGCCTCTTTACCAAGCAACTTCTCATCCTTGGTGATTTCAACCTCCATCTCAATTCATCATGCTCTCTCTACCCTCCTATCCTCCCTTAATCTCTCCCGCCAAGTAAATGCCCCAACCCATATTCACAGCCATCCCTTCGACTTTGCCATCTCTCGTGGCCTCGCTACTCCCATCGTGTCAATCGCAATAAGGCCATCTCTGACTTCCTTGTATCACTCTCCATCCCCCTCCAACCCTACTTCCTTCTGTGTCAATCCCTGGAGAAAAAAACCTCTCCCAACTCTCAACTGCACTTACAAAATCCCAACTGGCCAGCCTTTGGCCCTCCATTCACCATGACATTTCTGCAGCTACTGATCTGTTCAACCACACCCTCACCACCACCTTTGATGCCCTAGTCCCTATTAAAACAATTACACACTCTCATCCTGGCTGTTCCCCCTGGTATGGCCCTCATCTTCACTTCCTTAAGTCCAAGATACACGGACTTGAATGGATATGGCGGACAAATGGTTTAGCCATTCACTGCCAGATCTGGCTGGACCACACCAAAGCATTATTGGGCCCGGCTCTCGTCTGTCAAAACTGCTCACTATTCCAGAATTGTTGTGGAATGCAAAGATAATTCCCGGCTTGTATTCTCTACTGCTAACTGTCTTCTTAAACCCCTATCCTGTCTCCTCCACCCTCACCTCCAATAACAAGTGTGAGGAGCTCATGGACTTTTGTCTCTAAGGTTGAGATCAGCTGCCTTTGCCCCTTCCCTTTCTGCCCACTGGGTCAGATCTCCCCTCATGACTTCTCCATGCTCATCTTGTCCACAAGACCCACTTCCTGATCCTATTCCCACCAAAGGGTTGACCACCCAACTTCCTTTTCTGGCTCCCATGTTAGCTGATATTGTTAACCGTTCTCTCTCCTCAGGCACTGTCCCCCTCTCCTTCAACTCTGCCATCATCACCCCTCAAAAATTCAACCCTCCATCCTTGCAAACTATTGCAACATCTCCGACCTTCCTTTCTTCTCCAAAGCCCTTAAACGTATTGTCGCCTCCGAAATCCGTGCCCATCTTTCCCGGAACTCGATGTTTGAATCCCTCCAATCAGGTTTGGTCCCTTGCCACAGTACCGAAACGGCTTATATCAAAGCCACAAATGACATCTTTTGTGACTGCGACAAAAGTAAACTATCCCCCCTCGTCCTTCTTGACTGGTTTGCAGCCTTTGACACGGTTGACCACTCCATCCCCCTCCAACACCTCACTACTGTCGTCCAGCTGGGCGGGACGGCACTCACCTGGTTCCATTCTTATTATTTAATCGCTAGAGATTCACCTGCAATGACTTCTCTTTCCACTTCCACATCTTTACTTCTGATGTCGCCCAAGAATCTATCCTTGCCCCCTCTTATTTCTCATCTACATGTTGTCCCTTGGCAACATCATCTGATAATATAGCGTCAGTTTCAACATGTACACTGCTGACGCCCAGCTCTACCTCACTCCACGGTCTCTTGAATTGTCAGAAGGCCTGTCTGACATCCAATACTGGATGAGCAGAAATGTTCTCCAATTAAATATTGGGAAAACCAAAACTGTTATTTTTGGTCCCTGCCACAAACACCTTTCCCTAGTCACTGACTCCATCCCTCTCCCTGGCAACTGTCTGAGGCTGAATCGCACTGTTTGCAACCTTGGTGCCATATTTGACCCTGAAATGAGCTTCAGACCACACATCAGCGGCATAACTAAGACCACCTATTTCCACTTCTGTAACATTGCCTGTCTCCGCCCCGCCTCTGCTGTTGAAACCCTCATCCAAGCCTTTGTTACCTCAAGACTTGACTCTTCCAGCCCAATCCTGGCTGGCCTCCCAAATTCTATCCTACATAAACTTGAGGTCATCCAAAACTTGACTGCCCATGTCCTAACTAGCACCAAGCCCCTTTCACCCATCGCCCCTGTGCTTGCTGACTTACATTGGCTCCTGCTTAAACAATGCGCGATTTCAAAATTCTCATCCTTATTTTCAGATCTCCCCATGGCCTAGCCCCTCCCTATCTCTGTAATCTCCTCCAACCTCACAACTGCACCCCACCCCCGAGATATCTGCGCTCCTCTAATTCTGTCGTCTTGAGCATCCCCGATTTTTATAATTGCTCAACCATTGGTGGCTGAACCTTCGGTTGCCTAGGCCCTAAGCTCTGGAATTCCCTCCCTAAACCTCTCAGCATCTCCCCCTTCTCCTGCTTTTAAGGCGCTCCTTAAAACCTACCTCTTTGACCAAGCTTTTGATCTTTTGCCCTCATTTCTCCTTGTATGGCTTGGTGTCAAATTGTTGTCTTAAAACGTGCCTGGGGACGTTTACTACATTAAAAGGTACAATGTAAATACAAGTTGTATGACCACATGTTCAAGTTGTGCATGAAAGTGAGAACATACTCTGCTTATGACCTCAGGACATGCATGCAAAGGGCTTGTTCACAGGCTTAAAAACTTGCCCTGTTTTTTTTTTTATATATATATTTTATATATATTATATTCATTATCTAAACTGAGTTTTGCACCATTAATAGATTCTGCTAATTGGCGCAGTATTTTGTGTAGCGCAATATACCTTTAAAAAGATAGAATTGACTTTCTCCATTGGATATGATGACTAGATCTGATTGCATGCAACCGGTTGTGTAGTAGTCGCCACATAACTTTGCTTCAGAGCAGTAGGATCCTCAACTTCCAGAAACACAGCTGGCTGAAGCTATTTTTCAAATGTGTTTTTGTTCCTGTTTGAAGTCACAAAAATCAATATCTCTGTCATAGCGCGTTCCCTGATTGAATAATGTACTGAGGCTCGAGCATGAATAGCTTTTTGTGCTGCTGGTACTCTTAACGACAACTCAACACGCATCCAAGAGGAGAAAATGGAGATTTTTGGTTTACTGCTTATAAATGCAATCTTGTCTGGAAAACTTTCATCTTTAATTGTTCTCTATCCTCCCCACAATAGCAGCCATTGAGAGGTGATCCAAAACTCGGGTTGCCTGTGTCCTTACACCAAGTCCCGCTCACCAATCACCCCTGTACTTGCTGACTTACATTGGCTTCCGGTTAAGCAACCCCTTGATTTTCAAGATTCTCATCCTTGTTTTCAAATTCCTCCATGGCCTTGCCCTTCCCTATCTCTCTAATTTCCCCCCTCTCCTAATTCTGTCATCTTGAGCAACCCTGATTATAATCGCTCAACCATTGGTGGCCATGTCTTCTGTTGTCTAGGCCCTAATCTCTGGAATTCTCTCCCTAAACTTCTCCGCCTCTCCTCTTTTTTTTCTTTTTTTTTTCTCCTTTTAAGACACTCCTTAAAAAATTTACCTCTTTGAACAAGCTTTTGGTCACTTACCCTGATTTCCCCTTATGTGGCTTGGTGTCAAATTTTTTGTCTCGTAATACAATCCAAGGTGCTTCACAGGAGTATCACTACGTTCAAGCCGCTATATAAATACAAGTTGTTGTTGTGATTCAGCAGCCCAGGATGGATCATTTGCCAGTTGTTTTCTCAGCAACTATACGACAGATCAGAAACCGAAGGGGTTTGCAGTGGACAAACTGCATTTTATGATCATGATACAGTTCATTGAAAACTCAGTGAAATGTCTACCATTGCCAATTTTAGTGAAGTAGTTTGTGCAAACATTAAAATAGATTTTGCATTGCATGAATTTTAACACCAAAGACTAAAACAAGACTATATTTAGTTTACTCAACAAACACAATACGTACTGCTGAAAGACGATGTTTCATTCTCATTGACCATTGAACGTGTCCTTTACAATATAATCTTTAAGGGAATAATCTAATGTGGCTTTTAACCTGAGCATTCTTGTATATTTTCTGTTTGTCATGTGCCATTCTTTAGGAGGGTAAAGGTTAATGCATGGAATTTGCATTGGATTCTTGGTAGAAGATGGGCAGATCTCCTGGTGAAATGCCTAAAATCTAGCATTTCTGCGCACACTCCAGGGTTCTGATCTCCTGCCAATATAATGGCATGAGATTGGGAGAATTTCTGTGACGTTTCAGGTTCTTGACCAAAAATGACCAAAAAATACAAGTGCTTGGAAGAGTAGTTATCATGAATCAGAATTTGCAGTGGATAATAATGGCAGACTGGTATGCACATCTAAACGGGGAAATACTTAAATTGTGGTCAGTCATGCACTGCTCTGACACTGGCTGTACTGTCCCGTCTCTCTCTCCTCTTTCTCCCCACCCCACCCATAGCTGGGCTTTTCCATGGTGATATTTCTGTTAAATATCCTATTAAATGTTGTGCCATGTTGGATTAGGTAAGACTGGGGTTTTAACAGCGTATTGACAATTAAATGATAGATTAATTTTAATTTTGTGGATTGTCAAATTTCTCCATGATAAATTAAACTTAAGAAACTTAAATTTTTTTATATTAAATGTTTGATTGTGATTATTTTAGGTTCAGCTTTATACCCATGTGAGAGCCTCAGTCTTTGTTTAACTCTTAACATTTTTAAATTCTCATTTTCTGCTTCACTGAGAATTCTGCAATGCGATTGGCTGCTTACAGAGCTGCTTGATGTCACAGCAGATCGCGCTAGGGGATTCCCACGATACTGCACTAAAATCGCTTGAACGACAAAAAAGGCAACCGTCTCGCCACAGAGATTGCAAGATCTCTGGGCATCTTTCTTCAGGGCCAGCAGAGAATGGATTTACTTCACATAAAATCAGTGATCCTGTTTAATTTTAATTCCAAATACTTTTCCTGTAAAGATTAAATAAAATCTGTCTCCTGTGAAAAGAAGCATTAATGTAGCTCCATTGTTACTGTTTAACGCAACCTGAACTGCTTGGTGGTGCCACTCGCCTGTAGCACGAGTGAGATAAAATAGACTTCAAGATTATAAAAGCTTTGGAGACCCTCCTAGATTCCATAATGGTTACTTGGTGAACTCTTCTAGAAATAAAAATGTGGTCTGTTGAGGCGCCTGATGCAATTTTTTTCTCCTATTGATTTACTATGCATATTTGCTACATTCTGACGAAAAGACAAGGTTAGCATTTTTTACCTGTTACAAAGCATTAACAAATGACATTCTGTTCTTTGATTATAGTGTAGTACTTTTCCACTTTGTAGTACTGATGGTGATGATTTTGTAAGTGTAATCCTTTAATGGTATTTTGCGGTTTAAACTACCTTGCTATACTGCAAATAGCAAAAATTCAGTACTCTTATGTTTAAGTATAAGCTTTTTCATTATCACCTCTTGGCCCTGTTTTTAATTCACAGTCGTTCAAAAGGGGGAAAAAAACTCAACTTGAATGAGACTTGCAATTAATTATTTGAGTTCTACCAAAAGGTACAGTATTGCAAGTTCATCTGATAAGGTCACTGCTTGTCATTGTGATACAGAAAGCCTGTGCCTTTTAGGCATATACTGTACATTTCTCCCAAGAAAAGAGTGAAATCCTGTCATCCCATGCTACACATCAGGTCACTTCCTATCATCACTGTTAGCAGAAATAACGACTAGCTTTTAACTCTGAGTACTGAACTGAGTGCTGATTGCAGCCTATTGTGTAATGTGTTTCTGTAGTGTTTAATAGTTTATTTCAGATTCTAAATACTGTCATTCAAAACATGCACTACATTTTTTTATTTGACATGTCAATATTGTGTGTGTGTGTGTGTGTGTGTCTGTATGTTAATTACATTGCACTATCATTTCATTAGTCTTCAGATCCAGAGATAGGTGGTGAAGGCCATTTCTCTCTGACTGCTTCAGTATTTTAGGGAATTCAATAGAAACCAGTTCCAGCAATCTCATTATAAACCCTGTTGCTCACTAATGCCTTTTTAGGGAAAGAAGGCCACCACTCTTGCCTGGTGTAAGCCACACCAGCATGGTTAACTCTCTAACTGTCCTTTTGAAGATGGCCTTGCCAGCCATTCCATTAAACAGTTATGAAAGAATAACACTCAACTCACTAACTGCAGTGGTTCAAACAAAAAACTCACCAGTACCATCTCGAGGGCAACTAGGGAAGGCAATACATTCTAATCTTGCCAGTGACGCCCACATCCTGAGAATGAATTTTTTTAAAGTGATTGTCCATGTTCTAAAACTACCTTTTTATTGAGTCTCTGTTACGAAGGATTTAAGTGGAATATGTGAAGCATGTTAATAATGTAGTGCAGCACTAGGACTTCCTTTACAGCCCTACGTACCAGACTTTCTTGATTATACCAATAGCGAAGAGCAATATTTGGACCCACATTGTCTAACTACCAGGTACACATTCTTACTCTGAAAACCCTAAGGTATTGTTTTCCCCCCCCCCCCCCCCCCCCCCAAATCATGAGTCTATCTCCGAGCACATTTACCAAGCACTAAAATTAGTAACAGAGTACTACTTTCCAGCTGAGGATGGTTACCTGTAGCCTCATCAGGATGGGGGGGGGGAGGATTAAAACCAGTGCAACAGCTACTTGGTACTCTAGTGAAGTCGGGAGTTCAAGTTGCAAAATTGGTTGGCTGACATCAATGCTGATCTGCCCTATGGTAAATTCAGGAAGCAATTGTTTGTTGGGCTGCCTTACCTTGTAACATTTAAAATCAACACACGACTTCCTGGATATTTGTTTATAATTGGAGTTAAATGTATTTATGGAAAGGAGCACTTTTTTGTTGTTTTTCTGACTAACAATATTTTTTAAATACAGATTTTAACAATATTTTAAACTAATTTCTCAATACTGTGCAGTACATTGTAGATTGTAACTTTTGAAGCCTGTTTGTAGATGGTATTCGCATAGATGTTGCTAATCACTGTAGAATGTGTCATCTACATCCTCACATTGAGGTGTTTTTCCCCACTCATTTCACAAGTGACTAGCACAGCTGTGTGGTATTGTCAGGTATCATGCAAACATCCCCCCCCCCCAATTTTCTTCCCTCCATTCTGGAGGATGTTGACTTATGCTGGTTCCACACCTCACCCAAGTGACTGTTCATCAGTGTGAGCCTATATGTTATTTTCAGTGGGCTCAATTTTCCCCAATATCATTTTATGGCGTACTTGGAGTTCCGCCTTTTTTTGGGGCCCAACTACGCCCCAAAAAATCATCCAACTTTCCCCGTTTGAATTGTTGTTTTTGATGCGTGTCCTTTAGCTTTGTGGGTGAAACCTAAGATCTGTGCCAAAAAGATTGGGTTGCCAGGGATAACGAGGGACATGCTGAGGCTGGAAAGTGAAACATCCAACACATTTGGGCCAGCTCACAGCAACCTGCACAAGCAGCTTACCAGCATTAAATTAAAGTGTTTATGCCAAAAGTGTATCTCTTTCTCCTTGGCAACCCCCCCCCCTCCCCCCCTGCCCAGTGCCACTCCTAACCCTGGCTGAAAGGCATACCTCCCCTCATGATACCAGGTGCTGCTGCTAACCTTGGCCGAAAGGCCTCTTTTCTCTCTCTCTCTCTCTCTCTCTCTCTCTCTCTCTCTCTCTCTCTCTCTCTCTCTCTCTCTCTCTCTCTCTCTGTCCCCCCCCCCCCTCCTCTGTTACTGCTGCTGTCTCAGTTGTGGAACTGCATCTGCTGCACTAATTCTCTTGCCTGTGCCGATTTTGTTAACTGGCCAGAAGGTTTTTCCAGAGTGGTCACATATGCCGTCCTAAGAAAAATTGGAGTACATCTGAGTGGGCCAAACTTGCTTAAATGGCCAGAATTGGCGGGGGTGGCAGGTTACGCCCCCAATGAGGTTTTAAATTTAAAAAAAATTCTACCTAAGTGAATTACGCTAGCGCAGAAACTTGGAGATTGAATTTATTCCCCAAAAAACGAAGCAGATAATTGGGGAAAATTGAGCCCACTATGTTGTTTTACCATGGGTAGACGTTGTCGTTAAGCCTGTTTTTATCCTCACCCAGCATACATGTAGTTCTTACTTTCTAACAGGAGCATTGGCTAATTTATTTTAACGTGGGGAAATTTAGTCAGTTGACTATCATTCTAGCAGAGATCAACTAGCATTGCACAAACCAACGATCAAATCTGGCGCCACCTTGGTCTCAATAGTTCAGTACCACACAGGTTGGTGCATTTACCTATTGAGCTATCAGAGGAGCTTACTAACAGTCAGATTTTTAAAATTAAAATTTTAAAACAAAAATCAATTAAAGTAAGTATTTGTAAAGAGAATTTGCCTTGGGGGTACTAGTTTACTTTTCAGAATATAACAAATATTAAACTGAAAAGGGCAATTTTACCTCGAGCTATATTCACAGTCTGCAATTTTTTTTCATTTAATGTATAAAGTAAATGATGGAAGTCTGTGGCACTAACAATTAATTAACGAAAATGTTCATCAAAGTCATTGCAACTTTTGCCCATCTCTCTGATCACCATTTGTTGTGATATCAAGTGCATTCAAAAAGAATGTGATTTTCGATCTCGCTATGACCGAAGCTTTCTTCCCCTTGTTAACTCCAACCCCTCGTATGTCTAGTATTTCTATTCTGGGAGACTGGTGCCATGATGAGTAGAATTTGCTTAAAGAGCCGACCTGCTTATGCATACATATTTTCATTTTACAATGTCCGTCATACTTGATTTATTGTTTCTGTAAAGTGAGGGCAAACTAAACTATCGCAAAATTAATAAATTGCCAACGTGTCGTTTATGCAGTACATAAGCTTCAGCAGATCATTTAAAATCAGCTCTTGACTTCAGTGTTAGTTTCGGTTTTGAGTTTTTATTATTTCTTCCTAGGCTTTACTGCTATTACAGCTACCAATCCCATCTGGCTGATAAAGACACGCTTGCAACTAGAAGCACGGTAAATTAGTCCTTGGTACTTTTTAGTGTTTTATAAGGGGCAAAAAAGAAACATGTCATATCCTACATGTATTTTCATGAAACTTTTTCATTAATAATTTACCTTTTCAAAAGTTAAACAAGTGTTGGAAGCTGCAGATAGAGATAATGAGAGATTTTTTAAATGAATGTCTTGATCCTGTTTTTTGATTTGCTGTATTAAATATGCAACTTGGTAAAATATCCAAGCCTTTGTACTTTGCATTTTTTTGTTGTTACAGTGCATTCCAGCAATGCCTAGCTTTCCTGTATGACATGATTAGCAATAAGATGAATGTCTTTTAAACCAGCATGGAAACGAATTATATTCTACTGCAGGACTTGATCTAGATGCAATTCTGTTGCGCATCCTAGCAAAGCCTAATTCCATCTTGCCAAGCATCCAATTTCCAATGGCTTGTGGGAGCTCAGGAATATATTTTTTATTAAAATGCCCAATTATTTGAGATCTATCCAGTCTTTATTAGACAACTCCAAAGTCCTTCGTAATCTGAATTCCCTTTGTGTGAATTCATGTGCATACTACTCCAGACCCTGTTAATTCTATTTCCTTGTTTCTCGCTGGCCCTTTCCCCTCTTCTTGTCACCTGGTTATGCCATCTTACTTTCTTCCCTCTTCTGTATTTTGCCCCCCAGCCACGCAATTTCTTACCCCAACCCATCACTACTCCTACATTTTCCTACTCCCCTGGCTTGAATCCCCTTTGAATATGCCCATGGTTACCCTCTGTAGCCCTCTTGGCATTTCCTGAAGGTCTCTTCAAGCCACCTGTCATTGCTTCCTTATGCATAGTAACCCAAACTGTCCCATTCTTCTCTCTTGCTTACCTTCCTGCTCAGCTCACCTACTGAGAGCTAGCTTTGGCAACCTCCTTCCTGTCTGACATCCCACCTATCACCATTCCCATTTACTCTACCCATGGCTTTGAATTACAGTTGGCAAGGACTTCCCCTATATTGTAGCCTCTGCCTAGCTATAATTTCCACCATCTGCCCCACCCAAACTGCTGCAGCGGCAGCGTGACTCATATCTCTATCTCGCACCTTGGTGGTCTCCCCTGCACCTCTGACACCTCCTTTGAGCACCTGACCCTGTTCCATCTTTCTCATTGCTGCTTTAAAATCCTCAGTCAGTTGTGGCTCAGTGCGTAGCACACACTCCTCCGAGTCAGAAAGTTGTGTGTTCAAGTCCCATTCCAGCGACTTGAGCACATAAATAGAGGCTGACACTCTAGTGCTGAGGGAATGCTGCACTGTTGGAGGTGTCGTCTTTCGGATGAAACGTTAAACTGAGGCCCCGTTTGCTCTGTCAGGTGGAGATAAAAGATCCCATGGCATTATTTCGAAGGACAGCAGGGGAGTTGTCCTCAGTGTCCTGGTCAATATTTATCCCTTAATCAATATAACATAAAAACAGTTTAACGTTGCTGTTTGTGGGAGCTTGTTGTGTGAAAATTGGCTGCTGCGTTTCCCACATTACAACATAGAAACATAGAAATTAGGTGCAGGAGCAGGCCATTCGGCCCTTTGAACCTGCACCGCCAATCAATAAGATCATGGCTGATCATTCACCTCAGTACCCCTTTCCTGCTTTCTCTCCATACCCCTTGATCCATTTGGCCGTAAGGGACATATCCAACTCCCTTTTGAATATATCTAACGAACTGGCCTCAACAACTTTCTGCGGTAGAGAATTCCACAGGTTAACCACTCTGTGAAGAAGTTTCTCCTCATCTCGATCCTAAATGCCTTACCCCTTATTCTTAGACTGTGACCTCTGGTTCTGGAACTCCCCAGCAACGGGAACATTCTTCCTGCCTCAAACCTGTCCAATCCCGTCAGAATTTTATGTTTCTATGAGATCCCTTCTCATTCTTCTAAATTCCAGTGGATACAAGCCCAGTTGATCCAGTCTCTCCTCATATGTCAGTCCTGTCATCCCGGGAATCGCTGCACTCCCTCAATTTGAGGAAGAATGTTCTTGCTATTAGGAGACCAAAACTGAACACAGTATTCCAGGTGAGGCCTCACCAAGGCTCTGTACAGCTGCAGTAAGACCCCTCTGCTCCTATACACAAATCCTCTAGCTATTAAGGCCAACATGCCATTTGCTGCCTTCACCGCCTGCTGTATTTGCATGCCAACCTTCAATGATTGATGTACCATGATACCCAGGTCTCGTTGTACCTCCCCTTTTCCTAATCTGTCACCTTCAGGTAATATTCTGCCTTCGTGTTTTTGCCACCAAAGTGGATAACCTCACATTTATCCACATTGGGCAAATGCATGGCAGATGCAGTATATTCACCTAACCTGTCCAAGTCACCCTGCAGCCTCTTGGCATCCTCCTCACAGCTCACACCGCCACCCAGCTTAGTGTCATCTGCAAACTTGGAGATATTATATTCAATTCTTTCACCTAAATCATTGATGTATATTGTAAATAGCTGGGGTCCCAGCACTGAACCCTGTGGCACCCCACTGATCACTGCCTGCCATTCTGAAAAGGACCCGTTCATTCCAACTCTCTGCTTCCTGTCTGCCAACCAGTTCTCTATCCACGTCAATACATTACCCCCAATACCATGTGCTTTGATTTTGTACACTAATCTCTTGTGTGGGACCTTGTCAAAAGCCTTTTGAAAGTCCAAATACACCACATCCACTAGTTCTCCCTTATCCACTGTACTAGTTACATCCTCAAATTCTAGAAGATTTGTCAAGCATGATTTCCCTTTCATAAATCCATGCTGTCTTGGACCGATCCTGTCGCTGCTTTCCAAATGCACTGCTAGTTCATCTTTAATAATTGATTCCAACGTTTTCCCCACCAAATGATGTCAGGCTAACCGGTCTATAATTCCCTGTGTGTTTTCTCCTTTTTTAAAAAGTGGTGTTACATTAGCTACCCTCCAGTCCATAGGAACTGATCCAGAGTAAATAGAATGTTGGAAAATGATGACCAATGCATCAACTATATCTAGGGCCACTTCCTTAAGTACTCTGGGATGCAGCCTATCAGGCCCTGGGGATTTATCGGTCTTCAATCCCATCAATTTCCCTAACACAATTTCCTGTAATAAGGATTTCCTGCAGTTCCTCCTTTCACAACAGTAACTACACTCCAAAAGTAAAGTGTAAAGTGCTTTGAGACGTCCGGTAAATGCAAGTCTTTCTTTGTCATTGTATCCACCCAAGAATCTCCCAAGTTTCTCAAGGTATGTTTTTTCTCCCTCAGCTTCTGCACTGTGATTCCTCATCCGTGATCTCTGCTTTACGTGCCCGCCCTCCTTTTGAATTCACTGACTTCAACTCTCCTTAAATATCCATATAAACTCTCCTATTCATATTCAAGGTCATCCACCCTCTACCTTGCCATTTCCCATGTTCTCGATCACTGAAAAGGCATTTTCCAACTACTGCCTTTCTTGGCTTTACTAAAATGGTTTATCAATGATTTATTAATATATACAATGTGTTTATGCTAAATTGCATGGAGGTATTGATGGTGCACACTGCAAGTGAAATCATGTGATATTGACATCGTATTGTGAGGCAAATACCATAATTTCTCACTATTCCTTTCCTAGCGTGGTAAAGCACCATGCTGTTTAACTTGCTTGTGTAAACGTTGGCGTGGATTTTGCAGTCAGTGGCAAAGTGGCAACGCTCGCCACTGACCTCGAAGAATACTGCCCACAAAGATTGAGCAATCTCTGGCATGGATTTCACCTTTACCAATGTTTGTCTGATTCTGGCGGCAATTCTGGGCATCTCCGGTGTCCAGCAATAGTATGTCAGCAAGCAGGCTAAGCAGCCAATCACATTGAAGAATTCTCAGACTGCAAACCAGGAAGTAAAATGCACTGATGATTTACTTTTCATAATCTTTATCTTAATCTCTAAAGTTTGGGACATACACATGGGATTAAGGTAGAAACTGAAATATCATAAACTTTAAAAAAAAGTATTAAAAGTACATGGAATTTATATCATCATGGAAAAATTTGATATTCCACTAATATCAAATTAGTTTTTTCAGGGCCAGAGAGGTTGTTCAGCAGTTATGACAGTATGCCGTTTAAAAACCCAGTTGCACCTCCTTCAAAAGGCTTAACCTTTTGGGGGAATTTTAACAGTGATACTACAGCGTAAAAGGGAAAGTTCACATCAGTTTGTGATTGCTAAAGATTGTCTTCTGCGTGGATTTCCAACCGCGCCCGCTATGGAAGAGCAGGCAATCGCTGACAGCAACTTCCGCGTTTAACTGCACATGTGCGGACGCCAGATGTTGCTGTCAGTTTCGTAGGATAATGATGGTGAGCACTGAATTCATTCACATAATGGTACTCTGTTCATTGTCACACACACTAGTACATATGATTAGAATAGTGCATTCCGGTGCTAACTTTGGCCACATCTACTTTTCCATGTACACCTTAGTCTAGATCTGGATCTAGGTTCCATTTTAAAAAAAATAAAAAATAAATAATATATTCACATTTCCCACTTTTTTTTTAATCAGTATTATAAATTCTAGACCAGCTGCTCCATAAATATAGACAGTTATTATTTTGTGATGGCACAGAAGCTCTAGTTGTTAAAGTGAGGATGTTGTCATGTTTCCTGAATGAAGGCAAGATTACTCTTCCTTGAGCCTCTTTCCAAGTGATGTACCCCAGTGTGTTGTGACAACCTTTTGTGCGATTTCTGCTACGAGAGAGTCTATATAAAACTGTGTTCTGGAAAAATGTGGAGACAGGCAGTCTTGGCATTTACATAATAGTACCTCAAGCTTTCCTATTAAGTGCACTGCAACATTAGAGGACTGTGCTATCATTTTTGTACAAATAGAATTTTAAATAGGATGGCAAAAGCTGAATCCGAGAAGTATCTTTTTCTTTAATGCTGGAGAAGTCCTACTTGCCCAATTACCACAAATGAAAGGCATCTTACACTGTGCATTTTTACTATTGTAATGTATTTTAAGGGCTGATGAAATTGTCAGTTTTGTTGTTTGGAAAGGATTGCTCACCTGTCGAAGAATTGTAATGCTTTAATTGAAGTTGTGTTGAGACATATAGAAGGTATTGAAAAGGTTGATAGAAATTGTTCAATTGGAGTTACTATCTTGTCGTCATTTTTTGTAGGAGCAGAGGTGAAAGGCGAATGAGTGCTTTTGAATGTGTGCGAAGAGTATATCGCTCTGATGGTATTAGAGGCTTCTACAGAGGAATGTCCGCTTCCTATGCAGGCATCTCCGAGACTGTGATTCATTTTGTAATCTATGAAGGCATAAAGCAAAAACTGGTGCAATCTAAGGCATCTTCAAACATGGATCCTGAAGAAGATTCTGTAAAATATGCCTCGGACTTTATTGCGCTGATGCTGGCCGCTGCAACATCTAAAACATGTGCCACCAGTATAGCATATCCACACGGTTAGTATCTCTTGTGTGCATCTGAACTTTCAGTTTATTTTTGGTGTTTTTCCAAGCCTGTTGCAGATTTTATATACGTGTTACAAAACGCTATTGCGCTTTTGAAAACCTAAGGTAGGTAAAACCTATTCTGATCAGTGAACCCTCGCCTTTGCTTTTCTATCCCAAGATTCCCCATTACTTCTTTTGTGGGGGCTATCTTTGACTTGAGTTAAAACAATTTCTGACTGGGTATATTACATTATGGAGCCACAACTTGTTCATTGCATCAAACCCATTTTCCCAGTTGCATATGTGGAAAAGTTATACAGGTCCACAAGAAGTGTTTAATACTACATTTTATATAATGCTGAATGAATTGTTGAATACTAGTCTATAGTAAATTATATTTGATGCTCTTTAATTTATCTAAATGTAAATCTAGTCATTTTTGATTCCATTGGCTGACGCTCAAAGCTGAAAATTATTTTCAATAGTTGCTGATCATTCTTTAGCGGCATTTCAAATTTTTTTGTGACTCAAATCTCTCCGTGGCCTTGCCACTCTCTATTTCTAACCTCCTCCCACCATCCAATATCTCTGCACTTCTCCAGTTCTGGCTTATTGCGCATTCCTGATTTTGATCATTCCACCATTGGCAGCTGTGCCTTCGGCTGCCTCTGTCCCTGAATATATCCACCTCTCTACCCCTCCTCCTTTTAAGACACTCCTTAAAAACCTACCTCTTTGATCAAGCTTTTAGTCATCTGTCCTAATATCTCCTTACAAAAGCAAGATGCTGGAATCTGAAATAAAGACAGAAAATGCTGGAAATCTCAGCTGGTCAGGCAACATCTGTGGAGAGAAGCAGAGTTGATGTTTCCGGTCGATGACCCTTCGTCAGATCTGGAAAAATTCGAGCTGTAACTGATTCTTAAGGAAGTGCAGGGGCACTGAAAGGGGGAAGGAGGAAAGAACAAAAGAGAAGGTCTGTGATGGGGTGGCAGGCAGGAAAGATTTAAGACAAAAGGGATGATGGGGGGAAAAAATGAGATGGTAATGGCACAAGTTAAGAAACAGAAGGTGAGTCTAGATGGGGTGTGAATGGCAGAATCATCACCAGCTGCCTTGGGGGGGAAAAAGGGAGGGTTTTTGTAAAAAAAAAAGAAAGGGAAAAAATATATGGGCCGAGGTTATGGTCTGAAATTGTTAAACTCTGTTGAATCCAGAAGGCCGTAAAGTGCCTAAACGAAAGATGAGGTGCTGTTCCTTGAGCTTCATTGGAACAGTGTAGGAAGCCGAGGATAGAGAGTCCGAGCGAAGCGGAGAATTAAAATGACAAGCGACCGGAAGCTCGGGGTCACACCTACGGACTGAAGGAAGGTGTTTTGCAAAGCGGTCACCCAATCTGCATTTTGTCTCCCCACTGTAGAGAAGACCACATGAGCAATGAATGCAGCATACTAAATTGAAAGAAGTAACCTGTAAATCGCTGTTTTACCTGGAAGGAGTGTTTAGGGCTCTGGACAGTGGGATGGGAGGAGGTAAAAGGGTAGGTGTTGCATCTCCTGTGCTTGCACGGGAAGGTACCATGGGGAGGGGAGCGGTTGCTGGGGGTGATTGCAGAGTGGACCACAGTGTTGTGGAGGGAGTGGTCCCTTCGGAATGCTGAGGGGAGAGGAAGATGTGATTGGTGGTGGAATCACGCTGGAGATGGCGGAGGATGATCTGTTAAATGTGGAGGCTGGTGGGGTGAAGGCTGAGGACAAGAGGAACCCTGTCATGGTTCTGGGAAGGGGTGAGAGCAGAATTGCGGGAAATAGAACAGACACGATCGAGGGCCATGTTAACCAAGGTGGAGGGGAATCCTCTGTTGAGGATAAAGGAAGACATGTCAGAGGCACGAGTGTGAAAAGTGGCGTCGTTGGAGCAGATGCGATGGAGAAACTGAGAGAATGGAATGGAGTCCTTGCAGGGTGGGAGGAAGTGTAGTCCAGGTAGCTCTGGGAGTCAATGGGCCTTGTAGTGAATGTTTGTCAATAGACATATCCCCAGAAATGGAGACAGAAGTCGAGGCGGGGGAAGGGAAGAGTCGGAGATGGGCCATGTGAAGGTGAGCTGAACTTTTCCAGTTCTAACGAAGGATCATAGACCCAAAACATTAATTCTAATATCTCCTTATGTGGCTCGGTGTCAAATTTTGTTAGGTAACTTTGTGAAGCACCTTGGGATGTTTTACTATGTTAAAGGCACTATATAAATGCAAGATGTTGTATTATACCTGCAGTTTGTAATGGACAGACTCCTAGTAATTTGAGTATCAACTGTACTTTTGAAAGGAAGACCGACTTTCAATATACCCTGAAACTAAAACATCACAGAAACTAGAAATCTGAAGCAAATGCTGGAAAAACTCAGCAAGTCAGGTATAGCATCTGGAGAGAATGACAAGTCAACATTTCAGTCATTGGCCATCAGCAGAATTAGAAAATATTAGATGAACAGCTTATAAGAGGAAACCGAACAAGGAGAAGCGAAGGGGGTGATGGTGAAATGGGGCACAAAAGAAAGATGGACTGTAAAGTGGTTAGGTGGAAAACCAGCATGTCAACACTAGGGGTGCAGACCAGCCTGCCATGCCAAGCACCCACCCACTCCCTTCCCCATCTTGTCTTGATCAGAAATGCTGAAGTGAGGTTATTCGGAGTCAGTAATCTAAATGTAGATTTAAAGTCATGTCAAATATAAGGTGCTCATTTTATGTCACCTACACATTTTTAATGATTTTCAACATCTCTTGGAACATCAGATTATCCAGAGCTAATGTAATGTTCTGTGTATTTCTGTACGAAGTTTAATCAAACAGAATTTATAAATGGGAAAGGGGGTACACAGTCACAGGAAACGGATGAGATTGAGTGGCACTGTGGGTTTGAACATTGTCTTTCGGTACTGAAAATTCGCTTTCCAGCACACTGATTGCATGACAGTCCCATGTGAAATGAGACTGGATAATGCCCTCTTGGGATACACATTTCTTTGATCATAAATTGACCATTTAACATTTCTTTTATAGAGGTCATAAGAACTAGACTACGAGAAGAAGGAACAAAATACAGATCCTTTTTTCAGACATTCTCATTAGTAATATCTGAAGAAGGTTATCGATCACTCTATCGTGGTCTTATCACTCATCTGGTCAGACAGATTCCAAACACCGCTATAATGATGGCCACCTATGAGCTTGTAGTTTACCTGCTTGATGGATAATGAAAAGGCTGATTTAATGTGAGAAAATGGAAGACCAAAGGATTTGACTGGACCAGAAAACCCCAGATAGATTTTAACACTGAGAAAGATGAATCAATTGTGAAGATTTAAGCTGCTGTTAAGACCCGAGAATGTCTGATTCCTGAAGAAAACCTGCTTTGAGGCAGGGGCTGCCATTTGTCATTATGGCAATGACTAAAAAGACAGAATCACTTCACTTGGCGGGGAACAGTTGAACAAATCTAAATTTTACATTATCTTAGTTCTGTGTTTCTTTATGTACCATTTTTCATTATAGTATCAGTATTATTTTTTTTCCCCAAAACTTTCAATTTTAGTGGTTGCCTGAGTACCTTTTTTTAATCATACAAACAATTATTACAGCACCTTCACTTCGTGCAAAAAATCTACTCTTGTTACCATGCACATTTTCCCAACAATATTGGAAGTATAATTGGTGAAAGTTGAGGTCCTCACCCATATTATCCAGTGACTTTTATTGACCACATTTTAAAGTGAAAATATAGCAACGATGTTTTAAATTCTTCATTAATATTGAAACCTGTAGTATATTGCATCATAGTGGTGCTTTCTAGGATTTATTTTACAATTTTTGAATAAAACCAGAAATGCATCAATTCCAGTCTAGTGTCCTGGTATAAGAGTTTCTCTCAGAACAGCAGACAGATGGTGGTCTTATAACTTCCCTGAAGGAAATACTCAACAGGTTTGCACAGTAACATTGCTGTGTATCAGTTACTTTAATACCCAACTATGCAGAAATGCTCTTCTGTTGTTCATTAAATATTTTTAGAATTGGTTCACTTGGCATCTAAAATATGACGGTAA
Source organism: Pristiophorus japonicus (assembly GCF_044704955.1). Classification (NCBI taxonomy): domain Eukaryota; kingdom Metazoa; phylum Chordata; class Chondrichthyes; family Pristiophoridae; genus Pristiophorus; species Pristiophorus japonicus. The sequence goes on from NC_091982.1 coordinate 219,317,862, forward strand.
TGAATGTAAAGCAAGATAATTTAACATTGATTTGTTTATGTTCCCCTTGAAAAGTTGCATGTACTTATTGTGGAATATATATATATAGGCTGTTAAGAATTGTTTGAGAAATAGAAATCTACTGTAAGAATGATTGCACAAACAAGCGTCTTAATCTAATCAGCCTATAGAACTCTACAAAAAGGAATGCTAATGTTTTACAAATGGAGTGGTTTGAAGAAAAAAAAACAATGTAATACTCCAGTATATGTTACAAATGTGAATTTTATGCTGAAGTAGGTGACTGTCTAGAAAATTTTCTCAAGCACTTTGTGGCCTTTCTACCTTGTGGATTTTGTTTGTTCTGATGGTTTCAGTTCATAAATCGTCAAAATGGTGTTAACAGAAAACCTTTCACAAAGTCTCTTCAGTCTAACATAGTTTCCATTAATAGAGCTGTGCCTTGTGCTGTATAAATTGCTTCTAGACCCATACTATGTTGTATGATTTGTATTTTTGGATTTTGTACTGCTACAGCATATTCTTAAGCATTTTATTTATCCAAGCCTTTATGCATAAAACAGATTCTGATGAGCTGGGGGACAGATACTGAATTTAACATTTTGACGGTTTAAGAAACAGAAGACTGATGATCAGTGCACTGTGTACAGATAGAAATGAGAACTGAAGGATGTGTCACACACAATTTGTTTACAACTCAATTAAGACCTTTTTCAATACAGCTGATGGAAGTATGGGTGCATTTGGCAAGTTATACTAGAGCAGAATAACAATCAAAAAACAAGTAGCAAAGCAGTATTGATGTGATTTTACAGTTTAGTCATCTGCACCTATTAAGTGTAAATCTATTTTCAAAAATATTAACCATCCAGAATCTCAAACGCACAAGACTCGTGTTGAGCTATAATGCCTAGGACTCTCTCTTTTTTGTGATTTTTTTTAATGGTTATTTCTCATTACTGAGTATGTCGTATCCTGGAAGAATCTGGTCTGCACCTGGGCTGGGATTATGCAGCTTCTACATTGCCTAGCCATTGTTGTTTTAATTCTACAACAATACCAATAATTATGTAGTCACTCAAACTGTTAACAGAATTTGACATCCTACAGTATATCTAAAGTAAATATGCCAACTTAGTAAAAAATTGATACTTTGCAACAATATTGCTGTTCAATTCCAGTCCTAAAGTGTGCTTGATCCTTTTGCATAATGCATCCTTCGATGCAAATGTATGTACGTACTCTGTACAAGATCATTAATTCTTCAAAATCTAGTGCTTTGGATGCTTTTGCGTTGCAAAGATTAAAAATGGAATATTAGCAAATGCTACTGCAATTTCATTAGTATGCATTTTATGTGGTATTCCTGCATGCCTCTAACTAAATACAGTATATTGTCCTGTCGCACAAGAATATTTAAACGGCTAGAAGCAAACTTATTTACGAGTTCTCACAAATATGCCTCTCATCCAATGTTTCAGATTCACCAATATTTATACACTCAATTTAAGAAAGATCGCAGCTTGTATTTACATGACTTGGATTTAGTCACTAGTTTTGATGTCCATATAAATACAGTACATGCTCCCATATTTGTATAGAATCTTATTGCCTTTCTGTATTAATAGGTGTTGGTCTGAGTAAAAGGATGTTTTGTCTGTTGACAGCTAAATAATACCTTTTTGGTTCAGTTTATTATTGGACAATGTGTTTTAGATATTTGTCCAAATGATTGTAAACATAATTGAAGATCAAGTTGAATGATTGAACAATATTTTTCTCAGTTAATTTGGGGAAGAGAAGATTAGATTGAGCTTAAAAGGTATGCTGATCTATTCATGTTCAGATACAAACCTTTGTCTAAAGCTTTATCTGTCCTTAATACGGAATCTGAAAGAAACAAATGCTGTTTTGTGTGCAGGTATTGGTAGAAAAACAAATTGGAGGGAAATGGCTGCTCCTGCAGACTGATTAAAAGAGATGGGATAGAAGCACGTAGGTAATGAGTTAGTTTGCCTACATCACTTGTTGGGCATTACACAGAATATTTTCTGGATAAAAGCCAATTAACAGACCTGACCAATATGCGCCCCCTCACCCCCCTTGCTTGAAGGAGGTGACTCATGCCGAAGTATGACTCTGCAGATGCTGCGCTCCTCCTCTTGCTAAAGTGCCCATTCTTAGTGTCTCTATGCTCAGTGAGTTTGAGCGTATTGTTGGTCGATGCAGCTATATGAGCACAGTTGAGCCTAATCCTGTCCTCATCTGATGCCTACATACATATTTCTGTAAGGAGTCAGTAATGGGCATTCTGGCTGATTTTGTCACTTCTATTCCAGGACAATGAGGTCAGTTCTATCGCTCCCACCACCATCCTGATTATGTTCAGTTAACGTGTGGGAATTCAAACCTGATATCTTGATATGTTCAGTGTAATACCACATTGTGTAGTCTATTTACCCTTTGGCCACCAAGCAGTAATTATATTCACAAATTATATTCCTCACATTAAAGCACTGAGTTTTTTTTTTCTCTCCTCTAGTATAATATCTGGGGCATTCAACAAGATTGTGCATAAAAATAACTAAATTCATAAATTAGTTCTCGGTAAATAGTTTGAGGGTGTTTTTAAAAACCTTGCATCATACAGTTTAGTTTGATCATCTGAACTGGGGGAACAATGCTAAATGTTGCACTCCATGCTGATCAAGTCATATTAAGTTCTGTTTTTTTTTTCTCCTCAATTTTTAAATGTAATGACATTTTCACCTACATTTTGGTTTATGAATATACTTTGGCAACTGCCGTTTCAAGGTGTTTCCTGTGTCAGGTAATTTCTAACATGGTGAATGCTATTAATTGTTTTGTGTATAGGATTAATGTTTCCAATATTTATTGGAAACTCCTCTGAGGCAAACAATAACTCATTTGCCATATATGCATCTTGTAAATGTTGATTCATAGCTTATTTGCTTAAAACAGTCTGTGACCATAAATGATAGAAGTAGGGGACAAGACATTAGGAAGTTTGTGTCTACTTATTTATAAAACTTTTATAATTGATTCAAGTTGATCTAATTGTATAGAATTGATCTGTTATGTTTTGATTGCCTTTTGTGCAAAATAAGTTACTATTGGATCATCATAACCATTCATTTAGAGATAGCCAATTGATAAATATTACTGACCTCCAAGAAGATGTACTCTACAAAATAGGTGATTGTGCACAATCAATTTTTGAAATGCCCTCGTCAGCAAATTCATATTGAAATCAGCTCGGTCTGATTTTCTTTTTCTAGAGCTAATATTACTACCTTTTATTGTTTCAACGTAATGCTGAAAACATTGGAAATGTTGGCTGTGTTACAAAGCCCAATAGCTTTGCCAGTAGAGAACCAGTCTTGATAACCCTTTAAATCTGTTCCATTCAATGCCTTTTTCGTACCTGCTCTCAGCAGGCAACTAGTTTGAAACCTGGGCAGCAGTTCAATGTCATGTTACAGGAGCAGCAAAAGCTCTTTGGACCTGCTGCACGGAAGTGTATTTCTTGTCAGCTGATCACAGCAGAGCACTGAAAGTGGAAAAGTGCCGGGCTCTGAGCATGCTTCTATTCCAACTGAAGGGGGAGATATGGCAGCTTTGGATCAAATGAAGGGGAAATGAGGACAGTTTGTGCATATTTGACAAAGAAGGAAGAAGTTCAGAGGTTTTAGCTCCTACATGATACAGTCCTACATAGACATAAATTATAATTTATATGTAAACAAGTGTGTATATATATATATATAATTCGGTTCACCTAATATTTTTTCATCTTTTATAGCTTGGGCTTTGGTCATTAGTTTTTAATAGCATATAAATGAATAGCAAATGCATCAAATAACTTCATGAATGCTTAGTCTATGCACTTTTTTTTTAGCAAAAATTCTAATTGGTATTTACAGTTAAATTTGCATAAATTTCTGGATGGTTGTAGTAAACAATTACTGGATGTCTGGATCGTGATGACTGAGATTGTGAGCTATAAAAGATTTTTAAAGTGCAACATTAAACATTTCAATTTGACTATATTGCCAGAAAAGATTCTTATGTAATACTTGTTCAACATATTTTATGGAGCAAAAGCAGTTGTTTGAATTTGAAGTAGACTTCTGTATTTGTGATGTGACCCTTCATATTTGTGTCTAATAGCTGGAGAGGATACTTTTTTTGAATTGAGTAACTGTTCATTTGATTTTTTTTTACATGTTAAAATGTTAGCTACACATTAAAAAAAAATTACCAGAACACACATGAGCCTGTAACTTGATGTGGACATAGATAATAAAATTATGGTAATTTCTGCATGACAAACATGAATTCCTACAGTAAGAACTTCTGGCATTTAAAATTTATTAGAGTTCGGATAACTTTATGGTACGAGATCCTCCTTTGGTGTTCATCGAATTCACCTTGTATGTTTACAAACTTAATACTTATTCAGCATATCTCTTCGATAGTTGAGGGCAAAGTCTAATGAACCCATGTGATTTGATTTCCCCCTCCTCCATCTTTGTTTACAGTCACAAGATTGTAAAATGTGAGGCAGCTTCCAACCAGTGGATGGAATTTTCTCCTTCTCGTTGATCAGTTGCCTTTATTTTGTGTTGCTGATGCACCGATGAATCCTAAAATGTTAAGACCTCTATCAATCAGCCTTCCTTCCCCCACCTCCAACCACCATAAAAATTTGCCGTGTAGAATAGAGAAGTTAGAGCTGTATACTTAAGGTGTAGTTAATCTGCTTTTCTGAAATCCAGTATTTTATAATGCAAAATAAAGTTAAATCTTACAAACTATGGTCCATGTCTAATATTTGTAGTTTAATATTTATTTGTACAATGAAGCCCCATTAGTTTTGAATTACCTTTTTGATTTTGGAGTGAGAAAATAGTCTCCCAAGTTCCCCATGTGCAAGTATTGAAAACCTTTTATCGGTCGAGCAGTTACTGGTATTATGCATTTCTTCGCTTTGAAATGTAGGAACCATTAAAACAATGTGACTTAATTGAAGGGTTTATTACTAATTTGGCATCTGGATTTGATACATTCATTAACTGATTTGCAACTAATTTTCACTTTGCCTATATAGTTTTAGCAATTGCTATCTTGTGCCTATTTGTGAATGTTGTGAAATGTCAATAAAATATTTAAAAATGATGTGACTGCTGTTTTTAATTGATGTGGATCATCACGTGTGTGTGTGTGTGTTTAATCTAAGGATTCACAACTAATTATAAAGTTCACCGATTTACAAAACTTTATGAATTACAAACTAAAGACAAGGTATTCAACTCTTATTAAATCAGATGTGAACACATTTCCAAGACTCGGTGTCCTTTTGATTTTATTGCTAGATTTCAAAACTTATTACAAGTTATTCAAACAAACCAAAAAGACATTCAAATGTCTATCGTGTGATTGATTCAACATTTTTCAGGATTCTTCAGTGTATATTTTTAATGCAACTTGAAAATGAACATCAGGTGAGACACCAGGTTACATTGCCAGAGATATTTGAGAATGAGACTGCCTTATCCACAACATTTGTGTCTGGATTACACATGTCCATCATGGAGATCCGCTAAAACTTTGTTTCTCTCTCTCTCTCTCTCTCTCTCTCTCAGGACTTCCCAGCAGTGTTGAACAGACGCTCCAGTTAGTTACTCCACAGATGCTCATGGTTGCCAGATGCTACAGTTTAATTCAAGACCTACCAAAGTGTTTTATTGACATTTATGGGAAATGGCTACAACAGAGAAGATTACACAAAATATATTTTAAAGGAACATGCATTACTTTGTACAATCTGAACACCCTTGGATTCTCCAATAATATACTATGTAAATGCATATAATTTGTTGAAATGGCTGTGTAAGAAGTTTAAAAAAAAAAATTGGATTCTGCTTATATGTAGAATTTTGAGGATCTGGGATCAGATTTTTTTTTATTGGCCAGAATGCATAGTTCCAAGAGTGGAACTTTTTCTGTTTAGTTGCTGGCTTTTGCAACTATTATAATTGGAAGTTATTCAAACAAACCATTTTAATGATTGTTGGATGTCAATAAAATTGTCAGGTTTCATGTGTTTCAGGATTTTTCACTGTGCATAATCTATTGAATATTGGATTATGAAACCTCTTGCCTGTACAATATAGGAAGTGGTTGTTGGTTATAAATTGAGATTAATGGGGCAAGATAATTTTGTAAAAAGCCATTGTAAATATGTCTGTATTCATCAATATTTTCTCTATATATCCTCTGCCCCATCTCTCTCCTGTTACTATATTTTGTTATTTTCCCCTGTTCTAAGTATCAGTCAAGCACATCCTGGCTAGCAGGAAGGCTGCTACCCTATTAGGCCTCTGCTCCTCTTAATCCAGAAATCAGTTGGATAAGACTAACTGAGAATTTACTAAACTGTGTCTGGACTTTTGTGCATTTCTACCCTGTCTGAGATAATTGCTCACATTGGAGCTCTAGAAAAACTACCTGGTTTAAGCCATTGGAACTAGAAGTCCTCACTTAACTGACCCAAGCTCCACCAATGCTCAGTAGCTTGCAAAGTCATAGAGACCAGAAAGATTCAATTGATCCCTCCTCAGTACTGAGTCAGTCAATGTTGGCTGCGGTGGCAGAAAACCATTCAAAATGGGCTTGGCGTGCCTGGATTACGGAGAACGAATTGAGCAAACTTCCCACTTCTCATTAATGTCAACCAACCCCACCTACTGGAATCATCTATGAATGTCTGGTGGAAATGATTGGCAAAGAACTTGCATTTTCTATAGTGCCTTTCATGACCTTTGGATGTCCCAAAGTGCTTTACAGCCAATGAAATGTAGTCACTGTTGCAATGTAGGAAATGTGACAACCAAATTATGCACCACGTGGTCCCACATGCCCTGCGCATAGCAAGGATACACTATCTTTTTAAGTATTGAGAGATAAATATTGGTCACAATACCAGGGATCACTCCCCTGCTCCTCTTGAATAGGATCTTTTGTGTCCACCTGAGAGGGCAAATGAGGCCTCGGTGTAACATGTCATCTGAAAGACGGTACCTCCAACATTGCACTCCCTCCGTACTGCACTGATGTGTCGGCCTGGATTATGTGCTCCGGTCTCACTTGAGTGACTTGAACCCAGAACCACCTGACTCCCGAGGAGAGAGTGCTACCACTGAGCTAAGGCTGACAACGAAATTGATTGAGCTCAGCTGTTCTGCTCCCTGCTGGCGAGAGCCACAAGAATGCAGGCTTGGGGGAGATACTGAAGGGAGTGTGTCAGCTGTGGAATCATACCAGTCGTCCATGGAATACTACCAATTGTCAATGACTTCAGTACTGAAGGGGAAAAAACTGTCCTCTGTAAAAACAGTATTTTCTCTCTCAACTCAGTAGTTTGTAGAAATTATAAAAGCACTGAAATCGATTGTGGAGAAGTAACTGCAGACAGCAAATATGATAAAATATGCAAATATTGTTTTAAAAATTCATGTGGAATTTACATTTAATACAATAAATTTTGGTTGAAAATGGTATGGCATTTTCAATTTTGATTTAGTGAAATAATTCATAATGTTAGGCTAGAAATTCGGTTCTCAGCGAAAAACTATTTTTTTTGCCAAAATTACCATTTTCGCTATCAGACCGCCACTCTCGACAACTTTAGTCCAATATGGCTGAGTTGGGCCTTAGGAGGGCGGAAAAACACCAAAAAAGAATTCACAAAACATTTACAAGACACTTATCTATCGAATTGCTGAAAAAGAATTAAAAAATAAAAACTTTAACTTACGTTTTTGCAGGTCTTTATACTTACCGCTGCTGGCAGGGCTGCTATGACAGGTTTTTCCCTGTCACTATTCTGAGCGCAGAATACGGGTGCAGAGAGAGCCAAAATTTTGGCGAAAGCGCTATTTTTGGTCTTGCACGGCGGCGCTCCTCTCCCCAACGTGCAAAGCGCTGCCACAAAACGTCACCGAATTTCCCGCCGGATAACCGAATTTTCACCAAATATGGTGAAATGTCACCAAAAAACCGGTTGCAAAGTCGGCGAATTTCTAGCCCTAGGTGTTTATTTAGAATAAAAATGAATGCTGTGCAATTTGCAGCAGGATCGGTTTTAAAAGCTACTTTTATCATTTCCCTGAAGTAGTGTAAGATGGCCGGGCCATTGGAGGGAGCAATGTGCGGCGGCCCGGCCCGGAAATCGGTGCAGTCCCGGCCTGCAAGACCATCGGCAGGCCGGGGCCATTGGAGGGAGTAGCGTGTGGGGGCAAACCACTGCAGGGAGCAGTGCGTGTTGCTGCAGGAGAGCGACGTCTACAAAGCCAGGTCGTTGATTGCAGTGCGGGCAGGCACAGCAGGAGGGGCGAAGGAACAGCATGAGGGAAGTGACCGGTGCCCAGAAGAGGCGAGGGTCCAGGGGCAGCACGGGCCAGCCCACTGTGATATGCGTGCACGCTTAGTCTGTGCAGCAGAGCAGGTCTCCAGTTAGTCTTGGGTAATCCTTGTCACTGGACCAAGACCTAGCTCTGTCAAGCCCGTGTGATGGCTGGTGTGCAACGGGCACCACACGATAAAAAAATCCAAGCGCAGGCATCTTCCACTGATGTAGTTTGGGATCTATAATATTAGGTCCTTCATTGAAACATCTGTGAACTCATCCCTTTTTGGCGTGGAAGCAAGTCTACCTCGCTTCGAAGGACTGCCTATGATAATGATGATGTAAGATGTATCCATACCACTTTTAGCCACAGGTTGGCAGTGTAGAGAAGTGTTCCTTTGTAAAAACTGGAGCAGTTGTGATTATGTGTGTGTGTGTACAATAAAAATAGTTTAAAGGAAGGGAGCCACCCTAATCAAAATCAATAGAAGAGCAGAAAGTTAACTTGTCAGAAATTCCTGGACCCCATTTATTGGAATTGTGGTTAATGGTCACAAGTAGCCTTGCATTCTTCATGATTTATTGGGCAATTCATAACTAGTAGCACTACTGTCAATTAAAACTGTTATCTACCATTTGTTTTTTATAAGGCTGCTTGGCAAAGTGGTAGAATATGTCCTAGAGAGCCAATGCTCATTAAAGTCGATGAGATTTGATAAAACCATGCAGCTACAGCCCACACCACTTAAACCGCCTATATTTAAATCGGTCAATTGTTTAAAATAGCGAAATTGATGACCATTTTCCATTTCCATTTCACTTGAAGTTGTCGCTGACAACATGTCGAGCTCCCTAGATGTTTCAGGCAGAAACAGGTGTTCACTCAGTAGTGTTCAACTTGTTGCGGTGCAATTATCTTGTATATTTAATCATCTCTAATTGGTGTCAGGATACAACTTGCACTACATAGAAACAGAAAATAGGTGCAGGAGTAGGCCATTCGGCCCTTCGAGCTTCACCACCATTCAATAAGATCATAGCTAATCATCACCTTAGTACCCCTTTCCTGCTTTCTCTCCATACCCCTTGATCCCTTTAGCCATAAGTGTCATATCTAACTCCCTCTTGAATATATCCAAAGAACTGGCATCAACAACTCTCTGGGGTAGAGAATTCCACAGGTTAACAACTCTCTGAGTGAAGAAGTTTCTCCTCATCTAGGTCCTAAATGGCTTACCCCTTATCCTTAGACTGTGTCCCCTGGTTCTGGACTTCCCCAACATCGGAAACATTCTTCCTGCATCTAACCTGTCCAGTCCAATCAGTATTTTATATGTTTCTATGAGATCCCCTCTCATTCTTCTAAACTCCAGTGAATACAGGCCCAGTCAATCCAGTCCCTTCTCAGATGTCAGTCCTGCCATCCCGGGAATCAGTCTGGTGAACCTTCGCTGCACTCCCTCAATAGCAAGAATGTCCTTCCTCAGATTAGGAGACCAAAACTGAACACAATATTCCAGGTGAGGCCTCACCAAGACCCTGTACAACTGCAGTAAGACTTCTCTGCTCCTATACTCAAATCCCCTAGCTATGAAGGCCAACATGCCATTTGCCACTTTCACTGCCTGCTGTACCTGCATGCCAACTTTCAACGACTGATGTACCATGACACCCAGGTCTCGTTGCACCTCCCCTTTTCCTAATCTGCCGCCATTCACATAATATTCTACCTTCGTGTTTTTGCCACCAAAATGGATAACCTCACATTTATCCACATTATACTGCATCTGCCATGTATTTACCCACTCACCTAACCTGTCCAAGTCACCCGCCAGCCTCTTAGCATCCTCCTCGCAGTTCACACCACCACCCAGCTTAGTTTCATCTGCAAACTTGGAGATATTACACTCAATTCCTTCATCTAAATCATTGATGTATATTGTAAATAGCTGCCGTACCAGCACTGAGTCCTGCGGCATTCCACTCGTCACTGCCTGCCATTCTGAAAAGGACCTGTTTATCCCGACTCTCTGCTTCCTTTCTGTCAACCAGTTCTCTATCCACGTCAATACATTACCCCAATACCATGTGCTTTAATTTTGCACACCAATCTCTTGTGTGGGACCTTGTCAAAAGCCTTTTGAAAGTCCAAATACACCACATCCACTGGTCCATTCTACTAGTTACATCCTCAAAAAATTCCAGAAGATTTGTCAAGCATGATTTCCCTTTCATAAATCCATACTGACTTGGACCGATCTGTCACTGCTTTCCAAATGCGCTGTTATTTTATCTTTAATAACTGATTCCAGCATTTTCCCCACCACTGATGTCAGGCTAACCGGTCTATAAATCCCCATTTTCTCTCTCCCTCCTTTCTTAAAAAGTGGTGTTACATTAGCTACCCTCCAATCCATAGGAACTGATCCAGAGTCGATAGACTGCTGGAAAATGATCACCAATGCATCCACTATTTCTAGGGACTCTGGGATGCAGACTATCAGGCCCTGGGGATTTATCGGCCTTCAATCCCATCAATTTCCCTAACACAATTTCCTGACTAATAAGGATTTCCTTCAGTTCCTCCTTCTCACTAGACCCTCTGTTCCCCAGTATTCCCGGAAGGTTATTTGTGTCTTCCTTTGTGAAGACAGAACCAACTATAGTAGCAAAGTAAATTGCACCGAGTCGAGCTCCAAAGTATAAAGTAGGCGTTGCCCGTCAGTTAATCTTTCACCTCTGCTGTAGTATGACCGTCGCCACCTGTCCTTGCAAATGGACTTCACTTCGCATTTACTTTCCAGCTCTCTCACCACACCTACCTGAGGAATATTCTAAAGTGTACTAACCCATTATGTACTTCTATGAAGGAACATATGAATCTTGATAAAGTAATTTTTTTTTATACATTGCTGTCAACATTTTAGCATTGAATGTATTTCATTGATTTTTCAGTTCTTCCGAACATCATGAGTGTTGCAGATTTCACCAACATGCCCCCTGGAACCGGTGGAACTGTACCATATTTATGTGGGAAGTTTATGGAAAATTATGTGGAACTACTATTGCCAATAAATTCTTGTAACATCAAATTTTAAACATAATTTTGACTTATATTTAAAGCTTTTAAAGTATCTTCCCCTCCTCCCCCAGTGATACATAGTGGCAATGGCACTTTCTGTATGAGGCGTTTTGATAAAATAATTCAGAAAAAAACTCTTTCCTCGGGTCAGTACTCTGTCTTGCTAAAGACTCGAAGCTGTGGCTGCATTCACCAACTTGACACACCCACTCCCTCCACCATAAGTGCACTGTGGCTCCAGTGTGTACTACTCACAGGATGCACTGCAGCAAGTCACCAAGGCTTCTGCAACTGTTCCCAAACCCTTGGCTTTTACCACCTGGAAGGACAGGGGCAGCAGGTATATGGGAACACTATCATCTCCAACTTCCCCTCCAAATCACATATCCCTCACTCTATTAATCACTCTTTTCCCTACCCCCTGCTCCCCGACCCATTCAGTCATGTGCATACTTAGCCCCACACTAATGGTAACATAATAAAACTGTAATGCCACCAAATTACTGTTAAAAAGAAGAAAACAGCTTTAACAGGGGAAAAGAGTTTACGAAGTATTTTTCAAACATTCAGAATATTCTTAATCATGAACTATTGGGCAGAGGGAAAGACTATTTTTCCTATAACTGATGGGAGTATTTTTTAGGAATGGCACAGAAGCTGACCAGCACCAGACTAAAATTGCTGCCGCGTTTCCTACATTACAACAATTATCACATGGTGGTGTACCACAAACCAATGCAAAGAAACAATTGATGTATGCATGATCACTACTACTAATGCCCATGGCAATACATTTGAATGTTTCACCATTAGTCACTAATCCAGATTATCTGGTCATTATCACATTGTTGTTTGTGAAACCTTGCTGTGTGCAAATTTGCTGCCGTGTTTCCTACATTACAAAAGTGATTACATGTCAAAAGTACTTAATTGACAGTAAAGCACTTAGAAATGTTCCAAGGTCATGGAAGGCACTGCAAGTTTTTCTTTATTGGACTGCTCTGCAGGAAAATACATCAAACTATAAAACACTCAACACCAAATGCTTTAATAAAGAGGTATGTGGATATGCTTAAGAAATAATGGCTCAGTGGTGTCGAACTGAGCTATGGCTGTGTTAGGCAGGCTACCATTTGTCAGCCAGGGTTTCTGCTCCAGTCATCCCTACTGACCAGTCAGTGTTTCATGGCAATGTCTGCTTATTGGCAATTTGGACTGAAAATAAGTTTACAGCTTATATTCTTCCCCACCCCCACCCACACCTACCTGCATAAACTGGGGCAGAGGGGTAAAGAAAAATGCAGTTGAATGTGGGGAGGGGAGAAGAGTGCCAGAATGAACTAAAGAGAAAATTGATATCCACTGTGACAATTGTATAAACAGATTCAACAACATAAAGCGCTAAGACATATCCATAATATTGTACAATCTCTTCATAATATATGAAGGACAATCATCATGACATTTGCTATACTCTGCCACTATACAAGTAATGAAATGTTGGCTATACCTACAGTAGTGAACAGTCCTTTGCACTTTCAGTGCAACCACATTGCATAGACTTATGTTTATGGCTGGTTTTCAGATGTCAGTGCTTTTGAAGCTACTGATCAGCTTTTGCTGGTTTCAGATTGGTACCTGGATGGAAAGTCTACATATGCAGCCATTGTAAGAACATAAGAATGGAGTAAGAAAAACCCTTTCATCCAATAAAGCCTGCTCCTTTCATAGACCCTGCACTTCATAACTTATAGTGTCTACAACATCTATATATCAAAACTGTTACCAAGCTCATGGTCTACAGGGCTGTAGTAATACCCGCCCTCCTGTATCCTGTATGGCTCAGAGATGTGGACCATGTACAGTAGACACCTCAAGTCGTTGGTGAAATGCCGCCAGCGATGTCTCCGCAAGATTCTGCAACTCCCCTGGGAGGACAGAAGCACAAACATTAGTGACCTCATCCAGGCCAACATTCCCAGCATTGAAGCACTGACCACACTTGATCAGCTCCGCTGGGCAGGCCACATAGTTCGCATGCCAGACACGAGACTCCCAAAGCAAGCTCTCTACTCGGAACTCGTCCACGGCAAACGAGCCAAAGGAAGCGTTATAAGGACACCCTCAAAGCCTCCCTGATAAAGTGCGACATCTCCACTGACACCTGGGAGTTCTTGGCTATAGACTGCCCTAAGTGGAGGAAGCGCATCCGGGAGGGCGCTGAGCTCCTCGAGTATCATCGCCGAGAGCATTCAGAAATCAAGCGCAGGCAGTGGAAGGAGCGTATGGCAAACCAGGCTCCCTGCCCTCAACGACTATCTGTCCCACCTGTGACAGAAACTATGTTTCTCGTATTGGACTGTACAGCCACCTAAGAACTCATGCTAAGAGTGGAAGCAAGTCTTCATCAATCCCAAGGGACTGCCTATGATGATGATATAAGCTCTTGGGAACAAGTTCTAACATTGGATGACAGAATCAGATCAGTTGACTGTGATGCGCTCCAGAGTCAAATAGACGTTGATACTCGCTAGCTAGGTTCGCACGCAAAAAGTGGCCATTTGGGTAAAGGGCTGGAGTTCTGATGACATGGGTCATCAACTTTAGCAGAGGACTTGACTATTGCAACCAACTCCTGGCTGGCCTTCCACGTTCTACCCTATGTAAACTTGAGGTCATCCAAAACATGGCTGCCCGTATCCTACCTTGCACCAAGTTCCGCTCACTGTGCTGCTGACCTACATTGGCTCCCGGTTAAGAAACGCCTCGATTTAAAAATCTCATCCTTGTTTTCAAATACCTCCAGGGCCCTATCTCTGTAACCTCCTCCAGCCCTACAACCTTCCAATATCTCTGTGCTCCTCTGATTCTGCCCTCTTGAACATCCCTAATTTTAAGCACTCAACCATTTTGCCCATGCCTTCAGCAGCTTAGGTCCTAAGCTCTAGAATTCCCTCCCTAAACCTCCCCACCTCTCCACCTCTCTTTCCTCCTTTAAGATGTTCCTGAAAGCCTAGCTCTTTGACCAAGCTTTTAGTCATCTGCCATAATTTTTCCTTATGTCTCATGTGTCAAATTCTTTGTCTTATATCACTCCTGTGAAGCACCTTGGAACGCTTTACTGTGTTAAAGATGCTATATAAATACAAGTTGTTGTTGGGAGCAATTGGTGAGAAAATAATGCTTGGAAGCAATAATTTCAGAAGTATGAACAGAAAATTCAACAGGCAACATCTGTGGAGCGAGAAACAGAATTAACGTTTTAGGTCAGAACTTCAGAAGCCCTGTTTAAACCCATTGCCTGTAGTGCCCAGCAACACTCATTGTATCCACATACATACATCAAGCCCTCACACAAAGCTGGTTACGAGTACCACCAACAGAAACAGCTGGACTGCAGCCCTAGACTGCAGGAAAGCCTCTGCAGTATCTACACATCTCAAGTATTCACATCACACTGATGTTATAGTGGAATCCAGAGAGCACATAGTACCACTATTACCCATTCATAAAATTACCCATTCATGAACATGCCAGTTGACAAAAAGCGTTCTGCTTTACTGGAGAGTAAAATTACAACAACACGATATGGGTCCAGGGGGGGGGGAGAAATTCGGTCGCGCCTCTGTTGCGGCATTAATACAGGCAGAGCGGTACTTTTAGCGCCTTGAAAAAGTTTGTGGCTCACGTCCAGAAATTCATCAGAATTGGTCGAGAGCTGACAGGGGTGATAAATCAGCCATTGCACATCAGAGCTGGGGGGTGGGGTAAAGGTAAAGGGGTCTCCAGCATCTGAAATAACTCCTCTCAAAAATTCAGTGTGAAGAATAAAACAGCAGGCGTGTTATGCCATGTGATACACAATGCAATATTATCAGAGTTATTGATGTTCGGTGACTGAATAAATGAAGTCGCAATTTATTACAAGGTACTCTGAATTTTTCTACCAGTATTTTGGGAATTGAATTCCCTGATCCTGTAAATTTTTCAGTGAAAGCCATAAATCATTGGTCTTGATTGTTAAATGTTCATTTCTCTCTTATCTTTTTTTTAAAGCCCAAGATGTACAACATAATGATAGAAAAAAATGTACCAGGATAGAGGTAGGTGCCTGGGGGAGTGGGTGGAAGTTTGTAACAATGGTGGTGGTCCTGGAGAACAGGGTTGGGAGGTCCTGAAGATTGGCATGGGAGCACTGACAAGGTAGTCCTGGGTTTTGCATCATGAAGGTTGGGAGTCCTGGGGTTTGTTAGCACTGTTGGACTGTGGGGTTGGGGAATCCTGGCTTTTTAGCAATATGAGGATGCTCTTGCAGTTTAATAGCGCTGAGGTAGGAAACCTAAAATGTGACTGAATTGGGACGGAGACACTGCAATGGGAGCACTGGAGGGGCTCCTAAAGTTTGGCAGCAATGAATGGGTGCTCCTATCATTTAACTGGCCATTCATCCAAGGTTGAGGAGTCAGTGTTGAGGGCCATCAATTTAAAATTGTTGGTACAAGCATGAGTGAACGGATTAGGAGTAATTTATTTACACTGAGGATTGTTGGAACATGAAATGGTTTGCCAAAGAGAGTAGTTGAGGCAGAGACTGTTGCATCTTTTATTGGAAAAGTGGATAAATAAAGGAGCCAGATACAAGACTGTAGGGAGGGAGCATGGCAGTGGTGGGGGAATCCAAAACAATGGGGCACAATCTTAAAATTAGAACCAGGCCTTTTAAAAGTTAAATCATAGAAATATAGAAACATAGAAAATGGGTGCAGGAGTAGGCCATTCGGCCCTTCGAGCCTGCACCACCATTCAATAAGATCATGGCTGATCATTCACCTTAGTATCCCTGTGATCAGGTGCTATATTCAGAAGCCAAACTCCAAGCCATTGTCAACATCTTCACTGAGGTGTAGAAAAGCATGGGGCTTACACTAGACATCTGTAAGACAAAGATCTTCCACCAACCTGACCCCGCCACACAGCACTGTTCCCCAGTCATCAAAATCCATGGCACGGCCTTGGACAACGTGGATCATTTTCTATTATGTTCATAAAGGATGAAACTGAGTACTGTATGCAATGAGTAAGTGTAACCTTAGCTCCTTTAATAAGATTTCAGAGTGCAGGTACAGCATGGAAGGCCTGCTTATATACAGTGCTCCCAAGGGATGCTGGGATCCCTTGGGACACCAACAGGTAGGCCCTCTGGTGGTGGTGTGATACAGGTTGCCAAGAGTTAAATACATAACATCACTCCCTCGTAAAGTCAATAGTACACTTATTTACAGGGTGAGACGATCTGGGGCTTTTCGCTCCCTTGTCGATCATCTCGGTACAAATGCAGGTGTGGGTGGGTTGGTTGGTTCTTCACTGGGTTGCTGGACAGCTGGCCTTGCTGGTGATGGTGAGTTCGGCTTCGTGGTCAACCATGGTGTCGGTTGCCACTTGTGTGTGTCTTGGAGGGTCGAAGTTGGTGGTGTCCTCTTCGGGTTGCTCGTAGCTGTTAGTGATCCGCAATTTGGTTTGGTCCAAATGCTTTCTGCACGTTAGTCTGTTGGCCAATTTGACCTGAAATACCCTACTCCCTTTTTTGGCTATGGCCGTGCCATTGAGCCATTTGGGACCATGTCCATAATTGAGTACAAAAACTGGGTCATTGACCTCAATATCACTTGACAAGTTTGCACGATCATGGTACATGTTTTGTTGATGTCGATTGCCCTCGACGTGATCATGTAGGTCAGGGTGGACAAGAGAGAGCCTTGTTTTGAGCGCCCTTTTCATAAGCAGCTTAGGGAACCCCAGTGAGCGAGTGGGGTCTTATGCGGTAGCTGAGCAGGTCTCGGGACAGTCGGGTCTGCAGGGAGGCTTCCGACACACGTTTCAAGCTTTGCTTGATGGTTTGAACTGCCCGTTCTGCCTAGCCGTTGGATGCGGGCTTCAATGGGGCAGATGTGACGTGCTTGATCCCATTGCGGGTCATGAATTCCTTGAATTCAGCACTGGTGAAACACGGCCCATTGTCGCTGACAAGGACATCAGGCAGGCCGTGTGTGGCAAACATGGCTCGTTGGCTTTTGATGGTGGCGGTGGACATGCTTACAGTCATTATTACACCTTCAATCCATTTTGAATAAGCATCTACAACAACCAAGAACATTTTGCCTAGAAATGGGCCCGCATAGTTAACGTGGATCCTATACTACGGTTTGGAGGGTCACGACCACAAACTTAGCGGTGCCTCTCTGGGTGTATTGCTCAATTGAGAGCAAGTGTTGCACTGGCGCACGCATGACTCGAAATCTGAGTCGAGGCCGGGCCACCACATATGGGATTTGGCTATGGCTTTCATCATTACAATGCCTGGGTGGGTGCTGTGTAGGTCGCGTATGAACATTTCTCTGCCTTTCTTAGGCAAAACCACGCGATTACCCCAGAAAAGACAGTCCGCCGGTAAGGACATTTCATCTTTGCGCCTGTGGAACGGCTTAATCTCTTCCTGTATCTCCGCTGGGACACTGGACCAGCTCCCATGGAGTTTTTTACCAAGCACAGTAAAAGATCCTGGCTTGTCCAGGTCCTGATCTGACAGGCCGTAACGGGTGACTTTTCGTTTTCGAATGCATCCATCACCATGAGCAAGTCTGCAGGCTGTGCCATGTCCACCCCGGTGGTGGACAATGATAGCCGACTGAGAGCATCAGCGCAGTTCTCTGTGCCGGGTCTGTGGCGGATTACATAGTTATATGCCGACAGCGTGAGCGTCCATCTTTGGATGCGGGCAGAGTCATTGGTGTTAATCCCTTTGCTCTCTGAGAATAACATATGAGCGACTTATGGCCAGTTTCTAGCTCAAACTTGAGACCAAACAGATACTGGTGCATTTTTTTCACCCAGTAAACGCACGCCAGAGCTTCTTTTTCAATCATGCAGTAGGCCCTTTCTGCCTTGGACAGACTCCTGGATGCATAAGTGACTGGTTGCAAAATCCCCGATTCGTTAGCCTGTTGTAACACACACCCGACCCCGTATGACGACGCATCGCAAGCGAGCACTAATCGTTTACATGGGTTATACAGAACAAGCAGTTTGTTTGAACATAACAGATTTCTGGCTTTCTCAAAGGCAGCCTCTTGTGAATTCCCCCATACCCAGTCGTCTCTCTTGTGCAGTAGCACATGTAGAGGTTCTAGCAAGGTGCTTAACCAGGTAGGAAATTACCGAAATAGTTGAGGAGTCCCAGGAACAACCGCAGTTCCATCACGTTCTGTGGTCTCGGCACATTCTTGATGGCTTCCATTTTGGCGTCGGTGGGTGTGATGCCGTCTGCTGCGATTCTTCTTCCCAAGAACTCGACCTCTGGCGCCAGGAAAACACACTTTGAGCATTTCAAACTGAGTCCACGCGATCTAGCTGACTTAGAACCTCTTCCAGATTCTTCAAGTGTTCGATGGTGTCCCGACCTGTGACCAATATGTCATCCTGGAAAACCACGGTGCGTGGAATCGACTTTAGCAGGCTCTCCATGTTCCATTGGAAAATTGCCGCAGCCAAACGAATCCCGAATGGGCATCTGTTATAGATGAATAGACCTTTGTGCGTGTTGATGCAGGTGAGGCCGTTTGAAGATTCCTCCAGCTCCTGCATCATGTAGGCCGAGGTCAGGTCCAACTTGGTGAATGTCTTTCCTCCAGCCAGGGTCGCAAATATGTCGTCTGCCTTGGATTGTGGGTACTGGTCCTGTAACGAAAAACGGTTAATTGTTAATTTATAGTCGCCAAAATTCTGACCGTGCCATCACCTTTGAGTACCGGAACAATCAGACTAGCTCACTCGTTGAATTTCACCAGCGTGATGATGCCTTCTCGCTGCAGCCTGTCCAGCTCAATTTCCACTTTCTCTCGCATCATATACGGTACCGCCCGTGCTTTGTGGTGGATGGGTTGTGTACCGGGAACCAAGTGGATCTGCATTTTCACCCCCGAGAAACTTGCAATGCCTGGCTCGAACAATAATGGAAATCTGCTCAGAACCTGGGCACATGAGGCATCGTCGACGGACGAAAGTGCTCGGATGTTGTCCTAGTTCCAGTGGATTTTCCCAGCCAGCTTCTGCCGAACAGTGTGAGGCTATTCCCTGGCATGATTCATAGTGGGAGTTCGTGCACTGCGCTTTGACTGCTGTGCTGCCAATTACAGGGATCAGTTCTTTGGTGTAAGTTCTTAGCTTGGTATGAATTGGGCTGAGCTTGGGCCTGTGTGCCTTGTTGCACCACAGCCTGTCGAAGGCCTTTTTGCTCATTATGGATTGACTCGCACCCGTGTCCAGTTCTATGCATACTGGAATTCCGTTCAGTTCAACTTTTAACATTATCGGTGGACATTTCGTGATGAAGGTGTCTACCCCGTACACTTCTGCTCCTTGCTTCGAGTCTCTAGTTCAGCCTGATCCACCATGGATCTATCTTCCTCTGCAACGTGGTGGTTTGCAGGGTTTGCAGGGTTTGCAGCTCACCCACACATTTGCTGGAGGTCTCCCATTGTTCTGCAGCCGTTGCACGCATAGTGCTTGAAGCGGCATTGATGGGCCTGATGATCACCTCCACATCGCCAACAAGGTGTTAACTGCCTCGCATTAACGATTGATGGTGGACTCTAGGTCATCTGAGGTCGTGCAGCAGCTGGCGTGTACATTCTGCCATGCATATTCCTGCTCGAAAACGACGTTACTTTTTGCACAGAACTAGTCGAAACCTCTTTATGCTGTGAAATTTGTTTGGTGTTATCGCTGGTGGGGATAAATGCCTGGTCTATCGTTAATGACTTTGCTCAGATTCGGTGTTTCAACAGTCAATAGTTTGCGAAGGATAACCTCATGGCCAATGCCAAGCACAAAAAAGTCTCTTAGCATTTGTTCAAGGAATCCATCAAATTCGCAATGTCCTGCAAGGCGCCTTAGTTCGGTGATGTAGCTCGCCACTTCCTGGCACTCCGACCGTTGACACTTGTAGAACCGATATCTCGCCATCAAAATGCTTTCCTTCGGATTTAGGTGCTCCCGGACCAGCGTAGACAATTCTTCATAGGATTTGGTTGTTGGTTTTACCAGAGCTAGAAGATTCTTCATGAGGCCATAGGTTGTTGCCCCACAGATGGTAAGGAGGATCGCCCTTTGTTTGTCAGCATTCTCGTCCCCTTCCAGCTCGTTGGCCACGAAGTATTGGTCAAGTCTCTCCATGAAGGCCTCCCAATCACCCCCTTCTGAGAACTTCTCCAGGATACCAACAGTTCTTTACATTTTCACGTGGTTGCTTGTTACCTCGTCGCCAATTATTATGCTCATAATAAAGGATGAAACTGAATGCAATGAGTAAATGTGACCTTAGCTTCTTTAATTAGACGCTAGAATGCAGGTACAGCGTGGGAGGCCTGATTATATACGGTGCTCCCAAGGGATGCTGGAATACCTTGGGACTCCAACAGGTAGGCCCTCTGGTGGTGGTGTGATACAGATGGCCAAGGGTTAAATACATAACATTTTCCATACCTCGGGAACCTACTATCAGCAAGGGCAGACATCGATGACGAGATATAACGCGCTTCCCCTGTGCCAGCGCAGCCTTCGGTCACCTGAGGAAGAGAGTGTTTGAAGACCAGGACCTGAAATCTGGCACCAAGCTTATGGTTTACAGGGCAGTAATGATACCCGCCCTCCTATATAGCTCAGAGACCTGGACTATATACAGTAAACACCTCAAAGCGCTGGAGACGTACCACCAGCGCTGCCTGCACACGATCCTACAAATCCACTGGGAGGATAGACACACCAATGTCAGCGATCTCGCTCAGGCCAACATCACCAGCATCGAAGCACTGACTACACTTGACCAGCTCCGTTGAGCAGGCCACATCATCCGCATGCCCGACACGAGACTCCTTAAGCAAGCGCTCTACTCGGAACTCTTACACGGCAAGCAAGCCACAGGTGGGCAGAGGAAATATTTCAAGGACACCCTCAAAGCCTCCTTGATAAAATACAACATCCCTACCTGCACCTGGGAATCTCTGGCCTAAGACATCCCAAAGTGGAGGAAGAGCATCCAGGAGGGCATTGAACACCTTGAGTCTCAATGCTGAGAGCATGCAGAAACCAAGCGCAGACACCGGAAAGAGCTTGTGGCAAACCAGACTCGCCACCCACCCTTTCCTTCAACCACTATCTGTCCCACCTGTGACAGAGACTGTAATTCGCGCATTGGGCTGTACAGTCACCTGAGAACTCACTTTTAGAGTAGAAGCAAGTCTTCCTCGATTTCGAGGAACTGCCTGTGATGATGATAACTCAGAAAGAAACTCCATTAAGAATTATTTCTAATATGTGCCACTTAGGGTTGAACAACATAATTCCGAGTATAAGATGGTCATATCAGGAAAGATGAATGACCGCTAAATCACAATTAAACTCTAATCCTTTCAAAGTTTATTTTGTTATATCTTGGTTTCGTTTTTGTATCTGTGTGGGTGTAAGTGGGGCTACCCTGCCTCAACTGTTTCAAAGCAAATTTGGATTTGTGGCTGATTTCCTTTCCTTTTTCAGTTTCTTAATATTGGCGCATGACAGAACTGTGCTGTGCTTAATGTATTTCATCTCACCAGAGCCAGGGCATGTCTACCATTCCATGCTTATTTTGCTGAAGGAAAAATATACATTATTTTTTTTCGGTTCCTTTTATATCGAGTTTTAACGCGCACTTCTTTACACATCATTAATATTTCAATATTCCACACTTTATAGTAGCAGTTCCGGTTGCGAATTTTGTTCAAGAAGGAATGAAGAATGCCAAGAGCAATGCAATCATGATTATTAGTTTAAAAATGGAAAAAGATCAATGAGGAAATAGAAAGTGGGGATGCTGGGAATTATTTTATACCAGTGCTGCCTCAATATGTGACTGATGTGTAAGTTTTGAACCAAGGCAGCCATCACATATCCTTCACATGTTTTGTTTATATATTGGGGAAAGATAACCGAGTCCAATCTGAACTACTTAAGACCGCCTAATTCCCGCTTCATTCCTGCCCACCATCATTTTCCTGGAGGACTCCGCAAAGGCAGCCCAGCTTCCTGCTTGTGTTAGGCAATAATTATTCTAAATCAATTTTTTTTTACAATAATGGATATCTGATAGTGCATTCAAGCCAGTAACACAGGGATAGTGCAGCCCCAATGTGCTGGGCCACAGATTCACAGCCACACTGCTCCACAAGCTGAGGTACTGCTATTGTAGGGAGGTGTGACATGAAATCCAAGCAAAGCTTTACAGGAAAGAAGTGAAATCTTAGTCAGGGTCTTCCAGGCCATTCCCTTAAAGTAGGTAATTCATCATCTCAATTAGTTATTCAAGTTGGAAAATCTAAGAAGGGAAAATAATGAACATCCAACCAGCCAGCTGCCCATCTAAAACAGGCGTAAAGAGGCAGGTGGCCGGCTGCTGGCAGCTGAAGATTGGGTGGCCCACAGGCCGGCCACAAGGACAAGGCTAAGTTGCAGGGTGTGGGTCAGCAGGGTCTCACAGGTAGGAAGGAGCACTCCTGCTCCTCCAAACACCACAAAGAAAAGTTTTATACTCACCTTCTGGGGCCACGGCTTCTACTCTGGCAGGTTTCATTGGTCAGAGCGACCACAACGGTGCAATAAAAGGGTTGGGTACAAATTCTGTTTTGTGCAAAGTTTTGTTGATGTTACTAGTAGTTGTGATTGTTGTCAAAGGTGGAATGATGATGATAGAGACTATGGATGGAATCTATGTGGGCAGAGGAAGATCAAAAGGGAATATAGGTGTTACACTGGATGATAGCGGTCATGTTTGGAATCCCTCTGTACATGAAACCATGGTCTTGAACCTCCACTATCTGTGTCAGTCAAGATAACCACTGCACTCAAGTTCTACACCAATGGAGTGTTTGAGGGGCCACTGGAGACATAGCTTGCACCAGCTGTGCATCAGTGCACATGATGTGTGCAGGGGAAATCTTCAAGGATGGGGTGTCTCCAGAGGCTTCGCCCAGTAGCAGCATGACTGCCCTGTGTTCTCTCTGGAGCCTCTTCATCTGGCAAATCCTCCTTCTCTGCTTGTTGCTTCTGTAAGTAGATACCCCTGTCAATTGCAAGGCTGTGGAGTACACTGCAGACTGCTACGATTCTGTGCTGCACTTTAGTAGATGGAGCCCACAGTGCCATCATCAACCATGGTAAAGTGGGTAGCCAAGGTCACCTACTCAATCCTTATCCTCCTTCAAACAAGGATGGAATGGTGGATTGTTTGAGGATGAAGGCATTCCGTAACTGCATAGGAACTTGGCATTCAGCTGCTTGATTTTATACAGGTGATTTCGTACCAGCTGGACATTGGTGGAGTAGTACCTGTTAAGTCCTGACTCTCATGTACTGACTTACACCGAGACACATGCTGAAGTCAAGGTCACTCAGGATCTGCACCTTTAATTCACAGCTCTCCAGTGCTGCACTTGCCTGAGACCTCCCTTTATATACCTCCGTGGGACAGGTATGGAGTGTTTCCTGCAAGTGCACCCCTGGTGGTAAGGTATGCTTATTGTTACAGGTCATATCCAGTTACAGTCATGTATAGTATGGTAAGATACAGTTATATACAGTAATGTGAGATACATGACAGTACCCCTTTCAATTAATGTAAGGGGCACTTCTCTCTTCAGATCTTCATGAGTCCCATCAATTATGTCCTGAACCCTTCACAAACCAGCAAGTCAAGGATGCCAAAGACATATGCTTGCTCCTTCCTGGCGTCCATGGAGAAGATGATGAATTGATTTCACTGGTAAATAAAGCATCCATCACGTGCTGGATTCACTGATGCACAGCTGGTGCCTGCTATGTCTCCAGTGGTCCCTCAAATATTCCATTGGTGTCGAACTTGAGTGCGGTGGTTATCTTGACTGACACAGATAGTGGAGGTTCAAGACCATGATTTCAGGTCTTACCCCAGCAGGTGACATAGCACTCTGACAAAATCCTTACTCATCCAAATCCTCTGGAAGCATTGCTGCTCACTCAGGTCCAGGAAATTCCATTGGTGTTTGAAAACCCAATCATCTAAGTACTTCTGAGTGTTATGTATGCAACATCTTGTAACCAGCATTCTACCGCCACCAGAGGACGCATCTGTTGGAGTCCTAAGAGATCCCAGCATCTCTTGGGAGCACTGCATATAAACAGGCCTCCCATGCCGTGCCAGCACTATGGAGTCAGAATAGAGAGACTAAGGTCACTCTTACTCAAGTCTATAGTACTCAGTCACATTGATTTCTTTGAGACATAACAATTTGAGACATATAATAGATAACGAACCATCACACGAAAATGCAGAGAACTGTTGGTATCCTGGAGAAATTCTCAGAAGGTGATGATTGGGAAGGCTTCGTGGAGCGACTCGACCAATACTTCGTGGCCAATGAGCTGGAAGGGAAAGAGAATGCTGCCAAACGAAGGGTGATCCTCCTCACCGTCTGAGGGGCAACAACCTATGAAATCATATGAAGAATTGTATACGCTGGTCCGGGAGCACCTAAATCCGAAGGAAAGCGTTCTGATGGCAAGGTATCGATTTTATACATGTCAACGGTCTGAAGGCCAGGAAGTGGTGAGCTACGTCGCCGAACTAAGACGCCTTGCTGGACATTGCAAATTCAGCGGATTCCTGGAGCAAATGCTAAGAGACATTTTTGTGCTTGGCATTGGCCATGAGGTTATCCTTTGCAAACTATTGACTGTTGAAACACCGAACCTGAGCAAAGCCATAACGATTGCCAAGGCATTTATGCCCACCAGCTATAACATCAAACGAATTTCGCAGCATAAAGATGCATCGGCAAGTACTGTACACAAAGTAACGTTGTTTTCAGCAGGAATGCATATGGCAGAACGTACACGCCTGCAGCTGCACGACCTCAGATGACTCAGAGTCCACCATCAAGTGTGAATGCGAGGCAGTTAACACCTTGTTGGCACTGCGGAGGTGATCATCGAACCCATCAATGCCGCTTTAAACACTATGCGTAGAAAGATTGTGGGACAATGGGACACCTCCAGCGAATGTGCAGACAAGCTGCAAATCCTGCAAACCCACGTTGCAGAGGAAGACCGATCCATGGTGGATCAAACTGAACTAGAGACTCGAACCGAGGAGGCAGAAGTGTACGGGGTACACACCTTCACCACGAAATGTCCACCGATTATGTTGAACTGAACGGAATTCCAGTATCAATGGAATTGGACACAGGTGCGAGTCAGTCTATCATGAGCAAAAAGGCCTTCGCGAGGCTGTGGTGCAACAAGGCACAAAGGCCCAAGCTGAGCCCTATTCATACCAAGCTGAAAACTTACACTAAAGAGCTGATCCCTATAATTAGCAGTGCAGCAGTAAAAATCTCCTATGATGGAGTGGTGCACGAATTACCACTATGGATTGTACCAGGAGATGGCCCTACACTGTTCGGCAGAAGCTGGTTGGGAAAAATCCGCTGGAACTGGGATGACATCCGAACGCTTTCGTTCATCGACAACGCCTCATGTGCCCAGATTTTGAGCAAGTTCCCGTCGTTGTTTGAGCTAGGCATCAAAAAGTTCTCTGGGGCGAAGGTGCAGATCCACTTGGTTCCCAGTACACAACCCATCCACCACAAGCACGTGCGGTGCCATACATGATGCGAGAGAAAGTGGAGATCGAACTGGACAGGCTGCAGCGAGAGGGCATCATCGCACCGGTTGAGTTCAACGAGTGGGCCAGTCTGATTGTTCCAGTTCTCAAGGGCATGGTCAGAATTTGTGGGGACTATAAAGTAACGATTAACCGTTTTTCGCTGCAGGACCAGTACCCGCTACCCAAGGCAGACGACCTATTTGCGACGCTGGCAGGAGGGAAGATGTTCACCAAGTTCATCCTGACCTCAGCCGACATGACGCAGGAGCTGGCGGAATCTTCGAAAGGCCTCACCTGCATCAACACACACAAAGGTCTGTTCATCTACAATAGATGCCCATTTGGATTCCATCGGCCACGGCTATTTTTCAAAGGAACATGGAGAGTCTGCTAAAAGTCGGTTCCGCGCACCGTGGTTTTCCAGGACGACATATTGATCACAGGTTGGGATACCATCGAACACTTGCAGAACTTGGAAGAGGTTCTAAGTAGGCTAGATTGTGTGGGACTCAGGTTGAAACGCTCAAAGTGTCTTTTCCTGGCGCCAGCGGTCAAGTTCTTAGGGAGACAAATCGAGGCAGACGGCATCAGACCCACCGACGCCAAGACGGAGATCATCAAGAACGCACCAAGACCACAGAACGTGACGGAGCTGCGGTCGTTCCTGGGACTCCTCAATTATTTTGTTAATTTCCTACCCGGGTTAAACACCTTCCTACAACCTTTACATGTGTTGCTACGCAAGGGAGATGACTGGGTATGGGGGAAATAACAAGAGACTGCTATTGAGAAACCAGAAATCTGTTATGTTCCAACAAACTGCTTGTTCTGTATGACCCATGTAAACATTTAGTGCTATCTTGCGATGCGTCTTCGTACGGGGTCGGATGTGTGTTATAACAAGCAAACGAATCGGGAACATTGCAACCGGTCACTTATGCGTTCAGGAGTTTGTCCAAGGCCAAAAGGGCCTACAGCATGATTGAGAAAGAAGATCTGGCATTCGTTTACGGGGTGATAAAAATGCACCAGTATCTGTTTGGGCTTAATTTCGAGTTAGATAAAGATAAAATGTTATCCCAATCTGATTTTTATTTATCAACCTGCACTAGGCTTTGGAAGCAGATTGGTTTGCGTTCACAATTTAATGGGAATAATGTCCATTTTTAATAAAATTACTGTAAATCTGAAATGTTTTTGTTTGTTCTCCTGACCATGAGTTTTAAAAAAAAATATGCATAAGCCACTCGTATCACTATTCTCAGAGAGCAAAGGTATTAATACCAATGCCTCCGCTCGCATCCAAAGATGGGTGCTCACACTGTCTGCATATAACTATGTAATTCGCCACAGACAAGGCACAGAGAACTGTGCTGATGCTCTCAGTCGGCTACCATTGCCCACCACCGGGGTGGAAATGGCACAGCCTGTAGACTTGCTCTTGGTGATGAATGCATTTGAAAATGAAAAGTCACCCGTTACGGCCTGCCAGATCAGGACCTGGACCAGCCAGGATCCTTTACTGTCCCTGGTAAAAAAACTGTGTCCTCCATGGGAGCTGGTCCAGCGTCCCAGTGGAGATGCATGAAGAGATCAAGCTGTTCCAGCGGCGCAAAGACGAAATGTCCATACAGCGGACTGGCTTTTGTGGGGTAATCACGTGGTTTTGCCTAAGAAAGGCAGGGAAACGTTCATACGCGACCCACACAACATCCACCCAGGCATAGTAATGATGAAAGTTATAGCCAGATCCCATGTGCGGTGGCCCGGCATCAACTCAGATTTCGAGTCTTGTGCGCGCCAATGCAACATTTGCTCTCAACTGAGCATTGCACCCAGGGAGGCACCGCTAAGTTTGTGGTCATGGCCCTCCAAACCGTCGCCTAGGATCCACATTGACTTCGCTGGCCCGTTTCTAGGCAAAATGTTCTTGGGTGTTGTGGATGCTTATTCAAAGTGGATTGAGTGTGTAATAATGTCTGTAAGCATGTCCACTGCCACCATTGAAAGCCTACGAGCCATGTTTGCCATGCACGGCCTGCCTGATGTCCTTGTCAGTGACAATGGGCCGTGCTTCATCAGCGCTGAATTCAAGGAATTCATGACCCGTAATGGGATCAAGCACGTCACATCAAGCCCGCATCTAACGGCCAGGCAGAACGGGCAGTCCAAACCATCAAGCAAAGCTTGAAACGCGTGTCGAAAGGCTCCCTGCAGACCCGCCTGTCCCGAGTGACCATAATATGGTGGAATTCTGCATTGGGATGGAGAATGAAACAGTTAATTCAGAGACCATGGTCCAGAACTTAAAGAAGGCTAACTTTGAAGGTATGAGGCATGAATTGGCTGGGATGGATTGGCGAATGATACTTAAGGGGTTGACTGTGGATGGGCAATGGCAGACATTTAGAGACCACATGGATGAACTACAACAATTGTACATTCCTGTCTGGCATAGAAATAAAAAAGGGAAGGTGGCTCAACCGTGGCTATCAAGGGAAATCAGGGATAGTATTAAAGCCAAGGAAGTGGCATACAAATTGGCCAGAAATAGCAGCGAACCTGGGGACTGGGAGAAATTTAGAACTCAGCAGAGGAGGACAAAGGGTTTGATTAGGGCAGGGAAAATGGAGTATGAGAAGAAGCTTGCAGGGAACATTAAGACGGATTGCAAAAGTTTCTATAGATATGTAAAGAGAAAAAGGTTAGTAAAGACAAACGTAGGTCCCCTGCAGTCAGAATCAGGGGAAGTCATAACGGGGAACAAAGAAATGGCGGACCAATTGAACAAGTACTTTGGTTCGGTATTCACGAAGGAGGACACGAACAACCTTCCGGTTATAAAAGGGATCGGGGGGTCTAGTAAGGAGGAGGAACTGAGGGAAATCCTTATTAGCCGGGAAATTGTGTTGGGGAAATTGATGGGATTGAAGGCCGATAAATCCCCAGGGCCTGATGGACTGCATCCCAGAGTACTTAAGGAGGTGGCCTTGGAAATAGTGGATGCGCTGACAGTCATTTTCCAACATTCCATTGACTCTGGATCAGTTCCTATGGAGTGGAGGGTAGCCAATGTAACCCCACTTTTTAAAAAAGGAGGGAGAGAGAAAACAGGGAATTATCGACCGGTCAGCCTGACATCGGTAGTGGGTAAAATGATGGAATCAATTATTAAGGATGTCATAGCAGTGCATTTGGAAAGAGGTGACATGATAGGTCCAAGTCAGCATGGATTTGTGAAAGGGAAATCATGCTTGACAAATCTTCTGGAATTTTTTGAGGATGTTTCCAGTAGAGTGGATAAGGGAGAACCAGTTGATGTTGTATATTTGGACTTTCAAAAGGCGTTCGACAAGGTCCCACACAAGAGATTGATGTGCAAAGTTAGAGCATATGGGATTGGGGGTAGTGTACTGACATGGATTGAGAACTGGTTGTCAGACAGGAAGCAAAGAGTAGGAGTAAATGGGTACTTTTCAGAATGGCAGGCAGTGACTAGTGGGGTACCGCAAGGTTCTGTGCTGGGGCCCCAGCTGTTTACACTGTACATTAATGATTTAGATGAGGGGATTAAATGTAGTATCTCCAAATTTGCGGATGACACTAAGTTGGGTGGCAGTGTGAGCTGCGAGGAGGATGCTGTGAGGCTGCAGAGCGACTTGGATAGGTTAGGTGAGTGGGCAAATGCATGGCAGATGAAGTATAATGTGGATAAATGTGAGGTTATCCACTTTGGTGGTAAAAACAGAGAGACAGACTATTATCTGAATGGTGACAGATTAGGAAAAGGGGAGGTGCAAAGAGACCTGGGTATCATGGTACATCAGTCATTGAAGGTTGGCATGCAGGTGCAGCAGGCGGTTAAGAAAGCAAATGGCATGTTGGCCTTCATAGCAAGGGGATTTGAGTACAGGGGCAGGGAGGTGTTGCTACAGTTGTACAGGGCATTGGTGAGGCCACACCTGGAGTATTGTGTACAGTTTTGGTCTCCTAACCTGAGGAAGGACATTCTTGCTATTGAGGAAGTGCAGCAAAGGTTCACCAGACTGATTCCCGGGATGGCGGGACTGACCTATCAAGAAAGACTGGATCAACTGGGCTTGTATTCACTGGAGTTCAGAAGAATGAGAGGGGACCTCATAGAAACATTTAAAATTCTGACGGGGTTAGACAGGTTAGATGCAGGAAGAATGTTCCCAATGTTGGGGAAGTCCAGAACCAGAGGTCACAGTCTAAGGATAAGGGGTAAGCCATTTAGGACCGAGATGCGGAGGAACTTCTTCACCCAGAGAGTGGTGAACCTGTGGAATTCTCTACCACAGAAAGTTGTTGAGGCCAATTCACTAAATATATTCAAAAAGGAGTTAGATGAGGTCCTTACTGCTAGGGGGATCAAGGGGTATGGCGAGAAAGCAGGAATGGGGTACTGAAGTTGAATGTTCAGCCATGAACTCATTGAATGGCGGTGCAGGCTAGAAGGGCCGAATGGCCTACTCCTGCACCTATTTTCTATGTTTCTATGTTTCTATGTTTCTATGTTTCTATGAGTCCTGCTCAAGACCCCACTTGCTCACCGGGGATCCCCCTGCCGAACTGCTCATGAAAAGGTCACTCAAAACAAGGCTCTCTCTACTCCACCCTGATCTCCATGATCATGTTGAGGGCAGGCGGCATCAACAAAGCATGTACCATGATCGCGCAAATTTGTCACGCGATATTGAAGTCAATGGCCCTGTATTTGTACTCAACTATAGACATGGTCCCAAATGGCTCAATGGCACGGTCATAGCCAAAAAATTGAGTAGGGTGTTTCAGGTCAAACTTGCAAATGGACTAACTTGCAGAAAGCATTTGGATCAAACCAAACTGCGATTCACAGACAGCCACGATTGACCTGATGAGGACACCACCAGCTTCAACCCTCCGACACACACACAAGTGGCAACGACATCACGGTTGACCACGAAGCTGAACTCATCATCCCCAGCAGCCCAGCAAGGCCAGCTGTGCAGCAGCCCAGCGAAGGCCCAACCAACTCACCTGCACCTGTGTTTGTACCAAGACGATCGACTAGGGAGCGGAAAGCCCCAAATCGTGTCACCCTGTAAATAAGTGCACTATTGACTTTGGGGAGGAGTGATGTTATTTATGAAACTCTTTGTAATCAGCATTCTACCGCCACCAGAGGGCACATCTGTTGGAGTCCCAAGGGATCCCGCATCCCTTGGGAGCACTGCATATAAGCAGGCTTCCCATGCCGTACCAGCACTCTGGAGTCAGAATAAAGAGACTAAGATCACACTTACTCAAGTCTACAATACTCAGTCACATTGCTTTATTTGCGACATAACACTGAGTTGGTGTTATCCACCTCTGTTGTTGCCTTACTGCTCATGCTTCCCAAAGAGCTTGATCCTCCTCCTCCTCCAGATAACACATGTACAGAGGAATTCCAAACATGACCTCCATCATACAACTTTTTCAGGGATCCTCACTACAGCAACAACAGCTTTCATTTATATAGTGCCTTTAAGGTAGTAAAACATCCCACGGTGCTTCACAGGAGCATTATTAAACAAAATTTGACACTAGAGCCAAAACTTGTAAGTGGCAACAACAACAACTTGCATCTATATAGAAAATCAGAGTTGAACCCTTTGCCAGAGAGCCATGGAATAGCAGATGATCTTCAACAATTTCTGTAACATCTCCAATGATATGAAAGAATGCACAGTCCGGCAAGCAGGTTGAAAGGAGCCATTCATTGACTGTACACAAGAGGGAGCTGGTAATCAGACAGTGAGGGAATAAAAGAAAGATAATGGGCTAGAAATTAATGTACTTACTGCCACTCCATAGTACTATGAAATGGCGATAAAATGGCAGTTGCCGCTCTTTCGCCAGCTGGTGGTGGGTCCCGCGACGACTGCCTTATTGCTTTCACCCTACGTGCTGCCAATAACTGGCAGTGCCTTGTAAAAAGAAAAGGCGGCATGGTGATTTCAATCGGCGTGCAACATTGACAACGTCACCAACACGAAATTCAACCCTAGCGCTGAATTCAGTGGTTATCAGTGGTGATGTCTGCAGCTCTTAAAGAGACATATGCATCTTTCAGTTCAGTTTGAATGTAAGGGTTTGGACAGTGTTTTTCTGATTTTATTGAAGTGGTTGTTTGCTGTGATAGATGTGAAAAGTTTTTTAAGTGTGTAGAGAGTGGTGCTGGATGCTTGCAAAGGCTCAGATGGTAAATGCAGGCCTTTGAGATGACAGAACTTACTGCAAATCTTGCAGAACTTGCTTGCAGCAGGTCAGGCAACATCCGTGGAGAGAAAAACAGTGTTCACATCTCAGGTCGACATGCTATCTGACCAACTGAGTATTTCCAGCATTTTAAGCTGTCATTTCACATTTACAGCATCCCTTGCAGAGGGAAGAGGAGGATGCAGAAGAGAAGAAAGCCGAAAAGGAGGAATCAGATGTAAGGATTCATCCCAGACAGTCCCTTTGTGGCTGGGATATCCGGAATGGTATCATCCGCCTGCAGTCCCACTGGCTGGGCAGGCTGCCTCTTGTTAACCCACTGGCTGAGCAGGCTACATTTCTTGGGGATGTGTGAAATAAGGAAGGCACAAGGGTGGAGTTGTGCTGATGGAAGGGTGGGAAAGCAAGAGGCAAATGCCGGAAGGAGGATAACATGCGAACATAACCAAGAATGGCCTGCACTGTCTCCTCCAAGGGGGTGAGGTGAGGCCAGGAATGGGAGATGTCCCCTGTCATTGATGCAGATTGTTGATAGATGCGTGATTGGGGGTTGTGCATTGAGCAGTGTTTGAGGCTAGTTGTACAATTGGTAAGAGACAGCTTTTGAAGTTGTATTCAATGATCTTGACCAGTAGTCTGAGGTCACAAAGCTTTTTTGGGCATTGCAGCCAGATGGTGGGGGAGACACTGCTGGCAGTGATGGCCTTAGTGATGTACTCCTACATCGTTCTTTCTGGAGGGACTCCTGGCCCCTGTGGGTAGAGGGGCCCACTTGCAATGTTGACCCACTGCACAAAGTTGGAGTACTGCGTGTGAGACCGAGCTGGCTGAGTTCAGAAGGACATAGCTGCTAGACTGAGCCTGCAGCAGGTGGTAAGAAAACCAACATGAGGGAAACATAGAAACATAGAAACATAGAAAATAGGTGTAGGAGTAGGCCATTCGGCCCTTCGAGCCTGCACCACCATTCAATAATATCATGGTTGATCATTCCCTCAGTACCCCTTTCCTGCTTTCTCTCAATACCCCTTGATCCCCTTAGCCGTAAGGGCAATATCTAACTCCCTCTTGAATATATCCAATGAACTGGCATCAACAACTCTTTGCGGCAGGGAATTCCACAGGTTAACAACTCTCTGAGCGAAGAAGTTTCTCCTCATCTCAGTCCTAAATGGCCTACCCCTTCTCCTAAGACTGTGTCCCCTGGTTCTGAACTTCCCAACATCGGGGACAATCTACCCGCATCTAACCTATCCCGTCCCGTCAGAATCTTGTACATTTCTATGAGATCCCCTCTCACCCTTTAAACTCCAATATATAAAGGACCAGTCGATCCAGTCTCTCCTCATATGTCAGTCCAGCCATCCCAGGAATCAGTCTGGTGAACCTTCACTGCACTCCCTCAATAGCTAGAACGTCCTTCCTCAGATTAGGAGTCCAAAACTGAACACAATATTCCAGGTGAGGCCTCACCAAAGCCCTGTACAACTGCAGCAAGACCTCCCTGCTCCTATACTCAAATCCCCTAGCTATGGCCAAAATACCATTTGCCTTCCTTACCGCTTGCTGCACCTGTATGCCAACTTTCAATGACTGATGAACCATGACACCCATGTCTCGTTGCACCTCCCCTTTTCCTAATCTGCCACCATTCAGATAATATTCTGTCTTGCGTTTTTGCCCCCAAAGTGGATAACCTCACATTTATCCACATTATACTGCATCTGCCATGCATTTGCCCACTCACCTAACCTGTCTAAGTCACCCTTCAGCCTCTTAGCGTCCCCCTCACAGCTTAAACCGCCACCCAGTTTAGTGTCATCTGCAAACCATGGAGATATTACACTCAATTCCTTCATCCAAAATCATTGATGTATATTATAAAGAGCTGGGGTCCCAACACTGAGCCCTGCGGCACTCCACTAGTCACTGCCTGCCATTTTGAAAACCTACTTGACCTCATCCTCACCAATCTACCTCACGCAGATGCATCTGTCCATGACATGATGGTAGTAGTGACCACCGCACAGTCATTGTGGAGACAAAGTCCCGTCTTCACATTGAGGACACCCTCCATCATGTTGTGTGGCACTACACCGTGCTAAATGGGACATATTCAGAATAGATCTAACAGCTCAAACAGGGCATCCATGAGGTACTGTGGGTCATCAGCAGCAGCAGAATTATATTCCGCCACAATCTGTAACCTCATGGCCCAGCATATCCCTCACTCTACCACTACCATATAGCCAGGGAACCAACCCTGGTTCAACGAGAAGTGTAGAAGAGCATTCCAGGAGCAGCACCAGGCATACCTAAAAATGAGGTGCCAACCTGGAGAAGCTGCAATACAGGACTACATGCATGCTAAACAGTGGACGCAGCATGCCATAGACAGGGCTACGCGATCCCACAATCAATGGATCAGATCAAAGTTCTGCAGTCCTGCCACATCCAGTCGTGAATGGTAGTGGACCATTAAACAATTAACAGGAGGAGGAGGCTCCATGAATATCCCCATCCTCAATGATGGCGGAGCCCAGCATGTGAGTGCAAAAGGCAAGGCTGAATGAAACGTTTGCCACCATCTTCAGCCAGAAGTATTGAGTGGATGGTGGGGCCTCCTCCCGAAGTTCCACAGAAGCCAGTTTTCAGCCAATTTGATTCACTCCATGTAATATCAAAAAATGGCTGAGCACATTGGATGCAGCAAAGACTATGGGCCCCGACAACATCCCACTGTTGTGCTGAAGACTTGTGCTCCAAAACTAGCCGCACCTCTAGGCAAGCTGTTCCAGTACAGCTACAACACTGGCATCTATCGGACAATGCAGAAAACTGCCAGGATATGTCCTGTCCATAAAAAGCAGAACAAATCCAATCTGGCCAATTACCACCCCATCAATCTACTCTCAATCATCAGCAAAGTGATGGAAGGTATCATCGACAGTGCTATCAAGCGGCATTTACTCACAAATAACCTGCTCACCGATGCCAAGTTTGGGTTCCGCCAGGACCAATCAGCCCCAGACCTCATTGCAGCCTTGGTAAAAAAAATGGACAAAAGAGGTAACAAAATAGCTGAGTTCCAGAGGTGCAGTGAAAGTGACTGCCCTTTCATCAAGGCAGAATTTGACCGTGTGGCATCAAGGAGCCCTAGTAAAATTGAAGTCAATAGGAATCAGGGGGGAACTCTCCATTGGATGGAGTCATACCTAGCACAAAAGATGATTGTGGTGGTTGGAGGTCAATTATCACTGCAGGACATCGCTGCAGGAGTTCATCAGGGCAGTATTCTAGGCCCTATAGTTTTCAGCTGCTTCATCAATGACCTTCCCTCCATCATAAGGTCAGAAGTGGGGATGTTCGCTGATGACTGCACAGTGTTCAGTTCCATTCGCAATTCCTTTGATAATGGAGCAGTCAAAGCCCGCATGCAGCAAGACCTGGACAACATTCAGGCTTGGGCTAATAAATGGCAAGTAACATTCATGCCACACAAGTGCCAGGCAATGTTTATCTCCAACAAGCGAGAGTTTAACCACTGTCCCTTGACATTCAATGGCATTATCATCGCCAAATCCCCCACCAGCAACAACCTGGAGGTCACCATTGACCAGAAACTTAACTGGACAATCCATATTGTGGCAACAAGAGTGGGTCAGAGGCTGGGTATTCTGCGGCAAGTATCTCACCTCCTGACTCCCCAAAGCCTTTCCACCATCTGCAAGGCACAAGTCAGGTATGTGATGGAATACTCAACATTTGCCTGGATGAGTACAGCTCCAACAACACTAAAGAAGCTTGACACCATCCAGGAGAAAGCAGCCTGCTTTCCATCCACCTAACCCGCCTAACCCATCCACCACCTTAAACATTCACTCCCTCCACCATCAATGCACCATGGCTGCCGTGTCTACCATCTACAAGATGCACTGTAACAACTTGCCAAAGCTTTTTCGGCAGCACCTTCCAAATCCACGACCTCTACCATCAAGAAGGACAAGTGCAGCAGGCACATGGGAACACCACCACCTCCATGTTCCTTCTTCATTGCCTACAAGTCCATGCAAACGCCACAGCTTCACTCACAGAAGCTGTGGGAAGCTGCAATACCAGATAGAAACTTTGTCCAGGATCCCTCCAGCAATGCCATCAGGACGATGTTGCATGACAGGTGAGCATTACACCACCTATCTCCATGCCCTCCAGACCAATTTCACTCGCTTAGCGTTGCGGCCATTTCCAGCAGCTGTTAACTGCCCAGCAACTTTGGTGATGAACACAAATGTTTCCCCCAATTGGCCTTAATTTGTTGTAGCAGGGCATCTAGCAGCATTTTCCCTTGCACATTTAGGTTTTAAGCATTTTTGCGTGGTAATTTGCTGAATGTGCGAGCTGATAATGTCAAGCGAAGGAAACCTGAGTAAACAGGGCAAGCAACTCTGCATCTCGCTAACTAATCAGATTGAAGGATTGTGAAATCAATACAGTAAGGACTGAAAAGAAGTGTTAATTAGAGTGGGTGAGCTTCAATGTCAAATCAGGTACAGAAAGAGAAATAAATAGAGGGAACTAAAGATTGGATTAAGAGAGAGAACAAAGAGACAGAGGAAAAGTTTTAAAAAATAAAAATTTTCATTTTTAAAATCTCCAACAACAATTACAACCTGAAGGAATGAGACTTCAAATTTGTGATAGTTAATTTTCAATGCCAGAGAGGTTGACTGGCAGTATCGCACAAACACAGCAATTTCACTCCATTCAATGCATTTCAGTGGTGAGCCAGACAGCGAGATGCCATTTTCGTGAAACTAATGGCAGAGTTGTACAACTAGGACAGCAACTTTTGGATTTCCGTGTTTAACCACAAATCTCCCCTCGTCTGAGGTTACTGTAGCATTTTCACATCAATAGCGGCGAGCCCCATTAGCCTCATCATTATTTTGACTGCAAATTGTGGGCTAATAGCCTGTCAAACTAGGATTAGCTGGTCTTTCTCAATTATTAGGTTATGAATTCCATTTTAACCATAAACCACAAATACAGCGTTCAAAAATCTGCCCGATTGGAAATAGAAATATTCTTTTAATGAGAAGCTTGTTAAGTGATAATTAGACGATGTATTATAAATATCCTGGCAACCAGCTGCCAGTCTTACGTGTATATATTCAGGTACAACCTAATATCAGTTTTAATATCATTTCAATACACTACTCTGCCTCTATTCCATTTACTGTGCCCACCACATAATGATACGAAAAATCTAAATATTTTTTAAAAAGCTACAAAATCTGTAAAATATAAATAAATCAAATACGTGTCAGTGAGGTTAAGGCAGTTATTCAGTTGAGCACTTCTATGGACATTCAAAAATCAACTGAGGTATGCTCTCCTGATTTATGATATAATCAGAACTGCAAGATTAAATTGCTGCCTTATAATTTATTGCCAGCCATCTATTACATATTAGATATACGTGTGCACAAGTTTAAGTCATCATTTACCCTCAGGAAATCTGGAACACCAATCGGACTTAGTTG
Organism: Pristiophorus japonicus; assembly: GCF_044704955.1. NCBI lineage: Eukaryota > Metazoa > Chordata > Chondrichthyes > Pristiophoridae > Pristiophorus > Pristiophorus japonicus. The sequence continues at coordinate 219,355,913 of NC_091982.1, forward strand.
CTGAGGTTAGTTTATGGTGCGATTTTAGAAGAAAGTGCCGATACAGATTGCCAAACCACTGAAACAACTGAAGCTAGTGTCTCAGAAGTAAATCTTCCAGAAACACAATGTGGCTTTCGACCTGGTCGGAGCACAGCGGACATGATCTTTGCACTCAGACAAGTGCAGGAGAAGTGCATTGAGCAGAACATGGACCTGTACGCTGTATTTATTGACCTCACCAAGGCCTTTGATACTGTCAACAGAGCAGTGCTGTGGTCAATCTTGATGAAACTTGGGTGCCCAAGGAAGTTTGTCCACATCATCGAGCTGTTTCATGACAACATGACGGGTGAAGTGCTCTCAGACGGCACAACCACGGCCCCATTTGCCATCTCAAATGGAGTGAAACAAGGTTGTGTACTCACTCCAGTTCTGTTCAACCTATTCTTTACCTGCGTCTTGAACTATGCCATAAAAGACTTGGAGTTTCGGGTCTACCTGAAATATCGATTAGATGGTTCACTGTTCGACCTCCGCCACCTTGCTGCAAACACCAAAGTACGGAAACGGCTCATCCTAGAGGCACTCTTTGCTGACGACTGCGCCCTTATGGCACACAAGGAGAGTGACCTACAATTCATACTCAGCAAATTTGCTGAGGCAACAGAATTGTTTGGCCTAACCATCAGCCTTAGTAAAACCGAGGTTCTCTATCAGCCTGCTCCTGGCACCACAGCACCTGCTCCCACAGTCTTCATCGGCAGTATACAACTAAAGTCAGTGGACAGCTTCAAGTACCTTGGCAGCACCATATCAAGTGATGGGTCCTTGGACAAGGAGATTGATACAAGGATCTGTAAAGCCAGCCAGGCATTTGGTCACTTGTGCACTAAGGTGTTGAGTCACCACCACATCCGACTGTCAACTAAACTGTTGGTGTATAGAGCAGTCGTTCTCTCATCTCTCCTTTATAGATGTGAGACCTGGACACCCTACAGGCGTCATATCAAAAAGTTGGAAGCTTTCCACATGCGCAGTCTCAGATCTATACTCCACATACGCTGGCAAGACCGGGTGTCAAACTTTGAGGTTCTGGAGAGAGCACAATCAACTAGCATCGAGGTGATGATCATACGAGCCCAGTTCCAGTGGGCTGAACATGTCATCCGCATGGATGAGTCAAGGATCCCTCGTCAGCTTCTTCACGGCGAGCTCTGTGATGGCCGAAGACACCAGGGGTGCCCCTGCAAGTGCTACAAAGATCGCATCAAGGCTAACCTCCAGTACTGTGGCATCCGACCAAAGGATCCCGAGAATACAGCAGCTAATAAAATCCAGTGGCGAACCCTCACGAGGACTGCCTGCCAGACCTTTGAAGAAAGCCGATGTCAACGCCTGCGGGACACTAGAGATAGACGACATCAGGTGGCAGTACTGTCAGCATCAGGCACATCGAACTTCCCTTGTCCGACGTGCAAGAGACTATGTGCATCCAGAATTGGCTGATACAGCCACTTAAAGACACATGCCATTGATGATTAGCACATCAACATCTTTGTTGGATATGACAGACTACCAATAACTAGAAGGGGTCTCACAGAAGCTAGTTAGTTTTTTCATGAACATCTGCTGGAGACACTAAAGACAAGTGAGGTTTGACAACTCAGAATGCATAAATCTCACTGAGCAACTGCAGCAATATCCATGGGACATTTTTCAAGCTATTAAAATCCTAATTCTGAAAACTTTTGTTACAAATGTATTGAGGTGCAAATGCTGCAGTGCTGTAGTACGGTTTTGTGGGCTGATAGTAAATGATTATAAATGCCCTTAATTATTTCAGTTAAGCAGTTCAGTGTTGTTTTGGGTGAAATAAGGCTCAATTAAATGGAAGTATGCAAAATGAGAGCTCAGACTTAAATGAAATAGTTATATAGTGAATTGAGAATTGAATAAGTCAGTGTCTCCACTTAAAGTGAACCAGAATTTAATTCAGATGTTGCCACCTTCTCCATAGGTGGAAGATTAAAGCATCCCCATCATGTGACTGTGGAGCTCTGAATCAGACCCTGGAACACATCATTAAGCACTGCCCTCAGAGGGAATTTGCACGAAGCTGACAAGATATGCACGCTGTTACACCGAAAGCTTTGGCCTGGATATCCAACTTAGATATTGACATTTGATTTGCTGTGCTACGACCAAACGAAAGAAGAAGATTGATCACTGCAGTTCTGGATTGCTGGAATATATTATCAATTGGGATTTTCATTTCAATATTGGGATGAAATATACTTCTGCTTTTCATATTCTACTGTTCAGAATATTCATTTCAAATTACACTTTTAAAATAATATACAAGCAAGTCTCGATTATCGGGTCCCTCGGGGATTGGGCTATACCGGGTAAATGATTTCTCCGTTAGAGCGATTGACATTATAAAGTTAAAACCCGATGCCTTCCCAGGCCGAAAGGACTCCGAACGCACCGGACAGATGCCTTCCTCGGCCGAAAGAACTCCGATGTCAGTGGCCCGATGCCTTCCCGGGCCGACATTTTAAATCCCGTTACAGAGGTTTCCTGTTGGATCCGTGTGCGGATAATCGAGAATTGCCTGTACTATATACTCAGGCCACTTTATAGTGAGGTATACTATGTCACTGAAACTTGGGAGATAGCAAAGCAAACCAAGGCTTGAGTTGAGGACCCTCCTGATGGCCTGGTGAGTATACTCACTGAGCACACTGAACCATACAGAGCAGGAAATTGGTAAGTTTGACCCCTGGTCTGTGCTGAGTTAGCTGGTCTGAGCTGGAGTGGCAGTAGGGTTGCTACACTTGGCTTCAATTCTCCTGGGTTAGGGAGATAAAAATCTGACTTCCTGCTTCTAATTATTATCCAGTGTATTCCCAGTTTCCCCTACCTCCATTGTCCTTCTACAAACCTAATGATGTGAGATCCCTGCCAACTGTCGGGTCCTGGGGGCAGGATGGAGAAATTTGGATAAGTGTCAATTATTTAAAATATTTAGACCACCACACCCCCTCCCCACTAGGGTTTTTGGATGTACTTGAGGCTTTCTGGCGACTGATCTCAATCAACAGCCAAAAAACCATGAAGTTGGAAGCCTGACACCATCCCCCACCTTCTGCTGCATTTACATTTCCTGCCCCTTCTGCCAGTCTAGGTGAACTTCTAGCTGAGTTCCACTGGGCCATGTTAATAAGGTGGAATAGGAAATCCCAGAGCTCCTGGGCTGGAAAGAAATAGCCCATATCAGCTCCTGTTAAACACTGGGTTGGAATGGGGAGAGGCAGGAGATTCTGCCCTCGTGTCTTCAGAATGGAAGAGGGGAAATCTGGAAAGCAGTGAGTGTCAGCAGTCCATTCAAGCATGGAGGAGCATCACAGTCACGCCACATCACCTGTCCTCATGTGACATCCTCGGACGCCTCCAAACAAGCATATTTCCAACAAGTGTCCCTGAATAGTGAGCTCCCTTGACTGGCTTTTCCTCTTCCTAGCCCGAGGCACTGAGGCTGAGAGTAGCAATCTAATTGCTCCCCCCCCCCCCCCGATATCAGCTAAATCAGCACACCTCACAAATCATTAGGTTAGGTTTAACAGAGTCAAGGGAAAATAATAGCCAATTCTTATTAATATGCCACAGTTTATAAAACTTAATTGGGTTCCACCTCCATAAACACACTGAATTTATTGCAACTTTTCTATGGCAATGGGGGACTGATGACTTCTCCCAAACAACACACCAGAAAGTTAATTAAACATGAGTATTCACACATATACCAATACACCACTGAATTCAGCAGTAAAGTCATCTGTTTCTTCAACAAGTCAAGAGTGAAGAGATTTTTATACACGGCACACTGGTCTGTGAAAATACCAATGCAGAGCTGGAACAAATTTCAATAATGCACACTTTTAAATCGAGGATTAAAACCTATTGCCATCTCAGCACTTTTATTTTAATATCTAACTACTTATTATATCCATTAAACTGGTATCATAATGTGTGAATCAATGCTATCTATTCTGCTGTATTTCTGTATTAGTCACCATTGTATTGTGTCTGCCTGTAAATTGTACTGCATTGTGTTTCGGGAATGCTATCCCAGGGCCTCAGGTGAAAGTGTATTTTGAAATCGTAAGTTTACTCGGGTTACAAAATCACTACAAATAAAAGATAAAGTAAAAGCTAGGGGAAAAAAACACATGGATGATATTGGTTATTAAATTGTTATCAAAAGCCAATGGCAGTTTGGTTAAAAAAATTAACTTTACATATACTTTAAATATACCTTTGTGTGAAAAGAAAGGAAAAGGAACATTATACAATTTTTCAACTTTTAATGAGAAATTTATTAAGAATTGGCTATGGTCACACATGTGGGAAGATTGCATTCTCTATAAATGGTTTTAATGATTTCTTTACACATAAAGCACAGAGGAAATCTTCCCCTAGGGCGGTTTAAAAAGGAAATGTTATCCACTGCAAGACCTTGAGTTGTGACTTTTTCAGTCCCAGTTCTGTCATTCATCTGGAGAAACAACTATAACCTGTTACATGTTACACCATTAATACATGAGCTATGTTCTGACAGAAAGGTGAATTGAAAGAGATAACTGCACCCAAAGTGGAATGCTGTAAGCTGTACAAGCTTTGTTTGAAGAGTTTGATCATTGAAGCCCTCACTCTACCTCTGAATATTTAATGTAGGTAACTTAGTTTAAAACTTTAAATGAATAAATCTGATCGAAAGGGTTCAAACTGTGGGAATTTGTTATATAATTGCCCCATTCCTATCTTCCATTCTCATTCTCAAGCAATCAGTTATAAATAAATAATCGTTTTGTTTACATAGTATCTGATCATGAAGAAACAACTCAAAACACTGAAAATATTTATGAAGGCAAAATACTGCAGATGCTGGAAATCTGAAATATAAACAGAAAATGCTGGAAATACTCAGCAGGCAGGCAGTGTCTCTCCACAGATGCTGCCTGTCCTGCTGAATATTTCCAGCATTTCTGCTACATTACTGAAAATAATTAATTGCTTTGAAATGTGCTGAGTGCTGTTATGCAGGCAAATGTGAGACTGGATCAATCTGGGCTGCAGGTATTTCCAGAGATACCATCAGTTCTGACAATTCATTAACCTCCAAGATTGTGAGTCACGCTACTGCTGTCCAGTGTATGTCTGTGTCAATGTGTGAGTGGGTGAGTGAGTAGTGGGAGAATGAACTCACCCTTCCCCGTTCACTCAATAGTTTCTGATCTCATAATTTGGACAGATGACTCTGTATATTGAGTCACTGTGCAAAGGCTCACCATTAGTCACTGTTACTCCGGCCTAAAACGCGTGGTCTTTTCCTGCAAGCAGATACAAAACTTACAAATGTTGAGTGTCGGAAGTGCCAGCCTACATTTCATCTTTTGTGAATCCTAAACATTCAGCATCAAGTAGCTTGCGTGGACAGAGTCTTTGGTGGGCCATTTATCTGGGCTATTAGAATCGGATTCGTGCCCCATTAACAAAGACTGCCTTGCAACAATTTGGGATTGTGTCAAAGAGCTGAGTGCTTTCATGCTGCCTCACTGAAGCTACACCAAGGTGCTAGTTAAATATTTGAGGCAGGCACCCTGTGGCCATTTACTTAAGGGTAGGCACATTCTACATAGTCTTACCGTAGCAATTTTTATGAGTACTGAAAATAATTTTTTTACCTCTGGATGTGCAGATTACATTCACTCTCTCTGCCACCATGCCTCAGCCATTTTGGACATTGAACCCAAAGGGAGGGTGCCTCTCTGTTTCAAGGAGTGAGACGTTCCTTCACGGCACCTCCTGGAGCAGCACCTCAAGACCAACATCCTTGAACAGAGCAGTTCTGCTCTTGTATTGTCTGCCATCCATTGTGCACCAAGCAATTTTAATTTTCCCCAGTATTCAATGTAGCTTCCTTTTAAATGTGAGCAGAAGCCCTTTAAGAGCTACTGGCTAACCAGTACTGCAAAGACACAACATAATTGGACCCATAGAGTCAGTTATGATTTAAAAACCTATCTCTGAGTCATTGCATTCCTGGCAAAGGGTGCTTAAGAGTGCTTTAAAAGGCTGAGAGGTGGATGCCAAAGCAGGAAGAGGAGGAAATTAATTGGGAGGGGGAATCAATGGCATAATTGAAAAGATAGGTGTTATATATTTAAACCTGTAAATACCATGTTTAACCACCAGAGGGCTCATCCCCTGGAGTCCCAAGGGATCTCACAATCCCTTGGGAGCACCTGTACATAAGGAGGCCTCACAGGATGGAGAGGCACTCTGAGACCGGTAATAAAAGGACTACGGTCACACCTTACTTTGAGCTTGCAGTATCTGGTCTGACTCTTTATTCAAGACATAACAATAGGTTTTCAGGAGGCTTTTGAAGGTAGTGAGAAGGGTAGCAAGCAGAAGTAGTTTGAGAAAGGAACTCCAGGGCATCGTGATTGAAAAATTAGCCTTTGGAGCAGAGAGAGCAGGGAATAAGCAGCAATTCAGAGTCAGGTGGGCAGAAATATGGCTGGGCCTGAAGAAGATTTCCCAAAAAGAGTAGTGGAAGGCCATGGAGGCATTTGGAGACAAGAACGAGCATTCTTGAAATTGGATTTCCTGGGCTACACAGAGAATGGAGCTTGACAAGGATGTGGGTGAGGAATGTGCAGAACTTTGCATGGAAAAGGACTTGGGTCACAGAGTTCTAGATTAGGTAAAGGTTATGAAGGATCAGGGTCAGTATAAGCCAAACTTGCTGGCAGCCCCTGTGTAGGTTCAAATGTGAGGAACCGGAACTTGGACAGGTACAGGAGGATAACAAGGAATTTCCTTGGAACTCATCCTGCTCCACCACCGTAACGTCACAGGAAATGCAACAGAAACTCGAGTTCTACACATAAACAGGTTTCCACTGTATTTCCAAAAAAACTACAGCAGCCGAGTGGGGCTAGGTCTGAGGAAATTCCTGGCCTATGTCTTCAAGAGAAGGAGTGAGAAAAACCAACAGAACAAAATAGAAATAAAGAACTTGCATTTATATCATGCTTTTCATGCCATCAGGACATCCCATAATGCATTACAGCCAATGAAGTGCTTTTGAAATGTTGTAATGCAAGAAAACACAGCAATTAATTTGCACACCACAAAAAGCAATGAGATAAATGGCCAAATAAGCTATTATAGGAGAATTCTCTCCTTTGTAAATAGTGCATTGTGATTTTTTTTACATCCACCTGAGAGAGCAAACATGGGCTTGAAGAGGCATATAAATTGGCTAGCAAAAGCAACAAACCTGAGGACTGGGAGAAATTTAGAATTCAATAGAGGAGGACTAAGGGTTTAATTAAGAGGGGGAAAACAGAGTACAAGAGGAAGCTTGCAGGGAACATAAAATCTGACTGCAAAAGCTTCTATAAATATGTGAAGAGAAAAAGATTAGTGAAGACAAACGTAGGTCCCTTGCAGTCGGATTCAGGTGGACTTATAATGGGAAACAAAGAAATGGAAGACCAATTGAACAAATACTTTGGTTCTGCCTTCACGAGGGAAGACACAAATAACCTTCCGAATGTACGAAGGGATAGTGGGTCTAGTGACAAGGAGGAACTGAAGGATATCCTTATTAGGCAGGAAATTGTGTTAGGGAAATTGATGGGATTGAAGGCCGATAAATCCCCGGGGTCTGATAGTCTGCATCCCAGAGTACTTAAGGAAGTGGCCCCAGAAATAGTAGATGCCTTGGTGATCATTTTCCAACAATCTATCGACTCTGGAGCAGTTCCCATGGACTGGAGGGTAGCTAATGTAACACCATTTTTTAAAAAAGGAGGGAGAGAGAAAACGAGTAATTATAGTTAGTCTGGCATCAGTAGTGGGGAAAATGTTGGAATCAATCATTAAGGATGAAATAGCAGCGCATTTGGAAAGCAGTGACAGGATCGGTCCAAGTCAGCATGGATTTATGAAAGGGAAATCATGCCTGATGAATCTTCTGAAATTTTTTGAGGATGTAACTAGCAGAGTGGACAAGGGAGAACCAGTGGATGTGGTGTATTTGGACTTTCAAAAGGCTTTTGACAAGGTCCCGCACAAGAGATTGGTGTGCAAAATCAAAGCGTATGGTATTGGGGGTAATGTACTGACGTGGATAGAGAACTGGTTGGCAGACAGGAAGCAGAGAGTCGGGATAAACGGGTCCTTTTCAGAATGGCAGGCAGTGACTAGTGGAGTGCCGCAGGGCTCAGTGCTGGGACCCCAGCTCTTTACAACATACATTAACGATTTAGATGAAGGAATTGAGTGTAATATCTCCAAGTTTGCAGATTACACTAAACTGGGTGGCGGTGTGAGCTGTGAGGAGGATGCTAAGAGGCTGCAAGGTGACTTGGACAGGTTAGGTGAGTGGGCAAATGCATGGTAGATGCAATATAATGTGAATAAATGTGAGATTATCCATTTTGGGGGCAAAAACATGAAGGCAGAATATTATCTGAATGGTGGCAGATTAGGAAAAGGGGAGGTGCAACGAGTCCTGGGTGCCATGGTTCATCAATCATTGAAAGTTGGCATGCAGGTACAGCAGGTGGTGAAGAAGGCAAATGGTATGTTGGTTTTCATAGCTAGGGGATTTGAGTATAGGAGCAGGGAGATCTTGCTGCAGTTGTACAGGGCCTTGGTGAGGCCTCACCTGGAATATTGTGTTCAGTTTTGGTCTCCTAATCTGAGGAAGGACGTTCTTGCTATTGAGGGATTGCAGTGAAGGATCACCAGACTGATTCTAGGGATGGCTGGACTGTCATATGAGGAGCGATTGGATCAACTGGGCCTTTATTCACTGGAGTTTAGAAGGATGAGAGGGGATCTCATAGAAACGTTTAAGATTCTGACGGGACTGGACAGGTTAGATGCGGGAAGAATGTTCCCGATGTTGGGGAAGTCCAGAACCAGGGGACATAGTCTTAGGATAAGGGGTGGGCCATTTAAGACTGAGATGAGAACATAAGAACATAAGAATTAGGAACAGGAGTAGGCCATCTAGCCCCTCGAGCCTGCTCCGCCATTCAATAAGATCATGGCTGATCTGGCCACGGACTCAGCTCCACTTACCCGCCCTCTCCCCACAACCCTTAATTCCCTTATTGCTTAAAAATCTATCTATCTTTGACTTGAAAACATTCAATGAGCCAGCCTCAACTGCTTCCTTGGGCAGAGAATTCCACAGATTCACAACCCTCTGGGAGAAGAAATTCTTTCTCAACTCGGTTTTAAATTGTCTCCTCCGTATTTTGAGGCTGTGCCCCCTAGTTCTAGTTTCCCCCACCAATGGAAACAACCTCTCTGCCTCTATCTTGTCTATCCCTTTCATGATTTTAAATGTTTCTATAAGATCACCCCTCATCCTTCTGAACTCGAACGAGTAAAGACCCAGTCTACTCAATCTATCATCATAAGGTAACCCCCTCATTTCTCGAATCAGCCGAGTGAATCGTCTCTGTACCCCTTCCAAAGTTAGTATATGCTTCCTTAAGTAAGGTGACCAAAACTGCACGCAGTACTCCAGGTGCGGCCTTACCAATACCTTATACAGTTGCAGCAACACCTCCCTGCTTTTGTACTCCATCCCTTTCGCAATGAAGGCCAACATTCCATTTGCCTTCCTGATTACCTGCTGCACCTGCAAACTAACCTTTTGGGATTCATGCACAAGGATAGGACTGCTCCTGGGCACGGCCAAGGGTGCCATCAGCCGGTCCAGGCAGCGGGCGGTCGAGGGGGTCGTTCAACCTGACTGCCTGCCTCTCTTCCGCTCTTACATCTGGTCCAGGGTGTCCTTGGAGATGGAGCACGCGGTGTCCACCGGTACGCTCGCGGCCTTCCGCGAGAGGTGGGCACCGGAGGGACTGGAGTGCATCATCACGCCCGGCAACCAAATTTTAATTTGATTTTACGTTTTAAAGTTTAATTTGTTTTCATTGCCGGTGCTTTTAGTGTCCCCCTCCCCTTTTATAGGGGGCACTGGAATAATTTGATTTTAGCGCCCCCCAAAAAAAAAAGGGGCCTTGAAAATGTCTGCTGTGTCACCCAGGTCGGGTGGCATGGTTTTAATGTTTATGTTTTTGCAGGTAAACTCAAAAGAGTTTCATGCACAAGGATAGGACTGCTCCTGGGCACGGCCAAGGGTGCCATCAGCCGGTCCAGGCAGCGGGCGGTCGAGGGGGTCGTTCAACCTGACTGCCTGCCTCTCTTCCGCTCTTACATCCGGTCCAGGGTGTCCTTGGAGATGGAGCACGCGGTGTCCACCGGTACGCTCGCGGCCTTCCGCGAGAGGTGGGCACCGGAGGGACTGGAGTGCATCATCACGCCCGTCAACCAAATTTTAATTTGATTTTACGTTTTAAAGTTTAATTTGTTTTAAATGCCGGTGCTTTTAGTGTCCCCTTCCCTTTTATAGGGGGCACTGGAAAATTGTGATTTTAGTGCCCAAAAAAAAAAACAAAAAAAAAAGAAAAACTCAAAAAAAAACAAAAAAAGGAAAAAAAAGGGCCTTGTAAATGTCTGGTGTGTCACCCAGGTCGGGTGGCATGATTTAATGTTTTATGTTTTTGCAGGTAGACTCTAAAAGAGTTTCATGCACAAGGACCCCCAGGTCCCTCTGCACCACAGCATGTTGTAATTTCTCCCCTTTCAAATAATATTCCCTTTTACTGTTTTTTTTCCCAAGGTGGATGACCTCACACTTTCCGACATTGTATCCCATCTGCCAAACCTTAGCCCATTCGCTTAACCAATCCAAATCTCTTTGCAGCCTCTCTGAGTCCTCTACATAACCTGCTTTCCCACTAATCTTAGTGTCATCTGCAAATTTTGTTGCACTACACTCTGTCCCCTCTTCCAGGTCATCTATGTATATTGTAAACAGTTGTGGTCCCAGTACCGATCCCTGTGGCACACCACTAACCACTGATTTCCAACCGGAAAAGGACCCATTTATCCCGACTCTCTGCTTTCTGTTCGCCAGCCAATTCTCTATCCATGCTAATATATTTCCTCTGACTCCGCGTACCTTTATCTTCTGCAGTAACCTTTTGTGTGGCACCTTATCGAATGCCTTTTGGAAATCTAAATACACCACATCCATCGGTACACCTCTATCCACCATGCTCGTTATAGCCTCAAAGAATTCCAGTAAGTTAGTTAAACATGATTTCCCTTTCATGAATCCATGCTGCGTCTGCTTGATTGCACTATTCCTATCCAGATGTCCCGCTATTTCTTCCTTAATGATAGTTTCAAGCATTTTCCCCACTACAGATGTTAAACTAACCGGCCTATAGTTACCTGCCTTTTGCCTGCCCCCTTTTTTAAAAGGAGAAACTTCTTCACTCAGTGAGTTGTTAATCTGTGGAATTCCCTGCCGCAGAGAGTTGTTAATGCCAGTTCATTGGATATATTCAAGAGGGAGTTAGATATGGCCCTTACGGCTAAGGGGATCAAGGGGTATGGAGAGAAAGCAGGAAAGGGGTACTGAGGAAGTGATCAGCCATGATCTTATTGAATGGCGGTGCAGGCTCGAAGGGCTAAATGGCCTACTCCTGCACCTATTTTCTATGTTTCTATGTTTCTATGTTTTTTGGCAAAAACGGTATTTTTCCACCAAAAATACCGCTTTCGCTTTGCTACCACTACAAGGCCTAAAATTCAAGCTTCAATTTGCGCAGCGGTAAAAATCGGCGCTGCACAAGAATTTGTAACGCAAACTGCGAATTTTCTGCAACTTTACTCCGAGGCCGATACCACTGCGAGAGAGGCCTTGGGAGGGGGGAAAACACCCCCAAAATTTGCAAACAACAAAATATAAAAAATCACAAAACATTCACAAGACACTTACCTATCGAATCGCTGCAAAAGAATTAAAAAATAAAAACTTTAACTTAACCTTTTTTGCAGGTCTTCACACTTACCAAACTGGAAGCAATACGGCGGAGGAGGATTTCCTGAAGTGCATAAGGGATGGTTTTCTAGACCAATATGTCGAGGGGAGGCCATCTTAGACTGGGTGTTGTGTAATGAGAGAGGATTAATTAGCAATCACGTTGTGTGAGGCCCCTTGGGAAAGAGTGACCATAATATGGTGGAATTCTACATTAGGATGGAGAATGAAACAGTTAATTCAGAGACCATGGTCCAGAACTTAAAGAAGGGTAACTTTAAAGGTATGAGGCATGAATTGGCTAGGATAGATTGGCGAATGATACTTAAGGGGTTGACAGTGGATGGGAAATGGCAGACATTTAGAGACCACATAGATGAACGACAACAATTGTACATCCCTGTCTGGTGTAAAAATAAAAAAGTGAAGGTGGCTCAACTGTGGCTATCAAGGGAAATCAGGGATAGTATTAAAGCCAAGGAAGTGGCATACAAATTGGCCAGAAATAGCAGCGAACCCGGGGACTGGGAGAAATTTAGAACTCAGCAGAGGAGGACAAAGGGTTTGATTAGGGCAGGGAAAATAGAGTATGAGAGGAAGCTTGCAGGGAACATTAAGACAGACTGCAAAAGCTTCTATAGGTATGTAAAGAGAAAAAGGTTAGTAAAGACAAACGTAGGTCCCCTGCAGTCAGAATCAGGGGAAGTCATAACGGGGAACAAAGAAATGGCAGACCAATTGAACAAGTACTTTGGTTCGGTATTCACTAAGGAGACACAAACAACCTTCCAGATATAAAAAGGGTCAGAGGGGCTAGTAAGAAGGAGGAACTGAGGGAAATCCTTATTAGTCATGAAATTGTGTTGGGGAAATTGATGGGATTGAAGGCCGATAAATCCCCAGGGCCTGATGGATTGCATCCCAGAGTACTTAAGGAAGTGGCCTTGGAAATAGCGGATGTATTGACAGTCATTTTCCAACATTCCATAGACTCTGGATCAGTTCCTATGGAGTGGAGGGTAGCCAATGTTACCCCACTTTTTAAAAAAGGAGGGAGAGAGAAAACAGGGAATTATAGACCGGTCAGCCTGACATTGGTAGTGGGTAAAATGATGGAATCAATTATTAAGGATATCATAGCAGTGCATTTTGAAAGAGGTGACATGATAGGTCCATGTCAGCATGGATTTGTGAAAGGGAAATCATGCTTGACAAATCTTCTGGAATTTTTTGAGAATGTTTCCAGTAAAGTGGACAAGGGAGAACCAGTTGATGTGGTGTATTTGGACTTTCAGAAGGCTTTCGACAAGGTCCCACACAAGAGATTAATGTGCAAAGTTAAAGCACATGAGATTGGGGGTAGTGTGCTGATGTGGATTGAGAACTGGTTGGCAGACAGGAAGCAAAGAGTAGGAGTAAATGGGGACTTTTCAGAATGGCAGGCAGTGACTAGTGGAGTACTGTAAGGTTCTGTGCTGGGGCCCCAGCTGTTTACATTGTACATTAATGATTTAGACGAGGGGATTAAATGTAGTATCTCCAAATTTGCGGATGACACTAAGTTGGGTGGCAGTGTGAGCTGCGAGGAGGATGTTATGAGGCTGCAGAGTGACTTGGATAGGTTAGGTGCGTGGGCAAATACATGGCAGATGAAGTATAATGTGGATAAATGTGAGGTTATCCACTTTGGTGGTAAAAACAGAGAGACAGACTATTATCTGAATGGTGACAGATTAGGAAAAGGGGAGGTGCAAGGAGACCTGGGTGTCATGGTACATCAGTCATTGAAGGTTGGCATGCAGGTACAGCAGGCGGTTAAGAAAGCAAATGCCATGTTGGCCTTCATAGCGAGGGGATTTGAGTACAGGGGCAGGGAGGTGTTGCTACAGTTGTACAGGGCCTTGGTAAGGCCTCACCTGGAGTATTATGTGCAGTTTTGGTCTCCTAACTTGAGGAAGGACATTCTTGCTATTGAGGGAGTGCAGCGAAGTTTCACCAGACTGATTCCCGGGATGGCGGGACTGACATATCAAGAAAGACTGGATCAACTGGGCTTGTATTCACCGGAGTTCAGAAGAATGAGAGGGGATCTCATAGAAACGTTTAAAATTCTGATGGGTTTAGACAGGTTAGATTTAGGAAGAATGTTCCCAATGTTGGGGAAGTCGAGAACCAGGGGTCACAGTCTAAGGATAAGGGGTAAACCATTTAGGACCGAGATGAGGAGAAACTTCTTCACCCAGAGAGTGGTGAACCTGTGGAATTCTCTAACACAGAAAGTTGTTGAGGCCAATTCACTAAATATATTCAAAAAGGAGTTAGATGTAGTCCTTACTACTAGGGGGATCAAGGGGTATGGCGAGAAAGCAGGAATGGGGTATTGAAGTTGCATGTTCGGCCATGAACTCATTGAATGGCGGTGCAGGCTCGAAAGGCCAAATGGCCTACTCCTGCACCTATTTTCTATGTTTCTATGTTTACCGCTGCTCCAAGGGCTGCATTGCAGGTTTTTACCTGCTGGTATTTTTCGCGCTAAATACGTGCGCGCTGAGCCAAATTTTTGGGGAAAGCAATATTTCGAGTCTTGCATGGTGGCGGTCTGCTCCCCAGCGGTGCTTAAAAACCATTGCCGCAAGACGTCTCTGAATTTCCTGCTGACTGATTTTTCTGCCAAAATGGCGAAGTATCGCCAAAAAAACGGTCACAAGGTCAGCGAAGTTTTAGCCCTTGGTCTCAGTTTAACATCTCATTTGAAAAATGGAACCATCAACAATACTCTCAATGCTGCACAGAAGTGTCAGCCTAGATTATGTGCTCAAATCATTGGACACAATTATGTGTTCAAAATGCTTGAACGCATGACCTTTGTATTGCAGAAATAAGAGTGGTACCACTAAGCCATGGTTGACACTGCAGTGTGTTGGTGCTGCAAATTGGAGCTTTAACTTGCTGTGCCACAGTGTAGTAGAACATGGGCCTAGGTCCATGGTTCCCCACATGATGAGTTTCTTATGCCAACTGTGCCATCAGTGAAAGGATCAGTGCTAGTCACTTCTCCACAAGGAGGGAAAAGGATTGCTGAAAATGCCATCTATAGATCTAGAGTTCCTTAACATAATTTTTAATATTGGATTAATGTCCTCAAAATGTTCACTTGATGCCCTATTTGTGCTGTGTATTCCGCTCTCAGATAAACAGAGCGATAGGAGGTGTTGCAATTGTTTTTAAGCTCCACTGGGTTATCTCAGTGAAACATATAACATTCTTAAGGGCCTTGACTGGACAGAGGATTGGCTAACTAACAGTAAACAGAGAGTCGGGATAAATGGTTCATTCTCTGGTTGGCAACCAGTAACTAGTGGGGTGCTGCAGGGATCAGTGCTGGGACCCCAACTATTTACAATCTATATTAACGACTTGGAAAAAGGGACTGAGTGTAACGTAGCCAAGTTTGCTGATGATACAAATATGGGAGGAAAAGTAACGTGTGAGGAAAACACGAAAAATCTGCAAAAGGACATAGACAGGCTTAAGTGAGTGGGCAAAAATCTGGCAGATGGAGTATAATGTTGGAAAGTGTGAGGTCATGCACTTTGGCAGAAAAAATCGAAGAGAAAGTTATTATTTAAATGGAGAAAGATTGCAAAGTGCCGCAGTACAACGGGACCTGGGGGTACTTGTGCATGAAACACAAAAGGATAGTATGCAGGTACAGCAATTGATCAGGAACGCCAATGGTATCTTGGCCTTTATTGCAAAGAGGATGGAGTATAAAAGCAGGGAAGTCTTGCTACAGCCATATAAAGTATTGGCGAGGCCACACCTGGAATACTACGTGCAGTTTTGGTTTCCATATTTACGAAAGGATATACTTTCTTTGGAGGCAGTTCATAGAAGGTTCACTAGGTTGATTCCAGAGATGAGGGGGTTGATTTATGAGGAGAGGTTCAGTAAGTTGGGCCTCTACTCATTGGCATTCAGAAGAATGAGAGGTGATCTTATCGAAACGTATAAGATTATGAGGGGGCTTGACAAGGTGGATGCAGAGAGGATATTTCCACTGATGGGGGAGACTAGAACTAGAGGGCATGATCTTAGAATAAGGGGCCACCCATTTAAAACAGAGATGAGGAGAAATTTCTTCTCTCATGGGTTGTAAATCTGTGGAATTCACTGTCTCAGAGAGCTGTGGAAGCTGGGACATTGAATAAATTTAGGACAGAAATAGACAGTTTCTTAAACGATAAGGAGATAAGGGGTTATGGGGAGCGGGCAGGGAAGTGGAGCTGAGTCCATGATCAGATCAGCCATGATCTTATTGAATGGCGGTGCAGGCTCGAGGGGCTGTATGGCCTATTCCTGTTCCTATTTCGTATGTTCTTATGTTCTTATGCTGGGAGGATGTTTCCTCTGGCTGCAGAGTCTAGAAGTGGGGGGGGTCACAGTCTCAGAATAAGGGATCGACCATTTAGGGCTGAGGCGAGGAGAAATTTCTTCACTCAAAGGGTTGTGAATCTTTGGAATTCTTTACACCAGAGAGCTGTGGATGCTCAGTCATTGCGTATATTTAAGTCAGTACTCGATAGATTTTTGATACTAAGGGAACCAAGGCATATGGGAATAGTGCGGGAAGGTGGAGTTGAGGTAGAAGATCAGCCTCGATCCTATTGAATAGCACAGCAGGTTCGAAGGGCTAAATGGCCTACTCTTGCTCCTATTTCTTATGTTCTTATGGAATGCAAAGATCAGCCAGGATTCTCATCCTTGATTGTTATCAAGCAGCTTTCATGTGAATGTTGAACTTTGACTTATTAGGTTTAGCATGCCACCACTCACTGTCTAGGCTTGCACCTGGAGAATGAGTATTTTGGTGAAGTATAATTGAATCCATATTTTAAGGAGAGGAGAGAAAATTGGTGGAAAAAGGAGGAAAAAATAATGAGAGCAGAAAGGCACTGTGTTGATGCTGCAAATTGGTGCTGCACTGTACTGTGCTGCTGAAAGGCCTGGTCCCATGGCTCTTCGCACAATGACCCATTAGCAATGTTTTCAGGTGCAGGCATCAAGCAGAATCCAGGCATTTCTGCACATCGAGGGAGAGAAAAGTGAACATCAAAATGTCAACAATGGAATCTAGGTTGAATTATCGGTTATACTTAACATTTTTATTGAATTATCTTTAATGACCAAGAAAACATATCTGAGTTTTACATGGAAGTTCTACGTGCAGGTTGCCATATCTTAGCAGGAGTGTAACGTTTACTATTTCTAAAAATAATCATAAATACATTATAAAAGAACAAATTTACAGTTCACTAGAGATAATGATCAGTGAAAATGCACCATTTATGTTTTCAAGAGGAAATCACATTAGGTAGAATTTAATTATTGTTAGAAGGTTTTTAAGAAGTTACATACTGTGGTTTGTCCATCAGGATTGCTTCAGACAGAACCTCTGGGGAAAATGTGAGCCTAAAATATCATTTATTTTCATCTGTAACATCTGATTTAAATTTTGAAGTACCTGCCAGATAATTTGATAGGATCAAGCATTTCTTCAGTGATGCCAAAAATACAGTCATTGAAAATGAATTTTCTTAAAATTAAATCGGATTTAAAGTTTCAAAATTTGAAAAAAAAGCTGAGTGTGAATCAAAAGAAATAGGTTTAACCCTTAAACTGCCAGCAGGTTCAAGTTGGTATTTGTTTTCAGCTTCCTTACTGTAACACTGTGTCAGTAATAGTGCAGCTTCATTACTTTATTACAGGAATTGCTTATCGCAGTAATGTTAACCCTAAACATTACATTTAAATCGTTAAAACACAATCCTACATAAAATTTAAATAATTAATCACGTGCTTGCCAGCTCTTTGTTACTGCTGTTCTTTCTGTCCTATTTTTTAAACTTTAAATTAATATTTTTTAAACTATTCAAGCCCTTTCTTTCTACCCTTTAAAATTTAAAATTGTCTGGAGATAATTCAGAATTTGAGAGTTTAGGGAGATTAATGAAGATTAACTTATTCTTGGAATTTTCCAAATGTGCAGATAAATCAAATGTTCTTTATATACATTAAAGGAGACAATAGTCAGCCATGATGGGAAACAATCAGGCTGCTGCTTGTGGAGAATAATCTCGAATACTTAAAGATAACTGAAGTTCTTATTGATGGAGTGTGACAGTAAATTTATTTTTTATTGATTCCACTATAGTTTTAGGAAGAGTGAATGTGTCATTCAGTGTCCTTGGGTTTTACAAGTGTAATGCACATGTACTCAATGGCAAGGATAAAATGACAGCAAAGGACACAGCTGAAAAATATTAGCTATTTTATGCCTCACTTTTAAAGGGTCACCTCAAAAAGCCTAACAATGTTTTTACCTGGTAAGTTTCTCTCCTCCTAAAGACTCCTGAAGGTGTTAGCCCCTTGCCAGTTTATAGTGCCATGGTTGACAGTAGCCTGCCAGTACCTCCCCTAAGTGTCCATTATTTATGTGTAATTATTTACAAGGGACTGTTGATTGGCTATAATAGCTATGAAGTCACTATAGCCAGATCTAATCCCATCCTCATCTGAAATCTATGCACATATAGTTCTAGCAGGGGGCACTGAATAGACCTGATAGGTGATAAGGATGGGCAACTTTGGGTAATTGGATAGCTCTTTCAAGAAACCGGCACAGACATAATGGGCCGAATGGCCTTCCATTGTGCTGTATGATTCTATGATTCTGTTATTGTGCAGGGAGACTTTCACTGCACCTCCACCCTGACCTTATTTTCCTCCACCTGTTCCAGCCGGGAACACAGTTGGTCACCTCTTCATTGCCCCACCACATGTAACTTACAGCAGGGAGGAAGGGCCAGGCAACCCCCAATTTCCCTGCCTTCTGCCCATGAAATCTTTGACCTCGGGAACCACCAGGGGGAGAGAGCGGGAACAGGAATCCTGCTCTGCAGTAAGTTGGAGGGAGAGGGCTCCTCTCTCTCTCTCTTCAGGTCCTCTTATCTCTTTTGAAAGACCACTTGGCTTTTATCTAGTAATTGTTTTTTCAAAATACCTCTCCTGAGTTCCTGTGCCAAATAACAGTGCCTCCTTCTCCTTTTTGTACTGCAGCAGGTTTGTAGCGATGGATGGGAGTCCAACCCCACTCCCCTCACGCTTTCCTCTGCCAGTAAACTGGCACAGAGAAAAATCCAGGCCTAAGGTCTAAAATATATTGTAACAAACATTGTATGCTGATTATTGTAGGTAGGGGTAATATTAATAGTTATTTTCATAAAACCAGTAATTTATTTCAATTACAAAATGTTCGAATTAGTTACTTTTTCTCACTTCAGTTATTCTGTGCAGCCAATTCATTAGCTCTAAACTGGGATTCCTTATGTGAGAGAAAGTTTTCCACTGTGTCCATTAAGTGGTTTATATGGATATAATTTCTGATTGTCTGATTATCAAGTGCATCCTATCACAATTGTGACTGGAAAGTCCCTACCATGAAAAATATATTTCCTAAGGTGATCAGCTCATCAGAATCCTGAAAGTTGCTGGAAGTTTTGGTGTTGTTACTATGATTTTGAACTGAGAGTGTAAGTTCCAGCACAGGTGGCTAGATAGCAATTGATATCCTTTTGGTTGTTCCATTCCTTAGCCCAGCAGCACTAAGATCATTTGTTGCACCCACTCCTGCTCCCATAACTCATAACAGAGTAAGCAAGTTCCCCAATGGTTCGCCAAGTTAATCTATTGGGTAGCTGAGCCATCCAGGCAAAGAATGTCGCAGGTTTAATCCCAGTGGGTTCTGAGTTAACAAACCTCGGCTGTTCGAGGCTTTTCGATTGCGCTCAGTGCCACTGGGTAAGTGTGAGGAAAATCAGCCAGGTTCCTGCTACCCAGCAAGCCCCTGCTGGAAATGCTTGTGGCTGGACATCAGATGAGGGCAAGACTCAGGATTGGAGGTGATGTCCCACAATCCCTCCACCTCTGCAATGGAATAGCTTACTGATACTGCCAAACTACCAGAGAGTGACCTTTGCCCATGGAACTAGAGCCCAACAAAGAGATAATCCCTTAAGAAGAGGAGAAAAGGGGGAAATTGGTGAGGAAAACAAACACAGAGCAGATATTGAACCTTAAACTTCATGGTCTTTGTGGTTTAAATCTACAATGGATTTTCCCACTAAGCTATCTTAGGAGTTGTATTTTATTTTGTTTTGTTTTTTCTTGGAGACTTTGATAAATACAGGAATATGGCTCCATGCTACTAACAGTGTACCTCAGGCAAATTGCTAACACTTGTTTCTAAGTCTACACAATGAGTAGCGGCATCCTGGGACATCAAACATAAACATGACACTATCCTCACATGACATCACACACTTTTCAACAGTGATATTTGGATAGCAATGAGAAGCAGGATCTATAGCTGATTGCTTTCTCTCTTGCTAACCCCAGGACTCTGAATCCAAATGTAACATCCACTGTCACCCAACCTGAGGTAGTTAGCTCAACTCAGAGTAGGAATAAAATCTGGGGCTTTCTGGGTCTGTCTGATGCATTCAGAAAATCGGGAAGCGCTCATGGCTAGTTGAAATTTCTTTAATTTGTTTATTTCTTTTGAGAATCTCCTGAACCAAACTTACAACATAACAATAATTTATGTAGAAGGAAAACCTTATTACATGCTGCAGTGACATTCAATACTGTTAGATTGTGCTACAAGGAGCTGGTTGGATTGTATATTATTTGTTTAAAGATACTTCCTACCTTTTGATGCAAATAGATCTAGTGAGATACCAGAGATTTTAACTATGGCTTGTAAACTTCCTTTCGTACAGATTCAGATTTGAGGAAATTTGATAAAAAAGAAAGACTTACATTTATATAGCGTCATTCGCGACCACCGGATGTCCCAAAGCCCTTACAGCCAATGAAGTACTTTTGAAGTGTAGTCACTGTTATAATGTAGGAAACACAGCAGCCAATTTGCACACAACAAACTCCCACCAACAGCAATGTGATAATGACCAGATAATCTGTTTTAGTGATGTTGATTAAGTGATAAATATTGGCCAGGATGCGAGAAATAGCTCCACCGCTCTTCTTCAAAATAGTGCCATGGGATATTTTACATCCACCTGAGAGAGTAGATAGGGCCTCGGTTTAACGTCTCATACGAAAGCCGGCACCTCCGACAGTACTGCACTCCCTCAGATGTCAGCCTAGATTTTTTGCACTCAAGTCTCTGGAGTGGAACTTGAACCCACAACCTTCTGACAGAGACGAGAGTGCTACCCACCGAACCACAGCAGGAAGTATCACATTTAGGACCTAAGGTCCACACACACCCTTCCAGCAGAGGTCACTGGATAGCAATCAGGAACAGGATCCTGACCAATTTTCCCTTTGCTAACACTGAGGCATTGAGTTCTATTATACTACCCCTGTTGCTGTCCTAGCTGTGGTCAGCTAACTTAGCACAGAGCAGGACTCAAACCTGGCACCAGCTACCTTCTTACACCCACCCCGCTTCTTGAGGCCACCTCTTCTTGGTGATTTCTGATTAGTGCTTGGCTGAAAACTCTTCTTCCCACAGTTAACCGTATATGTGAGGGGTGATCTCATGGTCCGTGCTTCCAGCAGCAGTCTGCATTCGCAGGGAGTGTGGATCAGAGAATCAGTGTTGTAGTCCCATCCCTGACTTGTGTTCACTGTGGGCTTGGAAGTGCAGCAATCGTCCTTGTGATCCGGTTGCTGTAATGATAGCTGAAGGAAACCAGTACCTTGAAGCAACCACATCATGGTAATAGGACAGCAAACTCGGATTAAAACATGATAGGACATACCCAGCTGTCATGTTTTGAGTTTTTGATCATTTATTTTTTTCATGGAAAGGATTTCGGAATGAGTTATGCTTAAGTGTTGTATTTTAAAACAAAGTGAATTCACATGTTTAAAATAAGTCATTGTCAGCAGCGACTGAGATGGAGGGGGGGACAGCGGGGCGGGCGGGGGAACGGGGACGGTGGTGCAGTGGAGTGGGCGCAGTGGGTAGGTGATGTATTAATAAGCCAACTATTCTTACTGTTTTCCATAACTGCCAGGGACTGAGCAAAGTACCCACACCTATTAAAGTGGAGACACTTCTATTCACGCGAGCCCAGTATGAGGTGCTTATTGAGAATATAGGGGGTGAAATTGCCCCGCGCCCCGATTGGGGGCAGCAACCTTCTAGGGCCGGGATTTTTAGTGCCCGGCGTGGAAGTCCCGCCCCCACCGCTGAATTGGGCGTGTCGTCCCTCAGAGGAAATGGAGCGCAATTTCCTGCGCTCCACTTCCTTAAGGATTGGTAAACGGAGCGCTACTTTGGATGTTCTGTGTATCACTGACGCGCTTCAACGCCTCCTCCTTCGCTTAAAGGGGACGGCCGCTGCGCACTCTACACAGCCTCTGATGGTCTCCACTGAGCCACTAGGGCGCCGTGCCACCAGGCTAGCAGCCCGGCACCCAAGATGAAGTGCGGGGCAGCACGATGGCGGCCCGGACCATGCTAGGGCCGTCAGCGTTGAGCCGACCCGAGAGTCGGCTGACAAAAAAGATGGTGGCCCAGGATGCTGGCGCTCTCCCCTATAAGTACCGGCCCGAGAGCGGATGTCAGCCAGCTTCGCGACAAGCGAAACTAGTTTTGATAGTTGCTCATGCCCGCCTCGTGGCCCGCAGGGCATTAAGGGATCGGCATGGGGCAGTGAAGGGTTGACACCAGTTGTGCTGCGTCTCAGGGCGCTAACCACCATGGCAGCATCTCTGCAAACTTCTGCACAATTTCCCAGGAGGCTGTAGCGCGCCCCCCCCCCCCTTCTCTGGGCGAAAACTGTCTTGTGTTAACTGGACTATAAAAAGGGACAATTTCACCCCCATACTGTTGAGAGAATGGGGTAGTCAGTTTAGTTGACAGACCTACTGCGGAAGGAGAGAGGGAAGGAAATGACTTGCATTTATATAGCGTGTTTCATGACTCAGAACAGCCAATTACGTACTTTTGAAGTGTAGTCACTGTTATAATGTAGAAAATGCTACAGTCAATATGTGCACAGCAAGGTCCCAAATACAACAATGTGATAAGGACCAGATAATCTGTTTTTTTTTAGTGAAGTTGGTTGAGGGATAAAAAGGAATTGGAGGCATAATCCTTCCACTTCCTATGAAGTGAGAGAGAGGGAGAGGGAGCGAGAAAAGAACAAGGCGAGGAAGATACATGTCAGCCAGCTATGGCAGGAACCTGTAACGAGCTGGTACTTATTTAATTAATAACTGGTAAAAAAACACGGCGCTGGGGAGCCGCAAGCGGCGAGAATCAGTGGGTGGCGGGAATCGGAGGATCGGCAGATCGGTGGATAGCGAGGATCGGTGAGCGACGAGGAGTATGCACTACTATGTTCCCGGACGGTGTTCCCATTTCTCATGAGAACGTTGTTACTTCTCCCGACAATCCCGATACCTCATCACCTACCCCACTGATGGTGTCCAGGGGTGATCGTGTAAGGACAATGCTCTTCGCACTCATTGCCATCATCTGAACCACATCTGTTAGATCCTGCACCTCAGGAGTGCGCTGTTGAGCTCTTCTTCCCCTCCTCACCCTGGGTGTGGCTCGCTGCATCCCACTGGGACCCGCAGCCTCAGAGAGTGGGGCCCTGGGTGTGCCTTGCTACATCCCACTGGGACCCAGAGCCTCGGACGGTGGGGCCATGGGTGTGCCTTGCTGCACCCCACTGGAATCCCCAGCCTCGGACTGTGAGAAACCATGGAACAACACTTGTACCACTCAGGAAAGGGGCT
Source organism: Pristiophorus japonicus (assembly GCF_044704955.1). Lineage (NCBI taxonomy): Eukaryota > Metazoa > Chordata > Chondrichthyes > Pristiophoridae > Pristiophorus > Pristiophorus japonicus. The sequence continues at coordinate 219,379,725 of NC_091982.1, forward strand.
GGCACCTCAATGGGTGGCACCTGCACCTCCTCCAGAATGAGTACAACAGTGGGGGCTTCATCCATCACCCCCTTCTTCCCCTCCCCCTCACCTGCATGCTCTTGGACTGGAAGGTGGGATTGGAAGATGTTCTCCTCTTCAGGCTTGTCCACGTCTGAATCTTCTTCTGCATCAGCTTCAGCCTTGTCAGGTCGGCCTCAAGTTCTGCAAAATATAACACAACAGAAAAATGGTTAGCAGCAGAGGAGGGGGCAGAGTGGCACAGCGCAGGCAGCAGACTCATTTGAAGGACCACAATGAATGATAGCACATTGCATCAACCGAAGCGTAGCTGACGGAGACATCCCGTGCAGTACTTAACTTTTAGCAAAGCCAGACTGTGGAATTTGCAGGACTTACCCTCTCCCTCGAGTGTGGGCCCAGCTTGTGCAGTGGTGGTTGCTTTTCTCCAGGCAGGGCCCATCAAAGCAGCGACCCTGTCTTCCAAGGGTGTCAGTGGGTGCAGATTTTCCTGTTCGAGTTTTTTCTCTTTTGTTGTATGCCACCTTCACTTGCAACGATGAAAATATAACTTTTTAGAGAGCGTGTCTTTCTACTGGGTGGGACATATACAAATGGTCATATTTACAATTGCAATTCCATTGAATAAATGAAAATATTATTTACACTAACTACTTGACCAAGGTCCTGCCACTTCTTTTTACACTGGCCTCGGGGTGGTCACCATTGCACAATAATCTTTTGCAAGTTGGTTCCAGCGTTTCTTCATTTCTTTTGGTGAAACGTTTATGTGACCCCTGCTGGTGTCCAGCTCGTGCCATCTGGCATCAATTACAGTAACCAGTGCCTCCACTTCATCCTGTAAGAGATTCTTGGTCCTTGAGCTACGTTGTATCTTGTATTGCAGCTCCGATTTTTCCATGAGAATTAAAGTTCTCACACACAACTGGCTCTTTAAAAATGGCTGAGTGCAGACCGGGAGTTGTACTGGGCATGCGCACCCATAGCAATCATGTCAAAAACATCATTTTTTTAATGCAGAAGGGTGGGGGGGCATTGTATTTTTGGTGCAGACATTAACTCCACCCCCCCCCCCCCCCCAAAGCTAAAGGACAGGCTGCACGGCGCCAAATTCAAAAAATAGAACAGGGAAACTTGCTAGTTTTGTTTTGAGAGCACGCCCAAAAAACGGGTGTAACTCGTGCAGTACGCCAAAATACGGCATTGGGGAAAATTGAGTCCACTGTCTTGTCATAACCGACACCTTGTTTCATCAGAAAGACAAGTACAAGTCCTCCTGGCAACACCCTCGCTCTAGGCACTGTCATCTGCTAGCCTACTTCATCGTCCGAGCAAGGGATTGCAAGCATATCCGCAGAGTGTCCATAGTGCCTTGTCCGCCCTCAAGTCCACCATAATCAGCACCTGCGAAGAGACTCTTGGTTACTCTACCAGAAAACATCAAGACTGGTTCGATGAGAACAACCAGGAGATCCAGGAGCTAATAAACCGCAAACGCAAGGCATTTCTGAATTGGAAACAACTTCATAACTCGAGTGAAAGAAAGCAGACCTGCAGACAACTGAAGGCCGAGGTCCAAAAAAAAAACTTGTGACCTAAAGAACAAATGGTGGGTGGAAAAAAGGGAGGAGATCCAGCATCTAGCCAACAATCACGAAGTGGATGGATTTTTTAGTGCAAAGTCCACCTTCGGCCCAAGCACTCAAGGTCCTATTCCACTAGAGCCAAGAACGAAAAGGTGCTCAACAAGGATAGAGAGGCAGTCAGTGCCCGCTGGAAGGAGCACTTTGAGGATCTCCTCAACTAAGACTGTCTTTGACGTGAGTGTCCTTGACTCCATCTCACAGCATGCTACCCACCACCACCTCGGCACAATCCCAGCCCGCCATGAGGTTGACAAGGCCATCCGACAACTGAAAAACAATAAGGCCTCAGGAGCAGATGGAATTCCCGCCGATGTACGAAAGCATGGCAGAGAAGTACTTGGTACAAATCCATGACCTCATCTCTCTTATCTGGAAGGAGAAGAGCATGCTAGGGGATCTCAGAGACGGCGTAATCGTGACCATCTTCAAGAAAGGGGGCAAGTCCAACTGTGGTAATTACAGACGAGTTTCCCTGTTGTATGCCACAGGGAAAATCATCGCAAGAATCCTCCTCAATCATCTCTTCCCAGTGGCTGAAGAACTCCTATCAGAGTTGCAATGCGGATTCCACACAACGGACATAATCTTCACAGCGCATCAAATCCAAGAAAAATGTAGGGAGCAGCATCAACCTTTACATGGCTTTTTTTGACCTCACAAAGGCCTTCAACTCTGTCAACTGCGAGGGATTTATGGAGTGTCCTTCTCAAATTCGGCTGTCCTCAAAAATTCATCACCATCCTCTGCCTGCATCATGATGAAATGTAAGCTGTGTATCTTACTAATGGATCCACCACAGACCCAATACATCTGCAGACAGGGGTCAAACAAGGCTGTGTGATCGCACCAATACTCTTCTCAATTTTCCTCGCTGCAATGCTTCATCTCACCCTTAACAAGCTCCCCGCTGGAGTGGAGTTAATCTACAGGACAAGTGGGAAATTGTTCAATCTCTGATGCTTCCAGTCCAGATCCAAGGTTGCTCCAACCTCTGTCATTGAATTACAATATGCAGATGATGCTTGCGTTTGTGCACACTCAGAGTTCGAATTCTAAACCATCGTTGACACCTTCACTGAAGCCTATGAGAGTCTGATCCTCACACTAAACATCAGTAAGACAAATTCCTCTACCAACCAACCCCCACCACATAGTATTGCTTCCCGGTTATCAAGATCCACAATGTGACCTTGGACAATGTGGACCACTTCCAAAACCTTGGGAGCCTACTATCAGCAAGGGCATATATTGATGACGAAATCCGACACCGCCTCCAGTGTGCCAGTGCAGCATTCGGCTGCCTGAGGAAAAGACTGTTCGAAGACCAGGATCTCAAACCCGGCACCAAGCTCATGGTTTACAGAGCAGTAGTGATACCCGCCCTCCTATATGATTCAGAGACATGGACTATGTACAGTAGGCACCTCAAAGCACTGGAGAAGTACCACTAATGCTGCCTCCGCAAAATCCTGCAAATTCATTGGCAGGATAGGCGCACCAACATCAGCGTTCTCTTTCAGGCCAACATCCCCAGCATTGAGGCATTGACCACGCTCGACCAGCTCCAGTGGATGGGCCAAATTGTCCACATGCCCGATGCTAGACTCCCGAAACAAGCACTCTACTCCGAACTACCTCACAGCAGGTGAGTCCCTGGAGGGCAGAGAAAATGCTTCAAGGATGCCCTCAAAGCTTCCTTGAAAAAATGCAACATCCCCACTGACTCTTGGGAATCTCTGGCCCAAGACTGCTCAAAGTGAAGGAGGAGCATCCGAGAAGGCACCGAACACCTCGAGTCTCTTCTCCGGGTGCAGGCGGAAGCCAAGTTCAATGGAAAGAGCATATGACAAAGCACGCACCCTATCCACCCGTCCCTCCAACCACCATCTGCCCCACCTGTGAGAGACCCGCATTGGTCTCATCAGTCACCTTAGAACTCATTTTATTGCGGTAGCAAGTCATCCTCGACTCCGAGGGATTGCCTAAGAAGAAGAGGATGTCAGGGATGGGAGCCGGCCTTTTCAAGGGGCAGCTCACTCATCTCAAGTCGACAACTGGTCAGAAGCAGAAGGGTGACCAGGTAAAGCAAACCTGCTATTAGAAATAGTAAATGTAAAAGATTCCAGTCAATATTTGAAGAACAGCTAAATTCCCCTGGTTTTGACCAATGTTTATCACTCAAAGAACATCACCAAAGCAGTTTATCTGGTTATTTATCTCATTGCTCTTTGTGGGACCATGTTGTGCTCAAATTGGCTGCTCAAAATCCCCACATTACAATCGTGACTGCACTTCAAAGGTACTTAATTAGCTTTGCTTTGAGACATCCGAAAGATGTGAAAGAAAATATAGAGATGCAAGTTCTTTCTATACTTGTCTGTTGTTGACAACTCTGTGTTACAATGAGTTGCAGATCCTCGGCTGAGCTGCTTTCTTCACCTGGCTGTCTGCTTATATTGTTCCACAGTTTCTTTTTGTTCTGATTGTTTAATTTAGAGTTAATTAGCTGATCAACTTACTTCCAATTGTTTTGCCTCCAATCACCTTGCTACTACTCTGTCCCCAGTTAGTAAATTTGGTTCAGCTTAATTACTGCCTGCTTCGTTTCACTTTATAATAATTGAGGGTGTCATTATTTTCTCGTCTCAATTTCAGACAATGTAAGGGGAAACTGGTGCAGTGAATCATTCGAAGATCCCAGTTTGTCAGCGCCACGGGTGCCATTTTGTGCCGAAAAAGGTGTCAACGCGCACACTTCTGGTGCGTGCTGCGTCAGACGCCATCTTGGTAAGGGCGGTAGGGCGGGCATTAGTAGCATGCGCCAGAAGTAAGCAGACTGCGCAGATCGTGGTGTCAACACCAGTACTGCCATTTTTAGCATCAACGCTGGAGCTAACGCCTTGCACTGTTGCAATTGTGTTCCTCCTCAGCAAGGACCTCCCACCAACGTTATTTAAAGGGTTCAGCAACCACTCTTAGGTTAGTTGCTGATTAATTTCTACTGGCTCTGTGTAAGTTTGTGAAAGTGTTTGGAGCTTTCCAGAGATGTTTAAAGTTGGTGAGGTGACAGGGAGTGGTCTTCCAAGTGGAGAAGGCCTTGCTTCTGAATTCAAGGGTTCTGGTCAGACCACTTGCTCCCCATCATGGGTGCTTTAGTTGTAATTCACCTTGGCCTGCAGCATGTCAGAGATGGAGCAGAGGCAGCAAAGAAGAGGACAAGTTCCTTGCAGAGGGAGGAGGAGGGGCAGAAGGGCTTTCAGCAGGAGGCTTTACCTACCTAGGGTCTTCAGAGAGAAATTCTTTTACCCCAGCCTGAGCCAGAAATAGTGTGTGAGGCATCTGTGCTTTACATAAGAACATAAGAACATAAGAAATAGGAGCAGGAGTAGGTCATACCGCCTCTCGAGCCCGCACAGCCATTTAAAACGATCATGGCTGATCCGATCATGGAATCAGGTCCACTTCCCTGCCCACTCCCCATAACCACTTATTCCCTTATCGGCTAAGAAACATTCTATTTCTGACTTAAATTTATTCAATGTCCCAGCTTCCACAGCTCTCTGAGGCAGCGAATTCCACAGATCCACAACCCTCTGAGAGAAGAAATGTCTCCTCATCTCAGTTTTAAATGGACGGCCCCTTATTCTAAGATCATGCCCTCTAGTTCTAGACTCCTCTATCAGCGGAAACATCCTCTCTGCATCCACCTTCTCAAGCCTCCTCATAATCTTATATGTTTCGATAAGATCATCTCTCATTCTTCTGAATTCCAATGAGTAGAGGCCCAACCTACTCAACCTTTCATAGAAAAATAGAAACATAGAAAATAGGTGCAGGAGTAGGCCATTTGGCCCCTCGAGCCTGCACCGCCATTCAATGAGTTCATGGCTGAACATGCAACTTCAGTACCCCATTTCTGCTTTCTCGCCATATCCCTTGATCCCCCTAATAGTAAGGACTACATCTAACTCCTTTTTGACTTTTCCTCATAAGTCAACCCCCTCATCTCTGGAATCAACCTTGTGAAGCTTCTCTGAACTACCTCCAAAGCAAGTAGATCCTTTCGTAAATATGGAAACCAAAACTACACGCAGTATTCCAGGTGTGGCTTCACCAATAATCTGTACAACTGAAGCAAGACTTCCCTGCTTTTATACTCCATCCCCTTTGCAATAAAGGCCAAGATACCATTGGCCTTCCTGATCACTTGCTGTACTTGCATACTAACCTTTTGTGTTTCATGCACAAGTATCCCCCAGGTCCCGCTGTACTGCAGCACTTTGCAATCTTTCTCTATTTAAATAATAACTTGCTCTTTGATTTTTTTTCTGCCAAAGTGCATGACCTCACACTTTCCAACATTATATTCCATCTACCAAATTTTTGCCCACTCACTTAGCCTGTCTATGTCCTTTTGCAGATTTTTTGTGTCCTCCTCACACATTGCTTTTCCTCCCATCTTTGTATCATCAACAAACTTGGCTACGTTACACTCGGTCCCTTCTTTCATGTCGTTAATATAGATTGTAAATAGTTGAGGTCCCACCACTCTGTGAACTTTTATCTTGTGCAGTAACCTTTTATGTGACACCTTGTCAAATGCCTTCTGGAAGTCCAAATACACCACATCCACTGTTTCCCCCTTTTCCACCTTGTTCGTTACATCCTCAAAGAATTCCAGCAAATTGGTCAAACATGACTTCCCCTTCATAAATCCATGCTGACTCTGCCTGACCGAATTTTGCTTTTCCAAATGTCCTGCTGCTGCTTCTTTAATAATGGACTCCAACATTTTTCCAACCACAGATGCTAGGCTAACTGGTCTATAGTTTCCTGCTTTTTGTCTGCCTCCTTTTTTAAATAGGGGCGTTACATTTGCTGTTTTCCAATCTGCTGTGACCTCCTTATGAAGGAAGTGTTCACACAACTCTGCCACCTCTTGCAACCAGACCTGCTGCCTCACACCAGGGCAAGGACAGCACTGCCAGTGGCTGTGAAGGTGACCATGGCCCTGAATTTCTTTGCATTAGGTTCATTCCAGGCTGAAGCAGGTGACATCTGTAACATCTCCCAATTTGCCGTCCACTGCTGCAAAAGAGAGGCAACAGATGCTATGCCAATTCATTTTCTTCTCTCTGCACAAACAGAAGCAGGCGGAGCGTGCATGTGGCTTTGCCAGGATGATGGACTTCCCTATGGTGCAGGGTGCCATCAACTGCATGTATATGGGTTTGCGGGCACCGCATCTAAATGCTGAGATGTATTGCAACCAAAGGTTTACACTCGCTGAATGTGCAGTTGGTGTACAGCCATGCTCAACACATCGTGATGGTGAATGCCCAGTATCCTGGCAGCACTCATGATGTTTTTATTCTGCGCCAGTCCGCTGTTCCCTCAGTCTTTGAGTCAGCATGACAAACCAGAGGGTGGCTACTGGGCAACAAAGGCTATCCCTTGAACACCTGGCTCATGACACTGATCCACAACCCAACCACACGTGGCCAGCTTGTGTACAATGAGAATCATGCTGCCACATGAAACATCATGGAGCAGACCATTGGGGTGCTGAAGCAATGGTTCCACTGTCTGGACTACTATGGAGAAACATAGAAACATAGAAAATAGGTGCAGGAGCAGGCCATTCAGCCCTTCTAGCCTGCACTGCCATTCAATGAGTTCATGAGCTCAGAAGCCCTGCATTACTCACCAGAGCATGCCTCAGGATTTGTTATGGTTTGCTGCATACTCTACAACTTTGCCATCATGAGGGCATAGTCTTTACCACCAGGCATACGGCAACCAGTGGAGGAGGAGGAAGCAGAAGAGGAGGATGCAACCCAGACAGCCACTTCCTGTCTGGACTGTCTGCAATTGACTCATCCGCCTGCTGTTCCAGTGAGTGCAACCCTAATTCTACATTCACCAATAGTCCCACACCTTACCATCCCTCTGATACAGACCACCACGGCGTCCTGTTGGCCACAATGCTAAAATGAAAGCCACCACAAAACAACATTCCAATCCAACTTTATACATCACTCCATCATAAAAAGTGAACAAATCACGCTTGTGAATTCTCTTAGTACCTGTCTTCCGTGTGCCTTTGCCTGTCTTGGTGCTCTCACAAAGTGCTGCCAGTGGCTGCAGCATGGCTGGTGGAAGACTGCTGCTTTCAGTGGGGGAGACAGCAAATGGCCTTGCAGGATGACCTCGAGCAGCTGTGAGCCTAGAACGACCGGCTTCAGACTGCACCACACTGGCATGGGTGGCAGCAGTCTGGGCTGGCTGCTGACAGGCAACAGCAAGGAGATTGGCGGAGTGGCAGTGGTGGGAGCGTGTGTGCTGTCATCCTGTGTGAGCGGACAGCAGGTTTGTGCTCGGGGGAGCCACTGCCACTCCCCCGGGACAGCGCCTCAGCATTCCTAATAATTTGTTAGGGGAGAGAATGCTGGACTGCTGTGATACCCTGCGAGCCCCTTTCAACACTGGTAAATGCAGCCATGGTGGCAGCAGTCTGAGCTTGTATGGCAGCAAGCCGAGCCTGCATGAGAGCGTTCTGAGCTTGCATGACAGAAGTCTGAGCTTCCACTGCAATGAAAGCTGAGACATCGGCATCAAACCCTGCATCTTGGTTGGGTCCACCAGTGCAGCAATGGAGTTGGCCATTAACTCCATGCTGGATATCATGGACTCCAATCTCCGCACAAAGCCCCGTGCAAGGTTGGCGCTGGGCTCCTGCATGCTCCTTGACATTGCACTCAGGCTTTCTGGCAGGCCTGCCAAAGCATTTTACTTTGTGCATACCCATCAGCCTTCTTCTGTAGGCCACCCCATCAAAGCCCTCATCTGAGTTTTTTGCAGCAGAACGCATGTGTGACCTCGCCCTCCGGATAGTTGTCATCTGCACTACCCTTTTCCCCTGCCCTGGTTAGAGGCCATTCATGCCCAGTGTCTCACCATGTGCAGATCCCGTGTCTAACCTATCCTCTAAAGTACGAAGAGTGTCAGTATCTGAGCTGGTGGCTGCGAGTGTGAAATCGAGTGATGCTGCGTTTTCATGATCACTGTCTTCCTGCTCCTCCACCTATGCCTGGCCAGATGGTAGTTCTTAGCTATCTGAAAGAAGAAAGGAACAAGGGTAAGGTTGTGATAAGGGATGGGGGGAAAGCAAGAGGTGCATGCTTACACCATCGGCAGTTTGTAAGTCAGAAGAGATAGTGGGATGAGGGGGAAGTGAGATGTGAGAAGGAGGATTAGGTATGAGGATACCATCATCTTGGATTGCTTCAGCTCCACTGTTGGCCATGGGCTCAGCAATTGCCCTTCCAAGAATGGCCAGCACTGTCTCCTCCATGGAGATGAGATTATGCAGGTGCACATAGCCCCTGCCGGCTCCGATTGTGAGCCACCTTATTCTGCAAAAGAAAGGGAAGTGTGTCATTAAGTGTGGTGCAATGTGTTTTGGTGGTGTGCATGTCATGGTTGGATAGCTGACAGTGTGTGCAATCTGTGAGAAATGGGTGTATGTCTTGCAACAGTGGTAAGTGTGTGAGAGTGAGGTAAAGCTATGAATGTTAGGTATGAGTCATGTTTGGTAGAGATTGTTGTTAGGTGAGTGATGTTGGTGTGGTGCTTTGAGCAGCATGTCAGGCTAGTGGTGCAGATGGTGGAATATGCCGGTTGAAGATTAATTCACTGACTTTTGACCACTCGTGTGATGTCATTAAACTTCTTCCTGCACTGCAGCCAAGTCCTCGGAGGCAACAATGCTGACATTGACAGCTATGGCTATGTGCTCCCATTGGCATTTTCAATTTTGCTTGGAGGGCCTCCTGGCCCTCTGTCGAATTGGGACCCCTCTCCTCCTATCCACCTCCTGTACCAAGGTCTCCAGTGCTACATTGGAGAACTTTGGTGTATGCTCTCTCCCCTGTTGCGACATAATTGTTCTTTTCCCTCCTCTCACTCTCTTCCCGAGCCAGTTGAATGAGCTGCTGCAGGCAGAATTCGCCTCCCCTTTCAGAGGTGCAGACTGCCTTTAAGAAGTGCAGGCTAGCTTTAATTGGTGCTAGCCTCACATGAACTTGGGCCCCTGCTGAGTGTTCAGCTGCTCAGCAGCACGTTTAGCGCTGCACTAAGTGCTGCAATAATGCTGATCAGCAGGCAGCACAAAGTTAGCATGCTGCCTGCACTCCTTTGAACGGGCAAAGGAATTTCTAGGCCTATAACTTTCCCACATTATTTTTCTTAGATCATCACACGCTCATGGAGAAGAACAATCACCAATCAGCTGTTTGTTCACTTATAATGCCCATTGTGGTTGGCCTTGGGCTATTTGGGCTCTCTAGTATCTCTATGAGCAGTTATTCATAAGATTGGATCCACTTTAGGAACCCATATCAATTTATATAATTATTCTCTCTGCAATGCAGCACAATAATGGTAGTTGAGTCTTTCAGGGTGAGGCAGATACTCCTGGCATAAATACTCTCTTACTCCAAAGGAAATTGTGTGTGCCTTTGGTAGTCCCTTTCAATTCTAAACTATATGAGGTACCATATGTTGTAATTGATTCCTTTCTTGTATAGAGTGAAATTCCTCTTTTGATTAAAAACTAGGGCTGTCAAGCAATTAAAAAAAATAATCGTGATCAATGTTATCGTATAATGCAGATTGTGTGCGGTGTAATTCAATCATCCTTCTTAACAAAAGAAAATAGGAGAATGTCTCTTTTTCTATAATTAACACCACTAACAAGATCAGAAATCATGTATTTCAAAGCCATATATTTTTTTATACTTCCATTTTTCTTTAAGAGGAATTCCACCACCATATCTGGAAGCTGCAGATAACCAAGACATTCAGAAACCCAATTATCTCCCTCAAGCTCTGTTTACAGAGAACTACTGATCCAAACTGAAACTGCTACCATAAGTTTCCTTCTCTTTTGTTCAAAACTATTTCCAGTTCCACGCTGGAGGTTCAATCACCCTATGTACAGACATAAATGCTCTGTTGGCAATTACTATGTACCAAGTACATATCGTTACTGCTGCACCAGAAGAATGTTGTTTTCTATATTTTCACGAGGTCACTTACTGTCAATGATATATTATTAAATCATCCAATAGAATATAATATAATCATGTAAGTTAAATAGTTTATTCAATTGGCCTCAGCACGCAGGACCTGGGCATGTAAAATTCTGCGACAGTGACTGCCATACTAGAACAAAAAGCTTAATTCTTTTTATTTTTTATAGTTCTCTGCCAGTATCTCCTCCCCTCCTGTCCTGATGCACTGACTCCTTGCTCGGATGCATTTCTGCAGTCCCCAGATGGTCATTATTTATGTGAGCTTAGACGATAAATTGTCATCGGGTTATTTTGACTGCATGAGGGGAGATGAGGGGCATCACAAGTTGACTCTGAGCTTTTTATATTTGATATTCACATATATACAGATATACATATATCACACAGAAACCCTGGTTGATTTCAGAGATCTGGGACTGAAAAGATTCCATGATCTGAAGCTTGCATTATGTACGTCATGATTCAATTTTAATTGAGACCACTAAATGGGTAGAATTTGCTATTTAAAAAACATGGCTAATTTTCAAAGACATTTCTCAAAATGATCATTAACCCATTGACTTTGCATATTGTACCTTTCATTTAATGTTATTCTCAATAGTATTTCTCATTCTATTGTGTTGCAGCCTGTACAAACTCTAGTCTGAGATTAATATTCTGCCCAATTGAAGGTAGCATGATATGATACTATATTAATGTGGCAATTGATATTCCTATCGGTCAAACACCTTTGCAAGGACTGATTACTGAAAAGGTACATTTCAGGATCATGAGGGACAATGAGAGTGAAACATTTCAACAAAACATTCAAAATTTAACTTGCAGGTCATAAAAAACTGAAAAGTCAAACTTCCTACTAGATGTCATTCAGCTGAGTCGCAGATATTTGTCTTTCAACAGCTCTTTTGCACACCGTCACATGACCTTGCCCAGCCTCAAAGGTTTTCTATCAACCCAACAAAAAACATTTTAAAAGCAGTATAGGTGGAGGTTTTGTCATGTGCTATGCTGCCCAGTGGGTTATTCATACCTGAGAGAGTGGTTAACATTGATTGTCAAAGAGCTAGCCAACATCTTTCTCTGAATTGATGCTGAGATCATTTTCATGTAATAGAGTGATTTCATATAGTGGGAAAACGATGGCTCAGAAGTGAAGTCACTGGCTTGAGTCATACAGACCAAAATCATTGATTCTAAGTTAGCTAATCTTGGAGGAGATATCTGTAGCAGCAATGCAATTGCTCCTCGTCATGCTCATGGTTAGTATTGGCCTTTGCTTTTCCTTCATTGGACCGAAAATTCCAGCCTCGCCAGGTCTGTACGAAGTGTGCACGGACCCGGCGAGGCCTCGCAAAAGCCGTTTTTTGGGGCGCAATGCGCATGCGCCGAAAACCGGCTTTTCCGATCTGTCAACATTTCTCTTGACAGATCCTCCGCATCCTCGGGAGAAGGACATTCGCGCGGGAGAGATTGAGCTGTTTGCCCAACTCATGCCCAGCAAATGTTCTTCAAACTGTTATGCCTGGTAGAAGCAGGCGCATAGCTTACTTTTACCAGTGTAAGAGTTTTAAAACATATAAAAATGCAATGTAAACACTCATTTTTATATTAAAAACCTTGTCCATTAAGGTAAGTTTATTTTTAACACTATTAAAACACATTAAAAAATTTCAAAAAATATATATATTTTCTAAAACATTTAATTACATTTAATTTCAATTAATTTTAAATATGTGAGATGTTTTATTTATTTATTATGCTGTGTTTTGGTGTTTATGGGTTTTTTCTCATTGATAGTAATGGGAGTCCGTACAAACAGCACTCCCATTTTTATCAATGAGAATAATGCATTGTGATTGGTGGTCCAGGCCCATGTGACTCCAGCATGTACGTATGTACCTGACAGACATCTCCCCATGTACTGCGCAGCGAATCTAGGCTTCTGACTGGAATCTCTACGTTCCTCCGGGACCAACAGATATTTTTCGTAGATTTTTTTCAGGTTGGAGGCTTTTGTACGAAGGAAGCCTCCAATTTCCCCCCCATTATCTCCGTAGTCTTTCACTCACACATAGGCATACAATGCGTCAGAACACATGATCGCCCAGAACTGAAGCTCTTTTATGGGGCAGAAATCAACTATTATGGTAGTAGAGGGGAAGGAAATTGGGGCACGATCCATTTCTAACAGATTTACTTCCTGCCACGATGGATTCTGATTGAAGGGGGTGCTGTAATTTCTTCCCTCCCAAGCCTGATATCACTTTTCTGGGAGCATCCTGGGTTTCTTCAGAAATCCCGTCTGATTTAAAAACAACTTGCATTTATATTGCACCATTAACAAAGTAAAAACATTCCATACTACTTCACAGGAGTGATTATCAAACAAAACTTGACATCGATCCACGTAAGGAGATATTAGGACAGGCTTGGTCAACGAAATAAGTTTCAAAGAGTGTCTTAAAGGAGGAAAGAGAGACAGAGAGGTTTAGGGAGGGAATTCGAGAGCTTCAGGCCTCAGCAGCTGAAGGCATGACTGCCAATGGCTGAGCAATTTAAATTGGGGGTGCTCAAGATATCAGAATTGGAGGAGCACAGATATCTCAGAGTGTTGTAGGGCTGGAGGAAGTTAGAGAGATAGGGAGCCATGAGGCCATGGACAGATTTGAAAACAAGGATGAGAATTTTTAAATTGAGATGTTGCTCAACTGGGAGTTAAAGTAGGTCAATGAGCACAGGGGTGATGGGTGAATGCGACTTGGTGCCAGTTAGGATACGGGCAGCAGAGTTTTGAATGAGCTGATGGAGGGTGGAAGATGGGAGGCCGGCCATGAATGCGTTGGAGTAGTCAACTCTAGAGGTAACAAAACAAAGGCATGGAAGAGGGTTCCAGCAGCAGATGAGCTGAGGCAGGGGCGGTCAGACATGTTACGGAGGTGGAAGTAGGTGATCTTAATGATGGCACGTATGAAACTCATCTAGGGGTCAAATACAACACCACAGATTGTGAACAGTTTTCTTCAGGCTCAGACAGTTGGTACGGAGAGAGATGAAGTCGATGGCTAGGGAACGGCATTTGCAGTGGGGACAAAAGACAATGGCTTCGGCCTTCCCAATATTTAGTTGGAAAAAATTTCTGCTCATCCAGTACTGGATGTTGGACAAGTTGTCTGACAATTTAGAGATAGTGGAGGTGTTGAGCGAGGTGGTGGTGAGGTAGAGCTGAGTGTCAATGTACATGTGGAACCTAACATGTTTTCGGATGATGTCGCCGATGGGCAGCATGTAGATGAGAAATGTGCCACTATAAAGCTAGTGGTATGTACACCTGCATGAAGTAGACATACTTTGCATATAGAACTATATGTGGACCCCACAATGATGTATTAAAACAATAATCAATCACTCTGGGATCAATTGCTGTTCAAATATGTGTGCATCAATAAGGAAACATCAACCAAAAAGAAGAAGGGGTACTGAAGTCTTCATCTGGTCTGCCCTGTTCTCTCCCCACAAATCTCCACCCCTGAACAGAACAGCAAGGTGCTGCTCTAAAATTCCACTGGGTCTATGAGCGGGCAACCCTCAACACTGGTAGTGACGTGGGTGCCTGCTTCAATATAAAAATGGACTCCACCCCTGTGACTTGGAGTGGGATCACTGTTTGGACTGTCAGACAGACAGGTGGGCAGAAGCTCTGCTCTTTCACACTTCCAGTAGCGCAATAACATCATTTGACTTTCTGGGCTAATGTCTTGCTAGGTAACGCTGTGAAACACTTGGTAAAGCATTGAGCATGGATGAGGAGGAGCAAGTGCAAATGGAATTTCAGGAGCTCAACCTGTCGTGCCAGGAAGGGTGGTGGTTGACTTACTTAGCTGCTGAGCCTATGGATTCAGATCTTACTGGGCTTGTCCCAGAAATGCAGTTTGGTAGCTCAGTTCGACGTCATTTAAAGGTGTACAATTTGGGTGCATCGATGGAGAAATCACCAAGCCTCATTTGGAGTGCTGCATGATAATCTGTTGAAGCTGGAGAATGCGGCCAATCCACTGCAGAGGTACTAAGCTCAGGCATGGGTTCCATCATGAATGCTTTCATTAGGGTTTTAGAGACCTTGGGTAATATCTACAGCAGTGCATCTTAACTGGATTCACCATGTTAGGGAAATCAGATCAAGATAACAATAGCACAAGGCTTCAATTACCTAATTGCTGCCCAGAGATTTGCTCCACATAGAATCGGACCCAACCTGAGAGAATGCCCAACAACAGGTGTTGTGTATGTAGGCACTCTGTTAATGACTCCACGAGGCAGGGGTATGGTACTTAAACTGTGAAGACTGCAGTCCTTTATGGCAGCTCCGAGAATGAGGACACCAAGAGGTGAGTCCCCTTTTATGCTGGGTTACCTGCAGTGTGCAGGTAACCTTTAGGTCTCCAGCAGCAGCACCCTCTGGTGTACAGGTAAGGTGTATACAGGGTGAAGGTATATTCAGTGTTACAGTACATCATAACATTGTAGACATGCATACATAAAACACTCCCCACTAAGCATTTTTCAAGTCCTTATTGCCATGACCTGGGGAAGTGATCAGTAGTGGGCTGTGGGAGGTTGTGGTGAGGGTTGTGCGGGTGCCAGGTGTGATCCCTGTTCTTGAGACTGGCCTCATACATTTCCCCCCCCTCACACACAGACCATGTGTGTGTCACTGTTGTGGGATCCCTCAGTGGGGGAGCCAGTACAGTGGGTAGGGTACATATTCTGTTGTCTGGTGGTGGGCAGGGTCACAGGACTGTGTGGGCTCCTTGTCCTCCATTGGTGATGAAAGTCTGGTCATCCCAGGGTCCGCCAGGAAAGCTGGAGGGTATTGGCCTCTCACTCCTGGTGTTGGTCCTGGTGGCCAGGGGGTGTAGGGCCGGTCTGGGGCAGGTTGCCAGTGGTAGTGGCTGTGCTACCCATTGACCGCTGTCCCTGCAGTGGGTCTGCTCTCACTGGGTGTGTGTGAGCCCTTCCTGGGCATCACATTAGTCCCAAAGGTCCAGACTACATGGTCAGGTAGCCCGCTGGACCTGGGGGTTTCCCACAGGGGGATTCCTCTGGCATTTACATTGTCCCTGTAGAACCCGGTGTCCTTTAGCAGTCTGCTTCCTGTATACATGACACATTGGCTCCGATCATACATAGTCGAATCTACACTGTTATCTCTGTTTATATTGTTACCTACAGCATTTACATCACTTTCTTGTATCTTGGTCTCTCCATACATGGTTACATTTGTCATTTTAGAATTTCTATCATCATCATTAAGCATTACAAACTTGTTCTTAACATCATTTGCACAAGCATTCATTACATTTTTCTCATCAGTTATTCCGGCATCACAATTCCACGTTACATTATCATATCTGCATTCGCAAACTACATTTTTAACGTTAAAGTCCTTGTCATCTTGAGAGTGAAACTGTCCCTTTAAATTCTTTGGGTTACCGGTCTCCTTTAAGGGGGCCTTCCAATTCAGTTCGCCGCTCGGTGCCATGTGTCGCCTCTCGTGGTCTGGTCGCGGGCATTTTGATTTTAGGTTCTTCGCCTCGTGGTGTGGCTGCCATCTTCTCGCTCTCCTCCAGGTAGGCTGTGATGATCTTTTCCTTCTCAGGTTTAGCGACAGACGTCGGGAATCCACTTTTTTCGACAATATTCTTCCCTTGGAGTCCTGCCATGGCCCGGAAGGTGAAGTCTGGACGTTCGGTTTTGGTGATCTGGCCACGGTGTTGTGAAGTCGTGGCCGCGCAGTCGAGCTGGACGGTAGGATTTCTAGGTGCAGTGATGGATCCATGTCCGGAACTGCGTGGGATGTCGATTGCTGGAGCCCGGAGGCCGTTGTCACTTCGACCGACTTGGACCTGCTTCATCCAACTTCTTCCCAGCAGCATTGGACCATCGCCGGCAACGATCCACAGGGGGAATTTATTCACCATGCCGTCCTGGCCCACGCTGCCAATGACTGGGATTTTACCTTTGGTGTAGGTGAGCAGCTTCGCCTGCACAGGAGACAGATTTGGTTGTTTGGCGGGATTCATCCGAAGTTTTTCAAAGGTCGTCTGGCTCATAGAAACATAGAAAATAGGTGCAGGAGTAGGCCATTCAGCACCTCGAGCCTGCACCACCATTCAATAAGATCATCGCTGATCATTCCCTCAGTACCCCTTTCCTGCTTTCTCTCCATACCCCTTGATCCCTTTAGCCGTAAGGGCCATATCTAACTCCCTCTTGAATATATTCCATGAACTGGCATCAACAACTCTCTGCAGTAGGGAATTCCATAGGTTAACAACTCTCTGAGTGAAGAAGTTTCTCCTCATCTCAGTCCTAAATGGCCTACCCCTTATCCGAAGACTAAGTCCCCTGGTTCTGGATTTCCCCAACATCGGGAACATTCTTCCCGCATCTAACCTGTCCAGTCCCGCCAGAATCTTATACGTTTCTACGAGATCCCCTCTCATCCTTCTAAACTCCAGTGAATAAAGGCCCAGTTGATCCAGTCTCTCCTCATATGACAGTCCAGCCATCCCTGGATTCAGTCTGGTGAACCTTCGCTGCACTCCCTCAATAGCAAGAACGTCTTTCCTCAGATTAGGAGACCAAAACTGAACACAATATTCCAGGTGAGGCCTCACCAAGGCCCTGTACAACTGCAGTAAGACCTCCCTGCTCCTATACTCAAATCCCCTAGCTATGAAGGCCAACATACCATTTGCCACCTTCACCGCCTGCTGTACCTGCATGCCCACTTTCAGTGACTAATGAACCATGACACCCACCTCCCCTTTTCCTAATCTGCTGCCATTCAGATAATATTCTGCCTTCGTGTTTTTGCCCCCAAAATGGATAACCTCACATTTATCCACATTATACTGCATCTGCCATGCATTTGCCCACTCACCTAACCTGTCCAAGTCACCCTGCAGCCTCTTAGCGTCCTCCTCACAACTCACACCGCCACCCAGCAAACTTGGAGATATTACACTCAATTCCTTCATCTAAATCGTTCATGTATATTGTAAAGAGCTGGGGTCCCAGTACTGAGCACTGCGGCACTCCACTAGTCACTGTCTGCCATTCTAAAAAGGACCCGTTTATCTCGACTCTCTGCTTCCTGTCTGCCAACCAGTTCTCTATCCACGTCAGTACATTACCCCCAATACCATGCGCTTTGATTTTGCACACCAATCTCTTGTGCGGGACCTTGTCAAAAGCCTTTTGAAAGTCCAAATACACCACATCCACTGGTTCTCTCTTGTCCACTCTGCTAGTTACATCCTCAACAAATTCCAGAAGATTCGTCAAGCATGATTTTCCTTTCATAAATCCATGCTGACTTTGTCCGGTCCTGTTACTGCTTTCCAAATGCGCTGCTATTTCATCCTTAATATTGATTTCAACATTTTCCCCACTACTGCTGTCAGGCTAACCGATCTATAATTACCCATTTTCTCTCTCCCTCCTTTTTTAAAGAGTGGTGTTACATTAACTACCCTCAAGTCCATAGGAACTGATCCAGAGTGGATAGACTGTTGGAAAATGATCACCAAAGCATCCACTATTTCTAAGGCCACTTCCTTAAGTACTCTGGGATGCAGACTATCAGGCCCCGGGGATTTGTCAGCCTTCAATCCCATTAATTTTCCTAACACAATTTCCCGCCTAATAAGGATATCCTTCAATTCTTCCTTCTCATTAGATCCACTGTCCCCTAGTACATTTGGAAGGTTATTTGTGTCTTCCTTCATGAAGACAGAACCGAAGTATTGGTTCAATTGGTCTGCCATTTCTTTGTTCCCCATTATAAATTCACCTGAATCTGACAGAAAGGGACCTACATTTGTCTTCACTAATTTTTTTCTCTTCGCATATTTGTAGAAGCTTTTGCAGTCAGTTTTTATGTTCCCTGCAAGCTTCCTCTCGTACTCTATTTTCCCCCACTTAATTAAACCCTTAGTCCTCCTCTGTTGAATTCTAAATTTCTCCCAGTCCTCAGATTTGTTGCTTTTTCTAGCCAATTTATATGCCTCTTCCTTGGATTTAACACTATCCTTAATTTCCCTTGTTAGCCATGGTTGAGCCACCTTCCCCGTTTTATTTTTAATCCAGACATGGATGTACAATTGCTGAAGTTCATCCATGTGATCTTTAAATGTTTGCCATTGCTTATCCACCGTCAACCCTTTAAGTATCCTTTGCCAGTCTACTCTAGCCACTTCACGCCTCATACCGTCGAAGTTACTTTTCCTTATGTTCAGGACCCTAGTTTCCAAATTAACTGTGTCACTCTCCATCTTAATAAAGAATTCTACGATGTTATGGTCACTCTTCCCCAAGGGGCCTCGTACAACAAGATTGCTAATTAGTCCCTTCTCATTATACATCACCCAGTGGAGGATGGCCAGCTCTATGGTTGGTTCCTCGACATATTGGTCTCGAAAACCATCCCTAATACACTCCAGGAAATCCTCCTCCACCGCATTGCTACCAGTTTGGTTAGCCCAATCAATATGTAGATTAATGTCGCCCATGATTACTGCTGTACCTTTATTGCACACATCCCTTATTTCTTGTTTGATGCTGTCCCCAACCTCACTATTACTATTTGGTGTCCTGTACACAACTCCCACTAGTGTTTTCTGCCCTTTGGTATTCCGTAGCTCCACCCATACCGATTCCACATCATCCAAGCTAATGGACTTCCTTACAATTGCATTAATTTCCTCTTTAACCAGCAACGCCACCCCCCACCCCCCCTTTTCCTTTCTGTCTATCCTTTCTAAATGCTGAATACCCCTGGATGTTGCGTTCCCAGCCTTGGTCACCCTGGAGCCATGTCTCCGTGATGCCAATCATATCGTATCCATTAACTGCTTTCTGCGCAGTTAATTCATCCACCTTATTCCAAATACTCCTCGTATTGAGGCACAGAGCCTTCAGGCTTGTCTTTTTAACACACTTTGCCCCTTCAGAATTTTGCTGTAATGTGGCCCTTTTTGTTTTTTGCCTTGGGTTTCTCTGCCCTCCACTTTTACTATTCTCCTTTCTATCTTTTGCTTCTGACTCCATTTTATTTCCCTCTGTCTCCCTGCATAGGTTCCCATCCCCCTGCCATATTAGTTTAACTCCTCCCCAACAGCACTAGCAAACACTTGCCTTCGGACATTGGTTCTGGTCGAACCCAGGTGCAGACCGTCCAGTTTGTACTGGTCCCACCTCCCCCAGAACCGGTTCCAATGCCCAGGAATTTGAATCCCTCCCTTCTGCACCACTGCTCAAGCCACGTATTCATCTGAGCTATCCTGCAGTTCCTACTCTGACTAGCATGTGGCACTGGTGGCAATCCTGAGATTACTACTTCTGAGGTCCTACTTTTTAATTTAACTCCTAGCTCCCTAAATTCGTCTCGTAGGACCTCATCCCATTTTTTACCTATATCATTGGTACCTATATGCACCACGACAACTGGCTGTTCACCCTCCCTTTTTAGAATGTCCTGCACCCGCTCCGAGACATCCTTGACCCTTGCACCAGGGAGGCAACATACCATCCTGGAGTCTCGGTTGCGGCCACAGAAACGCCTATCTATTCCCCTTACAATTGAATCCCCTATCACTATCGCTCTCACGCTCTTTTTCCTGCCCTCCTGTGGAGCACAGCCAGCCACGGTGCCATGAACTTGGCTGCTGCTGCTCTCCCCTGATAAGTCATCCTCCTCAACAGTTCTCAAAGCGGTGTATCTGTTTTGTAGGGGGATGATAACAGGGGACCCCTGCACTACCTTCCTTCCACTGCTCTTCCTGTTGGTCTTCCATTCACTACCTGGCTCATCAAAGACTGGCTCGCCCCAGTGTCGATCTCCATCGAAACTGGAACTCCTGTCTACTTCCATCTTCCACGGGGAACTTTCGGTGGAGCAGATATAAATTCCATACTCTTCTTCCAGAGGTTGAGCAGCTTCATGTTCATCTGTGTCGGAGCCCAGGTGATCAACCAACTCTTCAGCGACGTGGTGAGTAAAGCTTTTTCTGCACATTCTCTGAAGGTGACCTTTCGCATTGCAGCCTTTGCAGGTATAGTCTTTGTAGTGGCACTGGTGGGCCCTGTGGTTTCCTTCACAGAGCCAGCAGGGGGCTAGCCGGTTGGCCCCATGTGGCGGACTCAGGGTTGCGGTACTCGGGCAGCATTTCTTCCTTTAGAAGTCGGCATTCGATTCACTACGCTCGTTAGTTTAGAGTCCTGGATGTGGGTCATCATTCGCTTGGAGTCACCGACCGAAATCATGTAGGCCTGGCTCACTTTAATTGCCTTCTGCAGGGTGACTGTGCTATCCGCAGAGAGCAGTTTGTGGAGGAGGCCCTCGTGGCCGATTTCGATAACAAATATGTCCCTTAGTGCTTCGGTGAGGTGGTCCCCAAAATCACACGGTGCAGCCAATCTTCTTAAATCTGCAGCATATTTAGCAATTTATTGGCCTTTGGGTCGCCGGTGAGTGTAGAACCAGTGCCTGGCTGTGAGGATTCTTTCTTTGGGTTTTAGTTGGTCTTGTATTAAGGTTACAAGTTCCCCATAGCTCTTGGTTGTTGTCTTCACTGGGGCTAGCAAGTCCTTGACGAGGCCACGGATAGTGGTCCACAACTACTAAGCAGGATGGCCCTGCGCTTGTTCGGCAGTGTGGCCGGTGTGTCGCCATCGAGGTCGTTGGCTTTGAAGAAGTGTTCTACCTTTCCACGAAGGCATCCCAATATTCTCCATCGGTGAATTGTTGAAAGTTGCTGAGATTCGACATGTTGTACGTGTAGTTTGTGACCTTGTCACCAGTTATTGTGTATGTAGGCACTCTGTTAATGACTCCACGAGGCAGGGGTATGGTACTTAAACTATGAAGACTGTAGTCCTTTATTGCAGCTCCTACAGTGTGGATACCAAGAGGTGAGTCCCCTTTTATACTGGGTTACCTGCAGTGTGCAGGTAACCCTTAGGTCTCCAGCAGCAGCACCCTCTGGTGTACAGATAAGGTGTATATAGGGTGAAGGTACATTCAGTGTTATAGTACATCATAACATTGTAGGCATGCATACATAACAGTAGGCAAATAGCAAGAGCTGGCACAATGGATAAAAATGTCTCTCGAAGTGACAGCGCATGTGTAACACTCAGTAACTCTGCTTATATAATTGCAGATGTGTCAGATAGCACACAGGCCCAGACAGCCAGCACATCAATAACTGTGGCATCTCGAGTTGCAAGGTATTCCACTGAATCAGCATAAGGAGGTACTGGACAACCTCTACCACTAAAAGCAGATATTGACAGCCAGCAGATTTTCACTGGCGTTCTTCCTCCCACTAGGAAAGCTCGAGTGTTTCTTCTCAATGGCGAAGCCCCTTTACAGGGTAAAGTTGTGTTGCTGCCCATTTTCCATGGGGACATAGACAAATTAAGCAGCCTGGGCCAACAAGGCATCTGTGATCTGCCTAATGCAACTGCGCAATGCAAGGCGGAAGATTTGGCCGTATTGCCTGCTGTCATTTGAAAGGACTCTGTACCATAAAAGTCCTGCAAGTGGTTTCTGGCTGCAGAAACCACAATTGTGTGATGGCCTCCTTGGGGAATTGTAGTTTGTGCATGCATTTCATTGGACATGTTCAGGTATCACCACATGCATAGTTGACAGTGTATGGTTTGATCCTAAATGATCTCCTAAAGTACTTCAACATGTACTTCTTTCAATTTAGTGTATTGTATTCGCTGCTCATGATGTGGTCTCCTCTACATTGGGGAGACCGAACGCAGATTGGGTGACCGCTTTGCGGAACGCCTCCATTCAGTCCGTAAGCGTGACCTCGAGCTTCCGGTCGCCTGTCACTTTAATTCCCGCTCTAATCCCATTCTGACATCTCTGTCCTCGGCCTCCTACACTGTTCCAATTAAGCTCAACGCAAGCTCGAGGAACGGCACCTCATCTTTCGTTTAGGCGCTTTACAGCCTTCTGGACTCAACATCGAGTTCAACAATTTCAGACCATAACCTCTGCCCATATTCTTCTCCCTTTCCGCCTTTATTTTACCATCCTCCCCACCTCCAATCTTATGTATTTTTTTCTCTCTCTCTGCTTCCCATAGCAGCTGGTAATTTATCTTGCCATTCACACCCTCTCTAGACTCATCTTTTTCTAACTTCTGCCATTACCATCTCAAGTCGGCCCATCATCCCTTTTGTCTCTCTAATCTCTCCTGTCTTCCACCCTACCACAGACCTTCCCTTTTATTCTTTCCTTCCCTCCCCCTTTCAGTGTTCCTTAAGAATCTGTTAATTTTGAACATTCGCTAGTTCTGACGAAGGGTCATCGACCTGAAACATTAAGTCTGTTTCTCTCCACAGATACTGCCTGACCCGCTGAGATTTCCAGCATTTTCTGTTTTTATCCTAAAGTACTTGTCTAGCATGCTTCTTTCTCCTCCACAACCCAAAAGCACAAAGAAAAGCCAACAGCTCCTGTGTTGAAAACACAATGAGGTATCCCAGAGGAAACGAGCACAGCTGGTAGATGTCCAGCATTAAGAAACTCTGATTAATTTCTTGTAAAGTAGCAAAGTTGTTGGATAAATGGCAAAACAACAAAGACGCATAAAATATGTGCAAACAAACACAGCATCTACTGGCAGCAAATCTGTTTTCTTTAACATAAAGGACCCATCATATGGGAAAGGCTTCCAATATAGCACCTGTTTCAAGCAGGTGCTGAGCATCTGAAGCACGTTATTAAACAATTCCCTAATTTAAATAAAATTCAGGCACGTAATGAGCCTAGTGCATCACAGATGTTCAGGCTGGCAGTGCCACAAGTATTTCACGACTGTGTCATTGTTTAACAGGCTTCAGTGCCTTATAATGGGCCTTACAGCTACTGACATCAGTAGTAGGGAAAATGCTAGAGTCTATTAGAATCTAAGTGGTAACAAGGCACTTCGAAAATATTAATAAGATTGGGCAGAGTCAACACAGATTTATGAAATGGAAATTATGTTTGACAAATCTGTTAAAGTTTTTTGAGGTTGTAACTAACAGAATATATAAGGGGGAACCAGAGGATGTGGTGTATTTGGATTTTCAGAAGGCATTCGATAATGTGCCAACACAAGAGGTTATTAAACAAGATTAGGACTCATGGGATTGGGGGTAATATACCAGCATGGATTGAGGATTGGTGAATGGACAGAAAACAGAGAGTTGGAACAAACGGGTCATTTTTGGGTTGGCAGGCTGTAACTAGTGGGGTGCTGCAAGGATCAGTGCTTGGGCCCCAGCTATTCACAATCTATATCGATGATTAGGATGAGGGGACCAAATGTAATTTATCCAAGTTTGCTGATCATACAAAGCTAGGTGGGAATGTAAGTTGTGAGGAGGATGCAAAGAAGCTTCAAAGGGATATAGACAGGCTAAGTGAGTGGGCAAGAACATGGCAAATGGAATATACTGTGGAGAAATGTGAAGTTATCCACTTTGGTAGGAAAAATAGAAAAGCAGTGTATTTTTTAAATGGTGAGAGATTGGGAAATGTTGGTGTTCAGAGGGACCTGGGTGTCCTTGTACACGAATCACTGAAAGTTAACATGTAGGTACAGCAAATAATTAAGGGAGCATATGGTAATTTGGTCTTTATTACAAGAGGATTTGAATATAAGAGTAAAGACATCTTACTGCAATAACATAGGGTCCTGGTGAGACCACACCTGGAGCATTGTGTACAGTTTTGGTCTCCTAACCTAAGGAAGGATATACCTGCCTGAGAGGGAGTGCAGCGAAGGTTCACCAGACTGATTCCTGCGATGAGAGGATTGTCCTATGAGGAGAGATTGAGTAGATTAGGCCTATATTCTCTATAGTTTAGATGAGAGGTGATCTCATTGAAACATACAAAATTCTTATAGGGGTAGATGCAGGGAGGATGTTTCCTTTGGTCGGGGAGCCTAGAACCAGGGGTCACATTCTCAGAATAAGGGGTCGGCCATTTAGAACTGAGATGAGGAGAAAATTCTTCATTGAATCAAAGGCCTCGGTTTTCATGAGCTACAAGGCCCGCCCATTAGCCGCCCAAAGTACTGCCTGTTACGCTCATAATAAAAGATGAAACTGGGTACTGAAAGCAATGAGTAAGTGTGATCTTAGCTGCTTTAATTAGACTCCAGAGTGCAGGTACTGCATACAGTGCTCACAAGGGATGCTGGGATCCCTTGGGACTCCAACAAGTATGCCATTTGGTGGTGGTATGATACAGGTTGCCAAGGGTTAAATACATAACATCACTCCCTCGTAAAGTCAATAGTACACTTATTTACAGGGTGAGACAATCTGGGGCTTTTCGCTCCCTTGTCGATCATCTCGCTACAAAAGCAGGTGTGGGTGAGTTGGTTGGTTCTTCACTGGGTTGCTGGGCAGCTGGCCTTGCCGGGCTGCTGGGGATGGTGAGTTCGGCTTCGTGGTCAACCATGATGTCAGTTTCCACTTGTGTGTATGTTGGAGGGTCGAAGTTGGTGGTGTCCTCTTCGAGTTGCTCGTAGCTGTTAGAGAACCGCAATTTGGTTTGGTCCAAATGCTTTCTGCATGTTAGTCCATTGGCCAATTTGACCTGAAATACCCTACTCCCTTCTTTGGCTATGACCGTGCCAGTGAGCCATTTGGGACCATGTCCATAATTGAGTACAAACATAGGGTCATTGACCTCAATATCGCGTGACAAGTTTGCACGATCATGGTACATGCTTTGTTGATGCCACCTGCCCTCGATGTGATCATGGGGGTCCGGGTGGACAAGAGAGAGCCTTGTTTTGAGCGCCCTTTTCATGAGCAGCTCAGAGTGGGGTCTGGTGCGGGAAGCTGAGCAAAACTCGGGACAGTCGGGTCTGCAGGGAGCCTTCCAACACACGTTTCAAGCTTTGCTTGATGGCTTGAACTGCCCGTTCTGCCTGGCCATTGGATGCGGGCTTGAATGGGCAGATGTGCCGTGCTTGATCCCATTGCAGGTCATGAATTCCTTGAATTCAGCACTGGTGAAACACGCCCCATTGTCGCTGACTAGGACATCAGGCAGGCCGTGAGTGGCAAACAATGCTCATAGGCTTTCGATGGTGGCGGTGGATGTGCTTACAGACATTATTACACATTCAATCCATTTTGAATAAGCATCCATAACAACTGATATGTCCTTACTCTACAGTATAAATGCACACAAGGCGCATACTTGAGAGAAGGTCACTCTGTGACCAGTTACCTTTATTACCAAGACCTCAAGTGATGAAGGTCGGTGGAGCGTCCCCTTTTATACCTGAAAGTCCAGGTTCGGAGTGTCTCCCACAAGTTCACCCCCTTGTGGTCAATGTTCTCAAGGTGTACAACTTAGGTCAGCTTATACATGGGTTACAATGATAGTTGAATACATGACGTCACCTCCCCCCCCCCCAAAGTCTTATTGGGATCACAGGTTAAGTCTCTCTGGTGGTTTATGCTCCCTTGCAGAGCGCCTGAGTTGGGGCTCCGGTTGTTGGGCGCTGGCATGAGTGTCTGCTGTTTGCGGTGCCTCAGGCCTGTCCGGACTGCCCACAGTGACTGGGCTCCCCTTCACTTGGTTCCGGTGTTCGGTCACCTGTGGTGGAGTAAACTCTACGCCGTGTTCTTCCTCTGCTTCTTCTATGGGGTTGCTGAACCTCCTTTTAGTTTGATCTACGTTTGCGGCAGATTTGTCCATTGGTAAGTTTAACTACCAAAACCTTATTCCCCTCTTTGGCAAGCCATTTGGGCCCTGCAGCGTAATTAAGGACAAAAACAGGGTCATTGACATCAATACATCACGCACTCGCATTCCTGTCATGGTAGTCACATTGTGACTGACGCCTGCTCTCAACAATTTCTTTCATAGTAGGATGTATAAGGGATAATCTGGTTTTGAGCATCCTTTTCATTAGCAGCTCTGCGGATGGAACCCCTGTGACCCAGTGTGGTCGGGATCTATTGGCCAACAGGAGATATGATAAGCGGCTTTGTAGGGAACACCTTTGGATTCTCAGCATCCCCTGTTTGAT
The DNA here is from genome assembly GCF_044704955.1 of Pristiophorus japonicus. Taxonomy (NCBI): domain Eukaryota; kingdom Metazoa; phylum Chordata; class Chondrichthyes; family Pristiophoridae; genus Pristiophorus; species Pristiophorus japonicus. The sequence continues at coordinate 219,406,614 of NC_091982.1, forward strand.
TATCTGCACTGCTCATTCCGCCTGGCCGTTTGAGGCCGGCTTGAACGGTGTCATTCTGACATGGTTGATTCCATTGCCTGCCATGAAGTCCTGGAATTCAGTACTTGTGAAGCACGGGCCGTTGTCGCTGACCAAGACATCCGGTAGACCATGGGCGGCGAACATTGTCCGTAGACTTTCTACCGTGGCAGAGGATGTGCTTGAATTTAAAATGGCACACTCAATCCATTTGGAGTAGATTTCTATGACAACCAAAAACATTTTTCCCATGAAAGGACCTGCATAGTCCACGTGGATGCGTGACCATGGCTTGGCGGGCCAGGACCAGGGGCTAAGGGGGGCTTCCCTGGGTGCGTTGCCCAGCTGAGCACACATGTTGCACCTGCGAACACAAAGTTCCAGGTCTGCATCAAACCCTGGCCACCAAACGTGTGACCTGGCAATTGCCTTCATCATGACAATGCCCGGGTGCTCATTGTGAAGTTCTCTGATAAACACCTCTCTGCCCCTCTGGGGCATGACTACTCGGTTTCCCCACAGTAGGTAATCGGCCTGAATCGAGAGTTCATCCTTGCGCCTATGAAACGGTTTAAATTCCTCAGGGCATACCCCGTACGTGGCTGCCCAGTCCGCATTCAGGACACATTTCTTAACTAAATACAGTAGCGGGTCTTTATTTATCCAGACTTTAATCTGACGGGCTGTCACAGGTGAGCCTTCGCTTTCGAAAGCTTCAACAGCCATGATCATCTCAGCAACATGCTCAGTTGCCCCCTCAGTGGTGGCTAGTGGGAGCCTGCTGAGTGCATCGGCGCAATTTTCAGTGCCCGGTCTGTGCCGAATCATGTAGTCATATGCGGCTAACATAAGTGCCCAACTCTGTATGCGGGCTGATGCATTCGCATTTATGGCCTTGTTGTCGGTCAAAAGGGACGTTAGGGGTTTGTGATCTGTCTCCAGCTCAAATTTCCTGCCAAACAGGTACTGATGCATTTTTTTTTACTGCATATACACATGCAAGTGCTTCCTTTTCTACCATCCCGTAGCCCCTTTCTGCCTGGGACAGACTTCTGGAGGCATAAGCTACCGGCTGTAACTGACCATTGGCATTCACATGCTGCAACACACACCCGACCCCATAGGACAACGCATCACACGTTAGAACAAGTTTCTTACACGGGTCAAATAGTGTTAACAGTTATTTGGAGCATAAAAAGTTGCGTGCTCTATCAAAAGCCCTTTCCTGGTTGTCTCCCCAGACCCAATCGCGACCTTTGCGTAGGAGCACGTGTAGCGGCTCTAACAGCGTGCTCAATTTGGGAAGAAAGTTACCAAAATAGTTCAGGAGCCCCAGGAACGAACGCGGCTCCGTCGTGTTATGGGGTCTGGGTGCTCTCTGGATCGCTTCCGTTTTGGACACAGTGGGTCTGATCCCGTCTGCTGCTAGCCTCCTCCCCAGGAATTCTACCTCTGGAGCTAAGAAGTGCACTTCGCCTTTTTCAGTCGCAGCCCTACCCGGTCCAGTCTGCGTAGCACCTCTTCCAAGTTGTGGAGGTGTTCTTCAGTATCGTGACCCGTGATAAGGATGTCGTCTTGAAAAACCACTGTCCTTGGAATCGACTTGAGGAGGCTTTCCATATTTCGCCGAAAGATCGCGGCGGCCGAGCAAATCCCGAACGGACATCTGTTATACTCAAACAACCCCTCGTGTGTCGTGATGGTGGTCAGCTTCTTCGACTCACTCGCCAGCTCCTGGGTCATGTAAGCTGAGGTCAGGTCCAATTTTGAAAAAGGTTTGCCACCAGATAGTGTCGCAAAGAGGTCCTCCGCTCTCAGTAGCGGGTACTGGTCTTGGAGTGACACCCGATTGATGGTGGCCTTGTAATCACCACATATCCTGACCGACCCATCCGCCTTGAGCACCGGCACAATCGGGCTCGCCCAGTCACTGAATTCGAGTGGCGAGATGATGCCTTCCCTCAGCAGGCGGTCCAATTCGCATTCTATCTTTTCCCACATCACGTACGGCACCGCTCTGGCCTTGTGGCGTGCTGGCCTGGCGTCCGGGTTTATATGATCACTGCCTTGGCCCCCATGAAAGTGCCGATGCGGGGTTGAAATAATGAGTCAAATTTGTCCAGGACCTGTGAGCATGATACTCGCTCCACAGAAGAAATTGTATTGATATCGCCCCATTTTGAGTTCATGACAGCAAGCCAATTCCTCTCCAGTAGTACGGGACCGTCCCCCGGGACAATCCAGAGTGGCAACCTGTTCTCCGAATCTTTGTGGGTCACGACTACCGTGGCGCTGCCGAGCACCGGAATGATCTCCTTTGTATATGTCCGTAACTGTGCGCCAATCGGCAATAATTTTGGCCTCCTGGCCTTGGACACCCAAAACCTTTCGAACTGTTTGATACTCATCAGGGACTGGCTGGCCCCCGTGTCTAGCTCCATTAATACTGGGATGCCATTGAGGAGCACTTTCATCATTATCGGTGACGTCCTGGTATATGAACTGTATATGTGCTCCACATGAACTCGCTGAACTTCAGCTTCCAGCGATTTCCCCCAGTATTCATTTGGCCTCGTAGTGCTTACATCGGGCCCGTCCTTCTCGTACATCAACCTGGCTGCAGGCTACCTGCACATATGCGCCAAGTGACCGCTGACGTTGCAGTTTCTGCAGGTATATTGCTGACACCTGCAAGTTCTGGCTGGGTGTTTGCCTCCACAGCTCCAGTATGAGCTGGAGGTCCCATTGTTGGAAACAAAAGGTCCATTACCAGTCGATCGTTTCTGACTGTCTCTGTAACTGCCCTTAAGCGCACCATTCACAGGTGTTGATGGTCCCATTACTGGCTGCATTGTCCATTGCGATGGCATGAATCGTCATTCAGCTAGCCATTGTCTCTGTTGAATTCCCCCTTTGGGTTCGACTACATGCTGGGGCATATCTGATTGCCCTTGTCTGCGTGGAGAACTGTGTGCTGCATTAACAATGTTGACTCCCTGGTCGTTTGCCACATTTGAGCCAAGATTTTTGTCATACATCATTCTGGTCTCTTCCTCCCCTGAGATAAATGTCTGGGCTATCAGAGCTGCCGCTTTCAAGTCTTTGGTCTCAATCAGTTTCCTGAAAACCCTAGCGTACCCGATGCCCTCAATAAAAAAGTCTCACAGCATCTCCGCTCTGCATGCATCTGGGAACTTACATAGGCTCGCCAGTTGCCGGAGATCTGCCACGAAGTCAGGAACGCTTTGCCCTTCTCGCAGCCGGTGCATGTAAAACCGATGTCTCGCCATGTGCATGCTGCTCGCCGGTTTAAGGTGTTGCCCGATCAACTTACTGAGCTCTTCGAACGTCTTGTCCGCCGGCTTCTCTGGCGCTAGAAGGTCCTTCATCAGGGAGTACGTTCTGGATCCACAAACCGTCAGGAGATGAGCCCTGCGTTTGTCGGCCAAATCCTGTCCCAACCATTCCTTAGTGACAAAACTTTGCTGTAGTCTCTCAATAAAGTTGTCCCAATCAACACCAACATAGTACCTCTCTTCTGTGCTGCTAGTGGCCATGCTTGCGTGGTTTCAATCCCAGTTTCTCGTCACCAATAATATGTCCTTACTATACAGTATAAATGCACACGAGGCCCATACTTGAGAGAAGATCACTCTGTGACCAGTTACCTTTATTACCAAGACCTCAAGTGATGAAGGTAGGTGGAGCTTCCCCTTTTATACCTGAAAGTCCAGGTTGGCAGTGTCTCCCACAAGTTCACCCCCTTGTGGTCAATGTTCTCAAGGTGTACAACTTAGGTCAGCTTATACATGGGTTACAATGATAGTTGAATACATGACAACAACCAAGGTCATTTTGCCGAGAAATGGGCCCGCATAGTCAACGTGGATCCTAGACCACGGTTTGGAGGGCCACGACCACAAACTTAGCGGTGCCTCTCTGGGTGCATTGCTCAGTTGAGAGCAAGTGTTGCACTCGCACGCGCGTGACCCTAAATCTGAGTCGATGCCGAGCCACCACACATGCGATCTGGCTATGGCTTTCATCATAACAATGCCTGGTGTTGTGTAAAAAAGGAGGGAGAGAGAAAACAGGGAATTATAGACCGGTCAGCCTGACCTCAGTAGTGGGTAAAATGATGGAATCAATTATTAAATATGTCATAGCAGCGCATTTGGAAAGAGGTGACATGATAGGTCCAAGTCAGCATGGATTTGTGAAAGGGAAATCATGCTTGCCAAATCTTCTGGAATTTTTTGAGGATGTTTCCAGTAAAGTGGACAAAGGAGAACCAGTTGATGTGGTATATTTGGACTTTCAGAAGGCTTTCGACAAGGTCCCACACAAGAGATTAATGTGCAAAGTTAAAGCACATGGGTTTGGGGGTAGTGTGCTGACGTGGATTGAGAACTGGTTGTCAGACAGGAAGCAAAGAGTAGGAATAAACGGGTACTTTTCAGAATGGCAGGCAGTGACTAGTGGGGTGCCGCAAGGTTCTGTGCTGGGGCCCCAGCTGTTTACATTGTACATTAATGATTTAGACGAGGGGATTAAATGCAGTATCTCCAAATTTGCGGACGACACTAAGTTGGGTGGCAGTGTGAGCTGCGAGGAGGATGCTATTAGGCTGCAGAGTGACTTGGATAGGTTAGGTGAGTGGGCAAATGCATGGCAGATGAAGTATAATGTGGATAAATGTGAGGTTATCCACTTTGGTGGTAAAAACAGAGAGACAGACTATTATCTGAATGGTGACAGATTAGGAAAAGGGAAGGTGCAACGAGACCTGGGTGTCATGGTACATCAGTCATTGAAGGTTGGCATTCAGGTACAGCAGGCGGTTAAGAAAGCAAATGGCATGTTGGCCTTCATAGCGAGGGGATTTGAGTACAGGGGCAGGGAGGTGTTGCTACAGTTGTACAGGGTCTTGGTGAGGCCACACCTGGAGTATTGTGTACAGTTTTGGTCTCCTAACTTGAGGAAGGACATTCTTGCTATTGAGGGAGTGCAGCGAAGATTCACCAGACTGATTCCCGGGATGGTGGGACTGACCTATCAAGAAAGACTGGATCAACTGGGCTTGTATTCACTGGAGTTCAGAAGAAGGAGAGGGGACCTCATGGAAACGTTTAAAATTCTGACGGGTTTAGACAGGTTAGATGCAGGAAGAATGTTCCCAATGTTGGGGAAGTCCAGAACCAGGGGTCACAGTCTGAGGATAAGGGGTAAGCCATTTAGGACCGAGATGAGGAGAAACTTCTTCACCCAGAGAGTGATGAACCTGTGGAATTCTCTACCACAGAAAGTAGTTGAGGCCAATTCACTAAATATATTCAAAAGGGAGTTAGATGAAGTCCTTACTACTCGGGGGATCAAGGGTTATGGCGAGAAAGCAGGAAGGGGGTACTGAAGTTTCATGTTCAGCCATGAACTCATTGAATGGCGGTGCAGGCTAGAAGGGCTGAATGGCCTGCTCCTGCACCTATTTTCTATGTTTCTATGTTTCTATGAACATTTCTCTGCCTTTCTTGGGCAAAACCACATGATTACCCCACAAAAGACAGTCCGCCTGTAAGGACATTTCATCTTTGCACCTGTGGAATGGCTTAATCTCTTCCTGCATCTCCGCTGGGATGCTGGACCAGCTCCCATGGAGGACACAGTTTTTTTTATCAGGGACAGCAAAGGATCCTGACTGGTTCAAGTCCTGATCTGGCGGGCCATAATGGGTGACTTTTCATTTTTGAATGCATCCATCACCATGAGCAAGTCTGCAGGCTGTGCCATTTCCACCCCCGTGGTGGGCAATGATAGCCGACTGAGAGCATCAGCGCAGTTCTTTGTGCCCGGTCTGTGACGGATTACATAGTTGTATGCCGACAGCGCGAGCGCCCATCGTTGGATGCGGGCAGAGGCATTGGTGTTAATCCCTTTGCTCTCTGAGATTAGCGATATGAGCGGCCTATGGTCAGTTTCAAGCTCAAACTTGAGACCAAACAAATGCTGGTTCATTCTTTTCACCAAGTAAACGCACGCCAGAGCTTCTTTCTCAATCATGCTGTAGGCCCTTTCGGCTTTGGACAGACTCCTGGACGCATAGGCGACCAGTTGCAAAATCCACGATTCGTTAGCCTGTTGTAACACACACCCAACCCCGTATGATGACGCATCGCAAGCTAGCACTAATCGTTTACATGAGTTATACAGAACAAGCAGTTTGTTTGAACATGACAGATTTCTGGCTTTCTCAAAGGCAGCCTCTTGTGAATTACCCCATACCCAGTTGTCTCCCTTGCGCAGTAGCACATGTAGAGGTTCTAGCAAGGTGCTTAACCCGGGTAGGAAATTACCAAAATAGTTGAGGTGTCCCAGGAACGACCGCAGCTCCGTCATGTTCTGTGGTTTCAGTGCGTTCTTGATGGCCTCTATCTTGGCATCGGTGGGTCTGATGCCGTCTGCTGCGATTCTTCTTCCCAAGAACTCGACCTCTGGCGCTAGGAAAACACTCTTCGAGCGTTTCAACCTGGGTCCCACGCGATCTAGCTGACTTAGAACCTCTTCCAGATTCTTCACGTGTTCGATTGTGTCCCGACCTGTGACTAGTATGTTGTCCTGGAAAACCATGGTACATGGAACCGACTTTAGCAGGCTCTCCATGTTCCATTGGAAAATTGCCGCGGCCGAACGTATCCCAAACGGGCATCTGTTATAGATGAACAGACCTTTTTGCGTGTTGATGCAGGTGAGGCCTTTCAAAGATTCCTCCAGCTCCTGCATCATGTAGGCCGAGGTCAGGTCCAATTTGGTGAACGTCTTTCCTCCAGCCAGGGTCGCAAATAAGTCGTCTGCTTTGGGTAGCGGGTATTGGTCCTGTAGCGAAAAACGGTTAATCGTTACTTTATAGTCCCCACAAATTCTGACCATGCCGTCACCTTTGAGTACCGGAACAATCAGACTGGCCCACTCGTTGAATTCCACCGGCGTGATGATGCCTTCTCGCTGCAACCTGATCAGCTCAATTTCCACTTTCTCTCGCATCATGTACGGTACTGCCCGTGCATTGTGGTGGATGGGTCATATACCGGGAACCAAGTGGATCTGCACTTTCGCCCCCGAGAACTTCCAATGCCTGGCTTGAACAATGATGGAAATCTGCTCAGAACCTGGGCACATGAGGCATCGTTGACGGATGAAAGCGCTCAGATGTCATCCCAGTTCCAGCGGATTTTTCCCAGCCAGCTTCTATCGAACAGTGTGGGGCCATCCCCTGGCACGATCCACACTGGGAGTTTGTGCACTGCTCCATCATAGGAGACTTTGACTTCTGCGCTGCCAATTACAGGGATCAGTTCTTTGGTGTAAGTTCTTAGCTTGGTATGAATTGGGCTGAGCTTGGGCCTGTGTGCCTTGTTGCACCACAGCGTGTCGAAGGCCTTTTTACTCATTATGGACTGACTCGCACCCGTGTCCAGTCCATGGATACTGGAATTCCATTCAGTTCAACTTTTAACATTATTGGTGGACATTTCGTGGTGAAGGTGTGTACCCCGTACACTTCTGCCTCTTCGGTTCGAGTCTCTAGTTCAACCTGATCCATCATGGATCGATCTTCCTCTGCAACGTGGTGGTTTGCAGGGTTTGCAGGGTTTGCAGCTCACCTGCACATTCGCTGGAGGTGTCCCATTGTTCTGCAGCCATTGCACGCATAGTGCTTGAAGCGGCATTGATGGTGCCGATGATCACCTCCACATCGCCAACAAGATGTTAACTGCCTCGCATTAACAATTGATGGTGGGCTCTGGGTCATCTGAGGTCATGCAGCAGCCGACGTGTACATTCTGCCATGTATATTCCTGTTCGAAAATGACATTACTTTGTGCACAGTACTGGCCGAAACCTCTTTATGCTGCAAAATTTGTTTGGTGTTATCGCTGGTGGACATAAATGCCTGGGCTATCGTTATTGCTTTGCTCAGATTCGGTGTTTCAACAGTCAATAGTTTGCGAAGGATTACCTCATGGCCAATGCCAAGCACAAAAAAGTCTCTCAGCATTTGTTCAAGGAATCCGTCGAATTAGCAATGTCCTGCAAGGCGCCTTATTTTGGTGACGTAGCTCGCCACTTCCTGGCCCTCCGACCGTTGACACGTGTAGAACCGATACCTCACCATTGAAACGCTTTCCTAGGATTTAGGTGCTCCTGGACCAGCGTACACAGTTCTTCACAGGATTTGGTTGCTGGTTTTACCGGAGCCAGGAGATTCTTCATGAGGCCATAGGTTGGTGCCCCACAGATGGTAAGGAGGATCGCCCTTCGTTTGGCAGCGTTCTCATCCCCTTCCAGCTCGTTGGCCACGAAGTATTGGCCGAGTCACTCCATGAAGGCCTCCCAATCATCCCCTTCAGAGAACTTCTCCAGGATACCAACTGTTCTTTGCATTTTCACGTAGTTCATTTTGTCATCGCCAATTGATACGCTCATAATAAAGGATGAAACTGAGTACTGTAAGCAATGAATAAGTGTGACCTTAGCTCCTTTAATTAGACTCCAGAATTGCAGGTACTGCGTGGGTAGCCTGCTTATATACAGTGCTCCCAAGGGATGCTGGGATCCCTTGGGACTCCAACAGGTAGGCCCTCTGGTGGTGGTGTGATACAGGTTGCCAAGGGTTAAATACATAACACCGCCGATGGCTGCGAAGAGACCGGATGATACTTTGCCTGAAAGGTTCCTTTAAAAGTGGTGGCAGTACCGCCCGGTGGCAAAATAAACGGCTTACACCGTCAATCTGGGCGACAGCGGGCAGGAGCTCTCAATCTCGGCGGCAAAGGAGCTTGCCGACCAAGTGCCGCCGAGGATGGAGTCGGGTCCAGGGAGGGCGGAAGAGCTAAAAATTAAAAACGTCACAAAAAAAGAAAAATCACCGGAAGACTTTCAGGGGACCCCATCCAGGTAAGCTGCTGTAAAAAATAAATGTGAAAGATGTTCACCAGCCTTCTTTTGCAGATCTTCACACTTACCATCGGGGTAAGAACAGCCTCCACGCAACGATCCTTCCCCCTGCTGGCACCGACTCCCGACGACTCCCGCCCACACCAATCCGGCATCTCAGCAGGCGGGAAGCCACTTACGTGACTTGGCCACCAGAGGACATCAGCGGGCGGTTCCTGGAGGTATTCCCCTCCTGCCTGCTGCAGCTCAAGGGGAAAATGTCATGGAGAAGAAAACGCCAGGAAAACTCGGCGGCAGTCGATGGCAGCAGGAGACAGTGGGTGGTAAGGCCACCAATATCGGGGCCATAGAATCATAGAAATTTACAACACGGAAGGAGGCCATTTCGGCCCATCATGTCCGCGGCAGCCAACAAAGAGCTATCCAGCCTAATTCCACTTTCCAGCTCTTAGTCCATAGCCCTGTAGGTTACAGCACTTCAAGTGCACATCCAAGTACCCTTTAAATGTGCTGAGGGTTTCTGCCTCTACCACCCTTTCAGGCAGTGAGTTCCAGACTCTGACCACCCTCTGGGTGGAGAAATTTCCCCTCAAATCCCCTCTCAACCTCCTACCAATTACTTTAAATCTATGCCCCTGGTTGTTGACCCCTCTGCTAAGGGAAATAGGTCCTTACGATCCACTCTATCTACGCCCCTCATAATTTTATACACTACAATAAGTTTCCTCTTAGCCTCCTCTGTTCCAAAGAAAACATACCTAACCTATCCAATCTTTCCTCATAGTTAAAAATTCTCCAGTCCAGACAACATCCTCGTAAATCTCCTCTGTACCCTCTCTAGTGCAATCACATATTTCCTGTAATGTGGTGAGCAGGACTGCACACAGTACTCTAGCTGTGGCCTAACTAGTGTTTTATTACACTCAGAGTTTCACTAATTTTTCACTCAGAGGGCGGAGAATCTTTGGAATTCTATACCCTAGAGGGCTCTGGATGCTCAGTCGTTGAGTATATTCAAGACAGAGATCAATAGATTTTTGGATATTAAAAGAATCAAAGCATATTGGGATTGTGCAGGCAAGTGGAGTTGGGGTAGAAGATCAGCCATGATCTCATTGAATGGCGGAGCAGGCTTGAGGGGCCAAAAGGCCTACTCCTGCTCCTAATTCTTATGTTATGTTCTTATAATGCTGTTCATTTATTGGGCAACAGCACTGGCTCCAAAGCCTCAGTACTTTTTTAAGAGGAGAGGAGACAAGAGGAAAGACCAATCCAAAATATTTTAGACATCTCTCAGAATATAATTTTATAAGGTGTCCAGTTGCTGCAGGTTAGGGCCAAATCTCCAGCCGATCCATCTAGTTTTGCCTCCTACAATTCATGAATATTCCAGCAAATACAAGCTATGCCCATGATAAATTCTATGGCTCCAACAAAATAAGCACCTTATTTTTTTAGGGGTTCATTGAATCCTCGCCTTCCCAACATTTCCATTTTGAGAGTTGTCTGCTTTGATTTTTCTGCTGTGCAAATTCACTTTATCATCAGGACATAAGCATTATAAAATTATGGCTGCAGTACTACAAATGATCTTTATTCCCTTTTTTGACTTGCTAATGTTGCTGCTGACATTTTTTCCTGAAGGTGTTAACTTCTGCTGAGGTACACTATCATGGGTGCCTGTTGTTCATGTATGAGCACGGACAGCGTCTTGGCAGGCCATTTAACTGAGGAGCACATCAGAGCTGGACCCCTAACAGTCACATAGACCCTGGCATGTACACATGACTTTCCAGCAGAGGTCTTTGGATAGCTTTCATGGACAGGAACCCAGGCCAAGTTTTCTCAGGAGCACTGAGGCCTTGCAGTAACCAAGACTTCGGTAAGGTGTCTCGGCACAGACCAGGAACCAAATCTTGGACGCATGGTCTGTATAGTTCAGCTAGATGCTATGATGCATTTGCCAGCTGAGCCATCAGTAAAGCTTCATTCCAGATAATTGTTTTGAAATAAAAAAAGATGCAACTCTGCCTTGGTTGAATGCACACTTGAATATTACTCAGTTTAAAATAATGAACAGAGTTCATTGCAATAATAGCAAGCAAAGTAGAATGGGCATATGTCCCTCTAGAGTTTTTTGGTGTTATGCCTGAGGGAAAGGAATACTGTTGAACATGATCGGAGAGTACGTGAGAATGCTAAAGTTGTGGTGCGCATTTTGGAATATGTAGATGTGTATAATTTAAATGTGAATGTAGTAAATTTTTCACGTGTTAAGAGAGTTTCATATCCCAGCAGTACTGATGAGGGTTATTCCTGTGATGTAAAGTTAAAGACTGTGGGCCCGAGTTTGGTCAACTCACTGCCAGCTGCTGCCGACTTTTCTCAGGGGTCTCGATGTTTTTTGGGCACTCTCCCCTCCGAGCGAGTTTCATCAGGTCCTCACGTCGGCGGGGAGAGAAGACCGCTGGGGACTGTCTGCGTCCTCCACTGCATTGCCAGTTTGGTCCGGGCGATCCTCCGCTCCAGCAGCAGATGAGACCGCCATGTGGAGGCAGGTCTGACCTCAATGGTAAGTAGGAAGACCTGCAAAAAAAGGTTAGTGGACTTCTTTTCTTTCTTTATTTTGCAGGGGTTTAGATGGATGGGTTCCCTCTGAAGGATTTCTGGTGTTTTTTTTGTTTTGAAAATGTTTTCATTTCCCCATTCTCCCCTTCCTGGGCCCGACTCTATCCTCAGTGCATTTGCCACCCAGAATGGGTCCTACCGCCTGCTGCCACCCAGATTCGGCATGCAAGGCACATTTTTGCCGCCGGCTGTTTTATCCCACATTTTTTCATGAAACTTCCACCCAAAGTACCGTCAGGATCTTAGCGGTCCATGGATGGTACTTGGGTGGAATTTAGCTTTCACCAAACTTGGGCCCTTTGCTCATTGCGATTTAGATATACTAACTGGAGATGTCCTTCTATACTGAAAAGCTTTCTATTGTGTTTATCCAACCGTGACTGCCAACTCGTATGTCACATCTGTCCCAGTATGACACGATCACAAGATGGGTTCAGTTGAAGGCCCTACAGCCCATTTGATTCCATTCTTCCAGAATACCAAATCTACCATTAGACTAACTTAACCGCATGGTTTTGTGATTAACTATGCAAATACACTTAGCACAATTAATTAAAAATGATCAGTGAAAATCATTCATTAATAAAATAATATTGCAATCAGCAAAAGAAAGGAATGATTTGATGTACAATGGGATCATTTACTGTGCAATAACATATATAATTACAGACATTTTTAATGAAACTAATCAGGTTAAAATGACTGATAATTTTAAAAGTTATTAATGCAGTCCTTGTTGCATTTTAAAGGAAGTTTACAAGAAATGGTAAAAATTCTCATCCTGTTTTCGGTACACGATTGGAATATTACTGTGCTATTAAAATTACAATGCTATTTACATCAGAATGAAGAAATACAATATGGCAGAAACTTAAAATTATTCAGTTGAATCTAGAATAACTATATCCAGTTATGTGTAAGAAATTCAAACTGGAAATGAAATTAGAATTTATACAATTATATGTAAACACAAAGTACTGGATAGGAAATAATGGAAATGTTTTAAAATAATAGTAAATAGCTTTGCGAGTACTGTATTGGAAATGCAATTGACACCATCATTGGCTCAGCAAGTGCATTGGGTGAGTTACTGATCCACAAAGACCAAGAAAGTGCCAGATTTAATCCCCGTCTATTTTAACTTGGTTAAACAGGTTTTTAAGGGAGCCAAAATTAGCCTTGCATCCTTAGGGATATGGATGGGGAAACTTGGCTGGGATTCCCATTCCTAATTACTATCTAGTGTCCTCTGCTGAAAGTGTGTGTCTGGACATCGAATTAGGATTGAATTAAACCCAGCTGCGGTGCTCCGTGTGATTGAATAACTCATGGATACTCATTGTTAAGGCTCACACATGAATAATGGCTACTTTGTCAAGTTAATGAAAGATGACGGTGCCTATGAAATTGTATCCCAGCAAGGAGTCAATGCTTTTATAATAAAATGGAAACAGTTGCAAAATATGGCTCACTGCAGGCCCACCATTTTACCTGTCACTTATTAAATTGTTCAGTATGTGAAAACACCACATATCTTGATTCGGGTTTTCATTCTTGCTGCTTACCATATGGTTGATTTCTTCACTGTGGATATTTAGTTTGCCATAGTTGTAGTTACTCCCCAATTTATACCTCAGACACAGAAGGGCAGCTCTGTTCAGTATTTTCCAAAAAGATATGCTGAATCCTTTGTCCTTTGCGATGCCAAAAATAAATTTACATTGGAGAAGTGTAGGGGGCAGAAACCAAGTGGTTCTGCTGATGTTGGCTTCACTCCTAGGTATAAATGGCTGGACTTGCAGAATCTGCAGTCAAAGCAAGTGCCTCTTGCCGTGCAAGCTAATTGAGGAGAACTGCTCTGATATCTTGTTTACTGGGTAATGAATGGGCTTATGTTTTGAAAATTTTTTATAATCCCTATCTAAATCCATTAACCTATTTTTTCAGTTTTCAAGCTCCAGTAGGTAAATGCACCATCTGGTGTGGTCTGATGCTATGCACACCAGGAAGGACCCTTGTTCAATACCTGATCTGTGCTAGATTAGCTGATCTCCTCTGGGACCAAAGTAGGTGATCTACAATTCACCTCAGCATCCCTGGGCTCGAAGAGGGAGAGGAGAAATTAAGCAGCACTCCTAGCTCAATTCATTATCCAATGACCCTTGTTGAAAGTGAATATGCATGGGTGACAACAGGTTTGGGCTCCATTGTGATGCACACATGGTTGAATAGCCTGTCTGTGTTTACTGTCTAATGTCTCAGATGAAGAATAACCAATTGAGCAAGGTATTATTTGATTCCTGATGCCCATGAAATCTTTTTTTTTATTCGTAGCTGAGATGTGGGTCTCGTTGGCAACTCCAGCATTTATTGCCCATCCCTAATTGCCCCTGAGAAGGTGGTAGTGAGCCTCCTTCTTGAACTACTACATTCCATGTAGTGAAGGATTCCAACAGTTGCGCCCTCCGGTGGCAGGTAAAACCCAGTTAACATACATAACATCATTCCCCCAAAGTCCTTGGTACAGGTTGTATTTACAAGTTGAGACGGTCCGGAGCCTTCTGCTCCCTGGTTGATCTTCTCAATTCGAACCCAAGCTTACGTGAGTTAGTAGGACCATTGCTACATTGCGGAGCAGTTGGTCTGACAGGACTGTTGGGGATGGTAGGTTTGTCTTCGTGAATGACACAAGGGTCAACTGATGGTTGGATGTATGTTGGTTGGTTGATGATGATGTCATCTTCAATTTGTTCTGGGTTGTCTGTGAATCGCAGTTTGGTTTGGAATATGTGCCTCTTGCACGTTTGGCCATTTAACGGTTTGACTACAAACACCCTGTTCCCCTCCTTGGCCAAAACCGTGCCAGCAACCCATTTTGGACCATAATTCAGGACAAACACAGGGTCATGAACAGCAATGTCACGTGATACGGTCGCGTGATCGTGATACTATTGCTGCCATTGCCTTCTGGTTTCGACATGCTCATTGAGATCTGGGTGTACAAGGGAGAGCCTGGTTTTTAGTCCTCTCTTCATTAACAGCTCGGCAGGAGGGACCCCGGTGAGTGAGTGGGGTCTCATCCGGTAACTGAGCAGAATGCGGGACAAGCGAGTTTGTAGGGAGCCGTGAGTCACGCATTTTAGGCTCTGCTTAATGGTTTGGACAGCCCGCTCCGCTTGACCATTGGACGCGGGTTTGAAAGGGGCAGACCTGGCATGCTTGATGCCATTACGGGTCATAAACTCGTGGAACTCCGAACTGGTGAAACACAGTCCGTTGTCGCTGACAAGGACGTTGGGCAGGGCATGGATGGCGAACATGGCCCGGAGGCTTGCAATAGTGGCTGTGGACGTGCTGGATGACATGATTATGCACTCAATCCATTTGGAGTAAGCATCCACAACCACTAAAAACATTTTGGCAAGAAAGGGACCGGCAAAGTCTATGTGGACCTTGACCACGGTTTGGATGGCCATGACCACAGACTCAGGGGAGCCTCCACAGGTGCATTACTCAGTTGCATGCAAGTGTTACACTGATGCAAGCATGACTCCAAGTCCAAGTCAATGCCGGGCCACCAAATGTGAGACCTGGCAATGGCCTTCATCATGACAATGTCTTAGGCATTGTCATGATGAAGGCCATTGCCAGGTCTCACATTTGGTCATTGTCATGATGAAGGCCATTGCCAGGTCTCACATTTGGTGGCCCGGCATTGACTCGGACTTGGAGTCATGCACAAAAGTTTCCCTGCCTTTTTTTGGCATAACAACATGATTATCCCATAACAGACAATCTGACTGAATAGATAATTCATCTTTGCGGCAGCTATAAGGCTTAATTTCATCCTGCATTTCTCTGGGAATGGCAGACCAATTTCCATTTAGGACACACCTTTTTACACTTGACAGTACAGGATTCTGGCTAGTCCTGGTCCTAATTTGGTGCGCAGTGATGGATGACCCCTCGCTCTCGAAGGCATCCATGACCAGCAGCAAGTCTGTGGGCTGTGGCATTTCCACCCCAGTTGTGGGCAATGGTAGCCAGCTAAGCTCATCAGCACAGTTTTCAGTGCCTGGTCTGTGGCGGATGAAATAATCATAAGCGGATAATGTCAGTGCCCAACTTTGGATGCGGGACGAGGCATTGGTGTTTATACCTTTGCTCTCAGAAAACAATGAAATGAGCGGCTTGTGGTCTGTTTCAAGCTCAAACCAAAGCCCAAACAGATTTTGGTACATTTTCCTAACCCCATTTACGCATGCTAATGCCTCTTTCTCTACCATACTATGGGTTCTTTCAGACTTAGACAGACTTCTGGATGTGTATGCAACTGGTTGGAGTTTGCCTGATACATTGGCTTGCTGGAGCACACAGCCGACCCCATATGATGAGGCGTCGCAGGCCAGCACTAACCACTTACATAGGTCACAGTTTACCTGTAATTTATTGGAACACAGCAGGTTCCTGACCTTCTCAAAGGCTCTGTCTTGAGATTTACCCGAAACCCAGTTGTTAACCTTTCTCAGCAACATGTGCAAGGGCTCTAGCAATGTGCTCAAACTAGATAGAAAGTTACCGAAATAGTTGAGAAGACCCAGGAATGAACGCAGCTCTGTCACACTCTGGGGTCTGGCTGCATTCTTGATGGCCTCTGTCTTCGAGTCCGTAGGCCCGATACCGTCTGCTGCAATCTGTCTCCCCAGGAATTCTGTTATGTATTTAAAACTCTTATGAATGACTCCTCAAGGTCTAGTATTGTACTTGAGCTGTTGTGACCTTAGTCCTATTTATTGTAACTCCAGAGTGAGGCACAAGCATGGTGAGCAGCCTTTTATACTGGGCCCTGCACACCTAGGCAGGTGACCCTTAGGTCTCCCACCGCAGTGCCCTCTGGTGGCACACCTTATGTGACTATACAGTTAGAATACATGGTCTACATACATGACATCACTTCCCCCCCAAGTCTTTAATGCAAATTGATTCGTACATTGACGGTGACCTGAGCTTTGCTGTTCCTGGTTGACCATTGGAGAGTCGCTTCTAGCTTGGGTGGGTTGGTAGTGAGATTTGTTGCCAGTGGAGGTCCCAGTGGTTTCTGGTTGTGAGTCTATGACTACTCCATTCTCCCCCCCACTCAGGGAGCATGCTCATGGCCCATTACATGCAAGTTGCATTCAAGTTCATCACATGGGTTTTACATTTACATCTTGGTACATTTATTGGGTAGATTACAGTTACGTTTCTTTTTGTGTGGTACATTTACATGATCAGTACAGGTATATCAGTACAGGTACACAAGGACAGTCTAGTTCCAGCATGACTGAATGAGATCCGGGTTGTCTGGTGGTGGTGCAGCGCCCCATGCTAGTGGGTCTGTGGGCGAGGTGAGCTCATTTTGCTCGAGTTGCCGGAGCTCAGGGCTCTTGCCATTACTCCTAGTGTCGGGCAGGCCCAAAGGCAGCTGATGTGTCTGTGACCTCCCTGTCCTTTTCATTTACACAGTGTCGCTGCTGCTCCCTAGGAAGCGAGTGAGCATTTCATCTAAGCGACGGTGGGACTCGTTTTGTCTAGCAGTTCGCAGGGGACTGCTGACTCGCTTTCCTTGAGGGCACCGTTGTGAGCATTCTCTAGCTTGGGATCCTGGCTGGTCCAGGTCCCATTCGGAGGAGCCGTTCCGGGTGACGCTTCGCTCTTGGACATTGCCGTGGTGGCAAGTGGGCTGAGCCTTTTCCACCCGGGTGGTGAGCGAGCATAGGCGCAGTTTACTGTTTCTGGCCTGTGACGGTTCATGCCATCAGGTGCCTGCAATGTTAAACCGATCTGAGGCAGGGTATCGCTGCCGGTGCCTCTGCTCTCTGGGGATCATTTACTCTGCGGCTTGTCTACTTCTGACAGCTGTGGGGACACTTTATGATACATCATTCTGGTCCCAGGGACGCAGGCTACAGCATTGGGAATACCAGTTAGGTATTCGCCGGCTACATTGGTTGCTTGCAATTTGCACCCGACATCGCTCAACAACATTTTGCTCATTACAGCTGGACTTTTACATTGGTTACCAATTTCAAGCAGTTCATTCAAAAAGAGCGGGTTGCTGGCCTCCTTTAAAATGGCCTTACTACTTTTACGCCAATCGTCTTCCTTGCATGGAACCACGTGTCGTTGCTCCATTAGCGCTGCACCTCGTGGTTTGGACGCCATCTTTTCCCTGTCCATGATGTCGACTGCTGCGATCTTCTTGCCCAGGGATTCTGCCACTGAAGCTGGGAAGGCGCCCTCGGATCCACTCTTTCTCCCCAAGAGTCCTGTCACTGAAACCGGGAAGGTGCGTTCGGGTCATCTCGGCCAATCATCGCCACGCAGTCGTGATGAGGAGTCTGTGCCTCAGAGGCTGCGTGAATCTGCTCTCTGGTGTTTGGTCCAACCGAAGGTGGGGGCTTGCTCTGCCTCTGAGCACAGGGGACGAAGATCGCTGGAGGGATGAAGTCTTCCCAGTTCCAATGAATCTTCCCCATCCATCTTCTTCCAAGTAGCGTTGGTCCATCACCTGAAACAATCCACAATGGTAAATTGTGCACCGCGCCATCATGGGATACACTTGCATCTGCACTACCATCAACTGATATCAGTTCCTTGGTGTAGGTGCGCAGCTTTGCCTAAACCGGGACCAGCTTGAGTCATTCAGCCTGATCGTTCCATAGCCTCTCAAAGGCTCCCTGGCTCATTACTGACTGGCTCACCCCCGTGTCCACTTCCATGAAGACTGGAACGTCATTTATCTCGATTTCCATTATCACTTGAGGACAATCTGTGGTGCAGGTATATACTCCATACACTTCGTCCTGGGACTGAGCTGCCTTTCTAGCCATCTCCTCGTAATCCGCACTGGATTCACAGCCATCTGCTGACTCCTCTTCCACGTGGTGATTTACAGTTCTTTTGCACATTCACTGGAGGTGGCCCTTTGTGCTGCAGCCTTTGCACACATAATCTCTGAACCGACATGAGTCCTGAGATTATCTCTGCAACTACAGCACGGTGCTACTCGAATTAGGTTTGCACCCCTCGGCGGACTCTGAGTTAAAGGACTCGGGGGCCTGTACGCTCTGCCCTGGGCAGATTCACGTTCAACAGTTCTGCCTGTGAAAGGCGCCATTCTATCTACAGTACTTGCCGGGTTTGAGTCCTGAGAGTGAGTCATCATCTGCTTGGAGCTGCAGCTTGGGGTCATGAACACCTGGCTGATGCTGATGGCCTTCTGCAGAGTGACGGTGGTTTCGGCAGACAGTAGCCTGTGAAGAAGGGCCTCATGACCGATGCCAATTACGAAGACATCCCGCAACGCATCGGCGAGGGATGCGCTGAATTCACACAGTCCTGCCAGCCTCCTGAGGTCGGCAGCGTACTTCGCGATTTCCTGGCCCTCAGGGCGGTGGTGTGTATAAAATCGATGTCTGGCCGTGAGGATGCTCTCCTTTGGTTTGAGTTGGTCCAGAAATAGCACTTTCAGCTCCTCGTATGACTTGGTCATTGTTTTCTCTGGTACAAGCAATTCCCTGATGAGGCCATAGACCGCGGGCCCACAACTGGTCAACAGGATAGCTCTGCGCTTATCTGCCAGTGTGGCTGGATCATCGCCTATCAGGCCGTTTGCTACAAAATATTGGTCGAGCCGCTCCGTAAAGGCTTCCTAATTTTCACCCTTTGAGAAATTTTCAATGCACTAATGTTAGTCATTTTTGCGTGAAAGTTCGTAATCTCGTCGCCAATTGTTATGTCTTTAGTACTCTTATGAATGACTCCACAAGGTCTAATATTGTACTTGAGCTGTTGTGACCTTAGTCCCATTTATTGTAACTCCAGAGTTAGATACAAGCATGGTGGGCAGCCTTTTATACTGGGCCCTACACACCTATGCAGGTGACCCTCAGGTCTCCCACCGCAGTGCCCTCTGATGGCACACCTTAAGTGACTATACAGTTAGTATACATGGTCTACATACATGACAAATTCGACTCCTTTTGCCATGAAAATGCACTTGGAGCATTTTAGCCTGAGTCCCACTCTGTCCAGATGACGTAGAACCTCTTCCAGGTTGTGCATGTGTTCAGTGGCGTCGCGACCGGTGATCAGGATGTCATCTTGGAACACGATGGTTCTCAGGACGGACTTCAGCAAACTCTCCATGTTTCTCTGAAATTTGGCTGCCGCCGAGCGAATTCCGAAAGGGCATCTGTGGTATATAAACAGACCTTTGTGCCTGTTGATGCACGTCAGTTTTTTCAACGATTCGACCAGCTCCTGTGTCATGTAAGCGGAGGTCAGGTCCAATTTGGTGAATGACTTCCCCCCCGCTAGCGTTGCAAACAGGTCGTCAGCCTTGGGTAACGGGTACTAATCCTGTATCGAGACTCGGTTGATCGTTACCTAGTAGTCGCCGCAGATCCTGACTGTACCATCACTTTTCAACACCGGGACAATTGGACTGGCCCATTCGCTGAACTCGACTGGTGATATGATTCCTTCCCATTGAAGTCTGTCCAGTTCAATCTCGACCTTCTCCATCATCATGTACGGAACCACCCGAGCCTTGTGATGGACGGGTCTTGCAACCGGGCCAAGGTGGATCTGCACCTTGGCTCCTGTGAAGTTGCCGATGCCTGTTTTGAACAACGAGGGAAACTTGCTCAGCACTTGAGCACACAAAGCGCCATCCACTGATGATAAGGCTTTAATATCGTCCAGTTCCATTTAATTTTCTCACGCCAACTCCTGCCGAACAGATTGGGCCATTGCCTGGAACTATCCACAATGATAAATCATGCACAGCTCCATCGTATGATATCTTTACTGCCGCGCTGCCAATGACTAGTATGAGCTCTTTGGTATGGGTACACATTGATTGGGCTCAGTTTGGGTCTTTTTGCCTTAGTGTCTCACAGCTTTTTGAAAGCCCTCTGGCTCATAATTGACTGACTCACACCCGTGTCCAATTTCATAGATACTAGAACCCCATTTAATTTAACTTCCAGCATTATCGGAGGACTTTTGGTTAAAGAATGTACCCCATACACTTCTTCATTCTGTACCTCAGGTTGAGTTGCCTGTGCCGCTTGATTCACGCTGGGTCGATCGTCCTCAGCCACATGGTGTGTCGCAGCACGCTTGCTCGGTGCGGACACATTCGCTGAAGGAGCCACAGTGTTGCACAGCCTTTGCACACGTATTGCTTGAATCAGCATTGATGGGCCCGATGATAGCCCTCGCAATGCCAACAAGGTGGACTTTGAGCAGTTACATGTCGTATGAACGCGGATGAGTAGGCCCTGCCATGTGCAGCTCTGCCTGCCGACGATATTATTTTATACATAATACTTGCCGGTGAGTTTCGATGCTGGTAAGATATCTGATTCGAGTTTTCGTCCGTGGACATGCATACCTGGGCGATCGTGATGGCCCTGCTCAGGTCTAGAGATTCAGCAGCCAGCAGCTTTCGAAGGTTGACCTCGTGGCCAATGCCAAGCACGAAAAAGTCCCGCCGCATTTCCTCCAACGCAGCTCCAAAGTTGCACGGCCCAGCGAGACGTCTCAGGTCGGCGACAAATTCCACCACATCCTGGCCCTCGGAGCGATTGTGCGTATAGAAATGATACCTCGCCATGATGATGCTTTCCTTCGGTTTAAAGTGGTTCCGAACCAGCGTACACAATTCATCGTAAGTCTTATCCGTTGATCGAGTCGGTGAGAGTAGATTCTTGATAAGACCATAAATTTTTGACCCACAAACGGTGAGGAGAACCGCCCTGCGCTTAATTGTGTTATCAGTTGCTTCCAATCCTTTGGCTTCGAAGTACTGTTTGAGGCAATCAATGAAATCTTCCTAGTCTTCCCCTTTCATGAATCTCTCCAAAATTCCAACAGACATGGTTGTGTGAAAGTTCGTACTTTTAACTCATTGGAGTTCTACAGTGTTGTTAGGGAGGGAGTTCCAGGATTTTGACCCAACGACAATGAAGGAACGGTGATCAATTTCCAAGTCAGAATGGTGTGTAACCTGGAGGGGAGGTTGTAGGTGATGGTGCTCCCATGCACCTGCTGCCCTTGTCCTTTGAGGTGGCAGAAGTCACGGGTTTGGGAGGTGCTGCCGAAGAAGCCTTGGCGAGTTGCTGCAGTGCATCTTGCAGATGATACACACTGCAGCCACGTTGCACCGGTGTTGAAGGGAGTGAATGTGTAAGGTGGTGGATGGGATGCTGATCAAGTGGACTGCTTTATCCTGGATGGTGTCGAGCTTCTTGAGTGTTGTTGTAGCTGCACTCATCCAGGCAAGTGGAGAGTATTCCATCACATTCCTGACTTGTGCCTTGTAGATGGTGGAAAGGCTTTGGGGAGTCAGGAGGTGAGACATTCTGACCTGTTCTTGCAACCACAGTATTTATGTTTCTGGTCAATGGTAACCCCCAGGATTTTGATAGTGGGGGATTCGGCGATGGTAATGCCATTGCATTGCAAGGGGCAGTGTTTAGACACTCTCTTTTGGAGATAGTCATTGCCTTGCACTTGTGTGGCGCAAATGTTACTTGCTACTTATCAGCCTAAGCGGGAATGCTTCATTATCTTGGGAGTTGCAAATGGAACTGAACATTGCAATCATCAGTGAACATTCCCTCTTCTGACCTTATGATGGAGGGATAGTCATTGATGAAGTAGCTGAAGATGATTGGGCCTAGGATTGGGCCCAGCAGCAATGTTCTGGGGCTGAGATGATTGATCTCCAACAACCACAACCATCTTTCTTGTGTTAGGAACGACTCCAGCCAATGTAAAGTTTGACCAGGACTCCTTGATGCCACACTCGGTGGAAGGGCAGTCATTCTCACCTCACCTCTAGAATTCAACTCTTTTGTCCATGTTTGGACCAAGGCTGTAACTGAGGTCTGGAGCCGAGTGGTCCTGGTGGAACACAAACTGAGCATCGGTGAGCAGGTTATTAGTGAGTAAGTATCGCTTGATAGCACTGTCGATGACACCTTCCATCACTTTGCTGATGATTGAGAGTAGAGTGCTGAGGCGGTAATTGGCTGGATTGGATTTGTCCTGCTTTTCATGAACAGGACATACCTGGGCAGTTTTCCACATTGTCGGGTAGATGCCAGTGTTGCAGCTGTACTGGAACAGCTTGGCTAGAGGCGCGCCGAGCTCTGGAGCATAAATCTTCAGCACTACAGCCAGGGTGTTGTTGGGGCCCATAGCCTTTGCTGTATCCAGTGCGCTCAGCCGTTTCGCGATTTCATGTGCAGTGAATCGATTCAGCTGAAACTGGCTTCTGTGATGGTGGGGACTTCAGGAGGAGGCCGAGATCGATCATCCACTCGGCACTTCAGGCTGAAGATGGTTGAAAATGCTTCAGCCTTATCTTTTGCACTCTCGTGCTGGGCTCTGCCATCATTGAGGATGGGGATATACATGGAACCTCCTCCTCCTGTTAGTTGTTTAATTGTCCACCACCATTCATGACTGGATGTGGCAGGACTGCAGAGCTTTGATCTGATCCGGTGATTGTGGGATCGGTTAGCTCTGTCTATAGCATGCTGCTTTCGCTGGTTAACATGCATGTAGTCCTGTGTTGCAGCTTCCCCAGGTTGGTGTAATCTCCAGATTATTCCCAGTGCCACGTGCTAGTGAGTAAAGAAATAGGAGGATAGAGAAAATTAATATGTGGCTGTAGAGATGGTGCAGGCGAGAGGGCTTTAGTTTCCTGAGGCATTGGGACTGCTTCTGGGGGAGGTGGGACCTGTACGAGCCGAACGGGTTGCACCTCAACAGAGCCGGGACCAATATCCTCATGGTGGGGTTTGCTAGTGCTGTGGGGGAGGGTTTAAACTAGCTTGGCAGGGGGATGGGAACCTGAAAATATATTCAGTAGGGAGGCGAGGAAAGCTGGAATTAGAAAGCAAAAATAAAGAAAGTGAGTTTGAAGGAGAGGAAACAAGCAGGAAAAAATACCAAATATTTAAAGGCACTTTGTCTAAATAGAAGAGTTGACGGCACAAATTAAGACAAATGGGTATGATCTAATAGCCATTACAGAGACGTGGTTGCAAGGTGACCAGGACTGGGAATTAAATATTCTGGCATATTTGACAATCCGGAAGGACAGACAGAAAGGAAAAATAGGTGGGGTAGCTCTATTGATAAAGGATGGAATCACTGCAATAGTGAGAAATGATATTGGCTCAAATGATCAGGATGTTGAAACAGTTTGGATGGAGATAAAGAATAATAAGGGGAAAAAGTCACTGGTGGGCATAGTCTATAGGCCCCCTAACAGTAGCAACTCTGTTGGTTGGAGCATAAACCAGGAAATAATGGGGGCTTGTAAAAAGGGAACAACAATAATCATGGGTGATTTTAACCTCCATATTGATTGGACAAAGCAAATTGGTCAGCGTAGCCTTGAGGAAGAGTTCATAGAGTGCATAAGGGATGGATTCCTTGAGCAGTATGTAATGGAACCAACCAGGGGGCAGGCTATCTTAGATCTGCTCCTGTGTAGTGAGACAGGATTAATAAACAATCTCCCAGTAAAGGATCCCCTTGGAATGAGTGATCATAGCATGCTTGAATTTCAAATTCAGATGGAGAGTGAGAAAGTTGGATCTCTAGCCAGCATACTAAGCTTAAATAAAGGAGACTATGAAGGTATGAGGCCAGAGTTGGGTCTCTTTTCTCTTGAAAAGAGAAGGTTGAGGGGTGACCTAATGGAGGTCTTTAAAAATATGAAGAGTTTTGATCGAGTAGATACAGAGAGAGTGTTTCCACTTGTGGGGAAGAGCATAATTAGAGACCATCAATATAAGATAGTCACCAAAAAATCAAATAGGGAATTCAGAAGAAACTTCTTTACCCAGAGGCTGGTGAGAAAGTGGAACTCATTGTAGTTGAGGCAAATAGTAGTGATGCATTCAAGGGGAGACTAGACAAGCATATGAAGGAGAAGGGAACAGAGGGTTATGCTGATAGAATTAGATGAAGAAAGGTGGGAGGAGGCTCGAGTGGAGCATAAACACTGGCATGGACTGGTTGGGCCAAATGGCCTGCTTCTGTGCCGTATATCCTATGTAATTGTTTTCTGTAGCAGTAAGGACAGCAGATTTCCTTCCCCAAAAGACATCAGTGAACCAGATGGGTTTTTATGACAATTCGATAGTTTCATGGTCACCATTATTGATACTAGCTTTTTATTCCAGATTTATTTAAATTAACTGAATTTAAATTCCTCAGCTGCCATGGTGGGATTTGAACTCACGTCTCTGGATCATTAGTCCAGGCCTCTGGATTACTATTAACATAGTAACATAGCCTCTATGCTACTGTTCCCTTAAAACAGTTCTCTTACACAGCAAGAGACTCTGGTGGAAAAATTGGGCTCAATAACACTTGTTTATTGGGTGCTTCGGGACCCCTTAAGGTTCCAAAATGGCATCCGCAGTGTGCGTGCACAATTCTTATGCGAAGTGCGCTGGATGCCACATTGATAGTGGGGTTAGCGCATGGGTACCTAATGTCTGCCGGAAGTATGCAGAGCAGTCAGATCATGATGTCAATCAACATGCAACGCTGATTTGATGCCAGCTCTCCCATTTTGGAGCTCCACGCTGAAGCCTATGCCCTATCTTAACCTCTCAAAGTTGAACATGCTTTAAATGGTATGAAGGACCCCCAATAGTGCTATTTAAAGGGATCATCAACTACTTACAGGTTAGTTACTGAATTATTTCTTCTGGCGATTGCTGCAATTCTACACCTTTTTTGTGCTTTTCTATATTTGTTAAAAGTTTCAGTAGTCTATAGGAGTAGTCTTGCTGGTGCTGAAGTACTTTTTTGGTAACTTAAAAGCAAACAAGTTGCTTCCAAACATGGGAGGCCAAATAGGCCTTCATCTTTGAATTGAGCATGCCTGTAAAAATGAGCAGAGGCCATGCAGAGCAGGACAAGCTGCTAGAAGAGGGAGGTAGGGGAGGGCAAGAAGTGCTCTCAGCAGGAGGCCATATCCGCCAATTCTCCTACCTTAACCTCTGCAGCAACCAATGTTTGAGCCATCTGCTCTTCACTAAGAAGTTCGTGACATAAATTTGCAAACTGCTGCAGCACAACTCCAGCCTCAGAGCAGAGCAAGGTCATCTGTGGCTGTGAAGTTGACCATGGTGATGAACGCTTACGCGTCTGGCACCTTCCAGGCTGCTGTTGGAGATATTAGCAACATCTCAGTTTGCAGTACACTGCTGCAACAGAGAGGTCACTGAGGCTCTTTATACAAAGAGAGATAACTTCATTTCATTCCTTCTTTTCAGAGAGAAGCAGGCGGAGCGAGCACAAGGGTTTGCAAGGATTGCAAGCTGCCCCATGGTGCAGGGTGTCATTCACTGCACGCACATTGCTTTACGTGTGTCTCATGCCACCTCTGCCATGTACCTGAACCGAAAGAGATTCCACTCCCTCAACGTGCAGTGAGTGTGTGACCATAAGAGGAACATCATGCAGATCAATGCCCGCTATCCCAGCAGCAATCACGATGCATTCATTCTGCAGCAGTCCTCTGTGCCAGCTGCATTTCAACCACCATGGCAAACCAAAGATGGCTACTGGGCGACAAGGACTATCTACTGGCCATGTGGCTCATGAATACCTTCATCTTCAATTTCTTCAGGCTCGCCAGTGGACACAGCCTCAGCGATGGCACATCCCACAATGGTCAGCACTGCTTGCTTCATGGGGTTAGAATATGCATATCTTATCCCCCTCCAGTTTGTTCCTGCTGCCTCCGGTTGTGTGCCATCTTCTCCTGCAAGAGAGAGGAAAGTGTGTCAGTGAGTGTCATGCAATCTGTTTGGCTGATGTGGCTGTCATGGTTGAATAGCTGCCAGTGTGAGATGTAGGTGTGAGCCTTGCAACAGTGTGTGAGGGTGAGATGAAGCTGTGAATATTAGGTATGAGTCCTGGTTGTTGGTAAGTGAGTGATGCGAATGTGATGAATTGAGCAGTGGCTGAGGCTAGTGATGCAACTGGTAGGATATGGTATTTGAAGATGCATCCACTGACCTTGACTATTCGTGTGAGGTCATTAAACTTCTTCTGGCACTGCATCCAGGTCCTTGGGGCTTCACTCCTGGCATTGACCTTCACGGCTATCTGCTCCCACTGTCTCCTCATCGTGGTTTTGGAGGGTATAGGACATCTCGCCTCCTTTCCGCCTCCTCCACCAAGACCTCCAGTGCAGAACCCGAAAACCTGAGGGCCCGCTCTCCCCCATGGTTAGACATTCTTCTCTCTTTACCAGGTCTGGTTCAGTTGCAGAATGACTCCCAGGACCGGCTGCAGCCACAATGCACCTCTTCTTTAAGTAGTGCAGGCTAGTTTAAAGAAGTTCAAGTTACTAACGATATTGGGGCTCCTGCTGATGTGTGCAGCAATGAACAACGTGGGGAGAGCAGGCTACACGCAGAAATCATTGTAATTAGCAGGCAACACAAAGTTAAGGTGCTGTCTGCATTCCATTCAACAGGAATGGGCACACCCAATTTATAGCCTGACATCTTCAAGAAAGGAAGGGAAAATATTTTGGGGAAAAATATTTCAAAACTGCCAGAGAAATGGTTCAAGCAAGAACATGCTTTTAAGCTGAATAAACTAGACTTGGCATACATTTGTTTCTTGTAAGATGTGTATTGTTTTATTAAACTGAGCACAGGGTAAAAGATAACAGGCTTGAACATTAATCTCCTCTGGTAAACATATATATGAATCATTACCTGACTGAACAAATGCTATTTAGCTGAAGTATGAGTAACAGTTCAGTTGAAGCTGCTTGCAGATAGCAGGCAGAATGTGATTTGTATCTTCAATGATGCCATTGAAATATGATTTGGTGCAGTAGTGGTTTCATAAGCTAAATATTTAATTAAAATAGTAACCCAATGGCCGATCTTTTAATGGTTCAGCCAGTTCATGCAGTGAGTAGCTGAGTCACAAGGACAAGGAAGGTTCAAGGTCCTATTCCTTGTCTGTGCTGAAATAGCTAAACAGAGCTGGAGCCGAGGTGGGGCTTCTACAATTCATCTGAATGCTTTTGGGTTCAGGAGGAGAAAAGTGACAAGGATTTACACTCCTGATTGCTATCCAGCACCCTCTTATCAAATAACCTCCTGAAAGTTGCTCTCATAGGTCTTCTATGAATAATTG
Organism: Pristiophorus japonicus; assembly: GCF_044704955.1. Classification (NCBI taxonomy): domain Eukaryota; kingdom Metazoa; phylum Chordata; class Chondrichthyes; family Pristiophoridae; genus Pristiophorus; species Pristiophorus japonicus. Next base: position 219,434,457 of record NC_091982.1, read on the forward strand.
CAACATGGGCAAGATACTAAATTGACACCCATGGAATCTATCCCAGGAAGGAACCAACAACGTCAGGTGAGGAGAAGGTGAGGGGAGGAAGTTGGCATATCAAAAGGCACAACATTGTTTGGGTTGCACAAAAATACTGGAGAGTATTACAATTGATAGTCTGGTGCAATAAAGCGTGCTGTCAGTAAATATTACTGACTTTGGTTTTTTTGCTGCATTAAACTTACTGAGTTGTGCAACCAAATATGAGCCTAAAATGGAGCCTTTTTCACATAACTATCAATTACAATACGGTATAGTTCTGAAATTCTGCAGAGGTTCTATCTGCCTCCACCATAAATCCAGCACAATCCCCGAGGAAATGACATTAGTGGCTAAAAATGGGTGTTTGTATTATTTCGCTGAGGGTATGGTGAGAGACCAGTAGAAGCCCCACAGAATTTCAAGCTTTATGTCTTTAAGGCAGAGCTTCCCCTTGTTCGATATGAGGGACTGCCGAATACTACTATCTACAACACTTGTGCTGCTCTAATCACTCAAGAAGAACAGCTGGTAAATAATTGGTCAGTTGTACACGAATGCTAAAATTCCATGAAATATAAAGACCTGTTCTTAAATCTCATGTGGCTCAGTGTCAAATTTTGTTCGATAACGCTCCTGTGAAGTGCCTTGGGATGGTTCACTACGTTAAAGGTGCTATATAAATGCAAGTTGTTGTTGTTGAATGAGATAGTGAGTTTGTCATCTAAAAGGCCTACAATTCCAGCAGTGACTATTAAAGGAATAAACTCCTTGAAAAAGGGAAGTGAGAACTACAAGGCTTAATTCTAGAGGCAATGGTATCATAGTAAAACCTGGATATGGAATTGGCTGAAAGAAAGGATGGCAGAAGGAGCAGCATGGTGGCATAACACTCCAGGGAGCATTACGTGCTGGAGCAGGAGAGCAACGGCAGTGAAAAGGGACGTCATCAAGGTCCAGGTTGGTGATTGGAACATGGGTAGGTACTGCAGGAGCGGCGAGGTTGGGGCGAAGGAGCGGCGAGAGATTGTAGAGGGACGTGATCGGGGCCCAGGAAAGGTGTGAGTTCAGGGCCCAGAAGAGGCGAGGGCCCAAGGGCAGCACGGGCCAGCCCACACTGCGATATGTGTGTGCACTAGGTCCGTGCAGGAGAGCTGGTCTCCAGTCGTCTTGGTTAATCCTTGCTACTGGACCAAGACCTAGCTCTGTCAAACCCGTGTGGTGGCTGGGGTGCAACGGTCACCACACGTTAAAAAAATCCACGCACAGGCATCTTCCACCCTTCAAGATTTAGTTCGGACCTGGAATTTTAGGTCCATCATTGAAACACCTGTGAACTTTTTGACGTGGATGCAAGACATCCTCGATTCGAGGGACTGCCTATGATGGTACCTTAATTCCATCTACCTGCCTTGGCTCCGTAATCCTTAATACCCTTGCCTAACAAAAATCTATCAATCTCAATTTTTACATTTTTTATTGACTGAGCCTCAACTACTTTTTGGGGGAGAGTGAGGTCCAGGTCTCCACTATCAATCTGTGTGAAGAACTGCTTTCTGACATCACCACTGAAAGGCCTAGCTCTAATTCCAAGCCTCCTTTGTTCTGCACTCCCCCACCAGAGGGAATTAAGGGAATACACGCTTAGTCTATGCAACCTGTCCTCATCAATTAACCCTTTTAGCCCCGGTGTCATTCTGGTGAATCTGCGATGCCCCCCCCCCCGCACCCAACCCCACACCATGGTCAATATATCTATCCTGAGGTGCAGTGCCCAGATGGGTTTAACCAAAGCTCTGTTCAGCAGTAGCATAATTCCCACCCCACTGTATTACAGACCTCCTGAAACAAAGGCCAATATACTTATGGAGGGAGTCACAGCACACAGGGAGGTTCCCTTCCCTTCAAATGGGCAGAAGTGACCTCCCCAGGAGACCAATGCAGCCTGGTTGCACATTACACAGGAGGAAACAAGCAGGGATGTCGTCAAGAGGACCAGGTTGCCATGGCGCAAACCTTTCATTGATCTCAGTAGATTATGAAACGTTACTGCAAAGCCACACTCAACCTCATCGTACTGTGCCACTCATCACATCCCCATCACTCTGCCTTCCCTACTCTACCCCTGCACAACCTTATTCGCACCAACTTACCTTGCACCTCCTCCCATCCCTCGCTAGCTATATTATCACTTCCCATCTCACTAGCCAGCGCTCATATTCACCCTCATCCTGGTCCAATCATACTAACTAACAACACACTAGGATAGATACTAGTTCTGACGAAGGGTCGTCGACCTGAAACATCAACCCTGCTTTCTCTCCACAGCTGCTGCCTGACCCGCTGAAATTTCCAGCATTTTTGGGTTTTATTCCAGATTCCAGCATCAGCAGTATTTTGCTTTTGTATTGTGTGAGGGTAGACACTTGGTTCTTTTAGCCAATATTCATGTGGAGTTTCTGCTAATGTATTGTCAAACATTGAAATCTTTATTTTCAACACTTTGTGTTCTTGGACAGCTTTATATGCACCTTTGGAAGTGGCTTAGTGTGTTGTAGTACCCCGTACAATGGTGATGGGTGTGAAAGGAATGGCTGAGGCATTGCAGGAATGCTTTGCGTTGCTAGTGTGGTATGGTGCCAACCTGGCACATCATGTGGCAGCCAGGGTGCACAGCGTCATATGAATTAAATGTGGCCATGGAGAAAAGTGTGACCTTAGTCTTTTATTGCAGGTATCCAGAGTGTCTCTCCAGCCTGTGAGGCCTCCTTAAATACCTGTGCTCCCAAGGGATTATGAGATCCCTTGGGACTCCAGGGGATGAGCCCTCTGGTGGCTGTACAGGATAAATACAAGTTTACATAAATAGCAGTGAGGCCATCCCTGGCCTCCCAGGCAGCAATGTGGTCGGGTGCTGATGCCTCATGTCCTGTGCAGCATCAGGTAATTGCGGAGCATGATGCTGGTGTGTTTAGTGATGTTGGTGTTGGGCTGATTGTGGTGGGATTCTGAGGACCAAGGTGACCTTGCGTGAAATCCGAGGGATGACAAACTCGTTGAAAACTTGGTAAAATGATAAGTGCCTGGGTAAAATCCTTTTAAGCACATTTAAACGACCTCTTAAACACCTTAATTGACTGGCCTGCCACTTGGTGTCAGGTCTGCGATCTGCAGGCAGACCCGACAGTTGAGAAACTCACATGGAGGCGGGTTCAGAGCGGGACTTCCGCCCCGTTGTCATTTGCAAGGCTGGAAAGATTCCGGCAAGTGTTTCCACTTGTGGGCAACTGCAAAACTAGAGGCCATCAATATAACATAGACACCAAGAAATCAAATAGGAAATTCAGAAGAAACTTCTTTACCCAGAGAATGGTGCGAATGTGGAACTCACTCCCACAGGGAGTAATTGAGGCAAATAGTATAGATGCATTTAAGGGAACACTAGATAAATAGATGAGGAAGAAGGGAGTAGAGGGTTATGCTGATAGAGTTAGATGTGGAAGGATGGGAGAAGGCTCGATTGGAGCTTAAGTGCTGGCATGGACTGTTGAGGCCGAATGGCCTTTTTCTGTATATTTTTTCTGTATATTCAGTATATTCTATGTACTTCTAAGTCATTATGTGGAACATTGTTGACTGCCTTCTGGAAATCCATATAAATAATATCCATAACACTTCCTTTATCTACCACGTTAGTTACCTCCTCAAAAAATTCAACGAGGTTCATTAGACATGACTTACCCTTTTATAAATCCATACTGACTCTCTGATCAGCTCATATTTGACCAAATGCTCAGTCACTCTGTCCCTAATAACAGATTCTAGTAACTTCACCACAACAAGTATAGGCCTATAATTTCCAAGTGCCATGTAGCTAAATGACAGCATGAGTGACTGCCTTCCAGAGTGGAGGGCAGAATAAGGAATAAAATTGGAAAGAAACGTAGATTTCACGGTCAGCTTTGGAAATATAATTGACTGGTCAAATGACTTAAACCAGCAGGACATAGAAGTTAATTGAGATTATATATTGTCTGTGTAAGTACTGCAGATTACACCTGTCAAAATCTCTATTTTCATCAAGACGATTCTGGTATAAAATTTAAAAAGCAAAGAGGCAACCATTAGGCTAAACCCTAAAAGAGCAACAGTGCTAAAACTGGGTTTCTAAATTAAACTCTTATATCAGAAACAGATGATGGAGAATGCCTTTCAATGCACTTATATTTTAAAGTTCTGCAGCAGTTTAAAGGGGCAGGCATTCTGACTTTGGAAAATTGGCCCAGTTCTTTGAGTGGATCATCAAGATCCTTTGAGAAGAAGTGAGATGGGGGAGGGTTTTATTTTTTGATGCTGAGGCGCTAAAGATGATCAGACCAGGGGAATGGAAAGTGATGATCACGAGTGTTACTGGGTCCATTGCTGGCTTATATAATAATTCATCAGAGGAAAGGAATAAATGGGTCATCATGTTCAGCACTGGCCAATATTGATACGGTGGCCAACATATGGGACAAATTACTTTATGCAATGGGACTATAATGGATTTTGAATATCACCATGGAAGACTACTAATTGTGCATAATTTTTCCCTGTGGGCACTTGGGAGGATACTAACGTGTAAAAGTTGAGTGCAAAGTTGACCTTCACCATCAATGGCAGTGTTGTAACTCTGGTGGAGCATGCCTGGAGGTCTGCCTGAAGTGCACGGTACAACTGTCACTGTTTGTCTACTGAAGCGCTGCCTCCTAATGTACTGTTCTTCAAACAAACTGAGGTAGGATTGCTTCTGGTTTTATTTTATGGCTTTGAGGAGAGTTAACGGTGTATAGTAAATTCTCTTGTGGTTTAACGTGACCTACTTAGCATTCTTCCTTTATTCATCCTCTTGGTGACTTGGACAGGTTAGGTGAGTGGGCAAATGCATGGCAGATGCAGTATAATGTGGATAAATGTGAGGTTATCCACTTTGGTGGCAAAAACACGAAGGCAGAATATTATCTGAATGGCGGCAGATTAGGAAAAGGGGAGGTGCAACGAGACCTGGGTGTCATGGTATATCAGTCATTGAAAGTTGGCATGCAGGTACAGCAGGCGGTGAAGAAGGAAAATGGTATGTTGGCCTTCATAGCTAGGGGATTTGAGTATAGGAGCAGGGAGGTCTTACTGCAGTTGTACAGGGCCTTGGTGAGGCCTCACCTGAAATATTGTGTTCAGTTTTGGTCTCCTAATCTGAGGAAGGACATTCTTGCTATTGAGGGAGTGCAGCAAAGGTTCACCAGACTGATTCCCGGGATGGCAGGACCGACATTTGAGGGGAGACTGGATCGACTGGGCCTGTATTCACTGGAGTTTAGAAGGATGAGAGGGGATCTCATAGAAACATATAAAATTCTGATGGGACTGGACAGGTTAGATGCAGGAAGAATGTTCCCGATGTTGGGGAAGTCCAGAACCAGGGGACATAGTCCAAGGATAAGGGGTAAGCTATTTAGGACTGAGATGAGGAAAAACGACTTCACTCAGAGAGTTGTTAACCTATGGAATTCCATACCGCAGAGAGTTGTTGATGCCAGTTCATTGGATATATTCAAGAGGGAGTTAGATATGGCCCTTATGGTTAAAGGGATCAAGGGGTCTGGAGAGAAAGCAAGAAAGGGGTACTGAGGTGAATGATCAGCCATGATCTTATTGAATGGTGGTGCAGGCTCGAAGGGTCGAATGGCCTACTCCTGCACCTATTTTCTATGTTTCTATGTTTCTGCAGGAAACTTAAGTACAGTGGGATTATCATGTGGAACCGTATAATGATACTTGAAATCAAAGTAGAAAGTAATGAGGAGTGCAACTTTAACAAAATCTATAAACTCTTTATCCTTGATTTTGGCCACAAGTTCTCAACAATGTATTTCCCATAAAAAGCACAAAGTCCGTGTGCTGTCATGAGCAAGTACTTGTACTGTTGATCACTATAATAAATATTAGCATTTTCTACACCTGACCTAAAGTAGTCAAGCAGCATAAAATAGGTGGTTCCAGTCTCCCCCCATTGACTTCATACTGCTGATTCTTGCTTAAAGCAGTAGAAAATTGAAGCTTTAGGGGGATAAATTTGGGAGCGCCCCATTTGGGGTGTTAACTTTTAAAAGTTGAAAAAATTAGCGCCAGGCGCTAATCATTTTCAACTTTTGAAAACTTTGGGGTTTGCACTCCTGACAGGAAGTGGAGCGATAAATGAAGCGTTCCACTTTTGTTACATCTTTAATACTCTTATGACTCCATGAGGTCTAGTATTGTGCTTGAACTGTTGTGACCTTAGTCCCATTTATTGTAACTCCAGAGTGAGGCACAAGCATGGTGGGCAGCCTTTTATACTGGACCCTGCACACCTATGCAGGTGATCCTCAGATCTCCCACTGCAGTGCCCTCTGGTGGCACACCTTATGTGACTATACAGTTATTATACATGGTCGACATACATGACATCACTTCCCCCTAAGTCTTTAATGCAAATTGACTCGTACATTGACGGTGACCTGGGCTTTGCTCTTCCTGGTTAACCATTGGAGGGTCGCTTCTAGCTTGGGTGGGTTAGTAGTGAGATTTGTTGCCTGTGGAGGTCCCCGTGGTTTCTGGTTGTGAGTCCATGACTACTCCATTCTCCCCGCCCCCTGCCCCCCACACAGAGATCATGCTAATGGCCCGTTACACGCAAGTTGCATTCAAGTTCATCAACATGGGTTTTACGTTGACATCTTGGTACATTTGTTGGGTGGATTACAGTTGCGTTTCTTTTTGTGTGGTACATTTACATGATCAGCACAGGTATCTCAGTACAGGTACAGGTCTCGTTCCAGCACGGCCGGATGTGATCTGGGTCGTCTGGTGGCAGCGCAGCGCCCCATGCTAGTGGGTCACTGGACGAGGTGAGCTCATTTTGCTTGAGTTGCCGGAGCTCAGGGCTCTTGCCGTTACTCCTAGTATCAGGCAAGCCCAAAGATAGCTGATGTGTCTGTGACCTCCCTGTCCTTTTCGTTTGCACAGTGTCGCTGCTGCTTCCTGGGAAGCGGTCTGAGCAAGTGAGCATTTCTTCTAAGCGACGATGGGGCTGCCTCGTCTTGTCTAGCAGTTCGCAGGGGACTGCTGAATCGCTTTCCTTGAGGGCACCGTTGTGAGCACTCTCTAGTTTGGGATCCTGGCTGGTCCAGGTCCCATTCGGAGGAGCCGTTGTGGGTGACCCTTAGCTCTTGGGCATTGCCGTGGTGGCGAGTGGGTTTGTTGGCTGCAAGCATAGGCGCAGTTTATTGTTTCTGGCCCGTGACGGTTCATGCCATCGGGTGTCTGCAATGTTAAACCGATCTGAGGCAGGGTATCACTACTGGCGCCTCTGCTCTCCGGGGATCATTTACTCTGCGGCTTGTCTACTTCTGTCAGCTGTGGGGACACTTTATGAAACATCATTCTGGTCCCGGGTGTTAAGTATTTAACCCCTTGTAAACTGCATCACATCATCCACCTGAAGGCCTACCTGTTGGAGTCCCAAGAGATCCCAGCATCCCTTGAACGCACAGTATATAAGCAGGTCACCCACGAGGTACCTGCACTCGGGAACCTTAATAAAGGAGCTAAGGCCACACTTGCTCATTACACACAGTACTCAGTCTGACCATTTATTTTGAGTGTAACAAGAGGCGACGAGGTAACGAATAACCGAACGAAAATACAAAGAACAGTCGGCATCCTGGAGAAGTTCTCAGAGGGAGATGATTGGCAGGCCTTCGTGGAGAGACTCAACCAGTACTTCGTGGCCAACGAGCTGGAAGGGGATGAGAACGCGACCAAACGAAGAGCGATCCTCCTAACTGTCTGTGAGGTAACAACCTATGGACTCATGAAGAATCTCCTGGCCCCGGCAAAACCAACAGAGAAATCCTATGAAGAACTGTGTACGCTGGTCTGGGAGCACCTACATCCTAAGGAAAGCGTTTTGATGGTGAGATATCGGTTCTGCATGTGTTAACGATCGGAGGGCCAGAAAGTGGTGAGCTACGTCGCCGAACTAAGGCGCTTTGCAGGACATTGTGAGTTTGAGGGATTCCTAGAACAAATGCTCAGCGACTTTCTTGTACATGAGACAATCCTTCGCAAACTGTTGACTGTAGAAACTCCGAATCTGAGTAAAGCCATTACGATAGCCGAGGCACTTATGTCCACCAGCGACAACACCAAGCAGATTTCGCAGAACAAAGACGTTTCGGCCAGTACTGTGCATAAAGTAACGTCGGGTTTGAGCAGAACGTACACGCGGCTGCTGTGGCCCGACTTCAATTAACCCAGAGTCCATCATCATCTGTTAATGCGAGGCAGTTAACACCCTGTTGGCGCTGCGGGGGTAATCATCGGCCCCATCAATACCGCTTTAAGCACTATGCGTGCAATGACTGCAGAACAGTGGGACACCTCCAATATATGTGCAGGCGAGCTGCAAACCCTGCAAATCCTGCAAACCACCACGATGCAGAGGAAGATCGATCCACAGTGGATCAGACGGAATTGGAAACTCGTACTGAGGAGGTAGAGGTATACGGGGTACACATGTTAACGACGAAATGCCCACCAATAATGTTGAACGTTGAACTGAATGGTATTCCAGTGTCTATGGAGCTGGACACGGGGCCGTCAGTTCATAATGAGTAAAACGGCCTTCGACAGGCTGTGGGGGAAGAAGGCACAGATGCCCAAGCTCAGCCCCATTCACACCAAACTAAGGACTTACACCAAGGAACAAATCCCTGTAATTGGCAGTGCTGAAGTCAAAGTCTCCTATGATGGATCAATACACGAAATCCCGCTGTGGATTGTGCCAGGGGATGGCCCCACATTGTTTGGCAGAAGCTGGCTGGGGAAAATCCGCTGGAACTGGGACGACATCCGAGCGCGTTTGTCCGCCGACGATACCTCATGTACCCAGGTTCTAAGCAAGTTCCCTTCGTTATTCAAGCCAGGTATTGGAAGTTTTTTGGGGGAAAAAGTGCAGAACCATTTGGTTCCCGGTACACGACCCATCCACCACAAGGCTCGGGCGGTACCGTACATGATGCATGAAAAAGTGGAAATCGAGCTGGACAGGCTGCAATGTGAAGGCATCATCGTGCCGGTGGAATTCAACGACTGAGCCAGTCCAATTGTTCCGGTACTCAAGGAGGATGGTACGGTTAGAATTTGTGGCAACTATAAAGTGACGATTAACGATTTACTGATCCTTTCGCTGTAGGACCAGTACCTGCTATCCAAGGCAGACAATCTATTCGCGACCCTGGCTGGAGGGAAGACGTTCGCCAAGCTGGGCCTGACCTCGCCCTACATGACGCAGGAGCTGGAGGAGTCTTCGAAAGGCCTCACCTGCATCACATGTACAAAGGTCTGTTTATCTACAACCGGTGCCCGTTCGGGATTTGGTTGGCCGCAGCGATCTTCCAGCGGAACATGGAGAGCCTGCTAAAGTCAGTTCCTTGCATCGTGGTCTTCCAGGACGACATGTTGGTTACAGGTCGGGACACCTTGGAGCACTTGAAGAAGCTGGAGGAGGTTCTTAGCCGGTTGAATTGCGTGGGGCTCAGGTTGAAATGTTCGACATGTGTTTTCCTGGCACAGGACGTCGAATTCTTAGAAAGGAGAATCGCAGCAGACGGCATCAGACCCAGCGACGCCAAGGTGGACGCCATCAAGAACACGCCACGACCACAGAACGGGACGGAGCTGTGGTCGTTCTTGGGGCTCCTTACTACTTCGGTAATTTCCTACCTGGTTAAGCACCTTGCTCGAACCCCTACATGTGCTACTGCGCAAGGGAGATGACTGGGTATGGGGAATTCACAAGAGGCTGCCTTTAAGAAAGCCAGAAATTTATTGCGTTCTAACAAACTGCTTATCCTGTATAACCCACGGAAACGATTGGTGTTCGTTTGCGATGCGTCGTCATACGGGGTCGGGTGTGTGTGACAACAGGCTAATGAATCGGGAATTTTGCAACCAGTTGCATATGCATCCAGGAGTTTGTCCAAGGCCGTAAGGGCCTACAGCATGGTTGAAAAAGAGGCTGTGGCGTGCGTATACGGGGTAAAAAAAATGCACCAGTACTTATTTGGCCTCAAGTTCGAGCTTGAAACTGACCACAAGCCGCTCATATTGCTATTCTCAGAGAGCAAAGGGATTAACACCAATGCCTCTGCTCGCATCCAAAAATGGGAGCTCACACTGTCAGCATACAACTATGTAATCCGCCGCAGACCAGGCACAGAGAACTGCCAAATGCTTTCAGTCGGCTACCATTGTCCACCACCGGGGTAGAAATGGCACAGCCAGCAGACTTGCTCATGGTCATGGAGGCATTTGAGAACGAGAAATCCCCCGTTACGGCCCGCCAGATCAGGACCTGGACCAGCCAGGATTCTTTACTGTCCTTGGTGGCGTGGCATCGACTCAGATTTAGATTCATGTGTGCACCAGTGCAACACTTGCTCTCAGTTGAGCAATGCAACCAGAGAGGCACCGCTAAGTTTGTGGTCATGGCCATCCAAACCGTGGTCGAGGATCCATGTAGACTATGCGGGCCCATTACTAGGCAAAATATTTTTGGTTGTCGTGGAAGCTTACTCAACATGGATTGAATGTGTAATAATGTCTGTAAGCACATCCATGGCCACCATTGAAAGCCTACGAGCCATGTTTGCCACGCACGGCTTGTCTGATGTCCTAGTCAGCGACAATGGGCTGTGCTTCACCAGTGCAGAATTCAAAGAATTCATGACCCGTAACGGGATCAAGCATGTCACATCTGCCCCGTTCAAGCTCGCATCCAATGGCCAGGCAGAACGGGCAGTTCAGACCATCAAGCAAAGCTTTAATCGCGTGTCGGAAGGCTCCCCGCAGACCCGGTTGTCCCGAGTACTGCTCAGCTACCGCACCAGACCCCACTCACTCACCGGGATTCCCCCAGCTGAGCTGCTCATGAAAAAGGCGCTTAAAACAAGGCTCTCTTTTGTCCACCCTGATCTGCATGATCACGTGGAGGGCAAGCGGCATCAACAAAGTGTGTATCATGACCACGCAAATTTGTGCTCAATTATGGACATAGTCCCAAATGGCTCGCTGGCATGGTCACAGCCAAAGAGGGAAGTAGGGTATTTCAGATCAAACTGACCAATCGACAAACGCACAGAAAACATTTGGACCAAATCAAATTGCGGTTCACCAACAGCTGAACGACAAGCTGAAGAGGACATCACCAACTTTGACCTTCCAACATGCATACAAGTGGCAACTGACATCACAGTTGACCACAAAACCAAACTCATCATCCCCAGCAGCCCGGCGAAGCCGGCTGTCCAACAGCCCAGTGAAGAACTGACCGACCCACCCACACCAGCATTTGTACCGAGACGATCGACAAGAGAGCGCAAAGCCCCAGATCGCCTCACCTTGTAAATAAGTGTATTGCTGACTTCACGGGGGAGTGATGTTATGTACTTAATCCCTTGTAACCTGCATCATACCTGTCCACCAGAGGGCCTACTGTTGGAGTCGCAAGGGATCCCAGCATCCCTTGGGAGCACAGTACATAAGCAAGCCACCCACGAGGTACCTGCACTCTGGAACCTTAATAAAGGGGCTAAGGTCACACTTGCTCATTACACACAGTACTCAGTCTGACCATTTATTTTGAGTGTAACACCAGAGATGCAGGCTACAGCATTGGGTAGCCCGCTGGACCTGTGTACGACCGTTAGGTGTTCGCCCGCTACATTGGCTGATTGCAATTTGCACCCGACATTGCTCAACATTTTGCTCATTGCAGCTGGACTTTTATATTGGTTACCAATTTCAAACAGTTCATTCAAAAATGGCGGTTTGCTGGCCTCCTTTAAAATGGCCTTACTACTTTTACCCCAATTGTCTTCCTTGCGTGGAACCACGTGTCATTGCTGCATTAGCACGGCACCTCGTGATTTGGACGCCATCTTTTCCTTGTCCATAATGTCGACTGCCGCGATCTTCTTTCCCAGGGATTCTGTCACTGAAGCTGGGAAGGTGCCCTCGGATCCAATCTTCCTCCCCAGGAGTCCTGCTACTGAAACCGGGAAAGTCCGTTCGGGTCATCTCGGCCGGATCATCGCCACGTAGTCGTGGCCTCGGGGGCTGCGCGGTCTGCTCTCCCGTGCCTGGTCCAACCGAAGTTGGGGGCTTGCTCTGCCTCTGAGCATGGGGGACGTCGATCGCTGGAGGGATGAAGTCTTCCCAGTTCCAATTAATCTTCCCCATCCATCTTCTTCCAAGTAGCGTTGATCCATCACCTGAAACAATCCACAATGGTAAATTGTGCACCGCGCCATCATGGGATACACTTACATCCGCACTACCAACAACTGATATCAGTTCCTTGGTGTAGGTGCATGGCTTTGCCTGAACCGGGACCAGGTTGGGTCTTTCAGTTTGATCGTTCCATAGCCTCTCTGTGGTGTATGTAGCACACAAATCACTGACTCCACACGGTCTGGTGTAAGTCTAACTGCTGTGACCTTCGTCCTTTATTGTTCAGCTCCAGAGTGCCTCCCAGGTGTAGTGGTCACCCTTATATAGTCCTTGTTACAAGCACTACCAGGGTTTCCCACCGCAGCACCCTCTGTGGTGTGGCATAGTACTTACATTACATTTAAGGTACTGGGACGATACACACATCATTACATAACACTCTCAAAGGCTTCCTGACTCATTACTGACTGACTTGCCCCGTGTCCACTTCCATGAAGACTGGAATGCCATTTAGCTCGACTTCCATTATCATTGTTTAAGGTCTCAGCCATTTCCACATGTCCCATTATTAAATCCCCCTTCTCCTCTTCTAAGGGACCAACATTTACTTTAGTCACTCTTTTCCGTTTTATATATCGTAAAAGCTTTTACTATCTGTTTTTATGTTTTGCGCAAGTTTACTTTCGTAATCTATCTTTCCTTTCTTCATTGCTTTCTTAGTCATTTTTTGCTGTCATTTAAAATTTTCCCAATCTTCTAGTTTCCCACTAACCTTGGCCACCGTATACGCATTGGTTTTTAATTTGATACTCTTCTTTATTTCCTTGGTTATCCACGGCTGGTTATCCCTTCTCTTACCTCCCTTCTTTTTCACTGGAATATATTTTTGTTGAGCACTATGAAAGAGCTCCTTAAAAGTCCTCCAGTGTTCCTCAATTGTGCCACCGTTTAGTCTGTGTTCCCAGTCTATTTTAGTCAACTCTGCCCTCATCCCACTGTAGTCCCCTTTGTTTAAGCCTAGTACGCTCGTTTGAGACACTACTTCCTCACCCTCAATCTGTATTACAAATTCAACCATACTGTGATCACTTATTCCGAGAGGATCTTTTACTAGGAGATCGTTTATTATTCCTGTCTCATTACACAGGATCAGATCTAAGATAGCTTGCTCCCTTGTAGGTTCTGTAACATACTGTTCTAAGAAACAATCCCTTATGCATTCTATGAATTCCTCCTCAAGGCTACCCCGTGCGATTTGATTTGACCAATTGATATGTAGGTTAAAATCCCCCATGATTACTGCCGTTCCTTTTTCACATGCCTCCATTATTCCCTTGATTATTGTCCGCCCCACCGTGAAGTTATTATTTGGGGGCCTATAAACTACGCCCACCAGTGACTTTTTCCCCTTACTATCTCTAATCTCCACCCACAATGATTCAACATTTTGTTCATTAGAGCCAATATCATCTCTCACAACTGCCCTGATATCATCCTTTATTTACAGAGCTACCCCACCTCCTTTCCCTTCTTGTCTATCTTTCCGAATTGTCAGATACCCCTATATGTTTAATTCCCAGTCTTGGCCACCCTGCAACCACGTTTCTGTAATGACCACCAAATCATACCCATATGTAATGATTTGTAACGTCAACTCATTTACTTTATTTCGAATGCTGTATGCGTTTAGGTAGAGTGTTTTAATACTAGTTTTTAAATCATGATTTTTAGTGTTGACCCCTCCTGCAACCCCTTTATATTCATACATATTGCCCCTTCCTATCACCTTGTGGTTTACACTTACCCCAGTGCTACTCTGCTCTGTTGCCTCCTGCCTTTTGCATTCTTTCTTGGGGTCCTGTTCATCTGAGCTCTCACCCACTCTAACTCACTCAGAGCCCTCTCCTGGGTGCCGAATACTCCTCGCATTGAGGCACCGAGCTTTCAGGCTTGCCTTTTTATTACACTTTGACCCTTTAGAATTTTGCTGTAAAGTGGCCCTTTTTGTTTTTTGCCTTGGGTTTCTCTGCCCTCCACTTTTACTCATCTCCTTTCTGTCTTTTGCTTCTGTCTCCATTTTGTTTCCCTCTGTCTCCCTGCATTGGTTCCCATCCCCCTGCCATATTAGTTTAACTCCTCCCCAACAGCACTGGCAAACACTCCCCCTAGGACATTGGTTCCGGTCCTGCCCAGGTGCAGACTGTCCGGTTTGTACTGGTCCCACCTCCCCCAGAACCGGTTCCAATGTCCCAGGAATTTAAATTCCTCCCTGCTGCACCACTGCTCAAGCCACATATTCATCGGAGCTATCCTGCGATTCCTACGCTGACTAGCACGTGGCACTAGTAGCAATCCTGAGATTACTACTTTTGAGGTCCCACTTTTTAATTTAGCTCCTAGCTCCTTAAATTCGTCTCGTAGGACCTCATCCCTTTTTTTACCTATATCGTTGGTACCAATGTGCACCTCGACAACTGGCTGTTCACCCTCCCTTTTCAGAATGTCCTGCACCTGCTCCAAGACATCCTTGACCCTTGCACCAGGGAGACAACATATCATCCTGGAGTCTCGGTTGCGGCGGCAGAAATGCTTATCTATTCCCCTTACAATTGAATCCCCATATCACTATAGCTCTCCCATTCTTTTTCCTGCCCTCCTGTGCAGCAGAGTCACACATGGTGCCATGGACTTGGCTGCTGCTGCCCTCCCCTGATGAGTCATCCCCCTCAACGGTACTCAAAGCGGTGTATCTGTTTTGCAGGGGGATGACCGCAGGAACCCCTGCACTATCTTCCTTGCACTGCTCTTCCTGCTGGTCTTCCATTCCCTATCTGGCTGTGGACCCTTCACCTGCGGTAAGACCAACTCACTACACGTGCTACTCACGTCATTCTCAGCATCGTGGATGCTCCAGAGTGAATCCACCTTCAGCTCCAATTCCGCAACGCGGTCCGTCAGGAGCTGGAGGCGGATACACTTCCCGCACACATAGTCGTCAGGGACACCTGAAGTGTCCCTGAGTTCCCACATGGTACAGGAGGAGCATATCACATGTCCGAGCTCTCCTGCCATGACTTAACCCTTAGATACACTTAATTTGATGACAACAATGTTAACAGGTTACTTACTGATATAAAAAAAGAAAAAGAAAAGCTTCTGACCAATCACCATCCAATCACTTACCCCTTTGGCTGTGATGTCACCTTTTGATTTCTTTCTATTTCTTTTTTGCTTTTTCTCCCGGCTGGAGCTGCACAAGCTGGCCTTTTGTAGGCCGCACCAACGCCACGAACTCCCGCCTCGGACTGCCGCTGCCTCTCACTGCCGCTGGGCCTTTTGTAGGCCGCACCAACGCCACGAACTCCCGCCTTGGATTCCCGCCGCCTCTCGCTGCCACTGGGCCTTTATAGGCCTCACCAAAGCCACGAACTCCCGCCTCGGACTGCCGCTGCCTCTCACTGCCGCTGGGCCTTTATAGGCCTCACCAACGCCACGAACTCCCGCCTCTCGGACTGCCGCCGCCTCTCGCTGCCGCTGGGCCTTTATAGGCCTCACCAGCGCCACGAACCCCCGCCTTAGACTGCCGCTGCCTCTCGCTGCCGCTGGGCCTTTATAGGCCTCACCAACACCACGAACTCCTGCCTCGGACTGCCGCCGCCTCTCGCTGCCGCTGGGCCTTTTGTAGGCCTCACCAACGCCACGAACTCCCGCCTCTGACTGCATTCACAAAAACTCCAGCTGGTTTCCATTATGTAGGCAATGGTGCCTACTTGCAGTTCATTTTCATGTGGACTTTACAACTGAATGAATAGCTGCTGTTTGCTCTATAAATAGCATGAATTCAAAAAGGCAAAGAATTTGTGTTTTTCTGAAAGATAAAGGTTATAGACATGGCTTTCAAATCTCAAAAGCATCTTGTGCATTAAACAGAGACAACAAACAACAGTGATTGATCTGTAATAAAATCAGAAAATGTTTGAAATACCCAGGAGGAAGTCAGTTGATATCTGTGGCGAAAAGGCAGGTTATGACCTATTGGATGTGTTTGCAGTTCATTGAACATATTCATGCTCTGTGATTAATGTATCTTTTGGTTCTCTCTCTGCAATTTAAAAAAAATCTCCTTTTTTAAATCAGTCCCATTTTCCCTCTGCATTTTTTCCTTTTAAACAGTTTTTCTCATTTTGTGCTTTCATGCAGCAATTCATCCCCTCAAAGTCTGCGATCCTGAAATCTAATTTCTTAATACTTTTTTTATTATCTGTTCCATTCTCAATTCAACCTTAAAATTGACAACTTTATGATCAATCAATCCAAATGTTGCCTTACCTCGGGGCCGAAACTGCCCTCCGGCCGAAACGAGGCGCATCTACCGATCTTAAAGGGTTCTGTCCGCCCCAATGCATGGGGAGGACAATCCAGAGAAATTCAACACTTATTTTTTTTTGGAGTGTGGCAGAAGTAGCCTCATCATGGGGCGGAAGTGAGGTCAGGTCAGAGTGCTCGTCACTAGCGGGGTGGAAGTGGGGGCGGGTCGGAGTGGCCAATGCTACAAGTCATCAGCGCCGCGCTGATGATGTCATCGTGCTGGCGCATCACAACGTCCCTCCCGTTCAGTTAAAGGGGAGGGCCGCTGCGAACTCTGCAGCAACTTTGGTGGCAAAAACTGGGCCACCAGGGAGGATTTCGGCCGGGCAAGCAGCCTAGCACCCAAGAGGGGGTGTCAGACTGCCTGTTGGCAGCCCGGCTGAACCCACAGCCATAATTGTCAGTCTGACCTGGCAATTGGCAGAGAAAAAAAAAAACATGGAATCGCTGGCAGCACCACCTCCCCTTTAAGGGCGATTGCGCTGCCAAGCCACAGAGAGTGTACCGACAGCAAAAGCTGTCAGTTGCACCGACCAGTGGCAGCGCCGCTCCCACGGGGCAATTTCCGAAAGGGCCGATTTCCCGCGGGGCAATTTTGGAAAGGAGTCGCCGCTGGTCTGTAAATCTAGATGCCTACTTGTAGGTTCCTTCACAGCTGCTTAGAAAAAGGATTCTTGAAGTCTTTCAATAAACTCCCTCACACATACATATTGTCCCCACTGTAAGTCCGAATCATTAATCTTTTGTTTGGCCTCCCACAGGAGTAAATCCACCTCCTTGTTTTATTCTGTGATGGCCTGTAACATTTGTTTGTCACTAACTTCCCTCCCCCCACACCCCCATTTGTCAGTCTTCTAGATCCACCCAAAGAGATTATGTGCCAATTCCCAGTTCTTTCCTTCCAGCAACATAATAAACCTTCCCTAATAAACAGTGCCAACCCCGTTTTCCGTCTCTAGTGCAGTGCTGAGGGAGTGCTGCACTGTCGGTGGTGCCGTCTTTTGGATGAGATGTTAAACCTAGGCCCCGTCGCTCTCTCAGGTGGACATTAAAGATCCCATGGGACTATTTCGATGAAGAGCAGGGCGGTTATCCCCTATGTCCTGACCAATATTTATCCCTCAGTCAACATAACAAAATAAAATTATCTGGTCATTATCATTGCTGTTTGTGGAGACTTGCTGTGTACAAATTGGCTGCTGTGTTTTCTGTTATGTATGTATGTAAACCTCACCATTATATAAGACTTGCCACTAGGGGCACATCTGTGGGAGACCTAAGGGTCACCTGTGCACCCTGGGCAAACAGGTTTCAAAGGTGACTCACCATGCTGCTTCCTCACTCTGGAGTCTGAATAAAGAGACCAAGGTCATAACAGTTTGAGCTTGCGATACAGTCTTATGGAGTTTTTCTGAACACAACAAATTGCCGATGAGTAACGGATCACGAACTTTCACGCGGTAATGGCTACCATTGGTATTCTTGAGAGATTTGTTGAGGGTGATGATTGGGAAGCCTTCGTTGAGTGCCTCGACCAATACTTTGTGGCCAATGAACTGGACAAGGCTGAGACGGCGGTCAAGTGCAGGGCGATTCTCCTCACCGTATGTGGGTCTTCGATATATGGCCTCCTCAAAAATCTGCTGGCACCGGACAAACCAACGGACAAGACTTACACAGAGCTGTGCAAGCTGGTTCGGGAACACCTCAAGCCGAAGGAGAGCATCTTAATGGCCAGCTATCGCTTTTACATGCACCATCGCTCCGAGGCCAGAACGTGGCGAGCTTTGTCGCCGACCTAGGATGCCTTGCGGGACAGTGCGAATTTGCAGGTTCTTTGGGGGAAATGTTGTGGGACTTTTTCATGCTTGGAATCGGCCACGAGGTAATTCTTCGCAAACTGCTGTCTGCTGTATCCCTAGATCTGGGCGAGGCCATCACGATAGCCCAGGCTTTCATATCCACGAGCAACAACACGAAACAGATATCTTCACAGAATCGAAGTTCACCGGCAAGTACTGTGCAGAAAATAATGCTTTGAGCAGGCAGAACTGTACAGGGCAGAGGCCAGACCTAGGCCTAGGGTGACTCCGAGTCCGCCGTGGGGCGTGAATGCATAACCATTAACAGCATGTTGGCGCTGCGGGGGCAGTCATAGAGCCCATCAATGTCGATTCAAGCACTATGCGTGCAAGGGTTGTGGAACAATGGGGCACCTCCAGCGAATGTGCAGACATGCTGCGACTCACCACGTGGCAGAGTCAGGAGAGGACGACCGATCCAGCGAGGATCACGCTGAACGAGCAGGAGAGGCAACTCAACCTCAGGATGAAGAGGAAGTATATGGGATACACACCTTCACCACCAAAAGCCCTCTGATAATGTTAAAAGCTAAACTCAACTGCACTCCAGACTCCATAGAATTGGACACAGGGGCGAGTCAATCATTAATGAGCCAGAAGGCATTCGTGAGGCTGTGGGGCGACAGAGCACAACGACCCAAGTTGATCCTGATTCAGGCAAAGCTGCGCACCTACACCAAGGAACTGATTCCAGTTATTGGTTGTGCGGACATAAGAGTATCCCACAAGGGAGCAATGCACGATTTACCACTGTGGGTTGTTTCAGGCGATGGACAAATGCTGCTTGGTAGAAGGAGGAAGATTCGATGGAACTGGGAAGACCTCTGTGTACCTTCCCCGGTGAACGACATCTCCCTCGCTCAAAGGCTGAGCAAGCTCTCACCTTCAGCTGAACCAGGCATCGAAGTGCAGATACATTTGCGGATCCCCGAGGCACAGGCCACTCATCACGACCACGAGAAGGTAAAGATCAACTGAGCAGCGGTACAGGCGCGGTACCCACCACCCAAAGCCGACGACCTTTTCACAACGATGGAAGAGATTCCAGGTCGACCAAGCAGATTGGGACTATGGCCGAGACGATCCGAATGTGTCTTCCCGACGCCAGAGGCAAAATCCCTGGGGAAGAAGATCACGGCAGTCGGCATCATGGCCACGGTCAAGAGTGCGTCCAGACCACGGGACAAGACGGCATCAAGACTACGGGATATCGCCGCAACGAAACTGAGGCATGTGTTGCCCAGCAAGGAAGATGACTGGGTTTGGGGCAAAGGTAAAGGGGCAGCCGCTGAGAAGGCCAGGAACCCGCCACTTTCCAATAAGTTGTTTGCACTGTGTAACCCATGTGAGCGCTCTTTCGCGGCTAATGATGTATTATCATGTGGGGTCGGGGACACCTTACAACAAACTAAAGTAACGGGCGAACACCAATCGGTTATATATGTATCTGACAAAGTATTGTAGCAAGTGATGTGTTATCACACGGGGTCGGGCGTGTTGTGCAGCAAGCCAAAGTAGCGGGCAAGACCCAACTGGTTGTACATGTATCCAATAAGTTAATCAAGGCAGTAGCCTGGGTTCACGGGACAAAAGAGACATACCAAAGAGTGTCCCAATATTTGCTCGAGTCAGACAAGCCGCCAATCTCACAGTTTTGGGAGAGCAGAGGCACTATTATCAATGCCTTGTTTCGAAAATGTCTAACACTGTCTGTGCGCTGTAACATGATCCGCCACGGGCCAGGCACTGAGAACGGCGCTAGTGCCCTCAGTTGACTACCGTTGCCCACCACCAGGGTGGAAACGGCGCAGCTCACAGGTCTGCTCGTTGCTATGGAAATGCTAGAAAGCGAGGGGTCAACTGTAACGGCTCCCCAGTTTAGGACCTGGACCAGCCACGATCCCACATTACTGCCTGCTAACGGCGAACTGCTAGACGGGATGTTGCAGCTTATCCGTCGCAAAGACGAAATGCTCATCCCATCAGATTGCCCCCTATGGGGTAACCCTGCAACATTGCAAAGAAAGGCAGGGAGGTTACACACAGTTGGTGGTCCGGGGCCTCCATACCATAGCCCAGGATCCCCGGAGACCACGCAGCCTCCAACCACTTCTGAAAGTCTCAAGGCCATATCGGCCATCCTTGGCTTGCCAGACCTTAGGGTCAGCGACAATAGGGTCAGCGAGTGGGCAGCCCAAATCATAAAGGCAAGCACCACACGTGTCACGGTAGACGCCCTACTGACCCGGCTATCCCGGGTGCTACGCAGTCACCAGACAGAATCACTCAGAACCGAGCCTTTCCGGATGCTATCAGCAGAGAATGTACCATGATTGCTCGGTTCCTCCACACGACATCAGAATAAATGATGTAAACCATGTTCAGGGCCCCAGGTGGGCTGCTAGCACTGTATTAGCTAAAGAGGGGAATGGAGTATTTGTGATGAAAATGGAGCGTTTGTTGTGAAACCATTTGGACCAGACCAAACTGCGAACTACAGATAAACAGGAACCACTGTGAAAGGACCTGGCCCCCAGCAACCAACTAACACAATCGACCTCACTGTCAACCACGAGGATGAACCCACCATGCCCGTCAGTCCGATCAGACCAGCCGCGGGGCCGTGCAGCAACGATCTGACCAACTCACCCATGCCAGGACTTCAACCCAGGCGATTGACCTGGGAACGCAAGGCGCCAGATCGCCTCAACTTGCAAATAACTTGTACATAAGACTTTGGGGGGGGAGTGATGTTATGTATGTATGTAAACCTCACCAATATGTAAGACTTGCCCAGGTTGCACAGGTGACCCTTAGGTCTCCCCAAGTCTTACATATTGGTGAGGTTTACATACATACATAACATTTTCCACAGTACAACGGTGGCTACACTTCAAAAGTACTTCATTGGCTATAAAGCGCTTTGAGATGTCCGGTGGTCAGGAAAGGCACTATATAAATGCAAGTCTTTCTTTTTCTTTCTATCATTCTTGAAACACACAGCTTGCAGAACTTTTTAAGTGTCTCCCAAATGTATTTGTCCTATCAGCGATGCTGAATGTATCTCATTAGTTTAGGTGACGGTAATCTTAGTGGTCGAGCCTTCCCTTTCTTCAGAACTGGTCCCAGTAGGCCAAAACATTGAACCCCTCTCTTCTACACCATCTTGTGCCATAA
Organism: Pristiophorus japonicus; assembly: GCF_044704955.1. Taxonomy (NCBI): domain Eukaryota; kingdom Metazoa; phylum Chordata; class Chondrichthyes; family Pristiophoridae; genus Pristiophorus; species Pristiophorus japonicus. The sequence goes on from NC_091982.1 coordinate 219,456,197, forward strand.
ATTGATCTGCCTAATCAGTCACTCTCTAATGTGTCTAGTACATGGCACCAGAATCAATCATGAGATTACTACATTGGTGGGGCTGGGAGCGGTGGGGGTCTTTTTGCACTTTTCTTTCAGTTTCTGAAATTCACTTTTGTATGGCCCCCATTCTATACCTACCTATATTGTAGGTACTCTTCAGAACCATGACCTCTGGTTTCTCCTTGCCCACTAAGATCTTATCCACCAGTCATGTCCCAAACCCTAGCAACTGGGAAGTAAAACACCATATATGACTCCTGGTCATACTTGCAGAATATTCTATCAAAACCTTTAACTTTTTTTTTACATAACTACTGTTCATTGTCCCCCTTGAGCTACCATTTGCTACTCTTTGCAATTGGGCTGCTCATGATTACCAACCCCTATCTTGGCCAAATCCAGGGCTGAAAATCTGTGGGACAGTTCTAGTTCTACAGGTTGACTCCCTACTCTTTTTCTGTGTACATGTCCTGGGGTTACTTTCTGATGCTGTTCCTATTTAAGCATAGTATTCAGTGTAACTAGTTCATTCTTGTACTCCATGTAAACATACTCCCTCTGGATGCTTCGAGGATGTCACATGCATACCATAAGCACAATATTTACCTCAGTTTAGTATTTATTTATAGACTGTGGGCTGGATTTTTTTTGGTGATTTTGGGGCGTTAATGGCAGCGGGGCAGTCCGCCTGGGAAAAGTTTACGCCTTTGACTGAAAAATTCTTCAAAAAATGAGGTTCAATAATCAGGGACACAAAAGGAAGTTTTTGAGCCCTGGCCCAAAAATCGTGGCGCTAAAAAAGTTTCAAAATTCGCGCATGCGCAGACGCGTTTAAATTTTCCCGGGTGCAGGTGATGCTTCAAAACGAAGCGGTTTTCTTCCCGAATGCGAAAATGACCCGGCCCACTTCCAGCACAGCGGGAGAGATGGCACAGCAAGAGGGCACGACGATTCTCTCCAGCGGCTTCTGAGGCGTTAGTGCAGACCATTGAGAGGAGGGGGCCTGCACTCCATCTGGTTGGGGGAAGGAGGCCCGTGCCCAGCATCTTTAGGAGAATTTGGAGGGAGATTGCCCAGAAGGTCTCAGCGGCAGACACGGTGGCCAGAACTGGCACACAATGCTGCAAAAAGTTCAACGATCTCACGAGGGTCAGCAGAGTGAGTACCCATCACATTTATGTAGGCCTGCCATGCTTGCAAGATCACTGTCTCACACAATGTCTTTGATGCAGCTGGCCCTTCTCTATGTGTTACAGGCCATGGCGTGGGTTGTTGAATCCAGCAGAAAGCTGGAGGCTCACTTCTCCAGCCATTCCCTCTGCATTCAGGATGCACCTACCCTCTTGTCCCCTAATTAGTGTCAACTCTCCTCGCACTCCACTCCCACTGATGATATGCGTTGCCCAAACATCACCCTCAGCCGCTCACCTCCTCCCAGTGTTTGAAAAACCTCAGTCAACAGCCACACAGATTGACCTGAACACATTTGCAAATCCACACAGTGGCAGCTATTGAACTATGGGAGACACATGTGGCACAAGAGGAGGTGGACCCTTACTGAACCCTTCTTGCTCGTATTGCAGGCCAAGAAGGGAGCAATGCTGTACTGGGGACGGACAGCAGGCGCTGCTGGAGCTCACAGAGGTCGACCAGCGAGGGTCGGCCCTCAAGGGCGCCCCAGTTCGTGCAGTGGCCGAAGACAATGTTGAGCCCCCTTTGGGTAGTGACAGTATGTAAATGGCACTTGCGACTGATGTGACTTCCTTGATCCCTAATATCGAGTGGCCTAGTCCCTTTACATATACATGTCCAATGCCACCTTCCTGTTATCATCCTGCCCGCTCCCCTGCTGTTAACCACACGTCTGTTGCTTTCTGCCTACAGATGACTAGCCAGAAGCACACCACTGTTCCCGTGAGCCATCGACGTCTGGCCATAGGGGAAATGATGAGGGAGGGGATGATAGTCTGCTGCCTGAGCATCAGTGCCCACCAGTTGCACCGTCTGGAGACACACATCGGGGGACGAAGGCGACTTCAAGGGGTTTGAGGACTCTGAGGCTCCTGGCCCCAGTGGCCTACAGCAATGCCAAGTGGGAGGGGAAGCTTGGAAGCCAGCTCCCTGGAGGGTGAGTCGCACAGTAGTCCTACTCAAGAACAGGAAGACGTGGACCTGGACTTGGTGGCTATGCTGTGAGTGTGGTGGAGGCTGCCTCACGGATTGCATGTGCATTTGAGGACTCCAGTGAGCCCATCCTTCGCCGCTAACAGAGGTAGATGGGCTCCAGCAGTGACAGTGGTGTTCCAGAGTGTGTGGCACGTGCCATGGGTGAGGTTGCAGCAGCGATCTCAACGCAGACATAAGCTATGCTCCATCTTGGTGATATCATGCGGATCACTGACTGCTGCCACCCTCTCTGTGTTCCCCATTGTACAACGGGGAAGTGACGGTGCCAAAGCAGGCCAGCAAGTTGTGGTGACACATCGTGTTCCGACTGCTGAGGCCCAGCCCGGTGTGTTATTGGTTCCCAGGAAATGGAAGGTACTGTCCTTCCTCAACATGACAGCATTACAGTTCCCACCACTGACTCTCCCAACATGCACCTTACGCGGTCCACATCCGAGCCATCAGAGGCTACTGCCACCGATGCTGAGGCGCAGCAGTCCATAGTTTGGCCTTCCAGCCCTAGAGCTGGTCCAGGGCATGATCCTAGGCCATCTGCATTGTCTGGCGCACCAACACAGCAGTCCTCAAGCAACCTTGCTATAGGGACTGAGGCCACATTGAGGAGGAGCAACAGGTGTGGCGGGAGGGGGGGAGGGGGAGAAAGCTTAGGGATGTGAGAACATTGTGGAGATGCCTCCGTGTATTGTGATGACGTATGTAAATAGTTGAGTTGAAGTAATCCAATGCCTTGTTTGAGTGCCTTGCAGCAGAATGCTGTTTATTGAATGGTTTTGTTTTGTTGGGGGGACTGTTTGTTACTTTGTTGGAGTAAATTGTCACTTTGACCATTTGCCTTTGGTGTCGTGTGTATCGTTCCAAAGTTCACCGATGATGTGCCTTTATGGTGGCACATAGTGTGGCCAGTTTTAATGCATCCTTCAGCTTTCTCCATTCAAGCAAACTGGTCCATTATGAGCCGGTGACCTGCGGCTTTTGTTCCAGTAGCATCTTAGAAACATAGAAACATAGAAAATAGGTGCAGGAGTAGGACATTCGGCCCTTCTAGCCTGCACCGCCATTCAATGAGTTCATAGCTGAACATGCAACTTCAGTACCCCATTCCTGCTTTCTCGCCATACCCCTTGATCCTCCTAGTAGTAAGGACTTCATCGAACTCCTTTTTGAATATATTTAGTGAATTTGCCTCAACAACCTTCTTTGGTAGAGAATTCCACAGGTTCACCACTCTCTGGGTGAAGAAATTCCTCCTCATCTCAGTCCTAAATGGCTTACCTTTCATCCTTAGACTGTGTCCCCTGGTTCTGGACTTCCCCAACATTGGGAACATTCTTCCTGCATCTAACCTGTCTAACCCCGTCAGAATTTTAAACGTTTCTATGAGGTCCCCTCTCATTCTTCTGAACTCCAGTGAATACAAGCCCAGTTGATCCAGTCTTTCTTGAAAGGTCAGTCCCGCCATCCCGGGAATCAGTCTGGTGAACCTTCGCTGCACTCCCTCAATAGCAAGAATGTCCTTCCTCAGGTTAGGCGACCAAAACTGTACACAATACTCGAGGTGTGGCCTCACCAAGGCCCTGTACAACTGTAGCAACACCTCCCTGCCCCTGTACTCAAATCCCCTCGCTATGAAGGCCAACATACCATTTGCTTTCTTAACCGCCTGCTGCACCTGCATGCCAACCTTCAATGACTGATGTACCAAGACACCCAGGTCTCTTTGCACCTCCCCTTTTCCTAATCTGTCACCATTCAAATAATAGTCTGTCTCTCTGTTTTTAACACCAAACTGGATAACCTCACATTTATCCACATTATACTTCATCTGCCATGCATTTGCCCACTCACCTAACCTATCCAAGTCGCTCTGCAGCCTCATAACATCCTCCTCGCAGCTCACACTGCCACCCAACTTAGTGTCATCCGCAGATTTGGAGATATTACATTTAATCCCCTCGTCTAAATCATTAATGTACAGTGTAAACAGCTGGGGCCCCAGCATAGAACCTTGCGGTACCCCACTAGTCACTGCCTGCCATTCTGAAAAGTCCCCATTTACTCCTACTCTTTGCTTCCTGTCTGACAACCAGTTCTCAATCCATGTCAGCACACTACCCCCAATCCCATGTGCTTTAACTTTGCACATTAATCTCTTGTGTGGGACCTTGTCGAAAGCCTTCTGAAAGTCCAAATATACCACATCAACTGGTTCTCCATTGTCCACTCTACTGGAAACATCCTCAAAAAATTCCAGAAGATTTGTCAAGCATGATTTCCCTTTCACAAATCCATGCTGACTTGCACCTATCATGTCACCTCTTTCCAAATGCACTGCTATGACATCCTTAATAATTGATTCCATCATTTTACCCACTACCGATGTCAGGCTGACCGGTCTATAATTCCCTGTTTTCTCTCTCCCTCCTTTTTTAAAAAGTGGGGTTACATTGGCTACCCTCCACTCGATAGGAACTGATCCAGAGTCAATGGAATGTTGGAAAATGACTGTCAATGCATCCACTATTTCCAAGGCCACCTCCTTAAGTACTCTGGGATGCAGTCCATCAGGCCCTGGGGAATTATCGGCATTCAATCCCATCAATTTCCCCAACACAATTTCTCGACTAATAAGGATTTCCCTCAGTTCCCCCTCCTTACTAGACCCTCCGACCCCTTTTATATCCGGAAGGTTGTTTGTGTCCTCCTTAGAGAATACCGAACCAAAGTACTTGTTCAATTGGTCCGCCATTTCGTTGTTCCCCGTTATGACTTCCCCTGATTCTGACTGCAGGGGACCTACGTTTGTCTTTACTAACCTTTTTCTCTTTACATATTTATAGAAACCTTTGCAGTCCGTCTTAATGTTCCCTGCAAGCTTCTTCTCGTACTCCATTTTCCCTGCCCTAATCAAACCCTTTGTCCTCCTCTGCTGAGTTCTAAATCTCTCCCAGTCCCCGGGTTCGCTGATATTTCTGGCCAATTTGTATGCCACTTCCTTGGCTTTAATACTATCCCTGATTTCCCTTGATAGCCACGGTTGAGCCACCTTCCCTTTTTTATTTTTACGCCAGACAGGAATGTACAATTGTTGTAGTTCATCCATGCGGTCTCTAAATGTCTGCCACTGCCCATCCACAGTCAACCCCTTAAGTATCATTCGCCAATCTATCCTAGCCAATTCACACCTCATACCTTCAAAGTTACCCTTCTTTAAGTTCTGGACCATAGTCTCTGAATTAACTGTTTCATTCTCCATCCTAATGCAGAATTCCACAATATTATGGTCACTCTTCCCCAAGGGGCCTCGCACAACGAGATTGCTAATTAATCCTCTCTCATTGCACAACGCCCAGTCTAAGATGGCCTCCCCCCTAGTTGGTTCCTCAACATATTGGTGCAGAAAACCATCCCTTATGCACTCCAGAAATCCTCCTCCACCATATTGCTTCCAGTTTGGTTAACCCAATCTATGTGCATATTAAAGTCACCCATTATAACTGCTGCACCTTTATTGCATGCACCCCTAATTTCATGTTTGATGCTCTCCCCAACATCACCACTACTGTTTGGAGGTCTGTACACAACTCCCACTAACGTTTTTTGCCCTTTGGTATTCGGCAGCTCTTCCCATATAGATTCCACATCATCCAAGCTAATGTCCTTCCGAACTATTGCCTTAATTTCCTCCTTAACCAGCAATGCTACCCCACCTCCTTTTCCTTTTATTCTATCTTTCCTGAATGTTGAATACCCCTGGATGTTGAGTTCTCAGCCCTGATCATCCTGGAGCCACGACTCCGTAATCCCAATCACATCATATTTGTTAACATCTATTTGCACAGTTAATTCATCCACCTTATTGCGGATACTCCTTGCATTAAGACACAAAGCTTTCAGGCTTGTTTTTTTTAACACCCTTTGTCCTTTTAGAATTTTGCTGTACAATGACCCTTTTTGTTCTTTGCCTTGGGTTTCTCTGCCCTCCACTTTTCCTCGTCTCCTTTCTGTCTTTTGCTTTTGCCTCCTTTTTGTTTCCCTCTGTCTCCCTGCATTGGTTCCCATCCCCCTGCCATATTAGTTTAACGCCTCCCCAACAGCACTAGCAAACACTCCCCCTAGGACATTGGTTCCGGTCCTACCCAGATGCAGACCGGCCGGTTTGTACTGGTCCCACCTCCCCCAGAACCGGTTCCAATGCCCCAGGAATTTGAATCCCTCCCTGCTGCACCACTGCTCAAGCCACGTATTCATCTGCGCTATCCTGTGATTCCTACTCTGACTAGCACGTGGCACTGGTAGCAATCCCGAGATTACTACTTTTGAGGTCCTACTTTTTAATTTAGCTCCTAGCTCCTTAAATTCGTTTCGTAGGACCTCATCTCTTTTTTTACCTATGTCGTTGGTACCAATGTGCATCACGACAACTGGCTGATCTCCCTCCCTTTTTAGAATGTCCTGCACCCGCTCCGAGACATTCTTGACCCTTGCACCAGGGAGGCAATATACCATCCTGGAGTCTCGGTTGCGGCCGCAGAAACGCCTATCTATTCCCCTTACAATTGAATCCCCTATCACTATCGCTCTCCCACTCTTTTTCCTGCCCTCCTGTGCAACAGAGCCAGCCATGGTGCCATGAACTTGGCTGCTGCTGCCCTCCCCTGATGAGTCATCCCCCTCAACAGTACCCAAAGCAGTGTATCTGTTTTGCAGGGGGATGACCACATGGGACTCCTGCACTACCTTCCTTGCACTGCTCTTCCTGCTGGTCTTCCATTCCCTATCTGGCTGTGGACCCTTTCCCTGCGGTACGACCAACTCGCTACACGTGATACTCACGTCATTCTCAGCATCGTGGATGCTCCAGAGTGAATCCACCCTCAGCTCCAACTCCGCAACGCGGACCGTCAGGAGCTGGAGGTGGATACACTTCCTGCACACATAGCCGTCAGGGACACTGGAGTCGTCCCTGAGTTCCCACATGGTACAGGAGTAGCATAACACCCGACCGAGCTCTCCTGCCATGACTTAACCCTTAGATACACTTAAATTGGCAACAACAATGTTAAAGTTTACTCACTGATACAGAAGAGAAAAACAAAAAACTACTCACCAATCACCAGCCAATCACTTCCCCCCTTGGCTGTGATGTCACCTTTTGATTTCTTTCTACTTCTTTTTTGCCTTCTCTCCCCGCTGCAGCTGCAGAAGTACGCCTCTCGCTGCCGCTGAGCCTTTATAGGCCTCACCAACGCCAGGAACTCCCGCCTCTCGGACTGCCGCCGCCTCTCGCTGCCGCTGAGCCTTTATAGGCCTCACCAACGCCAGGAACTCCCGCCTCTCGGACTGCCGCCGCCTCTCGCTGCCGCTGAGCCTTTATAGGCCTCACCAACGCCAGGAACTCCCGCCTCTCGGACTGCCGCCGCCTCTCGCTGCCGCCTCTTGATGCAGCCTCCCCTGTAGATGGGGTGGCTATGCAATCGGGGCCTCGCTAAGCTCCTCTTCGTCGTCCTCCTCCACCTGAGGTGGCAGTGCCTGGCCCTTCATGATGGCCAAGTTGTGCATCATGCACCACAAAGAACAGCACAGAGACCTGTTGAGGGGAGTATTGAAGGCTGCCTCCAGAGCAGTCCTGGCATTGGAAGCGCTGCTTGAGCACCCCTATTGTTTGTTCGATGATGTTGCGGCTGGCTGCATGGCTCTCATTGTAGCGCTTCTTGGCTTCTGTCATGGGTTGCAGAAGAGGGGTCATGAGCCACGTGGCCAGGCCGTATCCTTTGTCCCCGAGCGGCCAGCTGCACCCTTCCCTTTGTCACTGAAACATTCATGAGACACTGCTCTCACACAAGATGAAAGGATCACGTGCGCTCCCTGGATAGCGGGCATTCAATGTGAGGATGCGCTGAAGGGTGTTAAAAAAACAAGCCTGAAGGCTTTGTGTCTTAATGCAAGGAGTATCTCTAATAAGGTGGATGAATTAACTGTGCAAATAGATGTTAACAGATATGATGTAATTGGGATTATAGAGACGTGGCTCCAGGATGATCAGGGCTGGGAACTCAACATCCAAGGGTATTCAACATTCAGGAAGGATAGAATAAAAGGAAAAGGAGGTGGGGTAGCATTGCTGGTTAAAGAGGAGATTAATGCAATAGTTAGGAAGGACATTAGCTTGGATGATGTGGAATCTATATGGGTAGAGCTGCAGAACACCAAAGGGCAAAAAACGTTAGTGGGAGTTGTGTACAGACCTCCAAACAGCAGTAGTGATGTTGGGGAGGGCATCAAACAGGAAATTAGGGGTGCATGCAATAAAGGTGCAGCAGTTATCATGGGTGACTTTAATATGCATATAGATTGGGCTAAAGAACTGGAAATAATACGATGGAGGAGGATTTCCTGGAGTGCATAAGGGATGGTTTTCTCGACCAATATGTCGAGGAACCAACTAGGGGGGAGGCCATCTTAGACTGGGTGTTGTTTAATGAGGGAGGATTAATTAGCAATCTCGTTGTGCGAGGCCCCTTGGGGAAGAGTGACCATAATATGGTGGAATTCTGCATTAGGATGGAGAATGAAACAGTTAATTCAGAGACCATGGTCCAGAACTTAAGGAAGGGTAATTTTGAAGGTATGAGGCGTGAGTTGGCTCGGATAGATTGGCGAATGATACTTAAGGGGTTGACAGTGGATGGGCAATGGCAGACATTTAGAGACCGCATGGATGAACTACAACAATTGTACATCCCTGTCTGGCATAAAAATAAAAAAAGGGAAGGTGGCTCAACCGTGGCTATCAAGGGAAATCAGGGATAGTATTAAAGCCAAGGAAGTGGCATACAAATTGGCCAGAAATAGCAGCGAACCCGGGAACTGGGAGAAATTTAGAACTCAGCAGAGGAGGACAAAGGGTTTGATTAGGGCAGGGAAAATGGAGTACGAGAGGAAGCTTGCAGGGAACATTTGAACGGACTGCAAAAGCTTCTATAGATATGTCAAGAGAAAAAGGTTAGTAAAGACAAATGTAGGTCCCCTGCAGTCAGAATCAGGGGAAGTCATAACGGGGAACAAAGAAATGGCAGACCAATTGAACAAGTACTTTGGTTCGGTATAGAAACATAGAAACATAGAAAATAGGTGCAGGAGCAGGCCATTCAGCCCTTCTAGCCTGCACCGCCATTCAATGAGTTCATGGCTGAACATGAAACTTCAGTATCCCCTTCCTGCTTTCTCGCCATACCCCTTGATCCCCCGAGTAGTAAAGACTTCGTCGAACTCCCTTTTGAATATATTTAGTGAATTGGCCTCAAATACACTCTGTGGCAGAGAATTCCACAGGTTCACCACTCCCTGGGTGAAGAAGTTTCTCCTCATCTCGGTCCTAAATGGCTTACCCCTTATCCTTAGACTGTGACCCTGGTTCTGGACTTACCCAACATTGGGAACATTCTTCCTGCATCTAACCTGTCTAACCCCGTCAGAATTTTAAATGTTTCTATGAGGTCCCCTCTCATTCTTCTGAACTCCGGTGAATACAAACCCAGTTGATCCAGTCTTTCTTGATAGGTCAGTCCCACCATCCCGGGAATCAGTCTGGTGAATCTTCGCTGCACTCCCTCAATAGCAAGAATGTCCTTCCTCAAGTTAGGAGACCAAAACTGTACACAATACTCCAGGTGTGGCCTCACCAAGGCCCTGTACAACTGTAGCAACACCTCCCTGCCCCTGTACTCAAATCCCCTCGCTATGAAGGCCAACATGCCATTTGCTTTCTTAACCGCCTGCTGTACCTGCATGCCAACCTTCAATGACTGATGTACCATGACACCCAGGTCTCATTGCACCTTCCCTTTTCCTAATCTGTCACCATTCAGATAATAGTCTGTCTCTCTGTTTTTACCACCAAAGTGGATAACCTCACATTTATCCACATTATACTTCATCTGCCATTCATTTGCCCACTCACCTAACCTATCCAAGTCACTCTGCAGCCTCATAGCATCCTCCTCGCAGCTCACACTGCCACCCAACTTAGTGTCATCCGCAAATTTGGAGATACTACATTTAATCCCCTCGTCTAAATCATTAATGTACAATGTAAACAGCTGGGGCCCCAGCACAGAACCTTGCGGTACCCCACTAGTCACTGCCTGCCATTCTGAAAAGTACCCATTTACTCCTACTCTTTGCTTCCTGTCTGACAACCAGTTCTCAATCCACGTCAGCACACTACCCCCAATCCCATGTGCTTTAACTTTGCACATTAATCTCTTGTGTGGGACCTTGTCGAAAGCCTTCTGAAAGTCCAAATATACTACATCAACTGGTTCTCCTTTGTCCACTTTACTGGAAACATCCTCAAAAAATTCCAGAAGATTTGTCAAGCATGATTTCCCTTTCACAAATCTATGCTGACTTGGACCTATCATGTCACCATTTTCCAAATGCGCTGCTATGACATCCTTAATAATTGATTCCATCATTTTATCCACTACTGAGGTCAGGCTGACCGGTCTATAATTCCCTGTTTTCTCTCCCCCTCCTTTTTTTAAAAGTGGGGTTGCATTGGCTACCCTCCACTTGATAGGAACTGATCCAGAGTCAATGGAATGTTGGAAAATGACTGTCAATGCATCCGCTATTTCCAAGGCCACCTCCTTAAGTACTCTGGGATGCAGTCCATCAGGCCCTGGGGATTTATCGGCCTTCAATCCCATCAATTTCCCCAACACAATTTCCCGACTAATAAAGATTTCCCTCAGTTCCTCCTCCTTACTAGACCCTCTGACCCCTTTTATATCCGGAAGGTTGTTTGTGTCCTCCTTAGTGAATACCGAACCAAAGTACTTGTTCAATTGGTCTGCCATTTCTTTGTTCCCCGTTATGACTTCCCCTGATTCTGACTGCAGGGGACCTATGTTTGTCTTTACTAACCTTTTTCTCTTTACATACCTATAGAAACTTTTGCAATCCGCCTTAATGTTCCCTGCAAGCTTCTTCTCGTACTCCATTTTCCCTGCCCTAATCAAACCCTTTGTCCTCCTCTGCTGAGTTCTAAATTTCTCCCAGTCCCCGGGTTCGCTGCTATTTCTGGCCAATTTGTATGCCACTTCCTTGGCTTTAATACTATCCCTGATTTCCCTAGATAGCCACGGTTGAACCACCTTCCCTTTTTTATTTATTCACTAAGGAGGACACAAACAACCTTCCGGATACAAAAGGGGTCAGAGGGTCCAGTAAGAAGGAGGAACTGAGGGAAATCCTTATTAGTCGGGAAATTGTGTTGGGGAAATTGATGGGATTGAAGGCCGATAAATCCCCAGGGCCTGATGGTCTGCATCTCAGAGTACTTAAGGAGGTGGCCTTGGAAAAAGCTGAAGCATTGACAGTCATTTTCCAACATTCCATAGACTCTGGATCAGTTCCTATGGAGTGGAGGGTAGCCAATGTAACCCCACTTTTTAAAAAAGGAGGGAGAGAGAAAACAGGGAATTATAGACCATCAGCCTGACATCGGTAATGGGTAAAATGATGGAATCAATTGTTAAGGATGTCATAGCAGCGCATTTGGAAAGAGGTGACATGATAGGTCCAAGTCAGCATGGATTTGTGAAAGGGAAATCATGCTTGACAAATCTTCTGGAATTTTTTGAGGAATTTTTCCAGTAGAGTGGACAAGGGAGAACCAGTTGATGTGGTGTATTTGGACTTGCTTTCGACAAGGTCCCACACAAGAGATTAATATGCAAAGTTAAAGCACATGGGATTGGGGGTAGTGTGCTGACGTGGATTGAGAACTGGTTGTCAGACAGGAAGCAAAGAGTAGGAGTAAATGGGTACTTTTCAGAATGGCAGGCAGTGACTAGTGGGGTACCGCAAGGTTCTGTGCTGGGGCCCCAGCTGTTAACATTGTACATTAATGATTTAGACGAGGGGATTAAATGTAGTATCTCCAAATTTGTGGATGACACTAAGTTGGGTGGCAGTGTGAGCTGCGAGGAGGATGCTATGAGGCTGCAGAGTGACTTGGATAGGTTAGGTGAGTGGGCAAATGCATGGCAGATGAAGTATAATGTGAATAAATGTGAGGTTATCCACTTTGGTGGTAAAAAAAGAGAGATAGACTATTATCTGAATGGTGACAGATTAGGAAAAAGGGAGGTGCAACGAGACCTGGGTGTCATGGTACATCAGTCATTGAAGGTTAGCATGCAGGTACAGCAGGCGTTTAAGAAAGCAAATGGCATGTTGGCCTTCATAGCGAGGGGATTTGAGTACAGGGGCAGGGAGGTGTTACTACAGTTGTACAAGGCCTTGGTGAGGCCACACCTGGAGTATTGTGTACAGTTTTGGTCTCCTAACTTGAGGAAGGACATTCTTGCTATTGAGGGAGTGCAGCGAAGGTTCACCAGACTGATTCCCGGGATGGCGGGACTGACATATCAAGAAAGACTGGATCAACTGGGCTTGTATTCACTGGAGTTCAGAAGAATGAGAGGGGATCTCATAGAAATGTTTAAAATTCTGACGGGTTTAGCCAGGTTAGATGCAGGAAGAATGTTCCCAATGTTGGTGAAGTCCAGAACCAGGGGTCACAGTCTAAGGATAAGGGGTAAGCCATTTAGGACCGAGATGAGGAGAAACTTCTTCACCCAGAGAATGGTGAACCTGTGGAATTCTCTACCACAGAAAGTTGTTGAGGCCAATTTACTAAATATATTCAAAAAGGAGTTCGGTGTAGTCCTTACTACTAGGGGGATCAAGGAGTATGGCGAGAAAGCAGGAATGGGGTACTGAAGTTGCATGTTCAGCCATGAACTCATCGATTGGCGATGCAGGCTCGAAGGTCTGAATGGCCTACTCCTCCACCTATTTTCTATGTTTCTATGTTTCTATGTGTTCGCACACCAGCTGCACATGTAGGGAGTGGTATCCCTTTCGGTTTCTGAATAACTGCGTTGTGGAATGATGCTCGCAGGGCTATGTGTGTGCAGTCAATGGCTTCTTGAATCCTCAAGAAGCCCGCAATTCTGCCAAACCCACATGCCCACTCATTCTGGCTGTTCCTGTTCATTGGGAACTTTATGAAGTCCATTCTGCGGCCGTACAGAGCTTTTGTAACGTGCCGAAAGCAGCAATGTGTCGCGCATTGAGAGATGTTGCATATGTCCCCTGCTACTGCCTGGAAGGAGCTGGAGAGGCATAGAAGGCCAGCACCACAGTCACTTTCACTGTGACGTCAGCGCAGTCCTGTTGGCGCTGGAAGGCTGTAGGTCTGCCTATAGGAGATGGCATATCTCTGTCAGCACTGTCAACACTGCTCCTCAGAGAGCTGGAGTTATGAGCGTTGGTGTCTGTAAACACATGAGGGGTAAGCCCTCCTCCCCAGACATCTTTGGCCTCTCCTCATCCATGGGCCAACATGGCCAAGAGCACTTATTCTATTTTGCTGCCACCTAGCAATACCATGGAGCATGATATGCTGGCGAACTAGTAACGCCCCATTAAGTTCTCTCACTGAAGTTGTAAGGACACTTTAATGGCAGATCAAGCTGCCGTTTTCAAGTCGGAGCTTCATGCTGCGTGCTATGCGCAACTGTTGCAGTCGATGTGACCTGCGATATAGGATCCTCCTGCCTCCATTTAAATACGCCACAAATACCACCTGCTGCACCCTGGGAATGCCTGGTTTTTCAGGCGTTTCCTGGGACGGGCGTATAATGCGGCGTTAGGGCCTAATTTTGCATCCAGGGCACTAGGGGAGCGTTGCATGATGATTGGCGTCATAATCTCAGTGAAACTAGAGGGAGGAGCGGTAAGTTTTTGCAGCGCCGCAAACCATGAACCGAATTTGCCGACTGGGTGGTAAAAGCTGAAAGCCCACCGTAACACCTGGAAACAAACTTTACTGCCTCTCTGGGGCTCTACTAGAGATGCAAAGGTGTGGAAAATCCAGCCCTGTATCTTTATACATAATTTCTCCCCATCTCTATCTGCCTCAGTTCCAACTTTTACATTCAAAAAATATGTCTCGTTACACCAAAAAATTCCCTCTGCTGTAAGGCTTATTTCTTAGTTTCAGTTTGGCTCTTTTGATAATAGTCTCACTTCTTTAGAAGACTATGTGATATTTGAGCACATAATCTAGGCTGTCACTGAGAGCATTGTCAGAGGTGCCGGCTTTCAAATGAGTCTTTAAAACAAGGCCCTATCCATCTATTCAGGTGGGTGCCAGTTCACTAAGCTTAAACAGACAAACCAGCCAAAGGGAGTCCTTGCAGAATGTGTAATGCATATGGCAATATTTGATGAAGAGTAAAACATTCTCCTGGTATCCTGGCCAATTTCATCCTTCAACTAAGACTATTTATTTAAAAAATTATCTGGTCATTCATTCACGTTCTATATGTGGAACCCTGTGCACCCATTGCTTACCACATTTGCCTACATAATGGTCATGGAATTCAAAAATAATCCACTGGCTGTGATGTGCTTTGGGACACCCTGAGGACTTGATGATTGGAAATGTTTTTCTCTTTTGCACAGTCAAATCATCTGCATCCTTTCAGAAAACATCTAGCAAATAAGATGGAAAATTCAAGATTAAAACATGTGGGACCAAAGATATTGGAAAATTGCAAAGACCATTGAACAACGGTGAAGGAAAGCAAAAGGCAGGTAACTATAGGTCGGTAGTTTAACATCTGTAGTGGGGAAAATGCTTGAAGCTATCATTAAGGAAGAAATAGCGGGACATCTAGATAGGAATCGTGCAATCAAGCAGACGCAACATGGATTCATGAAGGGGAAATCATGTTCAACTAATTTACTGGAATTCTTTGAGGATATAACGAGCATGGTGGATAGAGGTGTACCAATGGATGTGGTGTATTTAGATTTCCAAAAGGCATTCGATAAGGTGCCACACAAAAGGTTACTGCAGAAGATAAAGGTATGCGGAGTCAGAGGAAATGTATTAGCATGGATCGAGAATTGGCTAGCTAACAGAAAGCAGAGAGTCGGGATAAATGGGTCCTTTTCAGTTTGGAAATCAGTGGTTAGTGGTGTGCCACAGGGATCGGTGCTGGGACCACAACTGTTTACAATATACATAAATGACCTGGAAGAGGAGACAGAGTGTAGTGCAACAAAATTTGCAGATGACACAAAGATTAGTGGGAAAGCGGGTTGTGTAGAGGACTCAGAGAGGCTGCAAAGAGATTTAGATAGGTTAAGCGAATGGGCTAAGGTTTGGCAGATGGAATACAATGTTGGAAAATGTGAGGTCATCCACTTTGGAAAAAAACACAGTAAAAGGGAATATTATTTGAATGGGGAGAAATTACAACATGCTGCGGTGCAGAGGGACCTGGGGGTCCTTGTGCATGAATCCCAAAAAGTTAGTTTGCAGGTGCAGCAGGTAATCAGAAAGGCGAATGGAATGTTGGCCTTCATTGCGAGAGGGATGGAGTACAAAAGCAGGGAGGTCCTGCTGCAACTGTATAGGGTATTGGTGAGGCCGCACCTGGAGTACGGCATGCAGTTTTGGTCACCTTTCTTCGGGAAGGATATACTAGCTTTGGAGGGGGTACAGAGACGATTCACTAGGCTGATTCCGGAGATGAGGGGGTTACCTTATGATGATAGATTGAGTAGACTGGGTCTTTACTCGTTGGAGTTCAGAAGGATGAGGGGTGATCTTATAGAAACATTTAAAATAATGAAAGGGATAAACAAGATAGAGGCAGAGAGGTTATTTCCACTGGTTGGGGAGACTAGAACTAGGGGGCACAGCCTCAAAACACGGGGGAGCCAATTTAAAACCGAGTTGAGAAGGAATTTCTTCTCCCAGAGAGTTGTGAATCTGTGGAATTCTCTGCCCAGGGAAGCAGTTGAGGCTAGCTCATTGAATGTATTCAAATCACAGATAGATAGATTTTTAACCAATAAGGGAATTAAGGGTTACGGGGAGCGGGCGTATAAGTGGAGCTGAGTCCGTGGCCAGATCAGCCATGATCTTGTTGAATGGCGGAGCAGGCTCGAGGGGCTAGATGGCCTACTCCTGTTCCTAATTATAATGTTCTTATGTTCTTATATCTATCATTAGAGCAGAGAACGACTTATTAGGTGGACTCTACACACTCTGTGATACCCATAAAACCCTGCACCATTCATCGGATTTGATTATTTATTGCTGGCCTTGCTCGGGTACAGAATTAATTAATTAAAAAGAAAAATCTACAGTATTACAGTTTACAGTATTAAGCCATAACATCTTTGCTGGTGACACTGCAATGCAATTGAAAGAGAGACTTTTGAATGCTGATTGATAATTTCAACTATTCAACTAGCAGAAGGTGCCTTGGAAATAAATACAAAATTCTGAGCAGTAACTTCCTGCAGGTATCTGGCACCATGTACTGGTACTTCTGTTCATACTGTCCCTGACTGATTTATTTCTTGCATCTCCAAAATAGAACAAGAACAAAACACTTCCTTACATGGATTGCTATTCATGCAACATAAAAAATGACAAATCTCACACCGTTAGCATGACATTCACTGGAAAAAAGTGAAATGAGACAAAAATACTTCAGCCTTTGCAGATCAATGAAGGTTATTTACTAGTATTCATCAGGATAGAAATTCAACCTTGTTGAAGGCAATTTCGGGGAACAACGTCCTATGCCCCAAGGATGAGACGGGCCATTTTTCAGGCATCCCATGTGGCCACCTAAAGCAGGCATTGGGACCCTGCATATGCTGCTGAGAGGGTTTTAAAACAGGCATTAGGCCTCTACCAAACTGGGCTGAACTAAGCGGAGCAGGCATCGGGCCACCAAGCACGGGTGCGGCCAATCATATAGCTGCCACCAAAAAGTTACGTGCTCCTCCCAGCTCCACAGCACTGTCAAGGGCCTCTGCAAGCCCACGATCGCCTCCCACCCGCCCCCATTCTCCTCTCCCCCTGAGACTCACGTGAGGGCCTCTGCTGGCAAGGCAAGTGTCTCAAAATTGATTTTGTGGCAATTGGGGCACAACAGGTGCCATCCAAATGATTGAGATGGGGTCCAAGGCTCAATTTATGTGTGGCACGGGCGTTAGGGTGTGCACTGACTGCCCACAGTTGGTTGAGCTCTGAAAAATGAGCCGTAACTAATTTATACCCCTATATATCTTTTGCCGTGAGTAGAATCCAGTTGCTATCTGAACACTCTTACAGATCCAGCTCACTCCAGTTACTTTTCTTCAGCTCAGTATAAAAAATCTGCTCTACATAGATGATCCCTTGCTCCCTAAAAAAAATAAAACAGTGACCTAATACATGGTCATCTCTTGTAGCACTGGGTGAACAATGAATCTTTTTGTTGTTAATCCGATAAACCATAGGACTTCCAGCATGTCTTGTGTCATTTCAGAGATTGGTTAATATAAGCCACATTAGACACTTTTATGATGAGTAAAACTCAACAGGTTTATTAATGAATAGGTTATTTAAAGAAGCAAGCAGTAAAAGAGATATTGAAATCAGTCTTTTAAAAAAAAACGTTGTGTGGAGCCAGTTCATAAAGAGTCGAACTGATAAACCAACCAAAGAGAGTAATTGCAGAGATTTGACAACACAAGTGCTTTTCTGAAAGATAATAGTCTGATTCATTTGTGAACCTATAGTATGCAGTATTTACAGTATTAACATAGGCGTATATCTAAGGTTCTCTGCATTCCAAGGCTAGAGCAATTAGACTAAAATGTTGGTATCTTTTCTGGTTTTCATACTTAAAACACCTCCCTGAAGATTTGTTTGCTTTGAAAGTCAATCTGTGAGACAAAAGTAATTGCTGCACAATGCCCAACATCTCCATTGTTGTGCATGCAATAACTGTTAGACTGAGTACAGTTTAACTCCAAGAGGTATGACCTTGGCTCTGCTTTATTAAGGCCCAAAGTGACTAATAAACAAAATGGCTGGCCTTTGATACTTGGGCTGCACACACGTGCGTGCAGCCCACTGTCCTCCAATAGTGACGCCATCTAGTGGCTAGTGATCCCAAAAGTACATACATGACAATAACCCCTCTGAGATATTAACACAGTCTTTTACAAATTGAGACGGTCCGATGTTTTACGCTCCTGGGTTGACCGTCTCAGTTCAACTCCAGCCTTGGATGAGTGTTCAGAGTCTGTTGTGACTGGTGGCTGGGTGACTGACCTGGTGGGAGTGGCAATGGCCATGTCAGGGATTAAAAGTCCATTTTCATTGAACATGTCAGTGATGACCACTGAGTCCTCTGATGACTGGCAATAGGTTGGTTGGTCGTCGATTGTCTCTTCCTCCAACTGTTCCAGTTCGTCTGTGTTCCGCAGCTTTGTCTAATCCATATATTTCCTGCATGTTTGCCCATGTTTGAGCTTGACAATAAATACTCTGTTGCCCTCCTTGGCCATGACAGTACCAGCGATCCACTTGGGACCCTGACCATAATTCAGAACAAATACAGGACCATTTACAGACATATCGTGTGACACAGCTGCGCGATCGTGATACCCTTGCTGACTTTGTCTTCTATATTCAACGTGATTATTCAAGTCAGGGTGTACAAGAGATAGTTTGGTCTTAAGACCTCTCTTCATCATTAGTTCAGCAGGTGAGACCCCTGTAAGCGTGTGTGGTCTTTTCCTGTAACTAAACAGTATGCATGACAGACGGGTCTGCAATGACCCTTGGGTTACTCGCTTCATACTCTGATTTATGATTTGGACAGCACATTCTGCTTGCCCATTGGATGCAGGTTTGAACAGTGCTGACCTTACATGTTTGATACCATTGAGTTTCATGAACTCTTGAAACTCCTGACTGGTGAAGCACGGTCCGTTGTCGCTAACAACGATGTCAGGCAGACCATGTGTCGCGAACATGACACTGAGATTCTCAATGGTAGCTGTGGATGTGCTGGATGACATGATTATACACTCTATCCACTTCGAATATGCATCCACCACAACTAAAAACATCTTCCCCAGGAAGGGACCTGCAAAGTCTATGTGGATCCTGGATCATGGTTTGGACGGCCATGACCATAGGCTCAGCGACGATTCCGCTGGTGCTTTGCTGAGTTGCATGCAAGTGTTGCACTGATGCACACATGATTCCAGAGTCAATTCCCGGCCACCATACATGAGACCTGGCAGTGGCTTTCATCATTACAATGCCAGGATGTGTGCTATGTAGCTCAGGTACAAATTTCTCTCTCCCTTTCTTGGGCATAACAAAACGATTGCCCACAGTATACAATCCAACTGAATAGACAGTTTGTCTTTGCGCCGAATGTAAGGTTTGGTCTCCTCGCACATTTGCTTGGGTATGGCAGACCAATCATCTTTGAGAATGCAACTCTTCACCACTGATAAAATCGCGTCCTGGCTGTTCCAGGTCTTAACTTGTTGAGCAGTGACAGGGGTTCCTTCACTCTCAAAAGCATCCATAACTAACAATAGGTCCGCCGGTTGTGGCGTTTCCACCTCCGGTGTGGGCATCGGCAGACGGCTCAAAGCATCGGCACAATTCTCGAAGCCAGGTCTATGGCGAATGACATAATCATAAGCGGATAATGTCAGTGCCCGCCTCTGGATGTGGGATGAAGCATTGGTATTGATATCTTTGTTTTCAGAGAACGGTGAAATGAGCAGCTTGTGATCTGTCTCCAGTTCAAACCAAAGACCAAACAGGTACTGATGCATCTTTTTAACCCCATACACACAGGCTAGTGCTTCTTTCACTACCATGCTGTAGGCTCTTTCCGCTTTAGACAAACTTTTTGAAGCACACGCGACTGGTTGAAGTTTACCCGACTCTTTAGCTTGTTGGGGTACGCAACCAGTTCCATACGACGAAGCATCACAGGCTAATACTAAACATTTACATGGGTCATAATATACCAGCAGCTTGTTAGAGCAAAGCAGATTAGTGGCTTTCTCAAAAGCTCTGTCTTGAGATGCACCCAACACCCAGTTGTCGCCTTTTCTTAGCAGCATGTGCAGTGGTTCTAATAAGGTGCTCAATTTAGGTAGGAAGTTACTGAAGTAGTTATGTAGATCCAGGAACGAACGCAGCTCCATCACATTCTGCGGCTTGGGTATATTCTTTATGGCCATGGTTTTTGCGTTGGTAGGCCAGATGCCGTCAGCAGCAATTTTCCTCCCCAGGAATTCAACCTCTGGTGCCATGAAGACGCACTTCGAGCATTTCAGTCTGAGTCCCACTTTGACCAGACGATGTAGAACCTCTTCCAGGTTGTTCAGATGTTCCTCGGAGTCACGACCGCTGATCAGGGTGTCATCTTGGAACACGACGGTTCTGGGAACGGACTTCAGTAGATTCTCCATGTTCCTCTGAAATATTGCTGCAGCCGAGCGAATTCCAAAAGGGCACCTGTGATAAATAAACAGTCCTTTATGCGTGTTAATGCATGTAAGTCTCTTCGATTTCGACCTTCTCCCTCATTAAATACGGAACTGCCCGAGCTTTATGATGGACGAGTCTTGCATCCAAGTCGACATGGATCTGCATCTTGGCTCCCGTGTATTGCGTTCCTAACACGGATGAGACTGCACACAGGGAGGTTAAAGTAACAGTGACCTCAGTCTTTAGTTACACTCCAGAGTGAGGAACAGGCTTTAGAGGCTGACTTATATACAGTGCTCCCAAGGGATGCTGGGATCCCTTGAGACTTAAGAGGATGCACTCCCTGGTGGCGGAACATGGGAGTGCATGCTTTACAGATACACAACATCACTCCCTCCCAAAGTCAAAGTGAAAACTATTTACAAGGTGAGGCAGTCGGGAGCCTTTCTTTCCATGGTGGACCGCCTCGGTACAAATGTCTGTTCTGGTGTGTTGGCTGTGCCCTCGTTGGGCTGGCGTGTTGTTGGCCCTGCAGGGCTGTTGGGTGAGCCTGGCCTTGCTGGGCTGTTGGGCGTGATGGGTTTGATTTCCTGGTCTGGGGTGGTGTCGTTGATCCTTGGGTGTGTGTTGTGGGCTCGAAAAAGTTGGTGTCTGCTGTGGGTTGTTCAGGGCACTCTGTGAATCGCAGCCTCGTTTGGTCCAGGTGCTTTCTGCAAATTTGTGCATTGTCTGGTTTGACTACAATCACCCTACTCCCTTTTTTAGCTATCGCCGTGCCCGCGATCCACTGGGACCATGTCCATAGTTTAGCACATACACAGGGTCATTCAGATCAATTTCCCGTGACACATCGTTTACATTTTATTGCTGTCGCCTGCTCTCTACCTGATCATGCAGGTTGGGGTGAACCAGCGAGAGTCTGTTTTTAAGTGTCCTTTTCATGAGTAGCTCAGCCGGGTGCACCCCTGTGAGCAAGTGGGTAGCTGAGCAGTACTCAGGACAGGTGGGTTTGGAGTGAGCCTTCTGTGACTCGTTTAAGGCTCTGTTTGATTGTTTGTACTGTCTGCTCTGCCTGCCCATTGGAGGCTGGTTTAAACGGGGCCGAGGTGACATGTTTGATCCCATTGCGGGTCATGAATTCTTTAAATTCGGCACTGGTGAAACATGGCCCGTTGTCACTGACCAGTATGTCAGGCAGGCCGTGGTTGGTAAACATGGCCCTCAGGCTTTCAATGGTGGCGGTGGCGGTGCTTTCCAACATTATTTCACATTCAATCCATTTTGAAAAAGCATCCACCACCACCAGGAACATTTTACCGAGAAACAGGCCCACATAGTCGTCATGGATCCTCGACCATGGTCTGGAGGGCCAGGACCACAAACTTAGTGGTGCCTCTTTGGGTGCGTTGTTCAACTGAGCACACATGCTGCATTGCCGTACACAGGACTCTAAGTCAGAGTCGATACCGGGCCACCACACGTGGGATCTGGCTATCGCTTTCATCATTACTTTACCCGGGTGTGTGCTGTGGAGATCCGAGATGAACGTCTCCCTGCCGTTTTTGGGTAGCATTACGCGGTTACCCCACAACAGGCAGTCTGCTTGAATGGACAGCTCGTCCTTTCGCCGCTGGAATGGCTTGATTAGCTCTTGCATTTCAACGGGGATGCTGGCCCAGCTCCCATGCAGTACACAGTTTTTTACTAGGGACAGCAGAGGATCTTGGCTGGTCTAAGTCCTAATCTGGCAGGCCGTGACAGGTGATTTATCATTTTCAAAGCTTCCATGACCATCAACAAGTCTGCGGGCTGCGCCATCATCAACAAGTTTGCAGGCTGCGCCATTTCCACTCCCGTGGTGGGCAATGGTAGCCGACTGAGAGCATCCGCACAGTTCTCGGTGCCTGGCCTGTGGCGGATGGTATAGTTATACGCTGATAGCGCAAGTGCCCACCGTTGTATGTGGGCTGAGGCATGAGTATTTATCCCCTTGTTTTCAATGAACAGGGATGTGAGGGGCTTGTGATCGGTTTCCAGCTCAAATTTGAGGCCAAACAGGTGCTGATGCATTTTCTTTACCCTGAACACACACACTAATACCTCTTTCTCAATCATGCTGTCGGCCCTCTCGGCCTTAGACAAGCTCCTGGAGGCATAGGCGACAGGTTGCAACTTCCCCGCAACGTTAGCTTGCTGTAATACACACCCGACTCCGTACGACGATGCATCACATGCTAGCACAAGTCTTTTACACGGGTTATACAATACAAGCAGCTTGTTGGAGCATAAAATGTTTCTGGCTTTCTCAAAAGCAATTACTTGTTTTTTTCCCCATACCCAGTTCTCACCTTTACGCAATAACACATGTAGGGGCTCTAAGAGGGTGCTTAACCCCGGTCGGAAGTTACCAAAATAGTTGAGGAGTCCCAGGAACGACCGCAGCTCCGTGACATTCTGTGGCCTGGGAGCGTTCCTGATAGCCTCTGTCTTGGTGTCTGGGCCAAATGCCGTCCGCTGCGATCTTTCTTCCCAAAAAACTCCACTTCTGTTGCCATGAAGACGCATTTCGATCTCTTCAGCCGCAGCCCTACGCGATCCAGTCGCTGGAGGACCTCCTCCAGGTTTTGTAGGTGCTCCACGGTGTTCCGACCCGTGACCAATATGTCGTCCTGAAAAACCACCGTGCGTGGTACCTACTCGAGTAGACTCTCCATGTTTCTCTGGAAGATCGCTGCAGCCGACCGAATTCCAAACGGGCATCTGCTGTAGATGAACAGTCCCTTGTGCGTGTTGATGCAGGTGAGGCCATTTGAAGACTCCTCCAGCTCCTGCGTCATGTAGGCCGAAGTCAGGTCGAGCTTGGTGAATGTCTTGCCTCCTGCCAGCGTTGCAAATAGGTTGTCTGCCTTAGGTAGCGGGTATTGGTCCTGTAGCGGGAAACAATTAATAGTTACTTTATAATCGCCGCAAATCCTGATCGTGCCATCACTTTTGAGTACTGGAACAATCGGGCTGTCCCACTCGCTGAATTCCACTGGAGAGATGATGCCCTCAAGTTGCAACCTGTCCATCTCGATTTCCACTTTCTCCCTCATCATGTGAGGTACCGCTCGCACCTTGTGGTGAATGGGTCGTGCCTCTGGGACCAAGTGGATCCGCACCTTCGCCCCGGAAAAGTTTCCAATGCCTGGCTCAAAAAGGGAAGGAAATTTGTTAAGAACCTGGGTACATGAGGCATCATTGACATGTGATAGCGCTCAGATGTCATCCCAGTTCCAGCGGATTTTGCCCAGCCAGCTCCTTCCAAGCAGTGTGGGACTATCGCCCGGGACAATCCAGAGTGGCAGTTCATGCACCGTGCCCTTGTAGGTGACCTTGACCATGGTGCTGCCCAGGACAGTGAAGAGCTCTTTGGTGTACATTCTCAGTTTCGTGTGGATAGGGCTCAGGGCTGGTTTGAGTGCCATGTTGCACCACAGTCTCTCAAATATCATTTTGCTCATGATAGATTGGCTAGCGCCAGTGTCCAGTTCCATGGATATGGGTAAGCCATTCAATTTTACGTTTAGCATTACAGGTGGGCATTTTATCAAAGATGTGTGCACCCCGTGTACTTCAGCATCTGCCTCCTCTCTCTGAGGCTCGAAATTGCTTTGATCCACCATGGACCGATCTTCCTCTGATACATGGTGGTTAGCAGGTTTTTCAGAGCTTGCAGCTCGTCTGCAATTTCGTTGGAGGTGCCCCATTGTTCCACAGCTCTTGCAAACATACCCTTTGAAGCAGCATAAATTGGCTGAATGGAAGCCTCCACAACGCCAACAAGGTGTGAATTGCCTCTGAGTCATCTGGTTCACGTGAGGCCTGCTGGCAGTTGCAGACTCGTGGTTTCTGCCCTGTACATTTCTGCTCGCAAACACAGTTCCAGTTAATTTATGAACATTGCTAGCACTTGTGTGCTGAGAGATTTGTTTGGTTTTATCACTGGTGGACATAAACACCTGTGCTATCGCAATGGCCTTACTGAGGGTCGGTGTCTCTACAGTCAAAAGTTTCCGTAGGATGGTCTCGTGGCCATTGCCCAGTACAAAAAAGTCTCTAAGCATTTCCTCCAGGTAGCCATCAAACTCACATTGTCCTGCAAGGCGCCTTACCTCGGCGACGTAGCTCGCCACTTCCTGACCTTCAGATCGCTGGCACGTGTAGAACCGATACATCACCATCAGCAAGCTCTCCCTTGGGTTAAGATGCTCGTGAAACAGTGTACACAGCTCTTCATACGACTTATCTGTGGGTTTCACCTGAGCCAGAAGATTCTTCATGAGGCTGTAGGTCGGTGCCCCGCAGACTGTGAGGAGTACCGCTCTCCTTTTTGCACGCTTGCTTCTCCGTCCAGCTCGTTGGCTACAAAGTACTGGTCTAGCCATTCGACATAGGCTTCTCAGTCCTCACCCTCCTAGAACTTCTCCAGGATGCCCACAGTTTGCTGCATCTTTGCGTTGGATTTGTATACTTGTCGCCAGTTATTGTGTTCCTCACACAGATGAGACTGCACACAGGGAGGTTCAAGTAACAGTGACCTCAGTCTTGGGACTTCGGGGGATGCACTCCTTGGTGGCGGAACATGGGAGTGCATGCTTTACAGATACACAACACTGTGAAGTTGCCGATGCCTGGTTCGAACAGCGAGGGGAACTTGTTCAGTACTTGGGCACATGTATCTTTCTCCAATGACAACGCCTTGATGTCGTTCCAATCGCATCTGATTTTTTCAAGCCAGTTCCTGACGAACAGCATTGGGCCATTGCCTGGACAATCCATAGCAGTAATTCATGAACCGCAACATCATACGGCACTTTAATTGTGGCACTGCCAATCACCGTTATGAGTTCTTTGGTATATGTGCGCAACTTGGCATTGACTGGACTCAGCTTGGGCCTCATAGTCTTAGTATCCCATAGCTTATCGAATGCCCTCTGGCTCATTATCGATTGACTCGCCCCTGTGTCCAGTTCCATCGATACCGGCACCCCATTAAATTTCACGTTGATCATTATCGGTTTTCTCTTAGTTAGGAACGAGTACAGTCCATACACTTCCTCCTCTGGGATCTCGGATTGCATATCCGGACCCGCGCTAGTCTGACCATCATCCTCCACGTGGTGTGTCGCAGCACGCTTGCTCATCTGCGGACACTTGCGCTGGAGATGCCCCACTCTCACACAGCCTTTGCAACTATATTGATAAAATCAGCACTGCTGATGCAGGTGATTTCCCCCACAACGCCAACATGGAGAAATCGGATGCATTCCCGCTGGCAGACTTTAGGCTGCCACAGGTTTTTCGTACGTAGTCGGGTAGGCTCTGCCCTGTGCCGCTCTGCTGATTGCCGAATCAATCATATTTAAGTACTTGCCAAGTTTTGATTTTTCACTGATATCTGCTTTAGACTTCTATCCATTGTCATACATGACTGAGTGATTATGATGGCCTTGTTCAAGTCCAATGTCTCCACCGCCAGTAGTTTCCGCAGGATCACCTCATGGTTGATGCCGATTATAAAGAAGTGCCAACACAGCCCGAACTTACACGGTCCCGCTAGACGTCTCAGGTTGGCAATGAATTCAGCCGCATTCTGGCCCTCTGAACGAACATGCGTGTAAAATCTGCATTTCGAAATGATGATGCCTTCATCTGGTTTAAGGTGGTCCTGTACTAATGTGCACAATTCTTCATACATCTTCTCTGTTGGACTCACAGGCAGGAGTAGATTGCTTATCAGACCATAAATTTTTGGACCGCACACCGTGAGGAACACCGCCCGGTGCTGATCTGCGTCGCCGACCTCCTCCATTTTGTTGGCCACGAAGAACTGGCTCAAACAGCTCACAAAGTCTGCCCAATCTTCTCCTTCTACAAATCACTCCAATTTGCTCTTTTTGCATTCAAAGATTCTTAATGCCTCGTCACCAAATCTTGTGTATGCAATAACTGTTAGATTGAGTACTGTTTAACTCCAAGAGGTATGACCTTGGCTCAGCTTTATTAAGGCCAAAATGACTAATATACAAAATGGCTGGCCTTTTATACTTGGGCTGCACCTGGCCTCCAACAATGATGCCATCTAGTGGCTAGTGATCCCAAAAGTACATACATGACATCCATCTATGAACAAAAAGGGTCCAAAGACGTCAATCTGCAGTGTTTGATAAGAACTGTAAATGTGCATGAGCTGCAATTTAGGTTATTGATGCATTCTGATGACAGCTAATTCAAAGCAAACAGCCGTCCTGATTTAGATTAAATATTTGAATTAATATGATATATTGATTCCAACACAATTTCTGTAGCCACCTTGTATGTAAGCCAATATTGCATAATCTCAATTTTGTAGGGTTTTTTTTACTTTTTAAACTTGAAATATAGATAAAATATTTCAGGTTTCATCACAGAAACTGAGATGTTTCAAGAATAACAATAACATATCTTGCAACTCATTATACAGTTGGGATTATTTTTATGAGGGCAGCATCCAAATCAACTGTAGAGAGTAAACTGTGGAATTCCCTCCTTAAACCTCTCCATAAAAACATAAGAAATAGGAGCAGGAGTAGGCCATTTGGCCCAACGAGCCTGCCATTTAATAAGATCATGGCTGATCTGATCATGCCCACTCCCATAACCCTTTATTCCCTTACCGCTCAGAAATCTGTCGATCTCCACCTTAAATGCATTCAATGACCCAGCCTCCACAACTCTCTGGGGCAGAGAATTCCACAGATTTACAACCCTCTGAGAGAAGAATTTTCTCTTCAACTCAGTTTTAACTGGACGGCCCCTTATTCTGAGACTATGCCCCCTAGTTCTAGTTTCCCCTATGAGTGGAAATATCCTCACTGCATCCACTTTGTCAAGCCCTCTCAATAGCTTATAGGTTTCAATAAGATCACCTCTCATTCTTCTGAACTCCAATGAGTATAGGCCCAACCTACTCAACCTATCTTCATAAGTCAACCCCCTCATCTCCGGAATCAACCTAGTGAACCTTCTCTGAACTGCCTCCAATACAAGTATATCCTTTCTTAAATACGGAGACTAAAACTGTACGCTATACTCTAGGTGTGGCCTCGCCAATACCCTGTACAGTTGTAGCAGGAATTCTCTGCTTTTATACTCTATCCCCCTTGCAATAAAGGCCAACATTCCATTTATCTTCCTGATTACATGCTGTACCTGCATACTAACTTTTTGTGTTTCATGTAAAAGGACCCCCAGGTCCCTCTGTACTGCAGCACTTTGCAATTTTTCTCCATTTAAAAAATAATTTGCTTTTCTATTCTTTCTGCCAAAGTGGATAACCTCACATTATACTCCATCTGACAGCCTTTTGCCCAGTCGCTTAGCTTGTCTATATCCCTTTACATATTTTTTTGTGTCCTCCTCACAATTTGCTTTCCCACCCATCTTTGTATCGTCAGCAAACTTGGCTATATTACACTCGGTCCCTTCATCCAAGTCATTAATGTAGATTGTAAATAGTTGAGGCCCCAGCACCGATCCCTGCGGCACCCCTCTAATTACTGTTTGCCATCCGGAAAATGACCCATTTATCCCGACTCTCTGTTTTCTGTTAGTTAGCCAATCCTCTATCCATGCTAATATATTATCCCCTACCCCATGAACTTTTATCTTGTGCAGTAAACTTTTATGTGGCACCTTATCGAATGCCTTCTGGAAATCCAAATACATCACATCCACTGGTTCCCCCTAATCCATCCTGCTCATTACATTCCTCAAAGAACTCCAGCAAATTTGTCAAACATGACTTCCCCTTCATAAAACCATGCTGACTCTGCTTGATTGAATTATGCTTTTCCAAATGTCCTGCTACTGCTTCCTTAATAATGGACTCCAGCATTTTCCCAACTACAGATGTTAGGCTAACTGGTCTATAGTTTCCTGCTTTTTGCCTGCCTCCTTTTTTAAAGAGGGGCATTACATTTGCTGTTTTCCAATCCACTGGGACCTCCCCAGAATCAAAGGAATTTTGGTAAATTTCAACCAATGCATCCACTATCTCTGCAGCCACTTCTTTGAAGACCCTGGGGTATAAGCCATCAGGTCTAGGGGACTTGTCCACCTTTAGTCCTATTATTTGGCCGAGTACTACTTCTTTAGTGATAGTGATTGTTTTAAGTTCCTCCCTCGCTATAGCCCCTTGATTATCCACTATTGGGATGTTTTTAGTGTCCTCTACCCTGAAGACCGATACAAAACATTTATTCAAAGTCTCTGTCATTTCTCTGTTCGCCATTATTAATTCCCCAGTCTCATCCTCTAAGGGACCTACATTTACTTTAGCCACTCTTTTCCTTTTAATATACCTGTAGAAACTCTTACTATCTGTTTTTATATTTCGTGCTCGTTTATTTTCATAATCTATCTTCCCTTTCCTTATTATTTTTTTAGTCGTTCTTTGTTGGCTTTTAAATATTTCCCAATCCTCTGTCCTCCCACTAGTTTTGGCGACTTTGTATGCCGTTGTTTTCAATTTGATACCATCCCTTATTTCCTTTGTTAGCCATGGATGATTATTCCTTCTCTTACAGTCCTTCCTTCTCATCGGAATATATTTTTGTTGAGAGTTGTGAAATATCTCCTTAAATGTCTGCCACTGCTCATCAACTGTCCCATACTTTAATCTATTTTCCCAGTCCACTTTAGTCAACTCTGGCCTCATACCTTTGTAGTCTCCTTTATTTAAGCTGAGTGTTTGAGCCTAATCCTGTTATATTCTAGCAAGCGCTTTCCAGCAGACATAACTGGATAGCTATCAGCTGCAGAAACCCTAGCTTACAGTCCTTTTGTCTACTCCATTGGTTCTGAGGCTAATTGTAATGACCTTATGACCACTCCATCTGAGATCAGCTAGTTCAGCACAGACCAGACATTGAACCTGGGGCCTGCATGACTTAGTTCCACCTTAGAGTGCAAACTTGGTCACTAATCCTTAAAGCCAAAATGCTGAAAGATAATGCCCATCATTAAAATTCTTATCTAGCCCCATGTCTTATACAGTATTATGCTGACCTAATGGTAGATTCCTCTGACAAGAATAGTGTATCTAAAATGGGCTTCATTAAGGTATACCTCTGACCAAATGTTACTCCTTTTTCATAAAGAAACAATTAATATGGCTATATCTCTGCACCTTTCCATGTCACCGAACTGTCGGAAATTCTACGTATTGGCGGAACATCCCAATTATCAATTGTACTTCTCACACAATCCTCTATGAATGAATAAGTAAGTCTCTGTACTAGACAGCTATAAAAGAATATTAAATCAACAGATTTTACATTGAAAAATATGCACATTTCTGCTCTATCAGGTCCCTGGAGTTCAACAAGCTATTAAAAATAAATGCCATCTATAGAACAATCTTCTCTATCCAAATAATAGCTCCAATTTTATCTTTAGATATCTCGGGCTCCCCTACAGGCACATTTGAATGTTATTGTTTAAAGCAATTTCATGTAATTTATTTCCATCTTATATTTTCGAAGAATAGTCTAATATTTTACCAGAATCTACCTATTAGTTTAGTCCACAAGATTTATTTTTGGTCTCATTGTAGAGGCATTGAGACTGCTGACACACAAGAGTGGATTTCATAGCATCTTGTGAGATCTGTTCATTAAATATTATTCTTGCATTTAATATGCAGATTGAACATTGTGCAGGGAACATAATTTCCATGTTGGATATTCAGCACTGCAACACACTTAAACATTTGCTGCTGTACCTTTTTAAAAAGGAAAACTGATGAGCCAAACCTGGAACAAAACACACAAATGATCAAGGAAGAGCAAGTAACCAGGGCAGAATGAAGTTTACTCCCTTTACAGAGGGGGCACTGCAAGTGACGCTGTGATAAGTGTAGCAAAACAAGGTTGTCATATTTGCATCTGAGAGACACCCTACTCAGAAATCTGCAGCAAGATATATGTGGAAAAAAATCACTGTCCAGATCACTGCTTTTAGTGATTTGTGTCGATGGACATTAAAAACCCATTTCTCCTCAGTAGCCCCTTCCTAGTTTTTCACCATTAAGAAAATATTGCAATTTATAGTTCTCGCATCCAAAGTTGAAGACCTGATACTTCCCCACATTGAATTCCATCTATCATAGTTTTTCCCACTCACTTCGTTTGTCTAAGTTCCTTTGTAATTTACTATTGCCATTTATGCAATTTACTATGCCTCCTAATGTAGTCATCTGCAGACTTGAATATAAAACTCCCCACCAATGTTCCCTGTGAGCTGCACTTTGTTCTGCACGGCCTGCTTCTTTTAATGGACGGTCCCTTTAAATTTCTGCTCGCGTGTGGTTTTTACAATAGAAAAGCCAGTGAGTGGCCTGCGCAGGACCTTTCCCATTACTGCATGGTTGGGCAGCTTAGAGGAAACATTGCTCCCTACTCCTTCATCCAAGTTATTTAATATACATGGTGAACAGCTGAGACCCCAGTACAGATCCCTGTGGATTACCACTTATCAAATCCTCATAATCATAGAATGTTCACTTTATTCCTATTCTGTCTCCTATCATCCAACCAGTTACCAACCCATGGGCTAGAATCTCCGCTTTCTTTGTCTGCTTAATGCCACTTAATGCCCATTTAACCACTGAAATGATGTATAACGCCCAGATATCGCCCATTTTTGCACAAAATGGAAACTGACGGGCTTTTTTAGGAGACTTATCGCCAAGCGTTATTTTCCCCATGTGCTCAACGCCAAGAAAAAATATTACCGCCCGCCCACTTTTTTGGGGCAGAATGAGCAGAATGGGTGATTTCAACGGCCATAGTATCGCCTAGCATTACTTTCCTCACGAACATAATGCCGGGATTCAATAATAACGCCCGGAGAATGTTTTTTTGTCGTAAAGAGAATATTTACCCAAACTAACGGCCATGGAGATCACCCACCATCAATTTCACCACCTCGCACACATATCGCCCAGAATATCGCCTGCTCTAAAAACTGCCCACAAAAAGTGGAACTAACCGGGACGGACGCCAGCGGTGTGGCTGGCATTTGTTAAATCCCACTCTTACGTGAGGAGCTGATATCGGAAAGATTTGCTTGAAAGAGCGCTGATGTGAGTGACAACGCTGACACACTGCTGTGTGTGTGCAGCTCAGACATCAATGGTGCCCATCACCTTGGTGCCAGTTAAAGTTTACCGTTGATTGATGTAAAGTTGTATTTAACCCTTTCACGGTAAGGAATCACCAGTGTGTAACGGTCCAGCTATCTGAGACAATGCGCAACAAGGTTATGTTCAATAACAAAAGTTTAATACCAACATTGGTCTGAAATCATAAGTAACACAGCCAATAATGCCCAACCCCCGCCCACATCTCACTTTTTCCACCATTGACATAAATCACATGTTCAACATGTCCAGCAACACAGAATACAAAGGCAAAGCAGCAGCGTGGTCCCCAGCCCCCATACATTGCAACAAATTGCATACACCCAGATGACAATATAACACAGCCATCACCTGCGGACATGTACCTTACTTTCCTTCCCCCCTCTCTTTCTTCTCCCCACCTCTATCCCTTCCCCTCCTTGCTCCACGGCGTCTGGCCGAGGAGCTCCTCAGGTGGTGCCTCATTGGGAGGAAGTGGAGGTTCTTGCCCCATGTCTCTAGGTTACATTCAATTCTACCTCCACTTGGAGCTTATTGCCAAAAAATGGCGTTATTTCCGGCATGGGCAGTAAAAAAGAGTTTTCAGATCGCGGACTTCTTGTCCATTCTCAAAACACCTAGTTTACATTTTTGAAAATGGGCGTTACCACGAGCGATAGCAAATGGACGGTAGCGTTAAATTTTTTTGACCTTCTGCCGTAAAGTGTGGCCGTCCTTAGCAACAGCATGGCAACGTTGGATTCCCGCGATTCAGGAGGTCAAGGATCACCATGACATGCGCAGAAGAGGAGACAGAGAGAGAGCGAGCTCAGAGGGACTGAAGGCATGGCTGGGTGTGGTGTGGCTGCTTTGGGAGGAAGGAGGGAGACTTTAGAGCTTCACAGCAAGTAGGCAAACAAAAATTAGCTGTTAACAGCCACATATTTGATCGAATTTGCCCTATAATGGAGGGAGAGGAGGAGGCATCACAGCATGCTGTGGAGACTGACGCTGGAGAAAGCAGTGAGGTGGGAGAGGAGCACATTGGAGGCCGCAAAAGAGCCAGGAGGTTCTCGGACAAGGCAAATGCCACCCTCCTGCAGGAGGTCGAGTCACGCTTGGGTGATTTGACACAGGGAGGACGTGGGAAGCCCACCCCAAAGGCCTACCAGAGGATATGGACCGAGATAGCAGAGGTGGTCTCGTCGGCGACCAACAGGGTGCGTGAGGGCAACCAATGCCGCAAACGATGGAACGACCTTGTGGGATCCGCAAGAGTAAGTATTACATTGATTTACATGTACTTATGTATTTATATAATTTGATTTGTAACAGTCATGAGTGACTATCAGCAGATGTGAGGTCTTCCACTTTTACCGGGAATGTTTTACTCAAAGCCTGCGGTCACGGTGTACATCTTTAGGTAAAGAGTGATAATAATCATAATAATCATGATTACATCTGTCGATTATGTGTTGTATTAGTGTCTGTGACAGTACCTAGCAATAATATCATGCAATGATTTCATGCCACGTCGTCCTGTCACCTTTTACAGAAGAAGCTTTCGATGATGAGGTCCATGCAGAGGCGAATGGCTGGCGGGGCTCACCAGTCCCCAGCGACATCATTGACATGGAGGAGCGAGTGCTGGCAGTCGTGGGGAAGCACTCCCGGACAGCCACGGACATATCTACAGATCCTGAAGTGATGCCACATGAGTAAAGTTTACACCATTGCGTGATGTAAATTCAATAGATGCCACACCAACTCATATCCGACCAATCATATGTGACAGATGATTTCTAAAAGTGTCATAGAATTAATGCTGGCCTAATGAAAATCATTGCAATCCACAATGTGTTGATAGTCATGAAATGTAATGTCTGTGATGATTTTGAGAGCGGTGGTGTTTTTGTTGTGCATATGCTGTGTGTAGCGCTGGACTCACTTTGTCACCCTAGCACCCCCTTCTCCTCTAATAACCTCATTTGTGTCTTGCAGCTCAGCCAGCAGCGCGGCCCCAGGCAAGGCCACAGAGGCCAGAAGGTGGGGGCGCGGTACAGGAGTCGGTGGACGATCCTACTACATCTGGTGCTGAGGAGCTCCGATTGTCGTCCGTCAATCCGCTGGGTCTGTTCTCGACGGATGAGAGCGCGAACTTCGAAGAATCTGCATCGCCACACTCCAGAACCCATTCCACCCCAAGGCCATCTATTGGTCCTCTGGTCATTCCCGCCTCCACTCTGGAGGTGCTGGCCCCAAGCACCTCGCCACAGGGCACCCCATTTGTCTCCAGGACGGCGCCGACTCTGTGGAGGCCTTGTGGATGCAGCAGGTCTGTTCTACGAGCGCAACATGACAGCGGAGAGATGGTTCAGTTGTCCAGGAGGACTGTAGACATTGGTGACCAACTCATTGAAGCTTTAGGGGGCATATCCCGACACCTGGCCACTATGTCCGAGTACATTCCACGCATGGCGGAATCCCTGGATGCGATAGCCAGGAACACTGCTGCCACAGCCCTCCCAGTGGTCCCAGAGCGCGGCACTCCACCCCTAGGTTCCGCACCACCACTGCGAACGACAGATGCGAGCAAGGACCAAGATCCTGCTTCTGCATCAGAGAATGTTGCCCCCTTGGCACCCCTCGCTCCTGTACCCATCCAAGCAAAGCATCTGCCTTCATCCCCCCCAATGAGGCACCACCTGAGGAGCTCCTTGGCCAGGCGCCATGGAGCGAGGAGGGGAAGGGATAGAGGAGGGGAGAAGAAAGAGAGGGGGAGAGGAAAGTGAGGTGCATGTGCGCAGGTAATGGCTGTGTTATATTGTTATCTGGGTGTATGCAATTTGTTGCAATGTATGGGGGCCAGGAACCACACTCCTGCTTTGCCTTTGTATTCTGCGTTGCTGGACATGTTGACCATGTGGTTTATGTCAATGGTGGAAAAAGTGAGATGTGGGCGGGGTTTGGGTGTTATTGGCTGTGTTACTTATGATTTTAGACCAATGTTGGTATTAAACTTTTGTTATTGAACATAACCTTGTTGAGCATTGTCTCAGATAGCTGGACCGTTACATACTGATGATCCCTTACCGTGAAAGAGTTAAATACAACTTTACATCAATCAACGTAAACTTTAACTGGCACCAAGGTGATGGATACAATTGATGTTTGAGCTGCACACACACACAGCAGTGTGTCAGCGTTGTCACTCACATCAGCGCTCTTTCAGGCAAATCTTTCCGATATCAGTTCCTCATGTAAGAGTGGGATTTAACAAATGCCAGCCACACCGCTGGCGTCCGTCCCGGTTAGTTCCACTTTTTGTGGGCGGTTTTTTGAGCGGGCGATATTCTGGGCGATATGTGTGCGAGGTGATGAAATTGATGGTGGGCGATCTCCATGACCGCTAGTTTGGGTAAATATGCTCTTTACGACAAAAAACAGTCGCCAGGCGTTATTATTGAATCTCGGCGTTATGTCCATGAGGAAAGTAACGTTGGGTGATAATATGGGCATAGATTTTGCCCATTCTGCTGATTCTACCCAAATAAAGTGGGCGGGTGGTAATATTTTTTCTCGCCGTTAAACACAAGGGCGATAAGTCTCCTAAAAAAGCCCGTCAGTTTCCATTTTGTGCAAAAATGGGTGATATCTGGGCGTTATACGTAATTTCAGTGGTTAAATGGGCATTAAGTGGGCGTTAAACAGGCAAAAAAAGTGGAGGTTCTAACCCTATGTATTTTATTTTTGATAATCTCTTGTGCAGAATCCTAGTGTGGAAATCATCAAGTCATGGGGAGTTGTCTAGCTTAAGTCCAATTATTTTCTCCATTACCATTAAAAATAAATTATATTGCAGGTTGAACCTCCCTTATCCAGAACTCCCTTTTCCGGAACCACCCCCTGTCCAGAACCATTCCCGGGCACCGGGTAGCGCATGCGCAGAACTCCAACGTGAACAAATTGAACAAATTGACGTCCTTCTTCGCTGCCGACTCCCGCAATCACTGGCCTGACCCCGCGATTTACCGCCACCCACCCCCCCACCTCCATGATCTCTCTGCCACACTCCAAGCCCCAAGCCAGCCAGCCCCAATATCCCCATGCTCAGTACTTGTACCATCCAATTTAACATGACTACCCCACATCCGGAAAAATCCCTTATCCAGAACAGGCCAGGTCCCGAGGGTTTCGGATAAGGGAGGTTCAACCTGTACATCCACTAAATCCCTTCCCTTGACTTATTTTTAGATTCCCTTGTACTGCTGTCCTATTTCTCCACTAAAATGATTTCTTGGGTAAGGTAGTAGAGATCTATCAGTGCCCCTGGAACCACACCCCAGGAAGAGTCAGCATTTTCAGCAGAGAATGGAAGAAATTTGCAAGAAAATTGAAATTGGGTTGAATTTAGACTAAAGTCCCAGAAATAGAAAGAGAGTTAACATACTGCCCTTTCCCAAAATTGGTTACTGATAACAATATAACATTTATTCTTATATAAGATGCCATTACATGAAATTAGATGAGTTTGTCTTAAAGGACCGTGCCCTAATCTTTGAACTATCCAGTACTCCATTGTTTTTACATGTTTTTAAAAATATTAGTGACAATTACCATAGTTACTCATGTCATCAAATATACTTGGTTTGCATCAATGTTGCCATGTAGTCCCTTGGAGGATTGATTGTGTTGGTTGGTTAGTTTCAGTCCCACAGTTTACTGTATTGATTGATGGCTGTGACATTGTCATGACAACGTTCCTTCTTTTGCAGGTAATTGTCTACAATGCATGGATTGGTCTGGAAAAGCTGTTAGACTATCAATCTGTTACATGACCACCAACAGAAAGTAAATAGTATTTGTGAAAATCCTATTTCATTGATATTAGCTCATTAGCCTATGAGCAATATAATACAGTCAATGTTATTGGTAAGGCTAAAAGCTATTGTTTACTGACGAGTAACATGGACAAATTAATAGTATAGCTCTCCATATTACAACAACAAATTACTAAAAAATAGAAAACTGTTGTTATCTTGTTTATTGATACAAGCAATACATGTACTGAAAATGTACTACCTGAAATGCAGAGTGTTGACTTTTGAAATAATTGCACCCATCTAATCCTACTGGAGGAATCCTGTACTGAAAAATAAATCCCAAAATGTGCAGATCAAATGTGTGATGATTAACTGTTGCATCAGAATTTAAAAAGAGTATGTGCAATCACAGTGAGGATGTATCGTATTGCTGCATATGTACTGAACAACATCACACAGGTTGTTACAACATCTTCAGAAAGGACAGGAACTCTGTACCACAGAGGGAATTATGCACATTATTTTACATTATTACTGTTTTAAATACCAATATGCATTGATGGACTCAGTTGAACAAAACCCAATTATTTTCATGTTATGAAAGTTTAGATTAGAATGCTCTGCCAATGGCGTCGTCCTGGTGTAGCACTGAACCAGAAGGTCTCGGCTTTGTTCCCCAGTCTGTGCTGAGTGAGCTGACCTCAGTTGGGATACTACAATTGCTTCAGTGTTCTGAACCAGAAAGGAGAAACACAGCCAGTGTTGCTTCCCCTGAAAGCTCTCCAGCTGAAACTTGTGCGCGTGTGGACTTTGGGTGAAGGTGCAAGGCCCTCCATGAATGAAAAGTTTGCTGACACACGTTATCTGGGATCACACAAGTCGCACATGAAGGAAAGTCACTTGCATCTTGGAGGACTACTAGTGCCAGGTGTCCTGAGGGAAACAATTGAAAATAAAAGTTTACAAGAATCTGGATTTGCACTAAATATCTGTGTTTTTTTTGTTTGCTTTTTAATTTATTTTTCAATACTTATCTCTTTGAACCTGTTGGGTGCAGTGCCAATCTGAATTTGAGAAAGCCTAACGCTTGAGTCAGACTATGCTGCAAATGTGTCATTATATGATAGTGTTTCACAAGAAAATATCTGTGGCTGAATCTGGCCTACTGAATCTGCTCTCTCAGTGCACATTTCAATTATTCATTTGTCATCCTGCCAGTGGTCCCCACAGGCCATGCAGAACATTTTATCCTGTCGGTGATGGATTATTTTATTATTCTTTAGACTCGATTCACTGGCGCTCTCAGTAAATCAGAAAGTAGGTGAACATTCCAACAGATGAGGGACATTGGATGCTCCACCTGCACAACTGGTAAGCTTCTACCAATAGAATACTTTTGAGGACATCACAGTCACCTGGGCAGTTAAAGGCTTTCCTATAATTTAACTCATTACATGTTCAGCTTTACCATGAAAGATATCTTCCAGCCCCTGTTGTCAGACAATTTGTGCATCATTGATATCTGAAATCAGCCATATTTTTGGTGATTTTTATGTTGTGCTCAGCTAGATGAGGGCTATCAGTGCTGGGAACTGTGGCATTCTTCTACTTTGGGCTCCTAATGTGAACATCAAGAGTCACTTTTATACTGACAGTTTTAATTTGGTTCTATGAGACTGGTGTCTGTAAACCAGTTCCCAACTGTTGCATTATCCCTGTTCTCATCAATTTAGCTTGCTTAACAAAAGACAGTTTTTTGCAGATCCACAATTTTGTAAATCTATAATATTCCTGGCTTGCTGCAGGCCAGATTGTTTATATTTAAGAGTACACCCAAGAGTGGCATTCACGAAGAGTACAGGAAAACCCATATCTGCTGTCAGCTGCCATTCTCTAATGTAACAGCCCCTTGCGTCCGATCAAGGGGGTCCATGATTATACCATTAAAACTTTTCAAAATGATCATTCTAATAAAAACTGTGATGGACTTAATGACTAGCATCATAAAAAACATTTTTTCTTGGTGCATTAAGCTTTAGGCAAACCTCTAATTGTAATGCATGCATCATGTCTGTTCTGCTGTGTCAGGACTGTAGTTAAATTTGTCTAAGTGGTCTGAGTCTTATAATTTAAAAAACAAATTACTAATAAAATTTACACGGCAATGGTTAGCCCACAGTTAGAGTACTGTGTGCAATTTTGGGTGGCCATTAATAAGAACATAAGAACATTATAGAAAGGATATTAAAGCCATGGAGAGTGTTAGTATAAATACGGTACAGGTATTGGGTATGAGAAAACAGTTATGAGGAGAAACTTGAGATATTGGGACTATTTTGAATGAAAAAGAAAAGGCTTTAAAAGAGGTTTTTAAAAATAAATTATGATTTATTAGGGAAATGTGGGAAAGAGAGAAATGTATAAGAGCCTGACATAATGCAAGATATGGTGCTATGGGAAGAGAGAAGGGCAACGGGATTTGGATTGCTCTAACAAAGATGGTAGAGCCACGAATGGCTCCATTTTGTGCAGTAAACTTCTATATTTCTACTTCAGGGACTGATATTCTTTTCCCCTCCCTGAAAGCGCTGATACTGATGAAGTGTAGCTTCATGGCATCAGCATTCCCACAGCTCTGACACGAGACAATGAGTGTTGTTAACCTATTTGACTGTGGGACAGCTGAGCCTGATGCTGTCCACCTCTTGATTAAACATGTGGGTTTTCTAGCCCTTGTCACTGGATGACAATCAGCAACATGGATCCTGCCTGATTTCCCCCTTCCAAGCCCAGGGACACCAAGTCCTGTTGTAGTGTTGCAATAGCTTCTCTTCCCACATCTGCATGGTTACCTCTGGAGTCCCATAAGGATCTATCATTGCCCCCCTCCTATTTACCTCATCTACCTCAACTCATCTGATGCTGAAACCTCATCCATGCCTTTGTTATCTCTAGACTTGACTATTCCAACACACTCGTGGCCGGCCTCCCACCTTCCACACTCCATAAATTGAGCTGTCCTTATCCTAACTGGCACCAAGTCCTATTCACCCATCACCCCTGTGCTTGCTGACCTACATTGGTGCTCAGTCCAGCAACGCTTCAATTTCAAATCATCCTTCTTTTCAATTCCCTCCATGGCCTCGTCCCTCCCTATCTCTGTAAGCTCCTTCAGCCCAATTTTTTTTGATAATGTGCCTGTAAAATGTGTGGGAAAGTATTTTGTTAAAAGTTGCATTACACTGTTTTTGTACCCTTTTTGCCATAAAACAAAATGGAATCCAGAACTTGCTAGAAACTTCTGCAACAGACAGTCTGTTTGCATAAACATGCTAACCCTGACTGGAACTGCTGATAGCTGATTAATAGCCACCAGACAACATTAAACTGTCTTGCTGAGATAAGTACCACCCATTGTGCTCCCCTGTATTATCAATTCACCCCCTAAGAGATACTCAAACTAGCAGCCATTATCTCTTGTACAGAACTCATCCATAATATGCAAGATGCCAAGTACCCAATCAACCACTATGGAAATCATAGGCCCAAATAACTGGCTGGGAAACTGGACAATCCTAAAACAATGAAAAGCCGGTAATAGCACATTATCACACCCGAATCGAGTCATTGCTGTCTGGCCCACCAAAATCACTTACAAAAGAGACATTTGAGAAAAATGTAAAGACAAGGATGTGATAATCATTAACTCTTTATCTGTTTTCGCTGATTGCAAAGGCAGAACCAATACACAGGATGGAACTATAACTTGTTTTTTTCTGTATAAATACTTTGTGAAACTGTATCATTTTGGGGAGTCATCGCTTAGCCTTTGACTGAGTGAGACTCTTCCTTACTGCAAGTAAAAATTAAAGGGACATCTACCAGAGCTGATTGTGTTAGAGTCGTATATTGTGAATTGAGATTTCGACAAGTGCCTTGGGACATTTTACTATGTTAAAGAAGTTAAATAAATGCAAGTTGTTGTTGTGGTTGTTGCTTCGTTCATTGCTCCAGCTAAATCCAAAGATCAACAGTAAACCGTTGCTGATTTGTAAGCCTCAGCACTACAAAAAGCAATGCATTTACCCACAAAATCAACTCTGCTTATTTGGTGTAAATAGGTTTTACATGACAGAAAAATTATTTAAACTTGTCAAATTTTAATTGTTTATTGTAAGTGTAAATATGGTCATAGTTGTTATTTGTAAACACAAAAAAGAGAAGGCTTTCTGAAGGCTTAAACATTTTGTGTCATTACTTTGCTTGACACGTTTGCAGAGTTTTTCATGTTAATAGCCTCACCTTTGCATGTCTAATGTAATAATTACTACATTAAATATGTAATGTTTAAATGATTTAAATATTATTTTGGCCAATGCCCCATTCATGAATTATATAATTCAGGTTTTCGGTTAACCTGATCTCCCACAAATCTTTCATGAAGGATTGCAGAAATTGTCACCTGTAACATTGCATTTATATAGCACCTTTTAATATTGAAAAATGTCTTACGGTGTTTCATGGAGGCATTCGGAAAATGGACAACAAGCCAAAAAGGAGGACTATGAGATGGGGTGAGGAGGTGAGTTTTAAGGAGGATCTTAAAGGAAGAAAGGGAGGTGAAGGAACTGTACGGTTTAAGGAGACAAATCAGATGTTGACAAGGGATTGAATCTTGCACTTTCTCGCTCTATACCTGAGGTGGAGACTCTATCTATTTCTGAAGATGTTTGCATAACTGTGAGAGCTCTTGACATAAGTAGAGGAGTGACTTGGAGGGATTATTAAGGCAAACGGTTAAAGGAAATTTAATTTACATACAGGGTATGTTTGTGTAAGGAAATATAGTGTAAGGAAATATAACATACCCGAAATGATCAAATGAATTGTTTTAGGAGGTCTGGAAAAAATTCAGACAGGCAGAAAAGCAGACAAAATCACTTTGTGCATCGAAATAAAACACACGCAAAAAGTTAACCTCACTAAATTTGCGTTAGAATAAAAACAAACTTCTTTTGGTGGGCACCCGACTAGAAAAAGTTAGCACGAGTAATGAGAAACTCGGTACCACTATTTTTGGCACTTCAATAATGGGGTTAATGCATTCAGTTGATTCTGATGTGTTGGAACCCTGTGCTTCCAATGCATTTTGGCTTAATTTCAACTGTGGCTCAGTGGGTAGCACTCTTGCCTTCTGAGTCAGGAGGTTGATGAGTTTCAAGTCCCACTCTAGAGACTTGAGCACAAAAATCTAGGCTGACACTCAACTGAGGGAATGCTACACTGTTGGAGGTGCTGTTTTTCGAATGAGATGTTAAACCGAGGCCCCATCTACTCTCTCAGGTGGATGTAACAGATCCCATGGTACAATTTTGAAGAAGAGCAGGGGAGTTATCCCCGGTGTCCTGGCCAATATTTATTCCTCAATCAACGTCACTAAAACAGATTATCTGGTAATTATCACATTGCTGTTTATGGGAGCTTGCTGTGTGCAAATTGGCTGCCGTGTTTCCTACATTACATCAGTGACTACACTTCAAAAAGTACTTCATTGGCTGTAAAGCTTTGGGATCGCTGGTGGTCGTGAAAGGTGCTATATAAATGCAAGTCTTTCTACGTAAGTAAAATGTTTAAAGAGCAAAAGCAAACCACTGTGGATGCTGGAAATCTGATATAAGAACAGAAAATGCTGAAAACACTCAGCTTCAGATAGCATCTGTGGAGACAAACAGAGTTAACTTTTCAGCTTCATGACCTTCCATCACAACTGGAATAAGTTAGAGATTTAACAGTTAGAATCAAGCACATAACCAGGGGAAAACATCTCTCTGATCTAAAGTTATTGTATTCAATGTTGAGGCTGGAAGGCTGTAAAGTCCAAAAGTGCCTAATGGGAAGATGAGATGCTGTCCCTCAAGCTTCATGAGTGATTAAAGAACACCCATGCATGTAACATTCAAACGAGCTTTTAGAAATGTGCGACTATATCTACAATCCTCTAGGGGTCACAGTCTACGCACCATTTACAAGGACGGCTGCAAGCAGACCAGCGTTAGGACACGGGGATGCCCTGTCCGGCTGAAATGACCACGAGCTCCCAGTTTGAAAGATCCAATCAGCTTTATCTCGAGGCGTGAATGAACGGCTGGATTAATAACGCAGCAGCTCGGGCTTACAAAAAAAAGTCACTCAAAGGATGTCCATTACAGGTTAGAGGCCGCGTGTGCGCGGCAGGGGCTTTGTCACCGGAGTAGCGAGCCCAGGGAACAGGAGCTGGAAATAGGGAGCCCAGGGAACAGGAGCTGGGACTAGAACGCCCAGGGAGCAGGAGCTGGGAATAGGGAGACCAGGGAACAGGAGCTGGGACTAGAACGCCCAGGGAGCAGGGGACAGGGAGCAGGAGCTGGGAATAGGGAGACCAGGGAACAGGAGCTGGGATTAGGGAGCAGAAGCTGGGAATAGGGAGCCCAGGAAACAGGAGCTGGGAATAGAGAGCCCAGGGAACAGGCGCTGGGAATAGGGAGCCTAGGGAACAGGAGCTGGGACTAGGGAGCCCAGGGAACAGGGGACCGGGAGCAGGAGCTGGGAATAGGAAGCAGGGGACCGGGAGCTCAGAGAAAAGGAGCTGGGAATAGGGAGCCCAGGGAGCAGAAGCTGGGAATAGGAAGCCCAGAGAACAGGAGTTGGGAGTCCAAGGAGCAGGGGGCCGGGAGCCCAGGGAGCAGGGGTTGGCAACAGGGAACAGAGAGCCCAAGGAGGTGGGGGCAGGCAACAGAGAACCCAGCGAGCAGGAGTTACCAGCGGGTAACCGTGCAGCAAAGTTCACTTTTTAAATAAAACAGTCAAAAGGCAGGGAAGATTTTTTGTTGTTGAAAAAAGCAAGCCAGCACCACACTATCCCCTCGGACTCCTGCCCGGTGAGTAACACACTGGAAGTGGATTGTGTATCTTTTATTTAAAAAAAACATTAATGCCTTAATTTTAATATGCATTACTTTAGTTACAACAAAATGCATTCTACTTTCCTTTTACAGGGAAATGTCTTGCGCTTATGGATTCTAATGCCTAAAAAATGCATGTTGGGAAAATTCTGGTTCTTTTCCATCAATGAAATGTTATTCTTTTACATTCCTGACATGTTTGAGTGAAGAGGGAGACCCTATTTAAGTGTATTCTATGAGCGATTAACTGATTTATTACTCAGAGGTATTAAGGAGCTTTGTCTCAACTTAGCTTGCCCTTTCCAGTTTGTCTGGCGGGTAGAAGTTTGGATCCTGCTTCTGAAGGACAGCATGCAGTCAGTGGGATAAGCTGGTTTTATCTTTGAAGAGCTAGACTGGTTGGGAGTGAAGTCCCCGAAGAGGCGTTGAGTGAAGGGGGTTCAGCTGGTGGCGAAATCACGCAGGGAGCTGGCCAGGCACCAGCAGCAGCTGTTGGGTGAGAAACTCCTGAGAACATTCAAATGAATCGATCCAGCTATCTGGACCCCTGCAGGCTTCTAATGGTAATATG
This sequence comes from Pristiophorus japonicus, assembly GCF_044704955.1. Lineage (NCBI taxonomy): Eukaryota > Metazoa > Chordata > Chondrichthyes > Pristiophoridae > Pristiophorus > Pristiophorus japonicus. Next base: position 219,500,343 of record NC_091982.1, read on the forward strand.
TCCTTCCCTTCCCCCACCACGCTTCTATGTCAGCGTTTCCAGCTCACGATGGTGAGTAAACTACTAAAATAAGAATATCTGAAAACAGTCTCTATTTAAAAAGCTTGTACGTTTTGTACAGTATTAGATACAACGGGATGTTGGGGATGGGAACCTATGCAGGGAGACAGGTAAATAAAATGGAAGCAGAAGCAAAAGATAGAAAGGAGAATAGTAAAAGTGGAGGGCAGAGAAACCCAAGGCAAAAAACAAAAAGGGCCACATTACAGCAAAATTCTAAAGGGGAAAGTGTGTTAAAAAGGCAAGCCTGAAGGCTCTGTGCCTCAATGCGAGGAGTATTCGGAATAAGGTGGACAAATTAACTGCGCAGACAGCAGTTAATGGATATGATGTAATTGGCATCACGGAGACATGGCTCGAGGGTGACCAAGGCTGGGAACTCAACATCCAGGGGTATTCAACATTTAGGAAGGATAGGCAGAGAGGAAAAGAAGGTGGGGTGGGGTTGCTGGTTAAAGAGAAAATTAATGCAATAGTAAGGAAGGACATTAGCTTAGATGATGTGGAATCTGTATGGGTGGAGCTGTGGAATACCAAAGGGCAGAAAACTCTAGTGGGAGTTGTGTGCAGACCATTAAACAGCAGTAGTAAGGTTGGGGACAGCATCAAACAAGAAATTAGGGATGCATGCAATAAAGGTACAACAGTTATCATGGGTGACTTTAATCTACATATTGATTGGGCTAACCAAACTGGTAGCAATGTGGTGGAGGAGGATTTCCTGGAGTGTATTAGGGATGATTTTCTAGACCAATGTGTCAGGAACCAACTAGAGAGCTGGCCATCCTAGATTGGGTGATGTGTGATGAGAAGGGACTAAATAGCAATCTTGTTGTGTGAGGCCCCTTGGGGAAGAGTGACCATAATATGGTAGAATTCTTAAGATGGAGAGTGACAGTTAATTCGGAAACTAGGGTCCTGAACTTAAGAAAAGGTAACTTCGACGGTATGAGGCATGAATTGGCTAGAATAGACTGGCAAAGGATACTTTAAAGGGTTGACAGTGGAGAAGCAATGGCAAACATTTAAAGATCACATGGATGAACTTCAGCAATTGTACATCCCTGTCTGGAGTAAAAATAAAATGGGAAAGGTGGCTCAACTGTGGCTAACAAGGGAAATTTAAGGATAGTATTAAAACCAAGGAAGAGGCATATAAATTGGCAAGAAAAAGCAACAAACCTGAGGACTGGAAGAAATTTAGAATTCAACAGAGGAGGACTAAGGGTTTAATTAAGAGGGGGGAAATAGAGTACGAGAGGAAGCTTGCAGGGAACATAAAAACTGACTGCAAAAGCTTCTATAAATATGTGAAGAGAAAAAGATTAGTGAAGACAAACGTAGGTCCCTTGCAGTTGGATTCAGTTGAATTTATAATGGAGAACAAAGAAATGGCAGACCAATTGAACAAATACTTTGGTTCTGTCTTCACGAGGGAAGGCACAAATAACCTTTCGAATGTACTAGGGGACAGTGGGTCTACTGAGAAGGAGGAACTGAAGGATATCCTTATTAGGTGGGAAAATGTGTTATGGAAATTGATGGGATTGAAGGCTGATAAATCCCCGGGGCCTGAATTTCTGCATCCCAGAGTACTTCAGGAAGTGGCCCTAGAAATAGTGGATGCATTGGTGATCATTTTCCAACAGTCTATTGGCTCTGGATCAGTTCCTATGGACTGGAGGGTAGCTAATGTAACACCACTTTTTAAACAAGGAGGGAGCGAGAAAACGAGTAATTATAGATCGGTTAGCCTGACATTAGTCGTGGGGAAAATGTTGGAATCAATCATTAAGGATGAAATAGCAGCGCATTTGGAAAATAGTGACAGGATCGGTCCAAGTCAGCATGGATTTATGAAAGGGAAATCATGCTTGACGAATCTTCTGGAATTTTTTGAGGATGTAACTAGCAGAGTGGACAAGGAAGAACCAGTGGATGTGATGTATTTGGACTTTTCAAAAGGCTTTTGACAAGGTCCCGCACAAGAGATTGGTGTGCAAAATCAAAGTGCGTGATATTGGGGGTAATGTACTGACTGGTTGGCAGACAGGAAGCAGAGTCGGGATAAACAGGTCCTTTTCAGAATGGCAGGCAGTGACTAGTGGAGTGCTGCAGGGCTCAGTGCTGGGACCCCAGCTCTTTACAATATACATTAACGATTTAGATGAAGGAATGGAGTGTAATATCTCCAAGTTTGCAGATGACACTAAACTGGGTGGCAGCGTGAGCTGTGAGGAGGACGCTAAGAGGCTGCAGGGTGAGTGGGCAAAATGCATGGCAGATGCATTATAATGTGGATAAATGTGAGGTTATCCATTTTGGGGGCAAAAACACGAAGGCAGAATATTATCTGAATGGCAGCAGATTAGGAAAAGGTAAGGTGCAACGAGACCTGGGTCTCATGGTTCATCAGTCATTGAAAGTTGGCATGCAGGTACTGCAGGCGGTGAAAAAGGCAAATGGTATGTTGGGGATTTGAGTATAGGAGCAGGGAGGTCTTACTGCAGTTGTACAGGGCCTTGGTGAGGCCTCACCTTGAATATTGTGTTCAGTTTTGGTCTCCTAATCTGAGGAAGGACGTTCTTGCTATTGAGGGAGTGCAGCGAAGGTTCAGGGATGGCTGAGCTGTCATATGAGGAGAGACTGGATCAACTGGGCCTTTATTCACTGGAGTTTAGAAGGATGAGAGGCGATCTCATAGAAATGTATAAGATTCTGACGGGACTGGACAGGTTAGATGCGGGAAGAATGTTCCCGATGTTGGAAGTCCAGAACCAGGGGACATAGTCTTCGGATAAGAACATAAGAATATGAGTAGGCCCTCGAGCCTGCTCCGCCATTCAATAAGATCATGGCTGATCTGGTCGTGGACTCAGCTCCAATTACCCGCCCTCTCCCCGTAACCCTTAATTCCCTTATTGCTTAAAAATCTATCTATCTTTGACTTGAAAACATTCAATGAGCCAGCCTCAACTGCTTCCTTGGGCAGAGAATTCCACAGATTCACAACCCTCTGGGAGAAGAAATTCTTTCTCAACTCGGTTTTAAATTGGCTCTTCCGTATTTTGAGGCTGTGCCCCCTAGTTCTAGTCTCCCCCACCAATGGAAACAACCTCTCTGCTCTATCTTGTCTATCCCTTTCATGATTTTAAATGTTTCTATAAGATCACCCCTCATCCTTCTGAACTCCAAGGAGTAAAGACCCAGTCTACTCAATCTATCATCATAAGTTAACCCCCTCATTTCTCGAATCAGCCGAGTGAATCGTCTCTGTACCCCTTCCAAAGCTAGTATATCCTTCCTTAAGTAAGGTGACCAAAACTGCACGCAGTACTCCAGGTGCGGCCTTACCAATGCCTTATACAGTTGCAGCAACACCTCCCTGCTTTTGTACTCCATCCCTTTCACAATGAAGGCCAACATTCCATTTGCCTTCCTGATTACCTGCTGCACCTGCAAACTAACCTTTTGGGATTCATGCACAAGGACCCCCCAGGTCCCTCTGCACCACAGCATGTTGTAATTTCTCCCCATTCAAATAATATTCCCTTTTACTGTTTTGTTTTCCCCAAGGTGGATGACCTCACACTTTCCGACATTGTATTCCATCTGCCAAACCTTAGCCCATTCGCTTAACCTATCCAAATCTCCTTGTAGCCTCTCTGTCCTCGACACAACCCGCTTTCCCACTAATCTTAGTGTCATCTGCAAATTTTGTTGCACTACACTCTGTCCCCTCCTCTAGGTCATCTATGTATATTGTAAACAGTTGTGGTCCCAGCACTGGTCCCTGTGGCACACCACTAACCACTGATTTTCCAACCGGAAAAGGACCCATTTATCCCGACTCTCTGCATTCTGTTCGCCAGCCAATTCTCTATCCATGCTAATACATTTCCTCTGACTCCGCGTACCTTTATCTTCTGCAGTAACCTTTTGTGTGGCACCTTATCGAATGCCTTTTGGAAATCTTAAAAACACCACATCCATCGGTACACCTCTATCCACCATGCTCGTTATATCCTCAAAGAATTCCAGTAAATTAGTTAAACATGATTTCCCTTTCATGAATCCATGCTGCGTCTGCTTGATTGCACTATTCCTATCCAGATGTCCCGCTATTTCTTCCTTAATGATAGTTTCAAGCATTTTCGCCACTACAAATGTTAAACTAACCGGCCTATAGTTACCTGCCTTTTGCCTGCCCCCTTTTTTAAACAGAGTCGTTACATTAGCTGCTCTCCAATCCGCTGGTACCTCCCCAGAGTCCAGACAATTTTGATAGATTATAACAAATGCATCTGCTATAACTTCCGCCATCTCTTTTAATACCCTGGGATGCATTTCATCAGGACCAGGGAACTTGTCTACCTTCAATCCCATTAGTCTGTCCAGTACTACCTCCCTAGTGATAGTGATCATCTCAAGGTCCTCCCTTCCCACATTCCTATGACCAGCAATTTTTGGCATGGTTTTTGTGTCTTCCACTGTGAAGACGGAAGCAAAATAATTGTTTCAGGTCTCAGCCATTTCCACATTTCCCATTATTAAATCCCCCTTTTCATCTTCTAAGGGACCAACATTTACTTTAGTCACACTTTTCCGTTTTATATATCTGTAAAAGCTTTTACTATCTGTTTATGTTTTGCGCAAGTTTACCTTCGTAATCTATCTTCCCTTTCTTTATTGCTTTTTTAGTCATTCTTTGCTGTTGCTTAAAATCTTCCCAATCCTCTAGTTTCCCACTAACCTTGGCCACCTTATACGCATTGGTCTTTCATTTGATACTTTCCTTTATTTCCTTGGATATCCACGGCTGGTTATCTTTTCTCTTGCCGCCCTTCTTTTTCACTGGAATATATTTTTGCGCATTTTGAAAGAGTTCCTTTAAAAGTCCTCCACTGTTCCTCAATTGTGCCACCGTTTAGTCCTTGTTTCCAGTCTACTTTAGCCAACTCTGCCCTCATCCCACTGTAGTCCCCTTTGTTTAAGCATAGTACACTCGTTTCTGACACACCTTCCTCATCCTCAATCTGTATTACAAATTCAACCATATTGTGATTACTCATTCCGAGAGGATCTTTTACGAGGAGATCATTTATTTTTCCTGTCTCGTTACACAGGACCAGATCCAAAATGGCTTGCTCCCTTGTAGGCTCTGTTACATACTGTTCTAAGAACAATCCCATATGCATTCTATGAATTCCTCCTCCAGGCTACCCCCTGCGATTTGATTTGACCAATCGATATGTAGGTTAAAATCCCCCATAACTACTGCCGTTCCTTTTTCACATGCCTCCATTATTCCCTTGATTATTAAGGGGTAGGCCATTTAGGACTGAGATGAGCAGAAACTTCTTCACTCAGAGTTGTTAACCTGTGGAATTCCCTGCTGCAGCGAATTGTTGATGCCAGTTTATTGGATATATTCAAGAAGGAGTTCAATTATGGCCCTTACGGCTAAGGGGATCAAGGGGTATGGAGAGAAAGCAGGAAAGGGGTACTGAGGGAGTGATCAGCCATGATCTTATTGAATGGCGGTGCAGGCTCGAAGGACCAAATGGCCTACTCCTGCACCTATTTTCTAAGTTTCTATGTTGATCATTAGGTTTATTCTACTTCTGCAAGCAATTGGGGGAAAAGTCGAGTCTGTTACAATGCAATTTCTGTCTGCGGCTGAACCAGACTGTTCACAACCTTGGTGTTATATTTGACCCTGAAATGAGCTTTCGACCACACATCCGCAGTATAACTAAGACCGCTTATTTCCACCTCTGTTACTGTCTCTGCCCTTGCCTCAGCTCATCTGCTGCTGAAGCCCTCATCCAGGCCTTTGTTACCTCCTAGACTTTACTATTCCATTGCACTTGTGGTTGGCCTCCCACATTCTACCCTACATAACTTGGAGGTGATCCAAAACTCGTCTGTGTCCTAACTCGCACCAAGTCCCGCTCATCCATCACCCCTGTGCTCCCTGACATACACTGGCTCCCGTTTAAGCAATGCTTCAATTTCAAAATTCTTATCCTTGTTTTCAAATTCATCCATAGACTCGTCCCTCCCTATCTCCTGTAATTTCCTCCTGCCCCACCACCCCCTGAGATGTCTGTGCTCCTCTAATTCTGGCCTCTTGAGTATCCCTGATTTCATTGCTGAACCATTGGTGGCAGCAGCGATGGGTTGGTCTCTTCCTCCCCCTGGCAATGACTTGTGCTGGATACAATTTGACGCACAATGGCAGCCCTCCCCTACCTTGCTCAAGTGGCCATTCTTCATGAGTAGAGATAATGGCTGACATTATTTGCCGCCTTTCCTTACAAGTAGCAGGGGTCATTAGATAACATCATAGGCAGTCCCTCGAATGAGGACGACTTGCTTCCACACCAAAAGGGAATAGTTTGCAGCTGTTTCAATGAAGGACCCGATATTCCAGTCCTGAACTCCAGGGGTGAAAGATGCCTGTGAATTTCTTTAACGTGTGGTGACCGTTGCACATCAGCCACCACACGGGCTTGACCGAGCTAGGCCTTTATCCAGTGGCAAGTATTAACCAGGACGATTGGAGATCTGCTCTGCTGCACGAACCTAGTGCGCGCACATATCGCAGTGTGGGCTGGCCTGTGCTGCCCGTGGGCCCTCTGCTCTTATGGGCCCCATACCCCCATTTGCCACTCCTCTGTCACGATCTCTCGCCACTCCTCCGTACAGCAGAGGAGCGGGAAGGTCGGGGCGGATGAGCGGCGAGAGATCGAGGCAGAAATGCGGCGAGGGATCGTGGCGGAGGAGCGGTGAGAGGTTGTGGCGGAGGTGGGTGGCAGATCAGGAATAGAGTTTTACTTGACTTTGAAATTTCTTGCTCAGCTTGAATCCACTACAAGAAGGATTACCAGTGTGATTTCAGGATGAGGATTTTAAATCTCAGCAGTAAACTACATTTGATGGAGAAGTTGTCTGTATTAAATGCAAAATTGCTTCAGTTTGTTACTGAAGTTGTAAGCTGTGGATATTTGTAGCTGTGACATAGAATTGGACTGTCAATTCAAGAAAGGATCACTGGAAATTGCTAGACACTGAGTAATTTGAAAGCTCAGAAGACTTATTTTCAGGGCAATATTGTAATACTGTATGTAAATTGAGAATTTCTAAATTTTACCTATTCCTGCCCCATCCCCCACCATGTGAGGTGACATTGTAAAAGTTCCTTTTCCTCATCTACTGTCCTCCCTCCCTTTGAAAACTGCCATCATCACCCCCCCCCCCAAAAAAAACTCCACCCTCAACCCCCCTGTCCTTGTACCCTACAATCCCATCTCCAACATCCCCTTCCTTTCCCAAGTCCATCTTTCTCACAACTTTGTTTGAAACAGGTTTTCACCCTTACCACAGCACTTGAATGGCCCTAATCAATGTAACAATGACATCCTCTGTGCACTATCCCTCCTTGTCCACCTCGAACTCTCTGCAACCTTTGACATGGTTGACCACCTCATCCTCTTCCAATTCCTCTTTTGTCCAGCTGAGTAGGACTGGCCTTGCTTAGTTCCACTTTTAACTTACTCAGCTGTAGCCAGAGCAGTTGGTTCCTCTTCCTGCCCTCAAGTAACCTAAGAGTGTATGCTTGTGTCCCTCCTCTTCCTTACCTACAGGTGGCACCGTGGCAACATTATCTGAAGACATAGCATCAGGTTCTACATGTATCCTGACGCCACTCAGCTCTACGTCTCCACCACCTCAGTGCCTCAGTATTATCAGCCAGTGCCTTCATGTTATTGCCATCCATTTCTAAATGAGCTGCAATTTCTTCCAGTAAAACGCTGGAAAGACTAAAGCCATTGTCTTTGGCCCCGCCACAAACTCCAAACCGTTGCCACTGATTCATTTCCCCTCCCCAGCAATTGTCTCCGGTTGAGGCCGACTGTTGCAACCTTGGTGTCCTTTTTGACTCTACGGCAAGCTTCCAATCCCATGTTCTCTCCATCAAGACAGCCTAATTCCATCTCCATAACATTGTCTGTCCTTACCACTGCCTCAGCCCATTTGCTGCTGCCAAACCTATTACTTTGTCCACTCCTAAACTATTTCAATGCTATCCTCCTCCCACTATAAACCAGCTCATCCAAAACTCTGCTGCCCATATCCTGATCCACAACAAGTCCCAGTCACCCATTATTCTGTATTTGTTGACCTACATTGGCTCTCGGTCCATCGCACCTCAAATTTTAGGAACATACAAAAAGTATAGGCCATTTAGCCCCTCGAACTTGTTCTGCCATTCAATGAGATCATGATTGATCTGTGAACTAACTCCATATACCTGCCTTTGGCCCATATCCCTTAATACCGTTTGGTTAATAAAAATCTATCAATCACCAATTTAAAATTAACAATAGATCTAGCATCAGTTGCTGTTTGCAGAAGGGAGTTCTAAACTTCTACCACCCTTGTGTAGAAGTATTTCCTAATTTTGCTCCTGAAAGAACTGGCTCTTAATTTTTTGACACTACCTCCTCGACTTAAACTTCCCAACCACTGGAAATAGTTTCTCTCTATCTACCTGATCCATTCTCCAAAAGTCTTAGGATTTAAATGTAAAGATAAGAATCCTATAGTTGGATCTATCTCTGTAACCATCTCGAGTCTCTAACCCTCCGAGAACTGTTTCCCTCCAAATCTGGCCTCTTGTGCAGCCCAACTCCCTTTGGCCCATCATTGGTGGCTGTGCTTTCAGGTGCCTCGGCCAAGCTCTGGAATTCTCTCCCTAAATGTCTTTGCTTCTCCACCTTTCTCTCTCTTTAAAACAATCCTTTAAAACCTATATTTGACCAAGCTTTTAGTCGTTTCACAAACACCTTCCTATGGAGCCAGGAGGAGCAGGTATTGCAATCTGCCTGGAATTTGCCTGAGGACAGCTGCCAGCGAGTGTGCCCTGTGTATGCCGATGAGGCCCATGGTCCAATTTATATCGATTCTGTGGCGTCTTGCTCCCCCTCAGTCGACCCAGACTAATTTATACCTTGTTGTGTTTTAAAGAACTGGAGTGGCTGGTGTCTTGCTAGTAGTTTGATTTTTCTAATTGTGACCCAAATTATGTGAACTTGTTATACAAAACTTGCACCTTTGTTTTAGTACACATAAGCATGAAATAAATGAGTTCCATTTGGCTTGTTTGTGGAAGTTAAGCCTGCCGAACAGTTCTTGTATCATTAATATAAACAATTTGTAGCATATACACTCTTCATCCTAAATAATAGTGATTGATGAAAACCATTTTTAAAGTGGAAGAGGGACATTATTTGTTTTGTGGCATTACATCTGGTAATGCATATTGGAAAGAGATGTGGTTTGGGATTCACTGCTGTCAGTACACACTGGACGATAAGTTGAGCACATTAATGTTTAAAATCTGAGTACCACATTGTCTCTGTTGCCAGGGAGACTGAGAAATCAGTACAGACATCAGCAGAATTGCTTTGGCATACAAAGGGAAATTTGTAGCCTGTTAGATCAAGTGAGCTTCAGATGGAACCAACCATATTCACAGTTTAAACCCATGATCGGAGGCTTCCCAATGGCTCAGCAAGTTTATCCAGCGATTAACTGGGAATGCCCTGGATTTGACCCTCAAACTGTGTTGACTGAGCTCAACTGGGACAATGATGGAGCAGTGCGATTGGCCTCAGTGCCTCTATGCTATTGTGGGGGAGGGGAGGAGAAGGAATCATCCAGACTCTTCTGAATTCTTGAAGCTAACATATTTATGCTTTTAATTTTTTTTAATATAAAGGAAAGACTTGCATTTATACAGTGCCTTTCACCGGACGTCTCAAAGCCAATGAAGTACTTTTGGAGCGTAGTCATTGTTGTAATGTGGGAAACACGGCAGCCAATTTGCACGCAGCAAAGTGATAATGATCAAATAATCTGTGTTGTTATGTTGATTGAGTGATAAATATTGGCCAGGACATTGGGGATAACTCCCTTGTTCTTCGAAATAGTGTCATGGGATCTTTTATGTCCACCTGAGAGAGTAGACGGGGCCTTGGTTTAACGTCTCATCTGAAAGGCAGCATCTCTGACACTGTAACACTCCCTCAGCACTGCACTGGAGTGTTAGCCTTGACTTGACTTATGTGCTCCGCTCCCTGGAGTGGGACTTGAATCCACAGCCTTCTGACTCCGAGCCAAGTGTGGTACCCACTGAACAACAGCTATCGCACGCAAAAAGCATTTAATTTATTCCAGAGTATACCATGCTAACTATCAATTTTCCAACATAATTTTGTTGCCAGTTTAAAAATTAGTCTTTATGAAAGCAAGGCACCTTCTTTTATCTGGCTGGGAGGAATGTCGTCCTGTCCCTAGAATCATAGAATGGTTACAACACAGAAGGCGGCCATTTGGTCCATTGAGCCTGTGCCAGCTTTCTGCAAGAGCACTTCAGCTAGTATCACTCCCCCACCCTTTTCCCGTAGCCCTACAAATCTTTTTCCTTCAGGTACTTATCCAGTTCCCATTTGGAAAGCCACAATTGAATCTGCCTCCACCATACATTCAGGTAGTGAATTCCAGATCCTAACCACTCACTGTGTAAAAAGTTTTTCCTCATGTCGCCTTTGGTTCTTCTGCCAATCTCCTTAAATTTGTATCCTCTGGTTCTCGACCCTTCTGCCAATGGGAACAGTTTCTATCTCTCGACTCTGTCTGGACCCCTCATGATTTGGAACTCCTCTATCTTCTCTTGTACTAAGGAGAACAACTCCAACTTCTCCAGTCTGTCTACGTAACTGAAGTCCCTCGTGCCTGGAACCATTCTTGTCAATCTTTTCTGCACCCTCTCTAAGGCGTTTGTCATGTCTCTCTCACTACTGTATATAACTATCTTACCATGCTATACATGACTGTAACTAGATATGACCTGTAACCACAAGCATACTTTACCACCAGGGGTGCACTTGCAGGAGACACTGCATACCTGTTCCACACAGGTATATAAACGCAGGTCTCAGGCAAGTGTGGCAATCGAGAGCTGTGAAATAAAGGTGCAGGTCCAGAGTGACTTTGACTTCAGCATGTGCCTCGTGTAAGTCTGTACTGCAGGGTCAGGACTTTACAGCGTTCACATCCTTCCTAAATTGCGGTGCCCAGAATTGAACACAATACTCCAGTTGAGGCCAAATTGGTGTTATAAAGGTTCATCATAGCTTCCTTGCTTTTGTACTCTATCCCTCTCTTTACGAAGCCCAGGATCCTGTGCTTTTTTAGCCGCTTTCTCAATCTGCCCTGCCACCTTCAACGATTTGTGCATATATACCTACTAGGTGTCTCTGTTCATGCACCTCCCCTTTAGAATTATACCTATTAGTTTATATTGCCTCTCCTCATTCTTCCTACCAATATGTATCACTTTGCACTTTTCTGCATTAAATTTCATCTGCCATGTGTGTGCCCATTTCACCAGCATGTCTGTGTTGAAGTCTATCACTGGATGCTTGTGTATGAAACACAAAAGGTTAGTATGCTGGCACAACAAGTGATCAGGCAGGCCAATGGAATATTGGCCTTTATTGCAAAGGGGATGGAGTATAAAAGCAGGGAAGTCTTGCTCGGTAATGGTGAGGCCACATCTGGAATACTGCGTGCAGTTTTGGTTTCCATATTTACGAAAAGATATACTTGCTTTGGAGGCAGTTCAGAGAAGGTTCACTAGGTTGATTCTGGGGATGAGGGGGTTGACTTATGAGGAAAGGTTGAGTAGGTTGGGCCTCTACTCATTGGAATTCAGAAGGAGGTGTGATCTTATTGAAACGTATAAGATTGAGGGGGCTTGACCAGGTGGATGCAGAGAGGATGTTTCTGCTGATAGGGGAGACTAGAACTAGAGGGCATAATCTTAGAATAAGGGACTGCCCATTTAAAACCGATGAGGAGAAATTTCTTCTGAGGGTTGTAAATCTGTGGAATTCGCTGCTTCAGAGCTGTGGAAGCTGGGACATTGAACAAATTTAAGATAAGGGGTTATGGGGAACGGGCAGGTAAATGGACCCTAGTCCATGATCGGATTAACCATGATCGTATTGAATGGCGGAGCAGGCTCGAGGGGCCGTATGGCCTACTCCTGGTCTTATTTCTTATGTTCTTATCACTATCCTCCTCATTGTTCACTGTACAGTATTTCCAAGTTTGATCATCTGCAAATTTTGAAATTGTGCCCTGTACACCCAAGTCTAAGTCATTAATATATATCCAGAAAAGCAGTGGTCCTAGTACCAACCCTTGGGCAACACCACTGTGTACCTCCCTTCAGTCTGGAAAAACAACCGTTTATCACTTCTCTGTGGAAATACTGTTAGAGATTGGATACAGATGATCCAACTATTTACACAACAACAGAATTTCTTTTTGTAAAATGAAAAATGAAAGTTTGCTAAATTAAGAGTTCTGATTGAACTAAACTTATTATGGTTAAGCAGTCTAAGTAATTGTGTGTGACTAAACCAATTTCTGCATCAGCTGTGTGTTGCTGCATCGTTTTTATAAAGTTCTGCAGCCTTTTCAATTTTCCCCAGTCATTTGCAGTGTTTTTATGGTGCGTGCTGTGTTTTTTTTTGGCGTATTTATTTTTTTCAATAAGTTTTCCCCCTGCGATCTGCACTGGCATAACTGACTTAGTTACGATTTTTTTTTTTATGTCATGGGTGCGTTCCCTCATGTCTGCACCGATTTTCTATAATTTTTCGCAGTTTGGCCAACATTTTTTCCTCCTAGGTCGGCGTATCTGACCACTCCCGAAAAGCCTCTGGGCACTTAAGAAAATCAACGCACATTGACAAATTGGTGCTGAAAGACGCCATTGTTTTTAAATTAAAGATTTTGGAGGGAATCAAGAACATTGCCAAAATCAATAATCAACTTTTTTTTGGCCTGTCAATGTAGTAAATATAAATTTGTTGGATTTCAGAAGTTTTCTCTTTCTTTTTAAACTCACTCACACGCCACCACTGAACGTCTTGGAGCAGGGCTGGAGGGTCAGAGCTTTGACCGACAGATTTGCCGGGCCTCCTCCTGTTCGAGTTATTTCCCTTTTATTATGTGCCAGCTTCCTCTGCAAGGATGAAAACCTAACTTTTTAAAGAGGGTATCTGCTGGGTGGGACATACAGATAGTCACATTTACAATTGCAATTCCATTGAATAAATGAAAAAATATTACTTACACTAACTACTTGACCAAGGTCCTGCCACTTCCTATTACACTGGCCTCCAGATCTTGTGCTGGTCACCACTGCACAGTAATCTTCTGCAACTTGGTTCCAGCGCCGCTTCTTTTCTTTGGGTGGAACTTTTATGTGAGCTCTGCTGGTGTCCAGCTCCTGCCACCTGTTCTCAATCACAGTAACTAGTGCCTCCACTTCATCCTGTAAAATTATTGGTTCTTGCACCTTGTTGCATCTTGTACTGCTGCAGCTCCTGATTTTTTCAATGCTCTCACACACACAACTGGCTGTTTAAAAATGGCCGATTGCCAACTCTGAGCTGTACTGTGCACGTGTGTCTATTGCAATGACGTCTGAAGCGTAACTTTTTTTCCCCACGCATGCGCTGAAGGTGCGGCATCGTTTTTTGGCGCAGGCAGCAGGCTCCACCCCCCGGGACGACTGCATGACGCCAAATTCGAATTATACATTGGGGAAACTTTTGGTAAATTATTTCTGGCCGAGAAAAATGGGCATAACTCTGGCAATGTGCCAGAAAAGGGACTTTGAGATAATTGAGCTCCATATCCAAGTCTAGTTTCTAGGTATTGTGATTTCTTGTCAACCAACTTTTCAGAGTTCTGTTTTTTAGCTACTTTTTTTATACATGTCTTAACCAGCTGTACTGAGCGTTAAAGCTATTAACATTTCGGCAGTATAGGTTTAATTACCTTAACAGGTGATCTGGAGGAGAACATGAAAAATCTTGGTTTTGTACCATGGATTCTGTAGAAACAGCATTGCTGGATGTAGCTTTGTCAATATATGAAAATATCATTCGAGTAAATTTTTTTTGGCACTACCTTTTTAAAATAGTTTAAATTGCACCATAATTGGAAGTATAGACATGTGAGGAACAACGTGTTTGAAGTGATAGCTTTTTCTTTGAATCCTCATTCATTTCTGAATGGAAGTCTGATTCTTTTGTGTGTTAGTGACAATGCTGCCTGGACTGACTTCTATTTTTTGCTTCAATTCAGTAAGTTGCTCTCTCGCTCTCTCGCTCTCTCCCGTAGCTCGGCACCTATGTTTTTCAATTGTGCATCTTGGGTTTTTCTTTACATTAAAGGTCTTATATAAATGACACTTTTTGTCTTTTGATTTCATTTGCTAGTTTGTCTTGGAATCAGCATTGGTTACTTTCTGAAGCTCATTGTTCTAGTAAACTTAAATGTATTGCCTGATGCTTCTTGATAAGTAGCATGTTGTTTGAAATGTGTTCAAACAGTTCACAGCAGTACTGTGCAAATACAGGACTATGCACTCCAGTACTGTGTATTGGAAAAATCAAATACTGTAATAATGTTTCAGTATAAAGAAGTTGCAATGTACAGTGCTACCACTTAGTGGCAGGAATTGGTTGTCAAAACAATATAAGCATTTGTTACACCAAGTTTCTTCCTTCGTCTTTCTCTCCCCTCCCCATTCTTTGTCATTTTTGAAAAAAAAATTTTTCTTCTTCTTTTTCTCCTCCCCATCTCTGCTGAATACTTCGATTCCTTGTTTTAGTATTGTCCCATGGATGCTGGTTGCCCATCAGTATATTAGCCAAGTAGCCCATTGTTTATGTTTGAGCTTTGATTTTGTTTTGGCTGACTTTCTGTGGAGAGAGGGTTACATGGTGGGGCATTCAATTCTGATCTGAACTGAGACCTCACCACATGCATGATTGAGAGGAGCCTACATCCTGACTTTAAAAAAAATTCTCCTTAATCATAGGATACTGGGACCAGTTATTGTGGTCCAACTGCATTCAGTCAACTCAGCATAGATTGTGCTTTGTCCTGGTATCTTGTGGCTAAGCTAATCATTAAGCACCCTGAAATTAGTGGAAAGTTTTTCTTTCTCTGCTCTTTCCCTCTTTCCACAGCAAACTTTGCTCGTATTCAGTTTCAGTAAACTACTCCACCTTCTGTATATAGTAAACTAGAGTCCAAACAGTGGAAATGGATTTTAAAGATTTGATCTGGCACTTTATTTAATAAGACATCCAAGTATAAAATGGAATACTTTGCACTCTGAAATATTTATCTTGGGTAAATGCCTAAGAATTGTAGAACAATAACATTTAAAGGGACAATATTGTTTTTGCAGAATATGGAACAATCTGTTAATTTATTTTCACAGCTGCGATATGTACTGCCACAGGAGTTTGTGTTGCAGATGTAATATCTTCTCCATGCAGCTCATTATTTTCAATGGGGATGTTCCTGATTTTTCCACTTCATGAAACTTTTCAGAGCACATGCTATTAGTGACATCGTGGCATCATTTGCACCTTTTGTGTACAAGTCAAGTGAAATAACTCATGTTATTCCAGTGAATTGACACATCATTTTAGTGACTACTGCGGCAACTGGAGTGAGGCTGATCGCCATGTTATGGGTTTTGTACCTCCCATGTACATGTGCATGTGCATAGAGCACCTGTCCAAGCAGTTGAAAATTAAGTTCCTCACTATCAACACTTAAATTAGCTGCAGATGGGTTTGAAGGTACAATACAAGGAATCCCTTGAGCATTTTTTAAACCCAGTTTGACACTGCATTGGAGTTGTAGTGCATGTGACGTCAAACCCAAATGGTGTAAGACGATGGCCTGCAGGGGAGATCTCGCTGCTTCTGTCTGGAATTAGGTCAGGCTCTGAATTTATGCTACAAATTTATCATTGCTGCAAAGTGGAAGCCAGTGCATAGTGAAACTAAAGTTGTTGTATAAGTGTATACTTAAGCAGGATCATATAATTATAAAGGATAGTGTGTCAGTGTTAGCAAAATAGGATGAAGATCAAAGTTGAAATGCACTGAATTTTGGCAGTAGTCACTTTGTAGCGCGGAGTATACATCAAGCTGTTCCAAGAAGCAATTTCTCTTTACAAGCTGGCCGCCATATTAATTTCCTAAAACGAATAAGTAATTTTTCCATGATCCTGCAAAGAAATCAGACCGATTCTCTCTCGTCCTCTTTTCACACATGAACTTCTGAATTTGACATTTGTTTAAAAAGGATACTGTTATCGGGTCAGTGTCATTTACTGGTCTGCCTGTCTGTCTCTCTGCTAAAAATGATTAGAATGAATGTGACACCTGTCTGGTCTAATTTCTAAGTGAAACAAATGTAACAGCATTAATTTTAAAATCTTTGTGAAACCAAGATGATAGCTAGTACAGGTTGAACCTCCCTTATCCAGAACCATTCCCGGCTACTGGGTGTCCTTCCTCGCTGCCGACCCCCGCAATCCACCCCCCCTCCCCCATGTTCTCTCTGTCGCTCTCTCAGCCCCAAGTCAGCCAACCCCGATATTCCCGTGCTCAGTGTCTGTACCATCCAATTTAACGTGACCACCCCACATCCAGAAAAATCCCTTATCCAGAACAGGCCAGGTTCTGGATAAGGGAGGTTCAACTTGTACTTTTTTAGACATTAGCTCAACACTATTCCAGCAGTGTACAACATTTTTACTCCAGTGCATCATCTGCAGTTTGAAGAAGTGGAAAAGCATTTTTTATTTAATTTAAGTGGTTTACGAAGGAAAGACATGCATTTATATAGTGCCTTTCACAACCACAGGACGTCCCAAAGCGCTTTACAGCCAATCAACAAAACATGTAGTGTGACGATCAGCATATGTTTTGAAGCATAGTCACTGTTATAATAGATGATCTGTTTTTTTTTAAGTGATGTTGATTGAGGGTTAAATATTGGCCAGAATACCGGGGCTAAATCCCCTGCTCTTCTTTGAAATAGTGCCATGAGAGAGCAAACAGGGCACGGGTTCATCTGAAAGATGACATCTCTGACAGTGCAGCACTCCCTCAGTACTGCATTGAAGTGTTAGCCTAGATTTATGTGCTCAAGTCCCTGGAGTGGGACTCGAACCCACAACCTGCTGACTCAGGCACGAGTGTTGCCACTGAGTCACAGCTCAGTGATGTGATGAACTATTTTAAGGCTGGTAGTAGGCTGTAATTCTGAGCTTCACATACATTGTGCCCAGATTACCACTTTCCCTTGCTTAATGAAAATAAAAACTGAAAGATTCATTAAATGTTATTTTTCTCATCAAGCTATTCGTCATAGCATAATACATTGTATTTTTACTGTAATATGGTGCAAAATGGGTGGACAGAATGGCAGGTCACAACTAATGCTTTAGTGAATAAGGTCTTGTGGGTTGTATTTGCCAGAGAAAAGGTTTTATTTCATAGGGACATGTGATATTGTTGGTTCATATGTTTACAGAATATATGGAAGCTCCAATAACCAAGCCGCCTGCTTTGCTGGTAAAAATGCATTCCCTGCAGATATTCTCATTTGCATTAAAGTGAGCTTAAATATATAGCTTTGAAATTATTTTGTATACATTTATTAAAGATCTTCATTTCACATGTTTTATGTATCAAAGTACTCTTTTATAAAAAAAAATGTGCATTTTGGTGGGGGTGACTGTTTTTCATTTTAATGACTAGTTTGAAATATCAGTCAAAATGTAGTGTTGTTATCTGACCTTTTAAATACGAGTATTGTAATAAATACTGTCAGCACCAAAAGGTAGACTAAAAGATTCAGTAACTCTGGTTGCAGTAGATGATGCTCATTGATGAAGATTAAATGTTTTTTTATCACTTTATTTATGATTATGTTAATGATATGGGGCATAATACAACAGAGACAGGGCACACTGATTTCCTCAGGCAATGTTGTTTGGCTCAAAAAGGAACAATGTTTTATGACTTGAATGTAGTGATAAATTTAACTTTAAATTGTAACCAAAATAGGAATTCACAAAACCAAAACCTTCCACTGTAATTGGGTTTGAGCAAAATATCTCCAGGGCAACACAAGCCTTTATAGTGTGTTGTACTGCAGCCTTTTGCTACTTTGATCGATGAGCTTGCTCATCATTTGAACTGAAGCGAGGAGACTGGTTGATTCAATAAAGATAATAAGTACTGTATGTCATCTCTGATCAAACTTGGATTTATGTTTGTTTTCCCTGCCCCCTCTGCTCCTACGATTGATGACTTTATGCTGGAATATGGTTTTATTTTTACCATTAACTGACCAGTTATGGATCCAAAATGGTGAATTCTCATTTGTGAACCTTGGCTGTATCAATGAGTTATTTGATTGAGGATATCTGAACATAACTTGACCCTGTGCTCTGCTGACATTCACACAGCACTTGTTTTGCAGAGGTCACTGGTTAGGAGTGGCAATCCTGACTTCTTGGTTTTTCAACTCTTTCTCTCTTTCTTTTCCTTTCCTTTCCTCCCCCCCCCCCCCCCCACCCATTTCATTCTCCTCAAGCCAGGGGCTAGAAGCCAATTGTAGTGCCCTATTGCTGCCCTTTATAAGATCAGCTATTTCAGCATCGATCAGACATAAGCCCAAGACCTTTCCACTGTATAGCTTAGTACCTGTACTACGTTTGACATTCTATTTAAATACCAAGCCCGTGGGTGAAATAGTGTATGTGCATCTACATAAGAAAAGGTCTAGTTGTCTAGCACAACTTGCACTCACCAAACCAAGTTGGAGACCTTAAGTGATGATTACAATATTTGATATTACATGCTCTGAGTAATGTAGCATGCACAGTCTGGATGGTTGAATTCTACCTATATTATATAGAAACTGGTTTATTTCAGTGCCTCTTTGTGGGGTGTATTCTCTAACTTTTAAGATATTTACTTTGTAAAGGTTCGTGTTGATGAGGTGTTCACTGTTGCATCTGTTATATTCACAAGCAGTATCTGGTGTATGTAGCTGGTGTATTAGCTATTGTGACCCCACTCACAGTACTGCCCCAGCTTCTAACATGTAATTCAATACAGATCATGATCTAACCCGATACTTTACTTGTCTGAATGGCTTATGTTTTCTCACTGATGGGGAAACTTTTTAGGGTCTTAAATGAGTGGCCTGAAATGCACCATGTGCATAAAGTCTTGGATGATTCACCACTTCAACATTGTGAAGACATTGTTTTCAGCCCCCACAACAAACCCCATGTCCATATCACTGACTCCATCTGCCTCCAGGCTTTTGTAGTTTTGGCATTCTGTTCGCCTGTTAATTCGGGTTTAAACTCCACATTCTATCCATCACGGAGATTGGTACCATTGCAGCATTGCCTGCCACCCCTACATTAGCCCTAATTGTCCTGCTTGACCGTCCCCATTCTTGCTGACCTACACTAACTCCCAGTCCCAAACAGATGCTGGGCCAGAAGGGAGAGATTATCTCTACAATCTCTCTCTCCCCTCCTGAATGCTCCATTCTTTTGACTCTGACCTTTTTGTGTGTCCTTCCCTCCCCCTCCTTGTCTTACTCTTTGGAACTCTGCATCTAAAGCCCCCTTGCTACTTCAAACTTACTCAAAAATCACAGCTTTTACCATGCTTTTGACCAATTCCTAATTTATTTCTTCTGCCTCAGCATTAGTTTCCTTACACCTATTGGTTAAATGGCTTTGAAAGTTGTGTGTTAAAGATGCTATACAAATGGGAATGTTGTCGTACTCAAGACTTCAGAACATAATCCAGGCTGACATTTCATTGCAGTTCTGTGGGCTCAATTTTGCCTGAGCCTCTTTTCTGACATATTGCCAGAGTTACACCTGTTTTTCTAGGCCAGAAATGTGCCGGAAGTAATTTCCCAAAGTTTCCCTGATCTATAATTCAAATTTGGCACTGCAGTGTGTCCAGTTACTTCAGGGGTTTGGAGCCTTCTGTCTGCGCCGGAAAACGATGCTGCACTTTCTATGCGTGCGGGGGGAAAAAAAATTATGTTTCTGATGTCGTTGTAATGGATGTGCATGCGCAGTACAGCTCCAAATTGGCAATCAACCATTTTTCAAGAGCCACTTGTGTGTGTGAGAAGGAGTGCTGTGAGAGCATTGGAAAAATCAGAGCTGCAGCAGTGCAAGATGCAACACGGTGCAAGGACCAAGAATTTCTTACAGGAAGAAGTGGAGGTACTAGTTACTGTGATTGAGACCAGATGGCAGGAACTGGACACCAACAGAGGTCACACAAAAGTTCCACCCAAAGAAATGAAAAAACACTTGAAATCAAGTTGCAGAAGATTACTGCACAATGGTGACCACCACGAGATCTGGAGGCTCAGTCTGCCCCTCCGATCAGCACCTCGCTTCCTGGGCTCAGTCTGTGGAAGCCTTCTGATCGACACCTCTCCCTCTCTTGCCCTCCGCTGCCCCCGCTCGCTCTCTGGGCTTGTTTTCCAGCTGAGCCCCTGTGTTTGGGCGCGGGCCCGATCCTGTTGGCCAAAGCTATGATCCTCCACGTTTGGTGGTGGCATGTAAGTGAGTTTTTTTTTAAAAAAAAAGAAAACTTCTGAAATCCAACAAACTTCCATTTACTATATTGACAGGTAAAAAATAGTTGAACTTTGATTGATTTTGACAGTGTTCTTGACTCTTTCCAAAATCTTCGATTTAAAAACAATGACGCCTTTGCCGATTTATCAATGTGCGCTGGTTTTCTAAAGTGCCCAGAAGGTTTTTCGGGAGTGGCCAGATATGCCGACCTCGGAGGGAAAAATTTTGGCCAAACTGCAAAAAGTTATAAAAACCGGCGCAGACATGACGTCAAAAAAAAAAACTGACCTCGAAAAATCATAACGAAGTCAGTTACGCCGGCGGAGATCGCAGTGGGAAACTTTGAAAAAAATAAATACACCAAAAAAAAAGGCCTGTGAGAGGAGAGGTGCCATCTTTTGGATAAGTTAAACTGAGGTGTTAAAATGAGATGTCTGTCCTCATAGATGTAACAATCCCATGACACTATTCAAAGAAGAGCAGTGGAGTTCTCCCAGCATTCAGGATAATCTTTAAATCTCAACCAAGAGTACTAAAACAGGTCATATATTTCATTGCTATTTCTGGGATCTTGTGTATAAATACAAGTCCTTCCAGTTTCTGTAATCTGTTTGGTAGATGGATGTTGGACGGCATGTTTCCATAAACCTGTTTGTGTTTTAAGTGTAAGAAATGATTTAGAAGCCATTCCCTTTTTCAAAAAAAAAATCAGATTTTTTTTCAGTGACTGGATAAATGATCGGCCTGAGTTATTGAGCCTTTCAAACCAGAATGTATTTGTTTTGATCTCTAGGGCAGGAGTTTCCGCTCGGTTGCATTTTTTTCCCGACGCAATTCGCCCCAAAGCAGCACTAAAAGATCAAGGAATTTCAAGTGCAAATTGAGTTTTTGTGATCTTTTGCACTGGATTAAAAAAACATTGTGCTAGAAGCTGGCCCCGCCCCAAAATAGAGTTAATCACCTTTTTGGGGGTTTCTGCAAATTGCACCAGTGTGCGAGCCTTTGAGGAGACTCATAAAATTAAACTTTTTTTTTAGGCACATTTTAAAAGCTTCAGAAATATATTTTTTACTTTACTAAGAAATGGACTACTGTACACTAACTAGTAAATGGTTCTGTATAGTTATTTTCAGTTATTTGAAATCTAGTTACTCACGCGGTAGACTAAACACAAAATAAGCACTTTTAATCTATGATAAACCTACTTTCAGCTGTATTAATGAAACTGCACCAAGTTACCACCCTTGAATATATCAAGGAATAAGTTTGCAATAAAAAAAATAATGTTCTAAAATGCTGAACGATTGTGCTTGTTTGTGGTGAATTTTACATTCAGTGATATGCAAACGAGTTTTAACGGGAACTTTAGAACAATAATACTTAATACCAGTGCAATTTGTGCCAGATCGCCGATTCAGTCCAAGGTCCAAGTCTTTGCGTTGGTTAAAATCAGCTGACTCACCGTGATGATGTAACTCAATTGACCACTGGAAGGTGCCACATAAAAGTTTACTGCATAAGATAAAAGTTCACAGGGTTGGGGGTAATATATTAGCATGGATAGAGGATTGGCTAACGAACAGAA
Source organism: Pristiophorus japonicus (assembly GCF_044704955.1). Lineage (NCBI taxonomy): Eukaryota > Metazoa > Chordata > Chondrichthyes > Pristiophoridae > Pristiophorus > Pristiophorus japonicus. The sequence continues at coordinate 219,522,584 of NC_091982.1, forward strand.
AACAGTCGGGATAAATGGCTCATTCTCTGGTTGGCAATCAGTAACTCGTGGGGTGCAGCAGGGATCAGTGCTGGGACCCCAACTATTTGCAAGCTGTATTAACGACTTGGAAGAAGGGACTGAGTGTAACGTAGCCAAGTTTGCTTTTCCTTCCATCTTTGTATTGTCAGCAATGTGTGAGGACACAAATAATCTGCAAAAGGACATAGACAGGCTAAGTGGGCAAAAATTTGGCAGATGGAGTATAATGTGTGAGGTCATGCACTTTGGCAGGAAAAATCAAACAGCAAGTTATTATTTAAATGGAGAAAGATTGCAAAGTGCTGCAGTACAGCGAGACCTGGGGGTACTTGTGAATGATACACAAAAGGATAGTATGCAGGTACAGCAAGTGATCAGGAAGGCCAATGGTATCTTGGCCTTTATTGCAAAGGGAATGGAGTATTAAAAGCAGGGAAGTCTTGCTACAGCTATATAAGGTATTGGTGAGGCCATACTTGGCATACTGCGTGCAGTTTTGGTTTCCATATTTACGAAAGGATATACTTGCTTTGGAGGCAGTTCAGAGAAGGTTCACTAGGTTGATTCCAGAGATGAGTGGGTTGACTTATGAGGAAAGGTTGAGTAGTTTGGACCTCTACTCATTGGAATTCAGAAGAATTCGAAACATATAAAATTATGAGGGGGCTTAACAAGGTGGATGCAGAGAGGATGTTTCCACTGATGGGGGAGACTAGAACTAGAGGGCATGATCTTAGAATAAGGAGCCGCCCATTTAAAACGGAGATGTGAAATTCCTTCTCTGAGGGTTGTAAATCTGGAATTCGCTGCCTGAGAGCTGTGGAAGCTGGGACATTGAATAAATTTAAGACAGAAATAAACAGTTTCTTATACAATAAGCGCTTATGGGGAGCGGGCAGGGAAGTGGAGCTGAGTCCATGATCAGATCAGCCATGATCTTATTTGAATGGCGGAGCAGGCTCGAGGAATCATATGACCTCCTGCTCCTATTTCTTATGTTATGTATCCTCTGACCGAGAGGAGCAGAAAAATCCAGCATTGTTTCTGTTTCTGATCATTATCCAGTGACCCTACTGGAAAGTGCGATTATGTGGATTCTGGGTGAAATCCAGCTTGGCTCTGATTCCCTCTGTTTGAAACCACTTTCTGAGAATTGCTGTTTAGGCTTGTTGGTGAAAAATGGCCACACTTGGATGAGGTACTAGAACCCTGCTGGCCCCTGTGGAACTATCCCAGCAGGAGTCACTACTTTGAAAGACAGGGAGGCATTGAAACTTGGATTGTAAGACTGAACAGTTGCAATAGTAAGCCAAACTTCCCTCTATGCAAATCACTTTCAAAATAGACCTTTCGGTTTGGGACATTTGCTCTAAAATGTACCAATAATTCCGTTTAGTTATAAGTTTCAAATCTTCAGTCTTTTTTTTTAAGCACTTAAGTTGAATTAAAAGGAGTAGATTATGTAAAAAAAAAAAAAAAATCCCATGGCACTATTCATAGAAGATTTGGGCAATATTTATCCTCCAAGCAGCATCACGAAAAGCAGATTATCCGATCATGTATCTCATTATTGTTTGTGGGACCTTCCTATGCGGAAGTTGACTGATGCATTTTCCTACATTTGAAAAGTACTTAATTGTCTGTAAAGCACTTTGGGACATTTCTGGATAAGCAGAAATTTTCTCCAATTGAATATTGGGAAGTCCGAAGCCATTGTTTTCGGTCCCCGCCACTAACTCTGTTCCTTGGCCACTGACTCCATCCCTCTCCCCAGCTTCTGTCTAAGGCTAAACCAGACTGTTCATAACCTTGATGTCATATTTGACCCTGAAATGAGCTTTTGACCACTTATCTGTAGCATAACTAAGAATGCCTATTTCCACCCATGTAACATTGTTCTTGCCTCAGCTCATCCATGCGTTTGTTATCTCTCTAGACTTGACTATTCCAATGCACTCCTGGTTGTCCTCCCACATTCTAGCCTATATAAACTAGAGGTAATCCAAAACTCGGCTGCCCGTATCTGAACTCGCACCAAGTCCCGTTCGCCCATCACGCCTGTGCTCACTGACCTACATTGGCTTTTGGTTAAGCAACGCCTCAGTTTCAAAATTCTCATCCTTATTTTCAAATCCCTCCATGGCCTCACCCCCTTCCTATCTATCTAATCTCCTTCAGCCCATAACCCCCTGAGATGTCTGCGCTCCTCTAATTCTGCCCTCTTGAGCATCCCTGATTATAAATGCTCAACCGTTGGTGGCTGTGCCTTATCTTGCCTAGGTCCCAAGCTCTAACTCCCTGCCTAAACATCTCTACCTCTCTCCCTCTCTTTTCTCCTTCAAGACGCTCCTTAAAACATACCTCTTTGAGCAAGCTTTTGGTCACCTGCACTAATTTCTACTTATGTGGCTCGGTGTCAATTTTTTTATCACACAATACTCCTGTGAAGCGCCTTGGGACGTTTCACTATATTAAAGTTGCTATATAAATACAAGTTGTTGTTATCCTGATGTGAAATGTGCTATACAAGTGTAAGTACTTCCTTTCTTTGCATTTAATTTCCTCTGCGCTATTTTTTAATGCATTGGTTAATACTTATTTTAACTTCTTGTTTCTGTAATTTTAATGCAGTTAACTCATTGAAAATAAGAAATAGTCCACTGAAGGAATTGAGCACCTTGGGGCTGGAAATTCGGCGATTTTGCGACTGTTTTTGGTACTTTTTCACCTTTTTTGGTGAAAACCCGGTCGGTGGAAAATTCGGTGACTTTTTGCGGCGGTGGTTTTCAAATACCGCTGGAGAGAGGGCTGCCGCCGTGCAAGACCTGAAATATCGCTTTTGCCAAAAATTTGGCTCTGTGCGCACCCGTATTATTGCTGACTGGGAAAATACTGACTGGGAAGAAGCTGCGATGCAGCCCTTAGAGCAACGGTACGTATGAAGACCTGCAAAAAAGGTAAGTTAAAAATTTTATTTTTAAATTATTTTGCAGCGATTCGCTAGATAAATGTCTTGTAAATGTTTTGTAAATTTGTTTCTTCCAATTTATTTTCAGGTGTTGTTCCGCCCTCCCAAGGCCTAACTTGCAGCCATATTGGTCTCGAACTAAAGTTAGCGGGAGGATCGTGGTTTGCGCCGCAAATCCTCATGCAGAGCTGATTTTTACCGCTGCACAAATTAAGGCCTGAATTTACCGCCTGATAGCAATGCGATAGCGGTAATTTTGGCGGAAAAAATACCGTTATCGCTGAGAACCGAATTTGTAACTGTGTTCAAAATCGCTTTCCATGAGCCTGAATTCCTGATTCAAGGATAAAGTGCTTTCACATCTCATCATGCTGTATATATCACACTCTGTTTGTTTATATCTTGAATACTGAAGCATGCTAATTTCAGTTGTTGCTACTTAATGGGCTTGGTTACAGAAATTAAAAGTTGGTTACCATTTTAAATAAACAGTTGGAGCAATTCTGATTCATGCACAAAATGCCTTGGCAATCTCTTAGTTGGGATTTTGTTGTATGGCAACCTTGCTTGTTGTCAATTTCTTTGTTGTGATACTGCAGGTCAGATGGGGTAATTCAGTTACATTTAAGTACAGCATCTCAGAATATGGCATTAAGGGGATTTATAAACCAATATTACACATGGGAATGAAGTGACAGATGCATTTCTACTGTTAGAAATACAGATTGACATATGATTGACTCTCGTAGGTTCTATCTTTACTCAAGTTGACAGTTCTTGGATTGTAGTGTTTCTTTTTCCCTTAACCACCCCCCATACTCCTGTGAAGAACCTTGGGACGTTTCACTACATTAAAGGTGCTGTATAAATACAAGTTGTTAACAATTTATTAATAATTGAAAATCTGGGATAAAATCATAGAATGCTAGGAAGTACACAGCAGGTAACCCACATTTGGAGACAGCAAAGATAATGTTTTCAGTTCTGCTCTTGCCAAAACTTAGTCAGAACTGAGGGGGTGGGGGTGAGGGGGGAGAAGGAGTTAAAGGGCAGTATGTTGGTATATCTTGAGTCATGATCCAATCATGACCAAACCCCCACTTTCCAGCATAGATCACAGCATAATCATTGGGAATGGGAGCCATGTATGATTTTCCTTGCCCACCTTCCTTCCTTTCCCCATGGCCTGAGGTATTGAGGCTAATGGGCAGTTACACTTTTGTTAGACTTCTCTAAACTATATTCAGTGTGTAAGTAAAGTGCTCAAAATTGCAAACCATACTGCAAATGTGACCTTGCTGATGAAGATATATAATAACTTTTGATTTGTAGTTCGCTGCTGCTAGCATGCATTTTATACTTGAATATTCTTAACCTTCCCTGGGTTGATGAGCTGCAATCTGTCAATAAATGTTTCCTTTGCCAGTTGTACAACATATCTGTGATGGAGACATTACTTTTATGTCTGTTATGCTTCATTTATCTACATTTTTGCCTCCTCTGCACTTAGCGACTGCTGATATAGTTGAATAGTATCAGCAAACTGAAATTGCCCTCAGCCACATTGTTCAGAATGAGTGCAAACAGCAGTGGACCCAAAGCCGAGCCCGCAGATCTCCTTGTTACCGGCCCCTTCCACCAAAGGTCATTCATTTTCATTGCTTTCTACTGCCAAGCTAAATGTGATTCTAGTCAGCTAATCTTCCACTAACTCTCAAAGCTTCAGATGTTGAGCCTCAGTAAGGGATATGGGGATTGGGCAGGAAAGTGGAGTTGAGTGAGAAGTTCTGCCATGATCTTATTTATTAAATGGCAGAGTAGGCTCGAGGGGTCATGTGGCCTTCTCCTGTTCAGAATTCTTTTGTTCTCACTAAATGCTTTCAAAAGACTGAGTCCTTTTGAATGGATATATCTCATCAACTAGTTCAGCTGCATCTGACACATGAGATTTTTAGAAACAAAGCTTTAGTAATTGATTGAAGAACAAAGTGGCACAAACTAATATAATTACAGGTATTCTACTTTGCAACAAGTGTTGATGTGCTGTAACTAGCTGTTAAGAATAAATGGTGCCTTCTAATTTGCAATTGGCTATTTCATACTGTTTTCTACTAACATTTATTAATACATGGCTGTAGTGATACCTGCTCTCCTGTATGGCTCCGAGGCATGGACCATGTACAGCAGACACCTCAAGCTGCTGGAGAAATTTCATCAATTATATCTTCGCAAGATCCTACAAATCTCCCGGGAGAACAGGTGCACCAACATCAGCATCCTTATCCAGGCTAACATCCCCAGCATTGAAGCGCTGACCACACTCGATTCAGCTCCGCATACCAGACACGAGACTCCCAAAGCAAGGGCTCTACTCGGAGCTCCCTCACGGCAAACGAGCCAAAGGTGGGCAGCGGAAACGCTACAAGGACACCCTCAAAGCCTCCCTGATAAAGTGCGACATCCCCACTGACACCTGGGAGTCATAGGCCAAAGGCCACCCTAAGTGGAGGAAGTGCATCCGAGTACCTCGAGTCTCAACGCCAAGAGCATGCAGAAATCGTGCAGGCAGCGGAAAGAGCGTGCGGCAAGCCAGTCCCACCCACCCCTTCCTTCAATGACTATCTGTCCCATCTGTGACAGTCTGTGGCTCTTGCATTGCACTATTCAGCCACCAAAGAACTCACTTCAGGAGTGGAAGCAAGTCTTCCTCAATTCCTATGATGGTGATTAACATTTATTATTCATAAACCAGTAGGCTAAAGCAATTGTACCTGTAATGAAGGACTCCATCATCATTATCATAGGCAGTCCCTCGGAGGAAGACTTGCTTCCACTCTTAAAATGAGTCCTTCGGTGGCTGAGGAAACGTTACAAGGACATCCTCAAAGCTTCCCTGAAAGTGCAACAACCCCACTGACACCTGGGAGTCTCTGGCCAAAGACTGCCCTAAGTGGAGGAATGAAGGACTATCTATTTGGCAGGTCACATTGTGACATGTTATTAGATAGGTACTACACCGGCAGGTCTAAGTGTTTGACAGGCCAATAGTCTAGGAAACAACATTAATACAGTAGTAGCATAAAAGCATGTTACAATGGGAGCATGCAAATATCTGTGGCCTAGAAATTCAGCACCATTCCTGCCGGGTTTTTCGGCGCTATTCTTCGTTTTCGGCGGAAAAGCACCCGGCGGGAATTTCTTCAGAGTTCTGCCGGCGGTCTCGAAATAGTGCTGGGGAGCAGACTGCCGGCGTGCACAGCTGAAAAAACAGCTACCGCCCAAGTTTGGTCACAAGTGACCCGTGGGTGAGTAGGAAAAAAATGCCCACGAGCAACCAGCTGGGCGGTAGGTATAAAGCCCTGCAAAAAAAGGTAAGTTCAAGTTTTAAAAAAAAATTATTTTACAGCAATTCAGTGGAAAAGGGTCCTGAGAATGTGTTTCGTTTATTTTGGAAAAATATTTTGTTTTTTTTACCCCCTCCCTAGGCCCAACCCACAGCCTTGGACTAAATTTGAGTACGTACCGCCCAATTTGACAGGATCGCGTTTTCCGCCAAGAATCCGCATCTAAGACCCATTTGTCCCGCCGAGTGGAAATTTTCCTTTTTCTTGATCAATTTTTTGCTGGTGTTAATAATCAGGCTGGACTTTCCATTTGCTACCACCTGTATCTCTGCGGTAATCAGGCAGTATAAAGTTACCGAGTTATCAATACTGCCCGATTACCACCGAGATCAAAAGCTGCTAGTTTCAGCTTTTTTCCCCCGGTGGTATCGTCCCTCATGCAAGGCCGGCATCAGCTTCAACGGCTGTACTGCGCACGCAAGTTTTTTTTTTTCTTTTGCGCATGCGTGCCCGCCCCACGTTTCAGGGGTCAGCCCACTCGTGCAGTTGAGGAAGGGAGGGGTAGAGAGAGAGGAGAAATCGTGGAGCAGCCTGTTTAGAATAGAGAGAGAGAGAAAAGTTACATACTTACTTATCTCGAAATATATTAATATAGAAATTCGGAGCAGGCTATTTGGCCCTTCGAGCCTGCACCGCCATTCAATAAGATCATGGCTGATCATTCAACCTCAGTACCCTTTTCCTGCTTTCCCTCCATATCCCTTGATCCCTTTGGCTGTTAGGGCCATATCTAACTCCCTTTTGAATATATCTAACAAACTGGCTTCAACAACTTTCTACAGTAGAGAATTCCACAGGTTAACCACTGAGTGAAGAAGTTTCTCCTCATCTCGGTCCTAAATGGCTTACCCCTTATTCTTAGACTCTGATCCCTGGTTCTGGAACTCCCCAGCAACGGGAACATTCTACCTGCCTCTAACCTGTCCAATCCTGTCATAATTTTATATGTTTCTATGAGATCCCCTCTCATTCTTCTAAACTCCAGTGGATACAAGCCCAGTGGACCCAGTCTCTCCTCATATCTCAGTCCTGCCATCCCGGGAACCAGTCTGGTGAACCTTCACTGTACTCCATCAGTAGCAAGAACGTCCTTCCTCGGATTAGGAAACCAAAACTGAACACAATATTCTAGGTGTGGCCTCACCAAGGCTCTGTACAACTGCAGTAATACCTCCCTGATCCTATACTCAAATCCTCTAGCTATGAAAGCCAACATGTTATTTGCCTTCACCGCCTGCTGTACCTGCATGCCAACCTTCAATGACTGACGTACCATGACACCCAGATCTCCCCTTTTCCTAATCTGTCTTCCTGTTTTTGCCACCCAAGTGGATACCGTCACATTTATCCACATTATACTGCATCTGCCATGCATTTGCTCACTCACCTAACCTGTCCAAGTCACCCTGCAGCCTCTTAGCATCCTCCTCACAGCTCACACTGCCACCTAGCTTAGTGTCATCTGCTAACTTCGGGATATTACACTCAATTCCTTCATCTAAATCATTGATGTATATTGTAAATCGCTGGGGTCCCAGCACTGAACCCTGCGGCCCCCACTGATCACTGCCTGCCATTCTGAAAATGACATTTATTCCGACTCTGCTTCTTATCTGCCCATGTCAATACATTACTCCCAATACCATGTGCTTTAATTTTGCACACTAATCTCTTGTGTGAGACCTTGTCAGAAGCCTTTTGAAAGTCGAAATACACCACATTCACTGGTTCTCCCTTGTCCACTCTACTAGTTACATCCTCAAAATTCTAGAAGATTTGTCAAGCCCTTTTAATAAATTTCATGTTGACTTGGACCGATCCTGTCACTGCTTTCCAAATGCGCTGCTATTTCATCTTTAATAATTGATTCCAACATTTTTCCCCTCCACTGATGTCCAGCTAACCTGTCTATAATTCCCTGTTTTCTCTCCTTCCTTTTTTTAAAACGTGATGTTACATTAGCTACCCTCTAGTCCATAGGAACTGATCCAGAGTCAATAGAATGTTGGAAAATGATGACCAATGCATCCACTATTTCTCGGGCCACTTCCTTAAGTTCGCTGGGATGCAGCCTATCAGACCCTGGGGATTTATCGGCCTTCAATCCCATCAATTTCCCTAACACAATTTCCTGCCTAATAAGGATTTCCTTCAGTTCCTCCTTTTCGCTAGACCCTCGAACCCCTAGTATTTCCAGAAGGTTATTTGTGTCTTCCTTAGTGAAGACCGATCCAAAGTATTTGTTCAATTGGTCTGCCATTTCTTTGTTACCCATTATAAATTCACCTGATTCTGACTGCAAAGGACCTACGTTGGTCTTCACTAATCTTTTTCTCTTTGCCTATGTATATTTTGCAGTCAGTTTTTATGTTCCCTGCAAGCTTCCTCTCATACTCTATTTCCCCCCCTCCTAATTAGACCCTTTGTCCACCTCTGCTGAATTCTAAATTTCTCTGTCCTCAGGTTTGCTGCTTTTTCTGGCCAATTTATATGCTGCTTCCTTGGATTTAACACTATCCCTAATTTCCCTTGTTAGCTACGGTTGAGCTACCTTCCCCGTTTTATTTTTACTCCAGACAGGGATGTACAATTGTTGAAGTTGATCCTTGTGATCTATAAATGTCTGCCATTGCCTATCCACTGTCAACCCTTTAAGTATCACTTGCCAGTCTATCCTAGCCAATACACATCTCATACCATATAAACAACCAACCATCAAAAAATGGAAGAACAATTCGTGGTCAAGGTCGAGGCAAAGGGAGGAGGGAGGAAGGAGGAAGAGGGCAAAGAGTTCAACGGTGGACGCCCAAGCTGCCTTGGTCCACAAAGTGGAGGCGCGTTGGGACCAATTGACCCGGGGTGATCGTGGCAAGCCCAGCCCTCTTCTCCCCCCACCCCCACACCAAAGGTTATGGGCAGAGATTACTGCAGCGGTTTCCTCTGTTGCCCAGGTCTGTCGGGGGCCAGTCCAGGACCGCAAGCACTGGAACAACATTGTTTTGGCCGTGGGAGTAAGTAATAACTTTAATCATGCTCTGATTCATTACTTAAAATGTAAAACTGCCATATTGTGAATTTGTTAATCTCGCTAAAGTTGGAGTTACACATTATTACTATCAACGATGTTGTTATATCGTTTTCTTGTAATTAATAAGATGTGTTCATCATGCGTAACTTTCATGCTAGCGGTGCATAAATGGGACAGTGCCCAGGCATTAATACCCACTCCCAATGCCTTTCAGCAATGATCTTGTACCATGCTATTGTCATCTTTTCAGAAAAAAATTGCTTTTAACAGAGGCGAGCATAGACACACTGGAGGAGGTCCTGTGTAGCTGGAAGAGCGAGCCGCAGCCCTCACTGGCACATGATCACTCGGCCACCCATGGGGTTGCAGATCTGGTGTTGGTGCCATGTAAGTATATATTATGCACAGCCTGGGGATCATGTATTAATGTATAAATTGTAATGTAATGCTGGTACCATCATGAAATATTATAATGCCATGCAGTCTCTCTCAATTCTGTTATGTTCGTTGCATGCAGCGTCTCTCGGTGATATATAATTTAGTAATGTTGCGCCTCTTCATATGTCTGCGCAATGTAAGCATTAAAATGTCACTCTGACCATCCCTCTCCCTCCCTCCCATGCCCATCTGCTTACCTCTGTGTTATGTTTTCTAGCTGACCAGGAGCACGCAGTTGTGCTTATCAGCGCAGGCGACACAGAAGAGCAGGAGGAGGATAATGAGGAGCAAATCATGTGGCTGTCCAACCCACCCCAGGAAGTGGAAGTAGAAAGAGGGGTGGCTATTGAAGAGTCCTTCATGCCTGCAACCACCTCTTCCTCAGCCAAATCTATTTCTCATGGATTCGGCTCCAGGGAAGTGGCCAGACTAAGCGGCGTGCAGCAGGGCACACAGAGTGTTACAGGCCCCGTGCCTAATCAGCAGAGGCTGATTCGGCAGGGGAGGCATGCTCAAAGACAGGCAGACGTCGACCTGGACATGGTTGCGCTGTCTCAGGCGAGCATGGACATGGGTCGCATGCTCCTCCAGGCAATAGGTGCACTCGCTGGAAACATCGCAGCGCGATCGGCGTGCCATTCAGAGGACATGGCGGCTTATGATGCGACGAATCGCCGATTCAGTGGATGTCATGTGGCAGCTGGTGGAATTGGCGGGCGACATTGAACCCCAAGGCGCCATGCCACCATTGTGGACAGCATATTGGAAGTCAGGAGCATAGCGATACTTCTGACTCTGAAGATGGATCATCAGACCCTACACATGGCGCTGCCACAGGCAGCCCCCCCCCCCCCCCCCACAGCAGCAGTGATCCATAATGCACTGGTCACAACTCTGACAGGGGTAGGGGTGAATCCCAAAAACATTTGGGGGTGGGGAGGAGGGGAAAAGCGGTGGTCGCAGGTAGATTTGTTGGCAGGTTGAAGTGGGGGATTGGGGGGGGCGGATAGGTTGTTGATTCGGAAAATATTTAAAAAAATTGATTACTATTTTGTTTAATGTTTGTGTGTGGGGAGGGGGGCGTTGTGGTTTTTTAAAAATAAATTGTTAACTGGGATGTTGAGTTTTAATGTTTAAAGTCCAATTTTTAACTTAATCTTGTAAATAATTTTTACATTTTTTCAAAATGTACTTTTAAAAGAATTATTTATTATTAATTTACTTGCCAATAAAACATTTTCAAAATTTATTATAATTGATTGAACGTAACAATTTTTGTGCAGTGTCTCACTCACTTTTACTAAATGAGGGGTCAACAATCAATACAAGGGTTACAAACAATGGACATTTTAAGGTTTAAACTGAACTCTTAACCGTTCAAGCAAAGCGTTCATTTATGAACTGCTGATGTAACCGTTTTCATGCTGCGTAATTACCACAGGGCTTCTCCTGCGAGGTAGGGGTGGGTGGTATCATGGTTTCATTGCCAGACTCCTCCTCATTCTCCTTGACCTCCTCTTCCCTCCCCTTCCTCTTCCACCTATCCCTCTGCCTGGTCCTGAGGTGGTCCTGCAGTCCCCTGTGGCATTTCCTGTCCCCTTCTAATTGCCAAGTTGTGCAACATGCAACGCACCAAAATGAACTCCGCGACCTGCTCAGGGTGGTATTGTAGGTTGCCTCCAGAGTGTCCAGGCATCTGAAGCACTGCTTCAGCGCTCCAATTGTTTTTTCGACAATATTGCATGTGGCTGTTATTGTAGCGATGCTCGGCACCTGTCTGGGGCTTACGGGGAGGGTGGGGGCAGTCAAGAGCCAGGTTGTATCCTTTGTCACCAAGCATCCAGCATTGACCTTGTGGCTGACTCTTCGAGATCAGAGACAGTGCTCTCACGCAAGATGTGCACATCATGAATGCTCTCTGAAAAATTGGCATTTACTGCCATGATTACTCGCTTGTGGTCAACAACGAGCTGCATGTTCAGGGAGTGGAATCCCTTTTGGTTCCGAAACACCTCTGCATCCTCTAAAGGCACTCGCAGGGTGATGTCCGTACAGTCTATTGCACCCTGGACCTTAGGGAAGTTTGCTATTCTCGACAAACCCAAAGTCCTCTCACTCTGCCTCCCTGGTCATTGGGAAGTTTATAAAGTCCATCCTGCATGCGTAGAGCACTTCTGTCACCTGCCAAATGCAGCGACGTGTGGCTTGCTGAGAGATGCAGCAAATGTCGCCAGCTGATGCTTGAAAGGAGCCCAATGCATAGAAAGAGAGTGCCGCACTCACCTTGACCACAACAGGCAGTGCGGTCCTGATGATGCTGGTAGGCTGCAGGTCTCTCTTAATTAGCTGGTATATCTCACTGTCCTCCTTTCGGAAGCGCAGCCATCTAATGCACGCTTTATCGGACAAATCCAGATATGATCGCTTATCCTGTAAATGCGTTGGGTGTAAGGTGGTCTCCTCTTCAGCAGTCTGCCACCTCTTTAGGTACATAATGCTCTTCAATAAACCTTCTTCCAGCTGTATTCTGCAGCATGTAATTAGTTAGCAGTACTGGATGCCATAAATAGCAGGGCCCATTTATTTAAAAGTTCTCTAAGCTGTCAAAACTTAATTTTCCTTCAACAATCATAAAATTAAAGCAGATATTCTACTATATACACAAATTATAAGTATTGATTTGAAACATCCTTAAAATACAACCAAAAATGATTTAAATGCTACCTTCAAGTAAAAGCAGCCTTTTCTTCAAATGCAGCAGTTTACAAAATTGCATCCATACCGCTGGATTGGGGTCAGTTAAGTGCAGCCTTTTCAGGGCAGTAGAAAATGCCAGCGGTAATTTGGGTGGTATTTTGGTGAAATTACAAAATTAGTGCCGGGCAGTGCACGTCGAAGTGAATGGAAAATCGACTGCAAATGATGGGCGGGCGGTTCAGTTTGCCATTGGTGGTAATAGGCTGCTGAAATTACCACTGGCGGTAAGTGGGTGCAAGTTTCCTCTAGAAATGAAAAATGGGCAGTATTGGGCTAAAAACCTAAAAATGGGCGGTAATCGGGCAGAATCATGCCAAAAGTCTAGCACTAAGGGGGTTTTTTAGGACAGCAATCCGGCGGTGGCGGATTTTGTGGAAATTCTAGCTCGTGCTTTATGCCATTCGATGCAAACACTCCAAATTTTACTGGACACAGTGAAAATTTTCTGTATGTAGCATGACCAATTGTGGTGATGCAGGGTAGAAAATGCTGGTCTCTGCAGTAATGTTCCACCAAGAACTATGGGGAAAAAAACACTTGGTTAACAACTCTTCAAAAGTGTCATAGTTTTATGGTGCAATGTCCGAGGCAATTATTGAGAATCATTGAATGTTATAGCCAGCACAGACAGGGCTATTTGTCCTATCTAATCTGTGCAATGAATTATTTGTGTGTTCCCCATCCGCAACACACATTCTCGGTCTGTAAAATACTGATCTTATAACTTTTTTTAAAAAAAAATGACACTTGCACAAACTTGTTGACCTATGGATATCTTAAGTGCATTTTAGGATTGATGATCTACAGGTCTTTTTACGTTATAGAAGCATGGTCAACAATTGAAAATTGGGCTTCGGGTTCTCTGCACTTCCTACTATAAACAGCTCCCAGTTTGAGGAATCAATGGCAACATTTTAACCTGACTCTTGTCAGGATAAGGTCACTCATTTTTGTAATGTAACAGCAGGGTGCTAGTCCCAAGCTTTTGTTTAACAGCATATTCAGCCAGCCTACAGGTACCAGCTCCCAATTCAAAGTGTAAATGCAGGAGAGTGCATTCTCCTGGAACAGCAATTCAGATATTGAGATGCACTGACACTGCTCCACCATTTTGTTAGCTATGGCACTTTAGGCAGGTGCTTGCCCCACATCGTTTGTTTCCAAATGGCAGACTGCTGAGGCAGAGCAAAATCTAATGATCATCCAAAACTCTGCTCTTATCCTGTGTTGCCAAAGTCCTGCTCATCCAACACATGTGGCCTCCCAGCCCACATTGGTCCCTGGTCACCCAGTACCCCTCATTTTAAAATTCCAATCCTTACATGGCCTTGTCACTCCCTATTTCTGTAATTTACTCCTAACCCTGGACATGCACCCAAGCTCTTCATCCCTTTGACTCCATCCTCTTCTATTCCTCCATCAGCTGCCAATGTGCCACTCTCTGGAACTTTCTTCATAACCCCTCTGCTTCTCCACTTCCATCTCCTCCTTTTAAGACCATTTTATATATTTTTTAAAGTAGCAGCCTAGACATTTGTCTCTGATGTTGGCACAAAACGGATGTTGTCAGATCGGCTGCCCGTTATACGCAGCTCGATTCCATTGCAGTCAATAGAATTAAATATCGCTGCGTATAACAGGCAGCCAATCCAATACTGCCCATTTTGCGCCGCCGCCCAAGACAAGTTTCTAGGCCGACCTCTTTGTCCAAGCTTTTGGTTCCACTTGACAAATTTGCTGGAATTCTTTTGAGGATGTAATGAACAGGGTGGATAAAGGGGAGCCAGTGGATGTGGTGTATTTGGATTTCCAGAAGGCATTTGACAAACTGCCACAAAAGGTTACTGCACACTGGGTTGGGGGTTGGCTAATGAACAGAAAACAGAGAATCGGGATAAATGGTTCATTCTCGAGTTGGCAAGCAGTACCTAGTGGGGTGCCGCAGGGATCAGTGCTGGGACCTCAACTACTTACAATCTGTATTAACGACTTGAAAGAAGGGACTGAGTGTAACATAGCCAAGTTTGCTGATGATACAAAGATGGGAGGAAAAGCAATGTGTGAGGAGGACACACAAAATCTGCAAAAGGACTTGGACAGGCTAAGTGAGTGGGCAAAAATTTGGCAGATGGAGTATAATGTTGGAAAGTGAGGTCATACACTTTGGCAGGAAAAATCAAAGTGTAAGTTATTATTTAAATGGAGAAAGATTGCAAAGTGCTGCAGTACAGCGGGACCTGGAAGTACTTGTGCAGGTACAGCAAGTGATCAGGAAGGCCAATGGAATCTTGGCCTTTATTGCAAAAGGGATGGAGTATAAACAGGGAAGTCTTGCTACAGTTATATAGGGTACTAGTGAGGTCACACCTGGAATACTGCATGCAGTTTTGGTTTCCATATTTACGAAAGGATATCCTTGCTTTGGAGGCAGTTCAGGGAAGGTTCACTAGGTTGATTCCAGAGATGAGGGGAATGATTTTATGAGGAAAGATTGAGTAGGTTGGGCCTTTACTGATTGGAATTCAGAAGAATAAGGTGATCTTATCGAAATGTGTAAGATTATGAGGTGGCTTGACCAGGTGGATGCAGACAGGATGTTTCCATTGATAGAGGAGATTAGAACTAGAGGGCATAATCTTAGAATAAGGGGACTGCCCATTTAAAACTGATGAGGAGAAATTTCTTCTCCCAGAGGGTTGTAAATCTGGGATTTGCTGTCTCGGAGCACTGTGGAAGCTGGGACATTGAATAAATTTAAGACAGAAATAGACAGTTTCTTAAGGGATTATGAGGAGCAGGCAAGGAAGTGGACCTGATTCCATGATTGGATCCACCATGATCGTAATAAATGGCGGAGCAGGCTCGAGGGGCCGTATGGCCTACTCCTCCTATTATGTTCTGATATTCACTTCCGGATTGCTCCTTCTTTGGCTCTGTATCTATCTTTTTCCTCCATACCTCTGGAGCACCTTGGGACATTTTTCTGCATTATTAATGGCACAAAATAAATGGAAGTCGGTGATTATCTGTGGTTGGGGTTGAGAGTGGGGGTAGATAGAGGAAGGTCCAGCACTTTGAGCATTTAAGCTATACAAGAACGGTGCAAATTATTGGTTGTGGTAGAAGAAATTTGAAGCAGCAAACAGTGCATTGGCTTGAGTACTATTTTTCTTAAAGTATATCAATACCAATATTTTAAATAACACTGCAACAGCTGATGTGAGGCTCATTCCTTTGCATAGTAACTTATGTAAGGCTTTCATAAACCTAGAGACATGACATAACGTTTTGTATAGCATTTCTAAGAACAGGAGATAAGGAGAGGAATTTAGTTGAAGGAATTTTGATTTTATTTTAAAGTGTTTCTCCTTTACTGTTGCAAAACTATAGTTGTATCTATGTAAATCCTTGTCCTTTTACAGATGGGTCTATGGGTTAGTAGGATTTGTCACTGCACAATATGCTGTCTGTAGGAGAGAATGTGCAGCTGCAGTCTACGCAGCCCACCCACATACAACATGGCAGCCCTGGTAGGATAATGGCAGTGTTGCTCTCCTTTCATAACTTTTAAGAATTTTCTCAGCATTATACTTTTGATAGTTTAAATTGCAATTAAAGTAATTTTAACACCAAACATGAACTGACTGCCCTAATTTAATACTGAAGATGGAATGTTTTTGTACATTTCTATACCTGAAGTGCTCCTTCCACTTGTTGACCACTGCTAGTTCTTTTGCAAGAATCAAACTTGAAAACAGAAAAAGCTCTAGGTTTCGATTTATAAGCATTCTATGATGATGTGGAAATAAGCTATAATTACTTTGTCACAATTGGAGGTTAAAAGCTTAATCTGTTCATAAACCATTCCTGTGTTCACTATTTTAATGAATGTATTAAACTGTCGAGTTTATTTTTATCTAATATTGCCAGCAGTAATATCTAGCTTATTGCCTAAACAAAAGTCCTTCTACTGCAGAATGAAATGTTAGTCATAAAAAGCCAAGTTATTCCAATTGCATACTTTTGATATAACCAAAGTGCAGGAATGAATAGCTAATCCAGGAAAGACAGGCTTAAAACTAGACAATTTTATATCATCACCTGTCAATATTCTGTAAATATCCTTATTGTATAATTTGTGGTGTTGTACAACAGTTTAAAAAATCAGTTAATATAGACAAACTGCTATATACCTTGCTCTTCAAAGTTTATTTCTCGTATATACCAACTTGCCATGTAAAAGAGAATAAAACTGCCAAATTGGCATCTGTCTGCCCACTGAAATGGAACATTCTATTTAAAATCGTAGGGAAAAGGTTCCATGCTAATAATCAGATCCTCTAATTCTTAGATTCGAGAAATAACTTAAGTGCCCTAAGCTCCTGATGAGAATAGGGCTGTTCAGCAATACCTTTCAGAAACTTGGGAAACTATTGTGTATTTGCACAGGAATAAAACCTTTTTTGTGCTACACAATTACATTCCTTGTTTTGAGCAATGTGTTATAGTTTGGATCTGCAAGGCATTCTTGGGATCGGAGGCGGATAGGCTTTTTGAGGCAAGCATTTTTTTTTAAAAAGAGAACTTTTTGGGGGCCAAATGTAATTCTGGGATTTAGGATGTTGGGGAAATGCTAGATTATGTAATTTTTAAAGTAGAACGCGTGCAAGTTAGGATATGGGATGCAGAGTTTTGGTTGAGCTCAAGTTTATGGAGGGTGTTTGGTGGGAGGCTGGCCAGGAGAGCATTGGTATAATCAAGTATAGAGGTGATGTAGGCATGGATAAGGGTTTCAGCAGCAGATGAGTGAAGGTAGAGGCTGAGTCAGGTAATGTTACGGAGGTAAAAGCAGGCAGGCTTGGTGATGGAGCAGATATGTGGTTGGAAGCTCATCTTGTGGAGAAATACGACACGAAGGTTGCGAAAGGTCTGGATCAGCCTCACAGTTGCCAGGGAGAGGGTTGGAGTTAGTGGTTGGGGAACGGAGTTTGTGGCAGGGACCAAAGACGATGGCTATGGTCTTCCCAAGATTTATTTGGAGGAAATTTTTGCTCAACTAGTACTGGATGTCAGACAAGCAGTCTGACAATTTAGAGACAGTGGAGGGATCGAGAGAGGTAGTTGTGAGGTAGAGCTGGGTGCTGTCAGTGTACATGTGGAACCTGATGTGTTTTCAGAAGATTGCATACTGTATTAACAATATCTTAATCCTGTACTGGAAATATTAGGAATGAAGGAATGGGCAATTTGTCAAAGCTGTGCTTAGAGTTTTGACTGGAGACAGCTTTTGTGTTGTCTAAGCAATAAACATTTATTTGAAGATTATTTGAATTGGCAGCTTTTTTTCAAAAAAACATGCTGTTACAAGTTAAAATCCATTTTGTTTAATCCATAGATAGTTATGATAAAATCATTGGGAGAGCAGGAAAGTAACTGGCTCAAGGAATTATTGAGCTTGCCAAAATATGGGATGATGCTTCAATTCAGCATCAACTGTACATGTAAATGCTGCTCTTTCATCATATTAGGTTTAATATCCAAAATTAATCCATCGATCTCCTTTTACATTTCGCACATAGCATCCTAAATTGGTAGCTACACCAGGATGGCTGGTGTGAGAATAGTACATTATTGCATGCTCTTTGACCTTGCAAATTTAATCGATGGTCGAACTGATCTGAATGTTTTTTTTTAAAAAAAAAGAAACATTCTGTTTCATTAACAGCGGGATCTGTGTCATGTTGCTCAGTCCAAGAATTCTCGATGATTTATCATTCACAGTAATTTGAGTTAAATTTGTTTGTTTTTAAAGGCGTGCTGATCACAATCTTACCTCTGACTAAAGTCACTGTAATTTGAGTTGTTGGGTCTCTGTTGCTGTACCAGCATTCTTAGTAAATGATCAGTTTGCACTAGGTTCTGATAAGTCATTGAACTGAAATGTTAACTGCACTTTCCTCTTTCGGCAGATACTGCCTGACCCCCGAGTGTTTTCAGCTTTTTCAGTTTGCACTGGGACTGTGCATACATGGGTGTACCATGTTTACAGGCGCACTGAATGAATTCTGACCGAATCACTCTTGTGTTTGCTTCAGCTTTTTAAGAGCTGATTTACAGCGGCTCCTCCAAAACTTGATTTTTGACATCCAATTTCCAATTGATCAGATTTCTTAATGTTACATAACATCATGATGCTTTAAGTATATGCATCTGGGCAAGTGAAAGTCTTCTATTTACAACTGTGCTGTTAGTGATATAATTAAGTTATTTGTAAGTTCCTCGGGCAAATGGGTGAAGAATTGGCTAATAGCCAGAAATATCCCAGCTGATAGGAGCCTGCAGAGTTCCATTTAAAAAAAATACACAGCAGCTTCCAGCACCCAATGAGAGGAATATGGGCCCAAGTTTCGAGCCGCGCCTCGAACGGCGCAGTCCCGACCTGGACGCCCGTTTTTCGCGCCACACAGAGCGCCTAAAAAAAACTTCGTATTCTCCACCTCCCTGCAGGTCCTCTGGCCCTCGGCGCAGCGCAGCAGGAGCTGTAGGGGGCGGAGCCAGGTCCCTGCGCTGAAAACCGTGCCGGGACCTCTGCACATGCGCGCTACAGTGGGCGCGCATGTGCAGTAGCTCCAGGCGCCCAAAACTGTGTGGGAGGGGCCGAAGCACGCAGCCCCTAGCCCTGGCCGAATGGCCTCACTGGGGCTGCGTGAATAAGGCTCCTCCCACGGCCAGCTCCTGCTTCCTCCCGACTCGACTCCCGCTCTCTTTCCCCCCCCCCCCCCCCGACTCCTGCTCCGCCCCCCCCCCCCCCCCCGGACTGGACCCGACCCGGCTCCTGCTCTTTCCTCCCCCCCCTCCCCCCCCCCCCCCCCCGGACTGGACCCGACTCCCGCGCCCCCCCCCCCCCCTGCCCCCGCCTCCGGACTGGATCTGATCTGACCTCCCTCTCCCTCCCTCCCTCCGACCCAAACCGAACTGACCTCCCTCCCTCTCACCACCCCCCAGACCTGACCCAACGCCACCTACCTGTAAATCTTGTGCTGGGGACGGGCCCTGCCCGAAGTCTCGGGCCTGGCCCGTTCAGCACCCTCCCCACCCCCCCCTCCTCAATCTCCCCCTCTTTCCCCCCCCCCCCCCCAATCTCCTTCCCCTCCTCTTTCTCTCTTCCCCCCCCCCCCCCAATCTCCTTCCCCCCCCCCCCCCCCCGGCAAAAACAGACACTGACAGACAGAGAATGAGAGACACACAGACAGAGAGATAGAGACACACTGGGGGGGGGCATCCCAGCACGCTGTTGGAGGGCTCCCAGTGCTGCAGTCGGTAAGTAGAAAATGTTTTATTTATTGATTTAAAAAGAAAATATTAATTTTTTTTGATTGATTTATTGATGTATTTATCATTTATTATTGATGGCTCTTTATTTGTAAAACTGAAGTGTTTAATGTTTGTAAACTTCCCTTTAAACCCCCCCCCCTACATTCCCTACGCCTGATTTGTAACCTACGCCTGATTTTCTAAAGTGTAGACAAGGTTTTTTTCGAGCGTACAAAAATCTTCACTTACTCCATTCTAAGTTAGTTTGGAGTAAGTTTTCACTGCCGAAACTTTGAAAACAGGCGTAAGTGGCTGGACACGCCCCCTTTTGAAAAAAAAATTCTGTTCCAAAGTGAAACTGTTCTAACTGACTAGAATTGGAGCAAACGAAATGACGAGAATTCCGATTTCTAAGATACTCTGTTCTACACCAGTTGCTCCAAAAAATCAGGAGCAAATCATGTGGAAACTTGGGACCTATAAGTGGTAACTGCGTGTCATTATGTGATGTACCAGCCGTTCCCTCTTAACTATGCAGTTTGGAGCCTGAACTACAGAAGATTGTGTTTGCACTGTGATCTGAGATTTGTGCTGTCGTTCGATGTGACAGCATCAGTCTCTGGGCATTTGGTTTTAGCTGCGCTCCTGCTGTCAATCTTTGTTTACACCAACTTTTGTGCTGCAGCAAAGTGGGACTTTATTTATACGCCTTTGAACTGTAGACTTTGTCATTCTGAGCTCATGTATTGAGTGTCAGTGCCATCACCCATGCATCATCGTGTTGCAATATCCAGAGCTTTCAAACTGACTTGGAACTGGAATCCCAAAACCCGTTCTTGGAAGATGCAGTGTAAATCAGCTCTCCCAAACTAAAGTGGATTCAGTTGAAAATGAATTCGGAAGCAGCAATCGAATGTTGATAACAGCTGATGGCTAATGTCCCTCAGGAACCACTTTGCTGAGACACCAAAGCCGATGTGTAACAGAGTTTCCAAAATAAGCAATGGAAAACTTCATACAGGAAAATATTATTCTTTGCCCAATATGGAGTGCAAAGACACTTCATCTTAGGGACAAACTTCACTTGTGTAAGACCAAAGAACTTTGGCACGGGTTAGCAGAACCAATGTTCGGGACTCTCGAATATTGTGGGATACTGCTGGAGAGAGATTAACCAATTAAAGCCATGCTACCGACAAGCACAGAGCACTAAGAAGTTTTTTGGACTTGATTGTAGAGCCATCTGGAGCTGAGCAGTAAGGATCCTGTTTCCCAATAACCAGTCTATCCTTCCAATTTCCATTAGTTGACCAGCCAGCCTGGCTTATCAAATACTCTGAAATACTAAGCACCTGCCTGGTTCTAATTTTAAATGACTGAATCTGCTGCAAACAGTTGACTTGGTTCCGGGTGTGTGATCTTGGAACGATTGAACCCCAATGAGACCCTTCACCCTCAAACCTCTCTCTTCTCTCTGCATGCCTCCCCTCTCTTTTTTTTTTTCTCTGTCTCTGTCTCTCCCCATCCCCCTCTCCCAGACACACAAACAATTGGGATAGATAGTCCTTGTATCTTGCAATCCCTACTTTCAATCATACAGCTTTGAACAGTTCTTCATATATTACGGGTTTGCCCATTATTCAAGATGGTAAGTAGAATGCACTAGATTGTCAGGTAAGTATGCTAGCAGCAAAGTATCATCTGTGAAAACGAGCACCACAATTCCTTGAAGTGCCCTGAACAGTCGGTCCAAACCTGTTGCTTACAATGCCATCCAGCATGTCACTAATGAAATTAAGTAAGATGATGCCCCTAAGCAACCTTGACTTGCTCCTCTTTTCAGACTGTAAGAGAACAACTTGTATACTATACCTACAATTTTTTTCCCTCTGGTTGGCTTGTGTTAAGCATTAACTTTTTAAAATTCTCTCTTTGCAACAATTTCCTTCAGATCAAGAATAGAATCATACAGCACAGAAGGGGGCCAGTAGGCCCATTGTGTCTGTGTTGGCTATTTGAAAGAGCCATCCAATTTGTCTCACTCCCCTGTTCTTCCCCTTAGCCCTACACATTTCTGTCTTTCAAATATGTATCCAATTCCCTTCAGAAAATTACTATTGAATCCGGTTCCACCAGCATTTCAGGTAGTGTATTCCAATCGTCATAAGTCATTGCGTAAAAAGATTTCTCGATTTACCTCCTGGATGTTTTTGCCAATTATCTTAAATCTGTGTCCTCCGGTTATCAACCCTCCTGTCAGTGGAAACAATGTCTTGCCAGATAGATGAGCGCACATTATGAGGAGGGTTGGATGAAGGTGGCCCATTTGATCCTGTTCTTCCAAAATACTAGACCTGTCATTTTCCCATTGAAATGTCAAACTGTACTTCAACAACTGCTTTCCCTGGTAACCCATTCCAATGTTGATAACCCAGTGTATAAAGAAATGCTTACACTTTGTCCTAAATCTGTCCTACATGCAACTCCAATCCTACAATAACTGAATCTTAACTACTACAGGTTGAACCTCCCTTATCCGGAATCCTCGGGTCCTGTCCTGGATATGGATTTTTCCTGGATGAGGGGTGATCATGTTAAATTGGATGGTACAGGTACTGAGCAAAGGGATATTGGGGCTTGGAGTTCGGCAGAGAGATCATGGGGGCGATGGATCTCGGGTCAAGCCAGCGATTGCGGGAGTCGGCAGCGAGGAAGGACTACTTCAATTTGTTCATGTCGGAATTCTGTGTATGCGCCACCTGGTGGCAGGGAATTGTTCTAGATGAGGAGTGGGTCCAGATAAGGGAGGTTCAACCTGTACTCGGAAGTGGCCTAGCAAGCCATTCAGTTATATTAAAGCACTGTAAAGAATAAAAATAACTCTTAACAGCATTGTGGGAGGAACTTCGACCCACTGACTGCAGCGGTTCAACAAGGCAGCCCACCACCACCTTTTCAAGGCAACTAGGGATGGACAATAAATGTCAGCCTTATCAGTGGCGCCCACTAAAACTGAGCCAAAAAGAATGTAGGTTGAACAACATACTAAATTTGATCTGAAGCATCATCTTGATGATCCAGTAATGTATGAAGATATTACATTACATGTAAATGGGTAAAAGAGTGACAAGCCAAGACATGCGAGAGGCCCACACAGAGGAAAAGGTGAGAAAATGGGCAAAATGCAAATACAGGAATCTGCAGTGAAACTGGAAAATACTGATCAAATGCAACAGATCAATTGATCCTGAAATGAGAAAAAAAATAGTAACTGCACAGGCGCAGACCTCTTCTTCCCCCACCTACCATTGCATTTTCTTATCACCAGCAAACTCTGTTGTTAAAAATGCTAGAATCAACTATAGTTTATAGTTAGTATTTAGAGCAGAGGGCTGTGGAGTGTCCAGGGGAAGGATAAGATTCTGTTTCTAAGGCTTGTATTGATGCTTGAAAAAGTGTAGGAGGCCAAAGATGACGCAGTCAGAGTGCGAATAGGAAGGGGTTTTAAAGTGGTGAGCTGCAGGGTGCATAGGGTCTCACTTGTGGACAAAATAGAGGTCTTTGGTCTCTCCAATATAGAGGACACTGTACCATGAGCAGCAAATACAGTATACTGGGTCAGAGGAAGTATTGCTGAATTACTGTCTTGCATGGAAGGAGCGTTTGGGGTCTCTAGACAATGATGTATGAGGAGGTGATTGAACAGTTGTTGCATCTTTTGTTGAATGGGTAGGTGCTAGGGAAAGCAGCTGGAAGGTTGGATTGGTGGAAAAGTGGACTAGTAGTCATGGAAAGAACATCCTTGTCTACTCCAGGAAGGGGCAGATTTACTTGGTAGGATCTGGTTATAGATGGCATAAGATGAACTGGCAGGTGGGGTGAGGACAAGGATGGTGGTTGTAATTTTCTTTGGGGGGGAGGGAGGGGGAGAGAAACACACTTTCAGAAAATGGGCTACACAAAGTCAAGGGATCTGCCAATCACTATGAATGGGAAATGCTGGCTGATGAAAAAGGACCACATTTCAAAAACTTTGATGTGGAAAGTGCAGTAATTAGAGCAAATGCAATGGAGATAGAAACACAAAGATTAAGCCTTTACAGGAAGCTCGGTGGGAAGAAATATATTCAGGTAATTGAGAGTCAGTGAATTGTAATAGATTTCGAAGGACTCCTGCACCTATTTTCTATGTTTCTATGTTTAAGAGATGGTTGGATGGCCACTTAAATAGCAGTAACTTGCAGGGTTATGGACCTAGAGCTGGTAATTTGGATTAGACTGGATGACCTTTTGTTGGACGGAGCAGAGATAATGGTAAGTACTCCAGGGAATAGAATATGACCAGGGTGATCTCCTGGACTAGTGTCGATCACCTGGATGGGTCAGAGACGAATTTTCCCAGATAGTTTCTCCCTAAATTGGCCTGGGTTTTTATCTGTTTTTTGCCTCTCCCAGGAGATCACAAGGCTCCGGTTAGCGTGGAATGTAGAATGTTTCAGCATAAGGGGTGTCGCAGTTGTGTGAGGCGGACTGGCTGGGCTGGGTGCTCTTTGCCTTTCCGTCATTGTTCATAGGTTTATATGTAACCTTTAAGGCTGCTGACCAAGGGCCGTGCGGCTCTCTGTCGGCCGGCACAGACACGATGAGCCGAAATGGCCGCCTTCTGTGCTGTAAATTTCTATGTCTATGTTTCTAAGGGAGAAATCAAAATTTTAGTCACTGTTGTAACATGGCCGCCAACTTGCGCACAGCAAACTCTCTCAAGCAGCAATGTGATAATGACGAGATAATCTGTTGGTTTTGTTACATTGATTGAGGGATAAATATTGGCCAAGCCACCGGGGATAACTCCTCTTTTCTTTGAAATAGTGCCATGAATCTTTTACGTCCAGTAGGATTTGAACAAAGTGTTTCGCATGTCCTGCAAAAGGACCAGCATTGTTGGAATCCATGTGGGTTCCCATAGTGACACCTTTTATTTGAAGGAAGGGAGCTTTTGGAGTTTGGCTTTATTTTTAACGCCAATCTCCAAAGAATGCTTTTTGTTCGTTTAGTGTAATATTTATCTGGAAATTAATTCTAACTTCCATGTACTTGTTGTGCCTACCGTGTATATACATTTGATTCATGATCGGAGTGCAGAATTAGGGGCTGATTTTTTTTTTCTTAACCGCTCCGTAATGCATCTGGAATTGTGCCTTGTGAAAGCATTACATTAAATCTGCAGCATGCCATGTATTTGCCAATCTTTATGGGCACAGAAGTTTGTGTTGGAATCTTTGGGCTGGCAAACAATCTTGTATTTTATAGATTTGTCAAATTTTTAAGCATAGCTTCAGAAATGATCGATCTGTAAGGTGTGTTTCTCACTCTATATACCAATTTGTCCTGAAACTTAAATTTGAAAAAATGGTGATCCAATTGATTTTGTTTCTGCTGGATGAGTTATGATTGCGCTCCCACCAGATAAAAAATATGTACAATCAATAACATGCAGCTGTCAACAAAGACTTGGTTTGCATTTTCTTGAACCTTTTCTTTTATATTAGCAACCTCTCTGCACTTATTCTGTGTAAATAATTTAGAAAGAGAAGCCAGTACCTTCCAGATAAACTCTTACAAAATGGCTCTGCACTAGTTATAATGATGTAAAATATTGCCTTAAACTCACATTCCCATATGACTCAACTTGGTTTATAAAATGTGGGGGGCGGGGGGCGGGGAGGGAGAGATTTCAAAGCAGGCTGAAATATTTTTAACCTTTCAGTAAATTGCATCCTTCCTGCCCTGTCCCAATTCGAGTTCCTACCTCTGCCAGCAACCCCTTTTGCTTTCAAAACCGCCTTTCAAAATTGATCTATGCCAAATAGTTAAAGGAATTTGTCAGCAGTCTTCTCGTTACCCACTCCCTCATATTTTTTTTAATAAGTGTTGGGAATTGACAGAAATTGGAATATCGGGGAATAACTTCATTAGTTGCCTGTTGCAACTTTAGGGCCTGCAAACCACTAGATAAGCTCTCCTAGCTAAGATCCTTGTTTTAATTGCCTCAGTGGCACTTCTTGGATTTCTGATTTTAAGTTGGGGTGATGGATAAGCACTTAACTCACATCTTTTGCAGCCTGTCATTTTTTTAGAACAATTAATTGGAAGCTAGCAACCAGATGTTCCAATACATGTTGCATATTAGGGATATTCCACAGAACCCTTTCATTTGCTAATAAGGCTATTTAAAAAAAAATAAGTACATCAGTGCTTGTTGGATTATGTTGTCCATGTGAGTACCCAACATCATTCATATGTTTAGTGATTAACTTACTTTGAACATTTCAGACCAACATAGATGGGAGTTTTCGTTCCAAGGCTATAACTAACAAGAAAGGGGAAAACCAGTTTTGCTGTTCACTACAAAAGATTACAATGTGTTATCTCAGATTTTGGAATCGTAGTGCAATATGATAGCATCTTTTTATTTTAAAAAAAACTGAGTTATTCTCGGGCTGTTGGTCCTTAAGGCACTTCAGACAGCTATACAGTGATAACTGAATTTCTGGACAGGAGCATATCATATTCCAATATCTAGAATCTTGTACTGCTTGTGGTGTCCCCCACAATTACCATCTTGGAGGTTGCATTGACCAGAAACTTAACTGGATCAGCCACATAAATACTGTGGCTACAAGAGCAGGTAAGAGGCTGGGTTTTCTGCAGCAAGTGACTTGTCTCCTGACTCCCAAAAGCCTTTCCATCATCTACAAGGCACAAGTCAGGAATGTTGTGGCATACTCTCCACTTGCCTGAATGAGTGCAGCATCAACACCATTCAAGAAGCTTGACACCATCCAAGATGAAGCAAGATGATTTGCACCCCATCCACCACCTTGAACATTTACTGCCTCCACCACTGGTGCACCATGGCTTCAGTGTGCATCATCTACAAGATCCACTGTAGCAACTCTCCAAGGCTTCAATAGCGCCTCCCAAACCCATGACCTCTACCACCTAGAAGGGCAGCAGGTGCTTGGTAACGCCACCACCTTCAAGTTCCCTTCCAAGTCACACACCATCCTGTCTCGGAAATATATCGCCGCTCCTTCATTGTTGCTGGGTCAAAATTCTGGAACTTCCTATCTAACAGCACTGTGGGAGTAAATTCACCACACGGACTGTAGCGGTTTAAGGTGGCAGCTCACCACCACCTTCTCGGGCAATTAAAGATGGGCAGTAAATGCTGACCTTGCCAGAGATGTCGTCATCCTGTAAATGAATTTTTAAAACTTGCATATTCTACTATTACTGCTGCCAAGCAAGTGGAAAGTTACTGAGCGTGGCTAATTCCAATCTCTTTTGTTAAATTGCTGGTCAGGCATTTGTGAATGCCTTCTGCAGAAAGTAATATGGGCAACTAGACAGTTGAGCATTTTACCTCCCAACCAGATGGCAGTAAATTAATATTCAAGCTTTAATTTGTTTTTACAGCTTGCTGTCACAGTTGGAAGTGAGTGTAAAAACAGAAAATGCTGGAAACATTCAGCATATCAGGCAGCATCTTTGGAGAGAGAAACTAACACTTCAGGTTGACTTATCAGAACTGACCTGAGTGTTTCCCGTATTTGTTTTTATTTGAGTTCCAGCATCTGCAGGATTTTGCTTTTGTGGCAGTGTGTATTCTTTTGGGTGGCTTTATAGTACCCTAAGGTGTGGATCAAGGAAGAAACTTTAATATCAATTCTTTTAAATGAGCAATAGTGAGCCCTACAGCTGGCTCTGTTCCAATTTCTGATCTGTGCATACACGTGTCCAAGTGACAGTAACATTTTTGTTAGCCAAGGTCAATGATTCTTCTGAGAAGTGGTCCAGTGGATTGCTTGGGGATTTTAGATTGATTGATTTAAAAAGTTCACTTTGCACTGGTTGCAATTTAAAAAAAAAAATCTGAGTATCTCCAATGTGGTCTTGCACTGCTACTGTTCAACCCAATCGTGCTGCAGATTCGGCAACTAATCTTCATACTTTTCATGGCAAAGAAAAAGTCTGAGGTACAAGTGCTCCATTGGCTTGATCACTCTATTGTGTTTATGCTGAACAGAGGTAGCAATGATTGCTCAGTCCACAGCACGAGGTCCCGTCCTCTGTTCACGAAATGTTGATGGCAGTAAAAGTGAACTAAAATAATGCTGCAAAATGTTGTGTAGCCATTTGTTCTGTCTTGAATCAGATAGGTTGCTTCTGGGGTTGGCTACCCAGAAATTTTGATAAGCTGAAAACCCAACTGCAAAAATGTGGTTTTGAATTTCTGCATTGTAATGTGTATAAGCAGCATTGGGCTCAATTCTCATCTGTTGATGTGCAAGAGGGCCCATTTCAGAATTTGGATTGTGTGAAACAGTTCTGTTCGTGCGTACACAAAGGTGGTGAAATTGGATATGGGCAGGGTTGCAAATCAGGCAGGCATTGCATTGGCTTTCTGTTATACTCTCCGACCAATATTCAGTTCCATTGACTTCAGTCGACTGGAATATCGGGCGTGTCAGATAATGGTCAGCCAATACGATTCCACATGTTTTACGCCACTGCCCATGTCCATTTCACTCCCAAAGTCCTTTTAATATGGCCAACTCTGAAAGCCTTGGGCTGGACAAAAGTTAGCAAACCTAATTTCATCAATTTTTTTTTAGGCTAATCTATTACACAGTTTTAAATGCAAAGGTATTTTTTCTCCTTGGAAACTGCAGTCAACAGGGTGAATGGATGACATCCCGAAGACTCTATCAATGCTGTTTTGAAATGTATTTATTTGTTTCCTGTTTGCCCTTTATAAGTAAGTTGTAAATAGGTTAAACTACAATAGGGCTAGGCAATTAGGAGTTGTGGCAGAGCAGACTGGGATTGACTATCCCAGTGGCTTTTCCTCCCTTTTGGGAAGTGAGTTTGCCTGTGCAAAGCATTTCTCCACAAGTGTGTCTGAGATGGCCAGTTAGTAGTGTAGACTACAGTAGATGTGAACTCACATCAGTCCATGTCACCATACTTTGGCAATGTAATAAGCTGCATTATGTACAAAACAGAACATTGGAATTGCCTTTTTGAGAGCTAGTAAATGGATATTAGTCAGTCATTGATAATTGTCCAGTGAATCCTGCTGGAAAAGGTGTCGCTGTGGATGCAGAACCAGTTGAGTTCGGCTGTTGTACCATCCCGCAACTGAATAGCCAAATCTCACTGTCAAGATTTGCATGTGCAGAATGGCCACTTAAGCAAGGCACTGGAGGGCTTTTGTCAATGGTATTGTATCTTGACGTGTGCCATTACTTTAGAAGAGATGGTAGGTGTCTTTTTTTATAGTAGCAAAGACCCAACCTAAAAATGGTGAATATTCAATATAATTAATTTCAGAATTGGTCCTTATTTGTATTTAACATGGATTCTTTTTTACAAAACCAATACTTGATGTGAATAAGACCTCTGCTACTGTACCAAAAAATTGATAAACTAAAATTCATGCCAATAGGAAAAACAATGAACTAGAAAATGAATGCTAGAATACGCATGTCCATGACTGACCTAATTTAATCTCTGTTACATTAGTTCTGAACTGAGGATAATGTTTAAATTCAAGATCTTGATCCAAGTATAAATTATTGTTTTCATGTTCAATGCTCTCGTGTGCTATATATTTAATTTGGATTTTTTCTACTACCATACGAAAGAAATATGCTGGTAAAAGAACTAAATTTAATCTGTCAGCATGTCTTGGAAATGAAGAACATAATGTTTAGATAACGGCCATTTGCCCAACAAGGTCACTTTTTTTTCAATTGATTTCAGCTCTACTCACCACCTCACCATAACCTTCAATTACTTCTTCTTGCCAGAAACATCTCTAGCTGCATCTTGGACCCATTTAATGCTATCTGTGAAATTGACAGTTTATTCCATAAATCCATTACCCTTTTTAGGTGAACAAATTTACTGCTAAAACAGAAAATGTTGGAAACACCAGTAAGTCAAGCAGCAAATCTGGAGAGATAAGTTGACGTTTTGGGTGAAATCTTTTGTCAAAACTGAATATATTATCAATGTGTAGCATTTAAATAGGGGTAGAACAAAAGCTGAGTGAGGGGAAATGCACTGTAAAGAAATAGAATGACCTTTACGAGGTTCAGTGGAAAATAGAAAATGGTTAAATAGCAGATGTCATATTAAGATAATGATGAGAGAAACATAATAAGAAAAATAAAACACACACATAGGACAGAGAATGTGTGTGGGGCAGGCAGATAGATAGGGAAACATGAAAAACTGGCACAGGGAGCATGGGCCTGTGGCCTAGGAGCCTGAAGAACAAATGCAAGTCAACCCTAAGGATGCAGATCACCTTACCAACGCTGTTCCAATGGAGAATTCCTACCCCAAACAATAACCCACCACATATGTACAACTAACTTGTCTTCTGGTATGTGAATCCCTCGATTAAAGTGACACATTTGTTCTCATTGACTGTTTCAAGATTATGAAGAGGATTGATAATCTACAGTTCATAGAAATCCTGAATTAATTATCACCTTGTTGGGGTAAAGCAAGTATTTGTTTATCTGTAATAATGGAAAAGCAATGGGATTGTGCCTTGATTCATCAAAGTACAAGGAGAGTGTCCGAAATCTAGAGTTCCAAAAACCGGGATATTCCAAAAACTGGACACCGTGCAGATTTCACGAGTCGGCATCCAGAATCCGGAAATCTGTTCCAAAAACCAGACATTTTTTTCACAACAGCAGCAGAAAATGAAAGTAACATTTCAGAAATGGATATTTGGTATTCTGTAACTAATCCCCCCCACCCCTCTCTCGCGCACACACACACACCACCACCATCACCCCTGCCTTGCTTTTCCTCCAGGAGGTGTCTCCAAGAGTGAATTTGAGTGTTCTCCCGTCGGTTGGATTTTTGCATCAGTTTCTGATGCGATGCGATAACTGCCACATGAATAAACCAACATTATTTGCGAAGAGCTCTGTGTTTCCAATTGAAGTCTTACTGGGGTGGGAGGGGGGACTGGTGGTTATTCCACCACTATTATCATTCCATCCCTACTATAAGGTAGAGAAGGGGGGCCCATTTGAGCCCTTAGCATGGGGCGGCAGTTGCGGACAAACTCGTTTGTGGGGTTCCGACCGCACTCGATGCTGAATGAGGCGGGCAGTGGTGACCAGGGGGAGGATGGGAGGGGAGGTAATTATTTCATCATGGCACACTCGCAAGTTCCTTTCGGAGTTAGTGTCTGATCTTGTCATCCCTGGATGCAGTCCTGCCAGATCACACCAGGTGACCGTGCGGTCAGTACAGAGCAATAGTAACCCAAAACACGGTCAAGCATAATAAAACATTTGTTTTAATCACCCCTGCAGCCGCTGTCCCTGCCATTATCTGACTTTGAATCGCCCACAGCCGCTGTCACTGTCTCCGAAATCTGGAAATGCCCGAAACTCAGCCCCGGGGTTTCTGGATTCGGGACATCGGATTTCTGTTCTGTTGCAGAAGTGTTTCTTGCTCGTAAGAGTGAGCAATACGAAGAATGACCATGCATTTCAAGTGAGAATATTCTGTTTTGTTGCCTCTATTTTAGGTTTATGTAAAAAGAAAATCCAAAATGTAAAGTTTTTGTGATGTCTACAAGTAATGCCTTTCCACACTCCAACATCAAGCTTTAAAGCTACTACTATATAGCAATCTGGGTTGATAAGATCACAATTTTTCTGCTGAAAAAATACGTCTGCTCTTAACGGGCCCATACATTTGAGTTTCTGTACTTGCATAGTGTCATTAAAAAAATCTTTTAGTTTTTGTCTATAACAACAAATCAACAAAAAAAAGGACCCAAACCATTTCACAGAAACGTCTTCAGACAAATCGGCTCCTGGTACCTCACACTGCAACGGAGGAGTTGAAATGGGTGCACCTTCTGAATGATTGACGAGAGTGGTGTTGGCTGAAACCCAAAAACAGATCACTTGTTTGCTCTCTCGGGGCCAATGTAGTGGGATAAGGAGAAAGCTAGCCATGTGCAGTTTTTTAATGTTGACATTAAATTGAGCATCAGTATTCAAGCTGTGATTCTTACTTTCAAAGCTACATGGGTGAAGGCCCTGGAGGAGGCACAGTTATTATCAGGATTGTTTTCTTACAACTCAAACCTTCCTGATATTTCAGATGAACAGTGCTGTGGTTTTTGTTGCAAGTACTGTAGCAAACTGCTCGCAAAAGAATCTGGACAGGTTTCAAAAATTAACTTCAAACATAAGTGTTTACAAATTTTGGTTTGGATTTTTCCTTCTAGAAAATGGTTGTAGACTTTTTTCACAGCTCTGTTCCCACTGGCATTCTGATACTCATACCATCATATTCATTGTATAAAAAATATCAACTGATCTAGTGATGTAGTCAGATAACCAAGAGTTCTCCGGTACATAGGTTGGCTCATAGCTGGTTACTTATTAGAAGGGTGTGCTGCCCCAAGTGACTTTTGGGACAAATTTGCTTGTCTATAGTTCTGTCCTTTGATTATTTTATCTCGAGCTGGTTTCCAATTTTTTTACTTTCAAAAATACTCAGTAGTATATTAGCTGAGGAGTCTTTATTGATGAAGCTTTGGCTTTGACTTGTAAGTAGTCACTGTAGTGCGTGCATAAGAAGGGTGAGGATGGGTGTTAAAGACATTAGACAAATCTGCGCAATCTGATCTCTGCCAATGTGGAAGGATAGCTGAAAATCACAGGGAATAGGTAGTACAGTGTACATACACCAAACTCCTCTCTCTCTCTCTCTCTCTCTCTCTCTCTCTCTTTCTGTAAAGCTTATCCATTGGCCTCTTGATTCATTTGTTAAGGAAGTTCCCAGGAGAAAAAAGCTCAAAAGTAGGATACTGAAGAATGATTTCCATGGAAAAATAACCAATCTGTATTTATAACAAACCAATTCTGTTGATTTTATAAAGAAAGAATTGCATTTGTATAGTGCCCTTCACAACCACCGGATGTCTCAAAGCGCTTTACAGCCAATGAAGTACTTTTGGAGTGTAGGCACTGGTGTAATGTTGGAAACGCGGCAACCAATTTGCGCACAAGCAAGCTCCCACAAACAGCAATGTGATAATGACTAGATAATCTGTTTTTGTTATGATTGAGGGATAAATATTGACCAGGACACCGGGGATAACTCCCCTGCTCTTCTTCGAAATAATGCCATGGGATCTTTTGCATCCACTTGAAAGAGCAGACACGACCTCGTTTTAGCGTCTCATCCGAAAGACAGATATAGGTTTACAGTGTTGTGATATTGCAAATATATAGACACTATGGGGGCAAAATTTAGCGCGGTGCGGAAGTCCCGCTCCTGTCGCGGAACGGCCTTTACCGCACAAAGTGGAGCACGCAATCTCTCGCGCTCCACTTCCTTTGAGGATGGCAACCGGGGCACATCTACAGAGGGGAGTGAAGCGCTACGCGAATGCTTCATGTAGCATAGACGCGCTTCAACGCCCCTCCCCTTCTATTAAAGGGAGGGCTGCTGTGCACTCTGCAAGGCCCCTGATGGCCTCCACTTGGGCCATCAGGGCAGTGAGAGACCGGGCCAACAGCCCAGCACCCAAGGCTGAGTGTTGGGCTGCACAATGGCGGCCCGGATCCTGCTAGGGCCGCCATTGTCAATTTGACTCGAGACAGCCGACAAAAAAATGGTGACCCGGGGCGCTGACGCCCTCGCCTTTAAGCACTGCCCCGAGAGCGGCTGTCGGCCAACTTTGCGGGCGTTGATGTCTGCTTGTGCCAACCTTGCAGCCCATGGGGCATTAAGGGGTCGGTGCAGAGCGGTGAAGTCACCGCACATGGCAGTGACATCATCGTTGGTGGCGGGGCACGGCGCTACTGTGCCAGCGCCTCCGTGAACTCCCAGGCAATTTCCCGAAAGGTGGTAGCGGCCCCCTCCCCCATGTGAAAACTATCTCTGCCCCCAGAGGCGTTAACGGGGCTATTAAAGGACAATTTTGCCCCCCGCCCCTCCCATATGCCCCGATTTTTAACTCCAGGTGGACTCCCCGCTCGGGCCTGAGTTATAATTATGGTTGGATTTCAATGGATGATATGAGGCCACAACATACATATGTGATGTAGGATCCTGTTGGCTCCTAGCACAAGTCCTTGCTGCCTGCTCAGGAGAGTAGGTTATGATAGCAGATGTTGTGATCATGGAGGCTTTTGGATAGGTAACAGCCAGGGTGATTTTAACAGAAACCTGGCGGGTGAGCAGCTACAGTGTCAACTCTTCGCTCACTCTTGGTACGATATTGCTTCATTCTACCTTATTTTTGATTCCATGACAAACATTCCTAATATACTAGTGTTTCCCACGCTAACATCCTTGTGACCGCTCTGAAATGTACAATTGGAATTCAGATTATGATTCATTGTGAAGTGATTAACGTAAGTTTCCTACAAATTTTACAGACCCCAGATTGCTTTTGTTGATGACCCGAACCATTCCAGTTATTGTTTATCGGAGGACAATGTAGTCCTTCTACTAACACGATTGCTGATTTTATCATAAGGATCATCATTGCACTCCATTCTTGACTTTGGGGGCTACAAATTCCATTTTTGGTCATAACTGTATTTTTCTGCCAAAAATACCGCTATGACTCCGCTATGATTTCGAGGCATTCGGTTAAAAAATGTGCCCAGCGGTAAAAATCAGCGTTGCACAAGGATTCATGGCACAAACCGCAACTTTTCTCCGAGGCCGATTACAGCTGCGGGTTGGGTCTAGGGAGGGGAGAAACGCCCAAAAAAATTCCAAAAAATAAAAAATCAAAACATTCACACGACCCTTTTCTATTGAATCATTGCAAAAGAAATTAAAACTTTAACTTACCTTTTTTGCAGGTCTTCATACCTACCACCGTTCCAAGGGCTGTAACACAGGTGTTTTTTATTTTGGTCCTATATATGGGTGCGCTGTGAGCCAAATATTGGGGGAAAGGGCTTTTTCCAGTCTTGCACGCTTCCCAGCGGTATTTCAAATCCGCCGGCGCAAGATTTAAGGGAATTTCCCGCCGCACAGTTTTCTGGCAAAACCCGGCGCAAGATTGGGGAATTTCCTGCCCCATATGGAGTATACTTCAATGTGTAATGTATCAATGCGTAATATAACTAAGACCCAGTTTGCTCTAGGTAAAGGAAGTAAGAATTCACTTTAAATAAAGCGACATTGTGTTTCATGGCGAGCTGAAATTTTGTGTATTTATGTGACCTGGGGAGAAAAAGATTTTCAGCTTCTGGAGGTTGTGACGTGTTCAATGTTGTGAAGCACATATTGTGTATATGTGTGCTGCAGAAAAGCAAATTCTGTTTGGACACTGCTAACTGTGTGCAATGAGATTAAAAGTCAATAATTGTGAATCCTGAAAGGAGCTGTCAGGTACTCTGTGGAAGGCTATGTAAACAAATAAGATCGTCTAGTAAAGCTCAATGATGCAAATTATCTGGTGAGGGTCATGAATGTGATAATTTGGCTTTTTTCCTTTCCCTTCCCCCATTCTTCTTACAAAGGAGCAGGTTTTCTCCTTCTGTTTGATGGTTGTCGACTGAAAAGCAAACAGCTGTGCATGTATGAATAAAAGTACATATTTAAATCCTGCAGTTTTATATTTATTACATTTTTCCAGTGTGGCATTCACCTACTTTTTATTTAGAATTTAAGAGGCCAGTATCTGATTATTACTATGTAGCTGGGGCTATACCGTAAGCTTTTTGCAGGCCAGCAAATGTAAAATCACTTGAACGTAAGACTTGGTGAACTAGGCAGTAGAAAACATGGCCACCTCCAGCAGCATTACAGAATAGCACTCTAAAGAGGTTGTGCAAATTAAATAGGCAGCAATTCTTAACTGCATTGATCTAACACAGCCCCTCAATCCTGCTCTGCCATTCAATAAGATTATCCTGATCATCTACCTCAAATCCACTTTCCCACCCTATCCCCATAATCCCTTGATTTCCTTAGTGCCCAAAAATCTATCTTGGCAAATGTAAAACCGCTTGGCTTGATGAGCTGGGCATGAAAGGGTAGATGCTAAGCGGCTGTTTTCCCTTGGCTGAAGAGCCTAGAACTAGGGGGCACAGTTTCCACATAAGGGGTTGGCCATTTAGGACTGAGATGAGGTGAAATTTCTTCAGATGGTTGTAAACCTTTGGACTTCTTTACCCCAGAGGGCTGTGGATGCTCAATTGTTGAGTATATTCAAGACTGAGATTTTTGGACTCTAAATGAATCCAGGGATAAGGCAGGAAAGTGAACTTGAGGTAGAAGATCAACCGTGATCTTACTGATGGTCGGAGCAGGCTCGAGGCACCATATGGCTTAATGCTGCTCCTATTTCTTATGTTCTTGCATGTTAGATCAATGCAGTTAAGAATTGATGCCTATTTAATTTGCACAATCTCTTTAGAGTGCTATTCTGTAATGCTGCTTGAGGTCCTACATGTTTTCTACTGCTCAGCTCACCAAGTCAAGTGGTTTTACATTTGCTGGCCTGCAAAATGTTTATGGTACAGCCTCAGCTACATAGTAATAATCATGGATACTGGTCTCAAAGCACTGGAAAGTGTAATACCTAATCTTTATTAAAGTGTTAAATCATAGAATCTTGCTGCACAGAAGGAGATATTCAGCCCATCTTGCCTCTGCTGACTTTGAAAGAGCTAACAAATTAGTCCCACGACCCTGCTCTTTTTCTCCTCCCACACCCCGCCCAAAAGTTGCCTACCATAGTGCCTCATTGATGTCTTGATCAGCCTTGATAGAGACTAGATGTTTCCTGGTCTAAGTGGTTCAGTCCTACATGGTGCAGTGCATTTAGGGAATTAAACCATTAGGGGGCAATGAAGGTACTAAATTGAAAATAATTTCTAATTCTGCATAGTGATGGGAGTCTTATTCATTTAATGCAGTCAATATATTTTATGTTAACAAAATCCTCACAGTAAGCCTTGTAAATTACTTCACTCTTTCTTTTGAGATTTTGTTTTTATTATATTGTTTAGAAAGTGACGCAGACACATGGTCCTGCAGCAAATGTGAGCTGTAATGTCAAGTTTTCCAAAAGTTGCCGATTCCTTTCAATCCATTTATAGTGACTGAATCCTGAGTTTTTTTTGCTGCATTTTCAGAGTATTTATTTTGCAGTTGAATTGAATCCTGTGTTTTTTTTTATCGGAGTGTGGCTGACGGGCTTTTATTTTGGCCTCAAAACATCTGGCTTAAAATTCTTTTTTAAAACTTGTATTGTGAATTCAAGCATTAGAATGGTGATTTTTAGAGCATGTAATTAATGCTGATTTATCCATGTGTTTCACACGTTGGTTGCGACGAGCTCGAGTCCACCTGGTGCGCCACTATTTGCTATAGATTTTATATCTAACCTTTGACCCATGAAATTATGACTTTGCCCTATCCTTGCAGGTGCTTTGGCATCAATCCAAAGATTAGCTGCACATGGCAGTGAGTTTAACTGATTTGTGATGCACCATATGTGCTGAATAATCTGTCTGTCTCTGCCTCTTCCTCCCTCCTCCTCATTCTTCCCAAGTTGAATTTGATAAGTGGCCTGGCACAAAATACATTGTCTAAGAAATGTCTATTAGCTATATATGGCATTAACATCTGAAATACTATATATTCTTGTGCTTAAAAAAAAGATTGTGGTAATTTGGAGTAAATAAAAGAACATAGAACAACACTTAGTGAAGCATCCTGGTTTAAAACACTTAAAGACATTTACTGCAAAGATTTATTTTGCTTATTGAATGTGTGGTGCCATAAATGACAGAGAATCTATACTGAGGATCTTTCAGCTTCATTTAATTTTTAATAAATAAGTAACTTTTTTCCCTCTATCCTTTCTTTCTCATCTCTGATTTTTTTTTTTTGGCGAAACTGAATTTTATTAATTACTTTTGAACTACAAACAACTTTATTTCAATAGCTTTTATAGGTAAGACCATGTGCTTCAACTTTTAAATGGCCAATCTTAAAACTTGCAGAGGATGCCCTCTTGAAAAGCTGAAGTTAATATAAAATGCTGCTTTTTGTGGTGATGGGATGGTAGGCGAGTTTATTTTGACTGCTGGCCTATGTTCATTCTTAAACATATGTTTATCAAATTAATTGGAATGTTTTTGTTTCTGAATATAACATATTACTACTTGGAATACATTTTGCACATTCTGCTTTCATTTTATTATTTGCCATCTGTCCTGACGTCTGCTGGCTGAGAGTGCCTCCCCTAATGTGCACTTCTGTAATTAGATGCCTGTGGCTCCCCTCAAAGTAGAAACAATGGGCGGCTTTTGTGCTGCACATCAACGTGGCCTCAAGGTGGCAATTCATACCCTTGCCAATCTGCCGCGGTGCAGACAGCCCCAGATGGCTTCCTGCAGTGGGGCTTCAGTGTTGCAAGATCTTTGTCCCAGCTTAAAGAACACCATTTGGTCTCCGTTTTAGTAATCAGTGTAGTGCACATGTAGACTTCTGTGAGCATATTGGTTTCCAGGGTGTGCATGACATAAAGAAAAATGTCCTGCCACCAATTTATTTTTAAGCTTGTCTGTGGATCTGGGCGGCAAGCCTGTGTGTGGTAGTTGGAGAAAGGGGCGTCACCATCTGTTCTTCATTCCCAGATCAGTGAATTAGTAGCCCTATGTGATGAGATCAGCTAGATCAGCTTTCACGACACGGCACAGCACTCGCTTCATCTGGAGACTTCTCCATCTGGGCCGTCGTTCCCTCTCTAACGGAAAGCAAAGCTTTTTAATGCATCAAGGCTCCTTTTGACTCTGATGGAAGGTACAGGCTTTATCAAAAGTGATTTGTGACATATACCCTGATGGCTATGTTCAGCTTGCAAGCTTTTTTTTTACTATCCTGTCTGTATCTGCCTTCACACTGAGCAAGGAAGCACTTCTGCTCTGTTTGTTTGCTGCTGATTACTGCACAGATGTGTGTTTCCCACAGCTTCTGCACTGCAAGTTAAGTTGGTTCAGAATTCTCATTCTCATTCTCTCTCTCTCTCTCTTTCTCAATCCTTACTAGGTTTTTCTGAACTGCTTTTCCTGATTGAAAGTGTGTGTGTGTGAGCTTGTTCCCAGTTAGTGGCTTTTCTACAGTAGCTTCATCGACAAGACAGCAGCAGGTTAATGAGTTGAGTCCCTTTCTACGGACAGGGCTGTACATGCACCTTCTAATTCCGTTTCAAAATAACTGACTGTTTCTATGGTGAGTATTTCTTTTGTGCTAATGTTAACCTTTCAAAAGGTAATGTTTGTCATTCGTGTGCATTGACATTTATCTTAGAAATGCAGATTAATTTGAGCAGGATATAAACTGTGATGACCATTTATGTTTTTAATCAAAAATCTTAGTGAATGCCAAAAGGTGAAACATGTCCTCCCTAATCAGTGAGCTGGGTGATAACCCAACACCGTCGTTCAGGGCACTATTGTCAAAGGTTCATGAATCAAACACTGTATTTATCCTCGTTAAAATGAGTTTGGCAAGATTCATTTTGTCATCTCTAGCTCTTGAAGGTTCCGCAGATTACAAGGTTTTGATGTATGACTGGCGCAGTAGTGCATATGTGCAGAAAGAAAGACCTGTTTGTATCTTCACTGTTTGATCTGCATTGATCATGAGGGCTCCATTAGATGTTAAAAATCCACAAACAACTTCACGCGTGTTTACAGCAAAGCTGGGCAGAAAATCTGAGTGATTCAAAGCCTGTACGATTAATATCTTTAAACTTATTCTAAAATAAGGAACTAACTGCTGTGGCTGAAGGGTATGGTTTTCTTGCCGAGAATACTGAGCTACAGAGGGGGAAAGTATTGGTTTCTGCAGTGGTTGTTATAGCTATGTTGCAACAGACACAAGTGTTGGACATTCCAGTTGGTCTCTATTTTTCATACTTAGATTCTGTAAAATCAGTGTATACTAAACCACAAAAGTTAGCCCCTCCTTCAAACACGGTTAAGAATACCTGAAGCTGAACTCCTCTGGCTCTTTGAGTTTGGTTGACCCACACTGACGGGAAGGTCGTGGGTCTGATTCTCAGTTTGTGCTGGATTTACTTATCTCAGCTGGAGCAGTGATGTGCGTTACAGTTTAGCTTCAGCACCTTTGAGGTTGAGAGGGGAAAATCTGCCAGCTGTCCTGCTCCTGATTGATATTGAATGACCCCTGCTGGGCATTGAATGAAAATTGAATTGATTAAGGCCAAGAGTGTTGAATCTTTTTGTTTTCATGGGTGCACACCAGGGAGCTTCACAGCACACATGTAAAGTTTAAATCTGCATTTGTGCTAATTTCCATATATCTTAAGCTACTGACGCCAACAGACCCTGGTGTTCTAATGTAGGATTTTACACCAATGAGCCAGCAGTGCTAAGAACAGTCCTGTTGAACCCTCCAGGACCACAACATTCAAAAGGAACAAACCGGTGGCAAGAAAATAGAAGCGTAAGTAGACCCGAGTTGACTTGGCTTTGTGATCTGGTTTATGGGCCATATTTTGGACATCCCTAGATTATGCTGCACGTTCCATTTGTCAAATACCTACTAGCTCGTACCCAAATAATGGCCACGTGAGTAAGGTATCATAGATAACTGACACCCATGGGACCATCCAACTAGGAGTCGACTCCTTCAGGAGAAGGGTGACCATTGGAGAGCTATGGAGGAAAGAGAGTCTTTCTGGTCATTTTTACTGTTCTTCAGAAGCGAAAGATCCCTCCTGTTTCCTGCACAGTCTGGTCAACTGAAATATAGTTCGAACTCTTACTGATGTGATCTAAGCCCATTTCGAGCAGACCTTCATTCGTAAGTTTTGTTGAAACTGATTGATTGCAGTAAAAATTGTGAGCCTGTTTCTCATTAATGATTTGTGTTTACGATCAATCTTCAAAACTGATGAAACTTGTGAAAGAGCTCAATGCATTTACTGACGCGTCCTCTTATTCCAGCAGTCAGCAGAAATTATGTTTTAGCACTTTTCACTTAAAAATGATTGAAAATCCTTTCTTTTAGCAACCACTGTTCAAATTTTGTTTTTTTTCTGTGCGACATTCGTTACAAAGTATTTATTTATTTTTCTCTCACTGTATGGTAATATTGAGTTCCTTTCAAAGCTTCAGTTAATTAGTCTGGCATTGAACTGTTCCAGTTTTACTGAGTTTGAGATGGCTGAAAGTTCCCTATTTTGTAAATTGTTAGAAGTTCACAGTTAGGAATATTGAACCTTGTAAGGTGTGAAATATTGCAGCAGGTTGATATTTGTTCTTGCTGTTCATTGGTCGTGTAACAGCAGTAAACTGTGAAGCCTGCTTCAGGCGTATCAGAACTAGAATTTTTCAACAACAATTGCACCTGGAGCCAACAGAGTTGTGGCATTAATTTGTCAGTAATTACTGTATTCAGCTGATTAAATTGGAATTGGCAACATGGATTTGTAAAAGATAAATCATGTCTAAGAAACTTGATTTGAGTTCTTCAATGAAATAACGATGAGGGTCGATGAAGGTAGTGCAGTTGATGCTGTATAAATAGACTTTGAGAAGGTGTTTGATAAAGTACCGCATTGCAAAATTGAAGTCCATGGGATTAAAGGGGCAGTGATGGCGTGGATACAAAGAGGCAGAGAGTAGTCGTGTTTATCAAACTGAAGGAAAGCAGCAGTGTCCCCCCAGGGTCAGTATTCAGAGCACTTCTCTTTTTGATATATTAATGTCCTGGACTTGGGTATAAGGGGCATAAATTCAAAATTTGCAGATGAGACAAAGCTTGGAAATATAGTAAACCGTGAGGAAGATAGTTGCAGACTTTGAGGACAGACTGGGGTAAAATTGTGCATAAGTTTCTGCACCAACTAATAAGGCTGAATGTAAAATTTCTTGTGAATAAGTGCAATCAGTGAGATTAATTGATTTGTGATTGGAACAGAGGCCAATGGACCCTCAAGATGCTAGTATGGTAAAAGGTGAGGAAAAAAATTCCCCTCTAAGTGAGGTTGGAGACTACAAGGTAAGCAGCACTTGTCTCTCTGTCCTGTCAGGCCAGAATGGAGATGATTGGGTAATTGTCCATCAATCACAACTGTAAGCGACTGGGATTGATTTTACGCACAGAATTTGTATGCAAGTATCCTGAGTCCCACCCCGGCTCCAACTCATTGGCTGACACAGTGGTGTCAGCAGACACTCTGAACTTGCACATTAATTAATTTAAGTCATTCTGTACAGAGTCTGATGTAGTTTTAACTTCTCCATCCTTGCAGACGAATAGCCAGAAAATGAGCAAGCCTTGAAGATGCGAGTTCTGCTGCAGCAGAGCCAGCCTTAAGCTTTAATTCATTGCTGGTCAGCTGATTTGGACCAAGAGTGTCTGCACCTGAGAATCTGGGTCCAATGTAATGAACCTCCCTGACCAAGCGCAATTGATGGATACTCGTTTCTGTGCTTGGGGTATGGCCAGTGTTGTGTGAGCGCAGGATTCAGTGGACACACTTAAAAGATTGTGGATACCTTGGCATATTGTAGTTACAAGCATAATTCATTTACACCCAAATTTCTATTATCTTTGCTTTTTTTGTGCTCAGAATGTGTGTATCTGAGCGCAAATTAGGAGGAAACTCTGGGCCTACCCGTTGCCTCAATGACTACAAGGTACTATAAATAAATAAATAATTTAAAAAATATATATATTTATTTGGATTTGTCTGGGTCATTTGCTAATATCTTAAAAATCCTCTGTGTAAAGGTTTCCCAATCTGTTGAGTCTCTTTGCAAGAGGTATGAAGAGTTGTATCAAGATTCCTTTCATAAATATTACAGAATTTATATCCATTGAAAAGTCTGACACACAGAAACTATCCGAGGCATTTATCAAATCGAAAAAGTTAAGTAGCATTTCAAAATCTCAAGCAGGAGCCTAAAGATTTTTGAATGTTCAAAATGTATAGATTTATACTATATCACTTACTAGATCAGGGGAAGTTTAGAGACCATGGACGATCACCTGGAGGTAAAGTTCCAATTTTAATACAATGGGAGTTGGGGCAAGGGTGGCTGGAGGTGAGATATGCAAGTGAAAATAAAATACTTTGGAAATGAAAAATCTGAGCGAAAAGCTGCGGAGACCATTCTCCTACACAACTCGGCAGCCAACCAGAGCAGCGCAGGACCAAGGCACGTAATAGATCATCAGGGTCGTTGATCTGCTCTTGGCATGTTTTGTAGCACAAATGCCTAAAGAAATGTGTATGGATACATCAAATAAGTCACATCTTATTGGGTAAGGGTATGGAACATGTACTGTTCACAAGTAGAAATGGCATGGTCATTTACTTTTGCTGTAATTCCTGCCTCGCTGGGTCACGGCTCATCACTGTTGAGTGATGAATCTGAGGAAAACTTCTTGGAAATCTTTTAAAATTAAAATGCAGTAAGCGACCGGAATCAATAAAGATCCAATTTGATCCAGATTTCAGTATTCATGGATATATCAAATTTATCCAGTTTACTAGTTGGAAATCTTTTGAAAGCACAACTTTTAAGTGCTTGCCAGAGAGCTACAAAACTTTCTTTAAACTGTGTGAAAAGCAGAGTTTGGAGAAAAAATATCCAGCATCCTTGGACAGATATTGGGTGTCAGCCTTGGCTCGCTGGTAGTACACTCGGCTCTGAGTCAGAAGGTCATGTTTTCAAGCCCTACTCCAGGACCTGAGCAAATAGTCTGGACTGACACTTCACTGCATTACTGAGGGAGTGCTGCATTGTCAGAAGTGTTAGCTATCACATGAAATGTTAAACCAAGGTCCTGTCTCTGCTCTCAGGTGGATTTAAAACATCCCAAGGCACTATTCAAAGAAGAGCAGGAGACTTTTCCCAGTGTCCAGGCCAACATTTATCCCTCCACCAACATCACTAAAAGTTTAGTTGCTGTTTGTGAGACCTTGCTGTGTGCAAATTTGCTGTTGCATATCCCTACATTATACACAAAGAAAGACCAGCATTTATATAGCGCCTTTCACAAACACTGGATGTCTCAAAGCGCTTTACAGCCAATGAAGTACTTTTTGGAGTGTAGTCACTATTGTGATGTGGGAAATACGGCAGCCAACTTGCGGACAGCAAACTCCCACAAACAGCAATGTGATAATGACCACATAATCTGTTTTTGTTGTGTTGACTGAGGGATAAATATTGGCTAGGACACCGGGGACAATTCCCCTGCTCTTCGAAATAGTGCCTTGGGATCTTTTACATCTACCCGAGAGGGAAGATGGGGCCTCGGTTTAACACTCATGCAAAAGACGTCACCTCTGGCAGTGTAGCTCTCCCTCAGCACTGCACTGGGGTGTCAGTCTAGATTTATGTGCTCATGTACTTCAGTTGTGAAGTACTTTGGGTCATCCTGCGGTTGTGAAAGGTTATTTGTAAATGCAAGTTCTTTCTATCTTG
Organism: Pristiophorus japonicus; assembly: GCF_044704955.1. Taxonomy (NCBI): domain Eukaryota; kingdom Metazoa; phylum Chordata; class Chondrichthyes; family Pristiophoridae; genus Pristiophorus; species Pristiophorus japonicus. The sequence goes on from NC_091982.1 coordinate 219,567,077, forward strand.
CAGGAAATTAAACTTTTTAAATTTCTGTACATGATTTACACTGAGACTCAGTAAGCGGATGCACTTCACTGATATTGAACCAGGCAGGCTTTGAAAGATCCCAGATTTGATCCATGGTCATTGCTGAGTTAATTGATCTTGGCTAGGATAGAATTAGCCAGGATTCCCATTCCTCACTGCTCTTTCATGCCTGTGTTGAAAGTGCAGAAGTGAGAACAGGATGAGATTCAGCTGTCCTTTCTCTCTTCCCTTCACTCCTCCTGCCAAAAACAATGGCTGAGCACTTGGCATCTAGGTTCATGCATGACTAAAATGCCCATTTGCCATTTCAACATAACCCTCTCAGTGGTGAAAGGGGAATTTGTTAAGGATACTCTCTTCCTCCACCCCCCCCCCCCCCAACCACCACCAAAACTATGCTTGTGCACTTTTTAACTTTGCCTTGCAATTATTAGGATATAATAAGATACTTGAACAAAGTCCAATAAATATGATGAACTTAATAATCTTTTATAGAATATATCTTAATCTATTATAAAATTATTTTCTGTCGATGTTATAATGACATTTACCCCCATCCCACTCCCCCAAATATATAAGCCAGGAGCTGGATATAGAATCATAGAAAAGTTACAGCACGGAAGAAGGTCATTCGGCCCGTCGAGCCCATGCCATTTATTAAATTTTGATAAGTTGCATACAATTGTGAAAAGCTTGCTGGATAAAGTACACAATATTTCTACAATCCAAAAACAAGTAAATCCAAGGAGGTTTTATAGACTATATAAATGGCAGAATGGGATTTTATTTGAAATGGGAAACAATGACAGAGGAGTTGAGGGAGTGCTTGAACAAATCGACAGCTGCAGATGTAGCGTGGTGAATTGAAGGCCAAAAGCTAGGCAGTTGGAGTTTCAAAGTGCAGTTATAACTTTCTTTGGGGGCGGGGGGGGGAGGGGAGGAGGAAGAGGGAGGAGGATTGATGTTTCCAGGGACCGATGCAGAAGGAAGGGGGTCTGGATGAAGAGGTATCCCAGGAATGACTTTGTCACTGAGAGACCTGTGGAAGATAGCGATTACAACAGGGTGACCATGAATATGGGTAGGACAGTTTATTTGAATGGAGAGGTTCAGGGAGTACTGGAAGGCAATGAACTCAGGGGAGCTGAGAGGATGTGGAAATCATCAAGGATCAGGAGTCACTTAGTGGATAAGCTCAGGGACACTGTCACGATGAGAGCTCCAATCGGGGCTGAGGCAAGCTGTAAAAAATTTAGGATTTTAAAGGAGAAGTGAGAGGGTGGAACGCGATGTGCTCAAAGGAAAGAAAATGCCAGCGGATTTGGGGAGAGAACCAGGTATGACACCCAAATCTCTGAACTCGAATTAACTGAAAATTGCAGTTTACATTGGCGAACCTACTTGCACTCGGAACTGTTCCCTACAATTTTAGGAGATGCGATAATTGGTTACTTTTATAGCAAAATTCCTACTGGATAAAATGTAGGATATCACAACATCACGTGTCCCTTCAAAATGGATAGTATCAACAACACAAGATAGCTTTACTTTGTAACAAGCTAACTCATTTAATTTGTACTTTTTCACAAACTAAATTACTTACAGAAACAATACAGAAAAAATATTCAACATAATGAAATACTAGAACACTGGAGACCATTTGTAAGCCATTAACTAAATAAACTAGTCCAAGTGTGATCTTGAGACAAAAGGTTCCTTGGAAGGAAGAATGCAATCTTGTTTCTCGGTGAAAATCAGATGGGGTTTTGAAAGATTATGTAAGCGGTAATTGATGGAGCTGACTTAATTCCTCAACACCCAAATGTTACTTTTCAATATCTTTAAAGAATAGGTAGTTACTTTGAAATTGTCCATCAACCTAAGGTGATCGGATGGATAATACCATTGATGCTTACAATCTTTAAATACAAGGTGACTACAGGAGTGTTGATGTTGGCTCAAATCAAGTAAAATAAAAATGTTTAAAAAAAAACACATTCAATTCACATTTGGTTTAACGTAACAGATTTCTGATCAAAGAGAAGCAGACTTTGTTCCACAGCAGGTGATGCTGGCTTGTCAATTCTGAAGCCTGAGAAGGTACTGGTTCCATTTTGAAGCACTGACTTGCTGTTGCTTTTAAAGTTGTTTTGATCTTTGTTTAGATCTTTTTCAACTTCACCATTCAGGGGAAGAAAAAGACTTGGGCCACTTGTATCAATGTACACTTTTTTTTGCTTTCAACTTCATCACTGCTCCAACTTGTCGAAACCATTCTGTAGTTCCTGGGTTACTGCATCCAATTCAACTAAACCTCTTGAGCGCCATTCTCTCCTTTGCACAGCAAGTCATGATGCAGATCTTCCCACGAACCTGCAGCAGAATCCATTGAGTGATGTGCTTGCACAACATGGGCACCGCACATGCTCAAAGTCATTGTGTCGAAAGTCAGACCATTACATCATCATTTCATCTAAGCAATGGGCATATATGTGCTGATGTAATATTGAGGAGGGAGGACTACACTTAAAATCTGTAAATGTGTCAACTGTTGCGCATGTGGCATTTTAACTGGCTCTTGCTGCCGGGAATTCAGGAATTTTACCTTCATTTGTATCCTGGCTGGGAGCCCTGCTCTTAAGAACTGGTAACTAAAGATCAGTATAAAAGGCACCCTGGTAAATCTCTGAATTTATCTAATTTGCCTTGAGCTTCTAAATGACTCATTTTAATATAAATTAGAATCTGCAGAGACCCAAAACATCCCTGATGTATGTTATTCAGCACTTAGGCCTGCCCACAGCCTCCTCCCCTGACACAATTCCTTCAACAAAGATCTATCTGCAGCTTTATACCCATGAGTGGATCTCATCCATTCCCATGTATTTTGAATCTGAACCCGTTTTAAGTTTAAATAGCCATTCATGTAGATCTTTGTCAAAATGTTTTTGGAAATCTCAATAAATAAAACCTTTTGGGCTTTCTTCAATCCACTTGGGAGGTGACTTTCTCAAAAATAGTGAACGTTGGCTCATTATGGAGGTTTGTTTGGCAGGATCTTGTCATTTTAAATTTTGATAACATAAGAAATAGGAGCAGGAGTAGGCCATTAGGCCCCTCGAGCCTGCTCTGCCATTCAATAAGATCATGACTGATCTGATCTTGGTCTCAGCTCAACTTCCCTGCCCGCTCCCCAGAACTCTTAACTCCCTTATCGCTCAAAAATCTCTCTCTCTCTCTACCTTTAAATATTTTCAAAGACCCAGCCTCCACAGCTCTCTGGGGCAGAGAATTTTACAGATTTATGACCCTTGGAGAAGAAATTCCTCCTCATCTCAGTTTTAAATGGGCGACCCCTTATTCTGAAACTATGCCCCCTAGTTCTAGAGTCCCCCACGAGGGGAAACATCCTCTCTGCATCTACCTTGTCGAGCCCCCTCAGTATCTTGTATGTTTCAATAAGATCACCTCTCATTCTTCTAAACTCCAATGAGTATAGGCCCAACCTACTTGACCTTTCTTCATAAGTCAACCCCTTCATCTCAGGAATCAACCTAGTGAACCTTGTCCAAACTGCCTCCAATGCAAGTATATCCCTCCTTAAATAAGACGACCAAAATTATACATAGTACTCTAGGTGTGGCCTCACCAATGCCCTGTACAGTTGTAGCAGGACTTCTCTGCTTTTATACTCCATCCCCTTTGCAATAAAGGCCAACACTTCATTTGCCTTCCTGATTACTTGTACCTGCTTACTAGAGTTTTGTGTTTCATGCACAAGGACCCACAGGTCTGTACTGCAGCATTTTGTAATTTCTCTCCATTTAAATAATTTGCTGCTTTATTTTTTTTTGCCAAAGTGGATAACCTCAAACTTTCCCACATTATACTCCATCTGCCAAATTTTTGCCCACTCACTTAGCCTGTCTATATCCCTTTGCAGATTTGTTGGTGTGTTCCTCGCAACTTGCTTTCCCACCCATCTTTGCATCATCAAACTTGGCTACATTACACTCTGTCCCTTCATCCAAATCATTAATATATATAGTAAATAATTGTGGCCTCAACAGCGATCCCTGTGGCACCCCACTAGTTACCGTTTGCCAACCGGAAAATGACCCATTTATTCCGACTCTCTGTTTTCTGTTAGTTAGCCAATCCACTATCCATGCTAATATATAGCCCTCAAACTCTGAACTTTTATCTTGTGCAGTAACCTTTTGGGCCCAAGTTTCCACATGATTTGCGCCTGATTTTTAGGAGCAACTGGTGGAGAACGGACTATCTTAGAAATCGCAATTCTCCACATTTTTTTTTCTGCAGTTCTAGTCAGGTAGAACAGTTCCACTTTGGAACAGAATTTTTTCTTCAAAAGGGGGCGCGTCCGGCCACTGACGCCTGATTTGAAAGTTTCCGCAGTGAAAACGTACTCCAAACTAACTTAGAATGGAGCAAGTGAAGATTTTTGTAGAACTGAAAAAACCTGTTCTACACATTAAAAAATCAGGCGCAGGTTACAAATTAGGCGTCCAGAACGAGGTGGGTGAGGGGGTGGGGGGTGGGAGGGAAGTCATTACATTCTACAATAAATCCTTATTTATACTTATACAAATAAATCCAACCTGAATAAAAATTTATAAGCAAAGAAAAGATTAAATAAACCATCTTCCTACCTGTATGAAAGTGCTTCAGCCAGGAAGAATGCTGCAGCAAGCCTCACAAAACGAGGCAGCCGTTCCCGAAGGCAGGCGGGAGGGAGGGAGGGAGGGAGGGAACCGACCGAACGCGGGGGGGGGAGGAAGCCGTTCCAGACGGCGGGCGAGCGACCGAACGCAGGGGGGGGGGGGGGGGGGAAGCCATTCCGGAGGGGACCGACCAAACGCAGGGAAGCCGTTCCAGACGGCGGGGAGGGACCCAACCGACCGAACGCAGGGGGAGTGGGGGAAGAGCCGTTCCAGACGGCGGGCGAGCGACTGAATACAAGGGGTGGGGGAGCCGTTCCAGACGGCGAGCGAGCAAGCGGGCGGGAGGGACCCGACCGACCGACCGAACGCAGCGGGGGGTGGGGGGGAAGGAAGCCATTCCAGAGGCGGGAGGGAGGGAAGGAGACAGAAGGCTGCAGGAAGCCTCAGAAATTGAGGAGCCATTTCCCGACGGCAAAAGGGGGAGGTCGTCGGGAAACGGCTGCCTCAACTTTCTGAGGCTTCCTGCAGCCTTCTCAGTGCTGATGTGCTGATGGCAATGTGCTTTTATTAAAAAATGTTCAAAAACTAAACAGCTACAAAGAATTACAAAAATGGCTGAGTGCCAATGTTTCCTTCACACTGCGCGTGCGCGAACGCTCCAACGCGCACGCGCAGCGTTGCCGGCAGGAAAAAAACTAATTTAAATAGTACCCGCCCCCTCCCACTTACAAAATCGGCGCGAGTGTAGGCTCCGCCCCCCTGGGCGCTGCGCCAAACAGACAAGGAGCTTGCAGGGCTCTCCAGAATCGCGAGGTTTTTTTCCGGCGCCGTTTTAGGCGCGAAAAATGAGCGACCAGCTCGGAGGGGCGCCCGTTTTTAATCGTGTGGAAACTTGGGCCCTTTATGTGGCACCTTTATCGACTGCCTTCTCGAAATTCAAATACACCACATCCACTGGTTTCTCCCTTATCCACCCATGGCTTCAAAAGGGGACTCACTCTATTCATGAACATAAGATGGATTTTGCTTTAAATGTAGGTTTAGGAAAAGGTGAAGAAAAATACATAGAATTTTACAGGACAGAAACTGGCCATTCAGCCCAACAGGCCTATGCTGCCGTTTATACTCCCCACAAGCCTTCCCCCACCTTATCATCTCACCATTTCAACATGTCCTTCTATTGTCAGCTGTGGCTCATTGGGTCGCACTCTCGTCCCATTCCAGGGACTTGAACACACAAAATCTAGGCTGACACTGAGGGAGCACTGAGCTGTTGGAGGTGCCGTCTTTCAGATGAGACGTTAAACCAAGGCCGCAACTGCTCTCTCAAGTGACGTAAAAGATCCCATGGCACTATTTGGAAGGAGCGCAGGGAAGTTACTCCCGGTGTCCTGGCCAATACTTTTCCCTCAGTCAACATAACAAAAACAGATTATCTGGTCATTATCAATTGCTGTTTGTGGGGGCTTGCAAATTAGCTGCCGTGTTTTCTACATTACAACAGTGACCACACTCCAAAAGTACTTCATTGGACGTCTCAAAGTGCTTTACAGCCAGTGGTCGTGAAAGGCGCTATATAAATCCAAGTCTGCTTTTCTTTCCTTTCTCCCTCATGTACTTATCTAGCTTCCCCTTAAATACATTTATGCTAATCGTTTCAACTACTCCATGTGGTAGCGAGATCCACATTCTTATCACTCTCTGAATAAATAAGTTTCTCCTGAATTCCTTATTGGATATATTAGTGACTATCTTTTATTTATGACCCCTAATTTTGAACTTCCCCATAAGTGGAAACATGTTCTCTACGTCTACCCTATCGAGCCCCTTCATAACTTTAAAACCTCTTGTCAAGTCAGCTCCCCGTCTTCTCTTTTTTAGAGAAAAGAGCCCCAGCCTGTTCCGTCTTTCCTTATAGTTGTACCAATAAGCACATTGCCTAAATTTGGCTTGCTTATTTGTAGGTCCATTTAGTCTAAGTTCATGTAGTAAGTTCAAGTGCACAGTAATAATGTGTTGACATTTCAGACAATCTGATTGAATTTCAAATGGGTATGGCATTTTCCCATACACCAAAGTTTATTTTATTATTTACATTATAAATTGCAGTGTGATCATGTGCACATTTCCCTAAAACATGATTCAGTGTAGGAGGATCTGGAAACATACAATACAGGTTTTGTTTGGCACAGAAAATATTTCTTGCAATATGAATGGAAATTTAAACTGAGCTGTCTGGCAAGAATTTTTAAAAATTGCTTCTTTGCGCAGTGACTCATCACTGACTGCAAAGTGGAGAGGGCTTGAAGAAGCTAAGGTGGAGAATGTCTGTATCCCATTATGAATCAGAGGAAGTTTCGTCTGAACTTTAAAGTAATGTGGGAAAATTGCATCCTGCTTCAGTTCTTTTACTGGTTACAGTCTAGTAAGTGCTATGTTATTTAGCTCAGGCTGTGTAGTATATAATTTTTCCCATTTCCTAAATCAAGAGATTGTTTATGGAATGTAAATGAAGGAAAGAGGAAAAAAAATCTTCACGGAGCTTACTTGATTTTTTTTCATTTTCAGGAGTTTTCCCTGAAGGAAGCTGTTCTCTGACTGCAAAAGGAGGAAATAAATCAGTCTGCTTGTCGTACTGTTGGCTCACTGTGAAGTGCTTACATGAGGTAACAATAGGCCAAAACAATCTTCTCAGCGGTTTTTGAGCCAAGAAATGGGCCAGAAAATCTCAGGGAATATAAAGTCTGTGGATGTGAGGGAACCAGCCTACAGGCCAGTTAAGCGAGAGTTGCGAGGTCCTGACTTCTGCAAACCAACTCGGCTTGACATGCTACTGGACATGCCGTCAGCTTCTCGTGAGGTTCAGCTCAAACATGCCTGGAACAACGAAGATCGTTCTCTGAACATTTTTGTAAAAGAAGATGACAAGGTAACCTTTCACAGACATCCAGTAGCCCAGAGCACAGATTGTATTCGAGGAAAAGTTGGGTACACACGAGGGCTTCACGTCTGGCAGATTCACTGGCCCACCAGGCAGAGGGGAACGCATGCAGTGGTTGGCGTGGCAACAGCTGAAGCTCCATTGCATTCTGTGGGATACACATCGTTAGTTGGCAGCAATAATGAATCATGGGGTTGGGACTTGGGTCGCAACAAACTATATCACAATAGTAAAAATCAGCCAGGACCAATCTATCCAGTGTTTTTGGAGCCAGATGAATCTTTTGTGCTGCCAGATAGCTTCTTGGTGGTTCTGGACATGGATGAAGGAACACTAAGTTTCATAGTGGATGGACAATATCTAGGTGTGGCCTTCAGAGGTCTGAAAGGGAAAAAACTGTACCCAATAGTCAGTGCAGTCTGGGGGCACTGCGAGATAACCATGAGATACATCAATGGACTTGACCGTAAGTCACATTTAAAATCTTTTGACTTTTTTTATAATGTAATATGTAAAATGCATTTTGAGTTGTAAAGAATTTGGGCATCAGACTTTTTCACAATCTTTGTCGAGGAAATTTTAAATTTCAAAATGATGGTATTGTGTAGGTTTACAAAACACAAAATAGTAAAAGGTGGATTTCAATTGTGTGCATATCCTATGGTGGAGGAGGGAGGAGTCTATTTTCTTGTCTGAATACAAGAACATGTCTTCAGCCAAAGGTTCAGTTCCCTGTAGTAATGTGACTTTCAAACATTTTACAACTGAAGTCCATCTTTTTATTTTAAAAAAAAAGTTGACTTGCTGTTGGAAGAACTTGCTAGTCCGGTTTCTTCTGTCTTTCCACCCCACCATCGCCTTCATGTTAAAGACATTCTTGCAACAGAACCGCATGTGTAGGGTATTTCTCCTGCCCCTCCACCAAAGGCTCATTGCAGGGACACGGTTCTATAGATGTTTGAAGGTCATCTTTATCTCACCTGAAGAAGCATTATTTGTGTGAATCTTGTGATTGTCGACAAACTGATCTATTTGTCTTTCTAAAAGATCTTGTGTGTTAAATGTACATTATGACTTCCCTGCATTTAAGATTGTATTTATAGAAAGCTATATACTAATTTAATACACAGACCACTTGGATCCCATTTCTATTAGCAAATAGAAGTACAAGTTTTGCTCATTTGCCACTAAAAATAAGAACAAAGACTTTATATAGCACTATTCAGGAGGTCCCAAAGCACTTTACAGCCAATGAAGTATTTTTGAAGTGTTGCCACTCTTGTGATGTAGGAAACCTGGCAGCCAATTTTAAAACAGCAATGTGATAATGACCAGATAATCTGTTTGTGATGTTGGTTGAGGGATAAATATTGGCCAGGATATTGGGGATACTTCCCTGCTTCCTTGAATAGTGGCATTGGATCTTTAACATCCACCTGAGGAAACAGACAGGGCTTCAGTTTAACATCTCATCCAAAAGACAGCACCTTCGACAGTGCAGCACTCCCTTAGTACTGCACCAGAATGTCAGCCTAGATTTTGTGCTCCTGTCTCCAGAGTGGGGCTTGAACCAACAACCTTCTGACTCGGATTCGAGAGTGCTACCTCTGAATCATGGCTGCCACTTAAAATAAATTGATTTTATACTGTGGGGAAAACTTTCAACCTCACATTCTTTGAATGTGGTGTCATTGCTGGTCACCGCTACCTACCCCCACCCCCCCCCCCCCCCCCCCCCACCCGCAACCTGATTGAAACTGGTAACATTTCTACCCTACCTCCCACAGCCTGTTTGCTATTTTTTTGCCACCTTGCATATTACTGCACAATTATCTGCATTAAAATCGATCTGACATTCTTTAGTCCATTTAAGTGTTCCAGAAATCCTTGAATGCAGTTCATTTCTCATGTTATTTGCTTGCACTTCATAGTATTTTTAGAAACTCTCTAATCCTTTTTTCTCTCCTTCCACGTGATTGTGGCTCCATTTAACTACTGTTCTGCAATCATTTAGCATTTTGCTGCAGTGCTGTCTGCGTCTGATTATTATATATACATCATCTCTCACCCTCATCATAGGCAATCCCTTGGAATCGAGGAAGACTTGCTTCCACTCCCAAAGTGAGTTCTCTGGTCGCTGAACAATCCAATACGAGAGCCACAGACCCTGTCACAGGTGGGACAGACATTCGTTGAGGGAAGGGGTGGGTGGGGTTGGTTTGCCGCGCGCTCCTTCCGCTGTCTGCGCTTGACCGCTTCACGCTATTTGCGTTGAGACTCGAAGAACTCGACGCCCTCCCGGATGCACATTCTCCACCTCAGGCAGTCTTCGGCCAGGATCTCCCGGGTGTCAGTGGTGATGTCTCACTTTATCAGGGAGGCTTTGAGGGTGTCCTTGTAACGCTTCCACTGCCCACCTTTGGCTTGTTTGCCATGAAGGAGCTCCGCATAAAGCATTTGCTTAGGGAGTCTCGTATGTGGCATGCGAACTATGTGGCCTTCCCAGTGAAGCTGATCGAGTGTGGTCAGTGCTTCAATACTGGATGTTAACCTGGACGAGGACACTGATGTTGGTGCGCCTGTCCTCCCAGGGGATTTGCAGGATCTTGCGGAGACATCGTTGGTGATATATCTCCAGCAGCTTGAGGTGTCTTCTATACATCGTCTATGCCTCAGATCCATACAGGAGCGCAGGTATTACTACAGTCCTGTAGACCATGAGCTTTGTGGTAGATTTGAGGGCCAGGTCTTCAAACACTCTTTTCCTCACTCGGCCGAAGGCTGCACTGGAGGTGATGTTGAATCTCTGCACCAATGTCTGCCTTTGTTGACAAGAGGCTCCCGAGGTATGGGAAGTGGTCCATGTTGTCGATGGCCGCGCCTTGAATCTTGATGATTGGAGGGCAGTACTGTGTGGCAGGGACAGGCTGGTGGAGGATCTTTGTCTTACGGATGTTAAGTGTAAGGCCCATGCTTTCATATGCCTGAGTGAATACATTGACTATATCCTGAATGTGTGCAGACGCAGGCATCGTCCGCGTACTGCAGCTCAACGACAGAGGTTGGGGTGATCTTTGGATCTGGCCTGGAGGCAGCATAGGTTAAACAGCTTCCCACTGGCACTAGTTCCACTCCAGCGGGGAGCTTGTTGATTCGTCAAATCCGATCCATCATAACATAGCCCCAAAGCAGAGAGGACAGCAGAAGCATTGCCGCAAAAAAGTTAATGCTGGGGTACGGAGAGATCCAGCTAAGAGAGCCCTATACAGCCAGCGCCTCACAGCCAATCTATCGTGCCTTGATGATCCTGAGATGCTGAATGCCCACAGCGCTTGGTCTGCCCTCCAGGCTTCTATAACCAGTGCCTGTGAAGAGACACTTGATCACTCAACCAGAAAACATCAGGACTGGTTTGATGAAAATGCTCAAGAGATCGAAGAACTAATAGATCACAAGCGCAAAGCATTTCTGAGCCTCAAGCAACAACCCAACTCGGGAGCTGCAAAACAACATTATAGTCGGCTCAAGGCTCACGTCCAACAAAAGACCCGGGACCTAAAGAACAGGTGGTGGATTGAGAAAGCACAGGAGCGCACAACTGGCCGACAGCCATGATATGCGAGGATTCTTCATTGCAGTCAAGGCCACCTACGGTCCAAACTCCCAAGGCCCAACCCCATTCCTGGCTAAGAACGGGGAAACACTCATCAGGGACACCGAGGCTGTCGGGGCCCGATGAAAGGAGCACTTTGAAGACCTTCTCAATCGAGACTCTGACTTTGACTTGAGTGTTCTCGACTCCATCCCGCAGCATGTGACCTGCCACCAATTCTGAAATGCCAACATTGCACGAGGTAGGCATAGCCATAAAACAGCTCAAGAATAACAAGGCTACGGGTGCGGATGGAATCCCTGCTGAGGCGCTAGAGTATGGCGGAGAGGCGCTGTTGGCGCGGATACACGACCTCATCTCTCTCATCTGGAGGGAGGAGAGCATGCCGGGAGATCTGAGTTGCAGTGATCGTGACCATCTTTTAAAAAGGCGGACACGTCCGACTGCAGCAACTACAGGGGAATCTCCCTGCTATCAGCCACTGGGAAGGTTGTTGCTAGAGTTCTCCTCCACCATCTTCTCCTGTGGTCGAGGAGCTCCTCCCGGAATCACAGTGCAGATTTCGTCCCCTAGGGGGCACAACGGACATGATCTTTGCAGCGCGACAGCTGCAGGAAAAATGCAGGGAGCAGCACCAGCCCTTATATATGGCTCCTTCGATCTTACAAAGGCCTTTGACACTGTCAACCGTGAGGGTCTATGGAGCATCCGCCTCCGTTTCAGATGCCCCCAAAAGTTTGTCAACATCCTTCGCCTGCTTCACGACTGGCAGGCCGTGATCCTTACCAACGGATCCATTACAGATCCAATTCATGTCCGGACCGGGGTCAAACAGGGCTGCGTCATCACTCCAAACCTCTTCTCAATCTTCCTTGCCGCCATGCTCCACCTCACATCCTCACTACTCTAACCACAAGCATAATTTTTTTTTCCCTTTCCGGTTTTGCATTGGGGTGGAAAGAGAAAGTGATCCAGAACAGAGACTATTACAAAATTGGAAAAAGTGAATGTGAAGCTGCTAATTGAAAAAGGCCAATTAATGAACATGCTATTGGATCTCACTTGCACTTGCAGATTAGATGGAGCGCAAGATTAACTTTCCTCTAACTCCAGCATCTTGTTTAGATGAAGAGGTGAAATGGTAGTGATGTTACAAGGCAGATAGATACAGAGAATAATGGACACTCGTGAGTGAATTACTGCATTGTAACCAATCACTGGATTTAAATGAATAAACTGCAAGGACAAATAATTCATGGCTTGCAATAGTCCAGTCTGATGAGTGGGTGCACCTTTTTTATTTAAGTCTTTTTCTCCCCCTCTCCATTCATATTGAACATTTTATTTATTCTGTTTTTGATTAGTGTTTTAATGCTGACTGATGATCATTGGTGTTGGCAGAACGTTGAATGTCCTCAAATGTGTGATAAATTCACACTAATTTATGATTGTTTCCTGATGAAGACTGGAATTGATTTCTAGGGAAGTTTACCATAAATCACGGGAGTAGTATGTGCTATAGTGTGACTGAATCTACAAAATAGGTCATAAATTTATCTCCTGAAGACTTACATGGGTTGGTTAAATTACTATTCGTCAAGGGCATTCTGATCAGTGTCATTTTACTTGAACTTGATTAAAATGATTTTGTGATAATTCAATTCTCACCAGAGATTAAAGCAATTCTTCCCCCCCCCACCACCCCATTCTCTTTCATTGTTTTTTCCTTCCCCCTTCTCCCTTGAAGGTGTCTATTCTTGCTTGGATAAATTTCCACGGGCACCTCACCTAGATGGAAATTCTTCATACATTAATGAGTATTAGCAAGCTATTTGACAGTGGAGGGCAATACAGTTGGACTCAGTGCCATCTTTTCTGACATCCATTGCATGTGCGCACATTTCCTGGCAGAGGTCACTGGTCGGGATAAGTGCCCTGGGGCATTTTGGCCAGATGTGGCACTTCAACTGTCACCCTGGTTAATATCAACTAACATGCTGCCAGTGATGCAATTTTAGTCTTGTCTTTTTTTATGTTGAATTTTAATCATCTTTGAGTTAGTCATAAAGATTTAGTCCCAATTTTCATTTTTGTTGACTTGTATGATTTTAATTTACTGCTATTTTCATCAATTTAAAAGCAAAGTGCTCTGCACAGGCTGGGGTTTGAACTTGGGACTTTTGGCCCAGAAAGACCAGTGACTGCTTTGCACACAAGACCAGGGGAAGCTTCATGTCCAATAATTATCCATTTACTATTGCAAGAAGTAAATGTCCTTTGTTTATATTTTATTTATTTTGCGTGTTGTAGTTTTCTTCAATGCAGCTAATTAGCTCCTAATTGCCTTGAATACTATTTACCAAAGAACTCTTCGAAGTGTGCAAAAAATAGAATTTAACAATAGAAATATGAGTGTTAAGATGGAATGGAGAAAGTAACTTGTGTATTTTGGAGGGACATGCATATCAATGCAACCACAAGACTAAATCAGCAGCTGTGCTTTCTCCCTGGGTGGTGATGCTGTAACTGAATTGAACAGTGTGCAAAGAATTTATTCTTTAAGCTCCTAACTTGACATAAAAGGTTAATTACGAAAAAAAGGTTGTGTTCATGTACAATCCATACAGATTCCAGGCAAAGCTTTAGCCACAAATCCTTGTGCAGTGGGCAGGGATAGTACATGTTCAGTTATCCAAATCACATTGACAATTCATTCATGTTCCCTGCAGTCAGAATCAGGGGAAGTCATAACGGGGAACAAAGAAATGGCGGACCAATTGAACAAGTACTTTGGTTCGGTATTCACGAAGGAGGACACGAACAACCTTCCGGTTATAAAAGGGGTCGGGGGGTCTAGTAAGGAGGAGGAACTGAGGGAAATCCTTATTAGCCGGGAAATTGTGTTGGGGAAATTGATGGGATTGAAGGCCGATAAATCCCCAGGGCCTGATGGACTGCATCCCAGAGTACTTAAGGAGGTGGCCTTGGAAATAGTGGATGCGTTGACAGTCATTTTCCAACATTCCATTGACTCTGGATCAGTTCCTATGGAGTGGAGGGTAGCCAATGTAACCCCACTTTTTAATAAAGGAGGGAGAGAGAAAACAGGGAATTATCGACCGGTCAGCCTGACATCGGTAGTGGGTAAAATGATGGAATCAATTATTAAGGATGTCATAGCAGTGCATTTGGAAAGAAGTGACATGATAGGTCCAAGTCAGCATGGATTTGTGAAAGGGAAATCATGCTTGACAAATCTTCTGGAATTTTTTGAGGATGTTTCCAGTAGAGTGGATAAGGGAGAACCAGTTGATGTGGTATATTTGGACTTTCAGAAGGCGTTCGACAAGGTCCCACACAAGAGATTGATGTGCAAAGTTAGAGCACATGGGATTGGGGGTAGTGTACTGACATGGATTGAGAACTGGTTGTCAGACAGGAAGCAAAGAGTAGGAGTAAATGGGTACTTTTCAGAATGGCAGGCAGTGACTAGTGGGGTACCGCAAGGTTCTGTGCTGGGGCCCCAGCTGTTTACACTGTACATTAATGATTTAGACGAGGGGATTAAATGTAGTATCTCCAAATTTGCGGATGACACTAAGTTGGGTGGCAGTGTGAGCTGCGAGGAGGATGCTGTGAGGCTGCAGAGCGACTTGGATAGGTTAGGTGAGTGGGCAAATGCATGGCAGATGAAGTATAATGTGGATAAATGTGAGGTTATCCACTTTGGTGGTAAAAACAGAGAGACAGACTATTATCTGAATGGTGACAGATTAGGAAAACGGGAGGTGCAAAGAGACCTGGGTGTCATGGTACATCAGTCATTGAAGGTTGGCATGCAGGTGCAGCAGGCGGTTAAGAAAGCAAATGGCATGTTGGCCTTCATAGCAAGGGGATTTGAGTACAGGGGCAGGGAGGTGTTGCTACAGTTGTACAGGGCATTGGTGAGGCCACACCTGGAGTATTGTGTACAGTTTTGGTCTCCTAACCTGAGGAAGGACATTCTTGCTATTGAGGGAGTGCAGCGAAGGTTCACCAGACTGATTCCCGGGATGGCGGGACTGACCTATCAAGAAAGACTGGATCAACTGGGCTTGTATTCACTGGAGTTCAGAAGAATGAGAGGGGACCTCATAGAAACATTTAAAATTCTGACGGGGTTAGACAGGTTAGATGCAGGAAGAATGTTCCCAATGTTGGGGAAGTCCAGAACCAGAGGTCACAGTCTAAGGATAAGGGGTAAGCCATTTAGGACCGAGATGCGGAGGAACTTCTTCACCCAGAGAGTGGTGAACCTGTGGAATTCTCTACCACAGAAAGTTGTTGAGGCCAATTCACTAAATATATTCAAAAAGGAGTTAGATGAGGTCCTTACTACTAGGGGGATCAAGGGGTATGGCGAGAAAGCAGGAATGGGGTACTGAAGTTGTATGTTCAGCCATGAACTCATTGAATGGCGGTGCAGGCTAGAAGGGCCGAATGGCCTACTCCTGCACCTATTTTCTATGTTCTTGGACAATATTAGCGATTTTGCTCCACATTTGCAGAAATGACAACGCTAACTAGGATACATTTAAGCAAGTCATTCCTGATTCTCGACTTACAAGATAACATGTTCGCATGTTATAGTGAAAAAGTGTACCCTTTATGTATTAAATGTTTCACAAAAAGTAACTCTCTCCTTTCCCTTGTTGTCTTGCAACATTCAGCATTTCTATCCTTGAAGTATCATTCTGTAGTAAAATGGAAAACCTGTTTTTGCAGCTCCTTGAAAGGATATCTATTTGTCTCATTAGCGAGTCTGGTGCAACGTTGCATCATCATTAATGAATGTATTAATTCAGACTCAAATCTGAGTGACTTGCAGTAAACCTTATAATTAGAAGTTAGTTTATTGTTTTCTGAAAATGATATTTCTCATATTCTGAGCCAAATATCACTCCCATAAAAATGTTCTGACTTTCTATAAATCAGCGTGTGATTTTTATATGTACAATATCTATTATTGTAGTGAACCCAAGGTTTAACAAAAATCCCAATACTGTACTTAGATTACTATATACATAACAGGTCTTCTCATGAGCTTCTACTTTAAAGGTGCTATATAAATACAAGTTAGTATTGTTCTAGACTTCAGAAAACAGTAGTATGAACACTCAATCAGGTGATGATTTAGCACATAAACTGTGAAGCAGGTTTATTTTTTTACAAAATAGTAAGTAGTAGTGGCAGACAATACAAAGATCACTAGTTTTCAGAATTTTATCTACATTTCTTGGATACAAAAGTAACTAACATCGCAACCTTTCACTAATTCTCTGAGCAATACCTGTACTATCCCTAGACCACTGTCCATAGCATAACTGATACGTGGGGTATCAGTGGACCCACAGAGTGTCTCCATCATTACATCAATGGCCTCAAAAGAACTGCTGCAAAGCCATCTGAGATATCATCTGTTCAAGTCTGACCAGAAACTCAGGAAATTAAGTTTGTGTATCTCGCATGCATTGACATGTCAAACATTGGCAAGTTTTACAGAATAGGGGCTGCTTACTGGCCAGGGTATAATCTTGTACCCGTTGAAGTTAAAACCTAAGATATCGGGAAAACAAAGTGTGTTTTCACTAAGTTTATTAACTTAGGTGCTGTGTCTGAAACAAGCTCAGGAAATTGAGTCAAATGTTCATTTGCATGCGCCATCAAACCCAGATCTCAGAACAATGCCTGCAGTCTCTAGTAAATGATTTCTGATTGCTTTGCAAACTAAATGAATTTGCATTCAAATAATGCCTTTGAAGTTATCTTTCAGATACCAGACTGTAATATGCATTTATTGCAGCCTGGGGAAAACAAGCAATCAGTACCCAAAATTCAATGAGCAGACACATCTTGAAGATGGATATTAAAGTATAGATCGATTTTGTTTCAAATTGTGACTGAACTTGAATTTGTCACAAGAATTGACAGATACAAGGGGCTGGATTTTCGGCTTTGATGTTTTTGGGGCGATAATTGTGGCGGAGAGGGAAAGTTAGTGCCCGGGAACAGTTTGCACCTCGGTAAGTAAGTTTGGGGAGCTGGGGATTGAGTCACTCCTCTGAGGGCGTTGGGATGAGCAACTCCCGAGCTAAAGGGTTGGGCCAGGAGCGCTCTGAGACACGCCTGGGATGTGGGGGGGGGGGCGGGAAATACCACAAAAACATTCCCAAAACATTGCCCATGCCACCACAATACAAATCGCAAATAAAAATTACAAGAAAAAACAATCACACCTACCTTAGGAGTCCATTACTTACCTCTCCGCTGTCAGTATCATTGCACCGCCTGATTTCCCAGTCATTCACTGCGGGGTGCGCTTTGGAGCGTACGAGTCGGACTGAATTTCAAACTCGCACTGGTGTCGCAACCAGGAGCACTGCATATTGGGCAATTCTCTTCCGGGTTGTGCAGCTCAGCACCGCCACTAAACCAGACCCGAGGATCCCTGCGGGGCGCTGGAGGCTGACTACCCGGACAAAACACCTCATTGCCGCCGCTCCAGGGCGAAAAACGGAGCACAGAAGACCCAATAATCCAGCCCAAGGAGTTTATTATTTTGTTCTTTAAATCCATCAATTTATGCTTTAAATTTCTGAAGTAATTTTAAATACTTGTAAATGGAAACCCAGATACATTCACTCTGCTGCAAAGCAGAAGACCATCAGTGTTCCACTTTACTTGTAATTACAGTTCTGTTGAAATTGTTCCACTTCGTTCAGTAAAAGTCCTTTTGGTACTGGCGTATGTCTGTGTACCTCCTCCAAATGTTGAAGTGCTGGTAATCTATCAGTTAACCTTAGTCTTAATAAAGTACTGTAGTCCAAATAAAAATGCACACGGGAACCTCCATTACCCACTTTAATGGAAAGGACTCTCCTGATGAATAATGGAAATTCCCAGGCAGTTGCGAGTTTCCAAATGTTGGTCTCCTGTATATATGATACAACAATACCCAAGATAGCAGAATTAATACAAGTAACGGAAATGGAATTTAATCATTCTTGGCTGTGAGGTTGACTTGTGCCAAATTTGAGGAGCTTGCTGTTGATTTGCTATGCAATGAGGAGTATCTCACACAAGGCATTATCTTCCATAAATTCAGATGTATAATTGGGAAGGCAGATAAT
The DNA here is from genome assembly GCF_044704955.1 of Pristiophorus japonicus. Lineage (NCBI taxonomy): Eukaryota > Metazoa > Chordata > Chondrichthyes > Pristiophoridae > Pristiophorus > Pristiophorus japonicus. The sequence continues at coordinate 219,585,506 of NC_091982.1, forward strand.
TGGACATGTGGACAATAGAAATTACATATTCTGTTGGCATTTAAATAGAAAACTGAAATGTATTTCACCAGAACACTTTTATTTTTTGGATGAGGGTTGCTCAGCAGCTTTTGAAAAAGCATAGAAATTTACAGCGCAGAAGGAGGCTATTTCAGCCCATCGTATCTGCACCCGGCCCTCGGTCAGCAGCCCTGAAGGTTACATATAAACCTATGGACAATGGCAGACAGGTAAAAAGCATCCGGCCCAACCAGTCCGCCCAACACAACTGCAATACACCATCTATCTCTCATTTTACACTCCGCCCCACCCGGAGCCATGCGATCTCCTGGGAGAGGCAAAAATCCAACCACAAATCTGGGAAAATTTCTCTCCGACCCCATCCAGACGATCGAAACAAGTCTAAGAGACCACTCTGGCTGTATTAGATTCCCTGAAGTACTTATCGTATCTGTGCCAGCCAGTAAGAGGTTATTCAGTCTAATCCCACACCAGCTCTAGGTCCGTAGCCCTGCAGGTTACAGCACTCTTTAAATGTAGTGAGGGTTTCTGCCTGTACCGCCTTTCCAGGCAGTGAGTTCCAGACCCCCACAACCCTCTCCGTGAAGAAGCTTCCCCTCAAATCCCCTCTAAACCTTCCACCAACCACCTTAAATATATGCCCCCTCTTAATTGACCCCTCCACCAAGGGAAATAGGCCCTTGCTATCCACTATATCCAGGCCCCTCAAAATTTTATACACCTCGGTGAGGTCTCCCCTCGGCTTCCTCTGTTCCAAGGAGACCGAACCCAGCCTATCCAATCTGTCCTTGTAGCTAATATTCTCCATTCCAGATAGCATCCTCGTAAATCTCCTCTGCACCCTCTTATGTGCACACCTGTTTATTAAGGCCAGTGTACAATACTATCTTTTTAAGGTGTGTTTGTCATATTGGAATTTTCAGGCAGGCTGCCATGTTTCAATTGCCTAATATGAAAATTCTCTTGAAGTTAATCACCTAGTTATACTCCTTTTTTAAAAAAAAAACACAATTTAAAAAGTAGAGTATAACTCTAGCCGGCGTGGACACGATGGGCTGAAATGGCCTCTTTCCGTGCTGTAAATTTCTGATTTTATGATAACTGGGGTATTAATTTTAGGAGAATTCAGAAGAATTAGATTTGACCTTTTACTTTCGGAACAGGAATAGCTTCACAAATAAGTAAGGATCCAGGTTTACTGCTAAACTGGCCACTGTGCTGCTTTTAGCCTGGTACATCCATCAGCTGGCTACAATACAAATGCAAGTTGATTTTGGTTTCTAGACTCTTCACCGAAGAATGTGTTCTGCAATAGTATATAGAAGATAGGTGCAGGAGTAGGCCATTTGGCCTGCACCACCATTCAATAAGATCATAGCTGATCATTCACCTCCGTACCCCTTCCCTGCTTTCTCTCCATATCCCTTGATCCCTTTGCCGTAAGGGCCATATCTAACTCCCTCTAACGCCACACAAGTGCCAGGCAATGACTATCTAAAACAATCAAGAGTCTAACCATCGCCCCTTGACATTCAATGGCATTACTATCGCTGAATACTCCAGCATCAACATCCTGGGGGTCACCATTAACTGGACCAGCCACATAAATACTGTGGCAACAAGAGCAGGTCAGAAGCTGGGTATTCTGCGGCGAATGTCTCACCTCGTGACTCGCCAAAGCCTTTCCACCATCTACAAGGCACAAGTTAGGAGTGTGAAGAAATACTCTCGACTTGTCTAGATGAGTGCAGCTCCAACAACACTCAAGAAACTCAACACCATCTAGGACAAAGCAGTCCGCTTGATTGGCACCCCATCCACCACCTTAAACATTCACTCCGTCCATCACCGATGTACTGTGGCTGCAGTGTGTACCATCTACAAGATGCGCTGCAGCCGTCTTGGTTAATCCTTGCCACTGGACCAATACCTAGTTCTGTCAAGCCCATGTGGTGGCTGGTGTGCAACGGCCACCACACGTTTTAAAAAAAATCCACGCATAGGCATCTTCCACCCTTCACCATGTAGCTCGGGACCTGAAATATTAGGTCCTTCATTGAAACACCTGTGAACTCATCCCTTTTTGTTGTGGAAGCAAGTCATCCTCAATACGAGGGACTGCCTATGATGATGATGATGACGATGCACTGCAGCAACTCACCAAGGATTGTTCGGCAGCACCTCCCAAACCCGCGACCTCTACCACCTAGAAGGACAATACCAGCAGGCGCATGGGAACAACACCACTTCCACATTCCCATCCAAGTCACACACCATCCTGACTTGGAATTATATCGCTGTTCCTTCATCGTCGGTGGATCAAAATCCTACAACTCCCTCCCCAATAGCACTGTTGGGAGTACCTTCACCACACGGACTGCAGCGGTTCAAGAAGGCAGCTCACCACCATCTTCTCAAGGGCAATTAGGGATGGGTAATAAATGCTGGTTTTGCCAGTGACTCCCACATCCCATGAACGAATTTAAAAAAAAAGATATATTTCCAGTATTTTCTGTTTTAATTTGCTTCAAACATAATTGGCAGAGCTGCTGCCTTGTGGGCCTACACTGAGAGCAGGCAAGGCAGGTTCTGCAGGACTCAAGTTAATGGCAACAGAACCTGCTGATCTACAACTATTTTAGTTGTGAACAGTAAACAAGTGCCCCCTGATTAAAGGGGAGGTCACACTCCAAAAACCTTTCAAGCGCCCCCTTGTTTTTTGTTTGAGGGTCCCAGAAATACACATTATACAACTGCCCCAGGCTAAAAGGGGGGAGGGGCACTAAAACTGACAAACATAGACAAATTAAACTTTAAACATTAAGGATCAAATTAAAGTTTGGTTGCCGGGGATGATGATGCACTCCAGTCCCTCCGGCACCCACCGCTCGCCAAAGGCCGCGAGCGTACCAGTGTACACCGCATGCTCCATCTCCAGGGATACCCTGGCTCGGATGTAACCGCGGAAGAGAGACAGGCAGTCGGGCTGAACGACCCCCTCGACCGCCCGCTGCCTGGACCGGGTGATGGCCCCCTTGGCCGTGCCCAGGAGCAGTCCTACGAGGTGGCCTTCCGACTTTCCCGCTCCCCTCTGCACAGGGTGCCCAAAGATCAGGAGTGTGGGACTGAAGTGCAACCAGAATTTGAGGATCAGCCCTTTCAAATATTGGAAGAGGGGCTGCAATCTCGCACATTCCATAAAAACGTGGAACACGGACTCCTCTAGACTGCAGAAATTACAAGCAGCGTTGGAGCCCGTGAACCGACTTAAAAACTTATTGCACAGGACTGCTCTGTGCAACACCCTCGAGGCCAAGTCCCCAATAAATAGAGGGAGAATATAGCAATGTATTGTTGGACAAGTTGCATCCTATTGTAATCCATATGTATAGAATAAAGTAACTTTGGTTTAATTGCGTCACAAGTATAATCTGCACTTCTGATCTCTGGCAATCTGAAGCCCAATAAAATAGGGTATCAGTGATGCACATGCGTTAAAGAAAGACAGACTTGGATTTATATAGTGCCTTTCACGACCACTGGATGACTCAAAGCACTTTACAATCAATGAAGTACTTTTGGGGTGTAGTCACTGTTGTAATGTAAGAAACGCAGCAGGATATTGGCCAGAACACCAGGGATAACTCCCCTGCTATTTTTCGAAATATTGCTACGGGATCTTTTACGTCCACCTGAGAGAGCAGATGGGGCCTCGGTTTAATGTCTCCTGCGAAAGAAGGAACTTCAACAGCTCCCTCAGCACTGCACTGGAGTGTTAGCTTAGATTTATGTGCTCCAGTCCCTGGAGTGGGACTTGAACCCACACAACCTGCTGACTCAGAGGCGAGTGTGCTACCCATTGAGCCACGACTGACACATGTTATGTTATGAAGACATCCCATTAGCTTGGAGGTAAAGCTATGTATGTGAGCTGTATAAGCCAGAAGTCACCATAGTCTATCCCTGGCATGTGTTAAGTCAGCAAATCTCAGCTGGGGCACTGTAAAGAAAGAAAGACAGACTTGGATTTATATAGCACTTTTTAGGACCACCGGGCATCTCTAAGTGCTTTATAGCCAATGAAGTGCTTTTGGAGTGTAGTGTGGGAAAACGTGGAAGCCAGTGTTTCTGGTTATTATAAAGGAAGTATTCCCAATGCTGATTGCTATACAGCATTGCGTAAGGGAAGGATTGGGCTGTGATGTTCTCTATAGTCAGTTGGACTGGTGACGCTCGCTGTTGGGGATCATGCATCATGAATGGATGTTTGGATGAGGGACCTGAGGGTGACCATAACCTATGCGACCACAACCTAATTAAAGTCAGTGACTTCAAGTGATGAGTATAGGGAGAGAATTGTGTAATTGTGCACTCATCTGTTTAGCACCTAGTAGTATAATCAAATGGATACCTTTCCATGGAATAGTACTCATTTAATAAAACCATTGAATTTAGTTAGTTCAGTCACTGATGACGGAACAAGTTTCCAAAGTTGTTCTTGATTCTCGTGTGGTTTGGCTATTAGAAGGCTATGAAAATAAAATTAAGAATATTGTTCAACAATCTAATTAATTTCATTTGTGTTTTAATGTTCTGTTTTAGTCAATGCACTTAATGTATTTTATGTAGATTGTGAATTGCAGTTGCCAAGCATTTGATAATTGTGAGTCGGAGGTGGAAATCATTTTTCCTTATCAGAACATAACATAACATTAGAATTAGGAACAGGAGTAGGCCATCTAGCCCCTCGAGCCTGCTCCGCCATTCAACAAGATCATGGCTGATCTGGCCGTGGACTCAGTTCAACTTACCCGCCCACTCCCCATAACCCTTAATTCCCTTATTGGTTAAAAATCTATCTATCTGTGATTTGAATACATTCAATGAGCTAGCCTCAACTGCTTCCTTGGGCAGAGAATTCCACAGATTCACAACCCTCTGGGAGAAGAAATTCTTTCTCAACTCGGTTTTAAATTGGTTCCCCCATATTTTGAGGCTGTGTCCCCTAGTTCTAGTCTCCCCGACCAGTGGAAACAACCTCTCTGCCTCTATCTTGTCTATCCCTTTCATTATTTTAAATGTTTCTATAAGATCACCCCTCATCCTTCTGAACTCCAATGAGTAAAGACCCAGTCTACTCAATCTAGCATCATAAGGTAACCCCCTCATCTCCAGAATCAGCCTAGTGAATCGTCTCTGTACCCCCTCCAAAGCTAGTATATCCTTCCTTAAGTAAGGTGACCAAAACTGCACGCAGTACTCCAGGTGCGGCCTCACCAATACCCTGCACAGTTGCAGCAACACCTCCCTGCTTTTGTACTCCATCCCTCTCGCAATGAAGGCCAACATTCCATTCGCCTTCCTGATTACCTGCTGCACTTGCAAACTAACTTTTTGGGATTCATGCACAAGGACCTCCAGGTCCCTCTGCACTGCAGCATGTTGTAATTTCTCCCCATTCAAATAATATTCCCTTTTACTGTTTTTTTTTTTCCCCAAGGTGAATGACCTCACATTTTCTGACATTGTATTCCATCTGCCAAACCTTAGCCCATTCGCTTAACCTATCTAAATCTCTTTGCAGCCTCTCTGTGTCCTCTACACAACCCGCTTTCCCACTAATCTTTGCGTCATCTTCAAATTTTGTTACATTACACTCTGTCCCCTCTTCCAGGTCATCTATGTATATTGTAAACAGTTGTGGTCCCAGCACCGATTTCTGTGGCACACTACTACCCACCGATTTCCAACCCGAAAAGGACCCATTTATCCCGACTCTCTGCTTTCTGTTAGTCAGCCAATTTTCTATCCATGCTAATACATTTCCTCTGACTCCGCATACCTTTATCTTCTGCAGTAACCTTTTGTGTGGCACCTTATCGAATGCCTTTTAGAAATCTAAATACACCTCTATCCACCATGCTCATTATATCCTCAAAGAATTCCAGTAAATTAGTTAAGCATGATTTCCCCTTCATGAATCCATGTTGCGTTTGCTTGATTGCACTATTCCTATCTAGATGTCCTGCTATTTCTTTCTTAATGATAGCTTCAAGCATTTTCCCCACTACAGATGTTAAACTAACCGGCCTATAGTTATCTGCCTTTTGTCTGCCCCCCTTTTTAAAGAGGTGCTACATTAGCTGCTTTCCAATCCGATGGTACCTCCCCAGAGTCCAGAGAATTTTGGTAGATTATAACGAATGCATTTGCTATAACTTCCGCCATCTCTTTTAATACCCTGGGATGCATTTCATCAGGACCAGGGGACTTGTCTACCTTAAGATCCATTAGCCTGTCCAGCACTACACCCCCTAGTGATATTGATTGTCTCAAGGTCCTCCCTTCCCACATTCCCGTGACCATCAATTTTTGGCATGGTTTTTGTGTCTTCCACTGTGAAGACCGAAGCAAAATAATTGTTTAAGGTCTCGGCCATTTCCACATTTCCCATTATTAAATCCCCCTTCTCGTATTCTAAGGGACCAACATTTACTTTAGTCACTCTCTTCCGTTTTATATATCGGTAAAAGCTTTTACTATCTGTTTTTATGTTTTGCGCAAGTTTACTTTTGTAATTTATCTTTCCTTTCTTTATTGCTTTCTTAGTCATTCTTTGCTGTCGTTTAAAATTTTCCCAATCTTCTAGTTTCCCACTAACTTTGGCCACCTTATACACATTGGTTTTTAATTTGATACTCTCCTTTATTTCCTTGGTTATCCACGGCTGGTTATCCCTTCTCTTACCGCCCTTCTTTTTCACTGGAATATATTTTTGTTGAGTACTATGAAAGAGCTCCTTAAAAGTCCTCTACTGTTCCTCAATTGTGCCACCGTTCAGTCTGTGTTCCCAGTCTACTTTAGCCAACTCTGCCCTCATCCCACTGTAGTCCCCTTTGTTTAAGCATAGTATGCTCGTTTGAGACACTACTTCTTCACCCTCAATCTGTATTACAAATTCAACCATACTGTGATCACTCATTCCGAGAGGATCTTTTACTAGGAGATCATTTATTATTCCTGTCTCATTACACAGGACCAGATCTAAGATAGCTTGCTCCCTTGTAGGTTCTGTAACATACTGTTCTAAAACAATCCCATATGCATTCTGTGAATTCCTCCTCAAGGCTACCCCGTGCGATTTGATTTGACCAATCGATATGATATATGGGTTAAAATCCCCATGATTACTGCCATTCCTTTTTCACATGCCTCCATTATTCCCTTGATTATTGTCCGCCCCACTGTGAAGTTATTATTTGGGGACCTATAAATTATGCCCACTAGTGACTTTTTCCCCTTACTATCTCTAATCTCCCCACAATGATTCAACATTTTGTTCATTAGAGCCAATATTGTCTCTCTCAAACTGCCCTGATATCATACTTTATTAACAGAGCTACCCCACCTCCTTTCCCTTCTTGTGTATCTTTCCGAATTGTCAGATATCCCTGTATGTTTAATTCCTAGTCTTATTGCTGGGCCTCTGGGTGCACAAGTTGGGTATAACTCATTAGCAATATAAATACAAAAAAATGACATCTGGCAGATTTCAGTCATTTCCAAAATCTGTTGTTGGAGAAGATACGGTTTTGAAGGGATTGTTGGCACGGTGATTGCAAACAGCCAGGTAGAGTGGTATTGAAAATGGAAAAGCCCAGCGGGCTGCTGGGGTTAATTTGATTCCAGATGAAAGTGCAGTGCAATGAATAATGTTTTTTTTTAAAACTGTGATTGAAAGTAACAGGGAAAGAAAGTCATCTCAGCAGTTAATAAATCGATATAAATTATGTCGAATCAATCTAATCCAACTTGAGTCCCTGTAGGATAGGTGTTAGCTGGAATGATCAAAGTAACGTAATTGCTGAATGTAGCTCATGTACTTCCCAAATGAAGATGTTGGTGTTTATTTTCACACAGCAGCTGTTTTTTGTCAATCAAGGTAATTAACCTGGGTAATTGGCAGTAAGTTGAGCCATTTTTACTCTTGCTGCCTATTTCGGATTCTGGGAGGCTCATCATAAATTCAGTTCACTTAACCTAGTGGCAGAATCATTTACCCACGGAAGTGTATGTCTGGCATACTATCGCTAAGATAAGGTTGTTGGGCTTAGTAGTATAAACTTACTGGCTGGCTCAGGGACATTGATCTCCCAGGATCTGACCAAGGGATTTTGTGAACTAACATACAGACCATTGTTCACAGTAATCAACTACTGCAGCGATCACATTCTGATTTACAATGATTTCAACTCGTGAAAGAAAGAAGGAAAGAATTTACATTTTATATAGCGCCTTTCTTGACCTCCATGTTCCAGATCGCTTTACACTTTTTGAAGTGTAATCACTGTTGGAATTTGGGACAAGTCCTTTATTGGACATCATTACACATCAAATTATACATATTACATAGAATGTACAACACAGAAATAGGCCATTCAGCCCAACTGGCCCACGTTCCACAATAGCGTCTCCCCACTCTTCTTCATCTAACCATATCAGCATAACCTTCTATTCCTTTCTCGTGTTTCTATAGTTGCCCTTTAAATACATCTATTCACCTCAACTATTCCTTGTGGCAGGGAGATCCACACTCTGGGTAAAGAGGTTTCTCCTGAATTCCCTATTGGGTATTCCCAATATGACATTTGCTGGATACTGACATATGCTCTACCATAACACCAGCAGAGAAATTACAGTGAAACCTTCCCCACAAACATCACAATATACATTCACAGGATGTGTGAGTGATTTTGCAGGCTGTAATCGCAGTTCGAGGCTCAGATGTCAAGCTTTGCTTGAGCTTCGCTCTTGCAGTTTGATGACATCTTGGGTCCTTTTGATATTGCTCTATTATAAGCACCCCAAACTACTATACTTTAAATTGTAATCTTGCACTGGCTTGGCAAGAGTGTCCATGACGAGATTATTCAATTTCCTTCCTACTTCATGTCTAAAATGTGACTTTTGTCTCATCTATCTCTCTCGTTCTTTGATATGTCTATTTCAGTTCTAAGTGACCAGCCATTTGGGCAGATGTATTGAGCATCAGCAGAATGTTGGCAGGACACTGGGAGAACTCTCTTGTCCTTCTTCAAAAAGTGTGATGGAATTTTTAATGTCCACTTTCCAGGCAGATTTAATTTACAGCTTTTGTAATGGTCTTTGTTTCCAATGTTAACCACATTTGTGTTCAAACCTGACTCCAGGACAGGAGCATATACTTTAGGCTGACCTTTCAGTGCAGTACTGAAGGAATACTGCATTGTCACAGATGCCATTTTTTCAGGTGAAATGTTAAACTGAGGCCCCCATCTGCCTGTACAAACGGACATTAAAGATCCCATAACACTTTTTGAAGAACGAAAGTTCTCCCAGGGTCCTGTCAATATTCTGCCCTTCAGCCAACATCAAAAAAGAAAACCAATTAAACTGTTCATTCATTTCATTGTTTTTTGTGGAGCCTTGCTGTATGCAAATTTGCTGCCATGTTTATCACCATACTTCAAGCTATACCTTGAGATACTTTCTCAGAATTGATGACTCACTATATAAATGCAATTATTTTTCAGCATTCTGGCCTGAATGTGTTCATTTTTCTGTGATTCAAATTCACAACCTTGAACCAATTCAAATGATTGTAGTTTCTCCCACTTTCTGACTGGCCCAGTGGGATAGTGCCCTTTCATAAATTGTATTTTGGAACAAAGTAGTCGTTCAATTTTTATTTTATAATTATTTATCTGATCTTGCTATTCAAATGTGACAGCTTTATCACTGTATTTTGCTTCTGGCCCATACAATAACCTGTACTTCATCATCCTCCTTGTGAAGCTTTGTCGCAAGCCTGAGCATAGCGATGGTTGACTGTAGTTAAAACTTTCTGGTGGGCTGAATTTAGATATGCTGACGAATTCTGTTTTCTATGAATAATTGTTGTTTGGTTTACTTCTGACATTATATCATATGATTTAAGCCAGGGCTTATTTATAATAAGAACTAAACACCACTTTGACTTTACTTCTATTAACGCACACACACACTTATGCCAAAAGTGTCTAGCAACGGCTTGAGTAACGAGTAAACTTCAAATGGAAATGCATTCTCATCACAATCTATTTTGTTCTCTTCCTTTTTTCCATTCTTCATTCCATGCCAGCCAAGACTATCATATTCATGTGCCATCTTCAACCTTTGAAGTAGCTGATGTTATTCTAGTTAGCATAGGATATTTCATATCTCACTCTTCCTTTCCTGTCAAATCCAGTGAAGCATATAGAGCTTCAATATTGCTTATCATTCTGCTGTGCCTCAAATGTTTTGCTTATTATGCATGGCATTTTGATCAGTCTAAAGTATCCCAAGTCAACTTTGTCTTGTAGCTTCTCTAAATTAAGATACTAAATGCAGCTTAATTGAAAAGAGTCACCTGCTACCTCCAGGAACTGCTGCCCAGTGCTGTCTCTCATCATCCCTTTCACCCTTTCCATTCTGATGGCACAGTTATTAGCGCACCATCGGAGCAGGCCAGGGAGCGGAAGGAGCAGCATGGTAGCCTAGCCCAGCAGTCTGTGCGGCCCCCGGCCTGCGAGCACCATCAGAGCAGGCCAGGGAGCGGAATGAGCAGCATGGCAGCATACCACTCCAGGGAGCAGCACGCCTGGAGCAGGAGAGCCACGGCAGTGAAAAGTGCCCTCACCAAGGTCCAGGTCAATGATTAGAGCGTGGGCAGGTACATCAGGAGCGGCGAGATCGGGGTGAAGGAGCGGCGAGAGACTGTAGAGGGATGTGATCGGGGCCCAGAAGAAGCGAGGGCCCAGGGGCAGCACGGGCCAGCCCACACTGTGATATGTGCGCACAATAGGTCCGTGCAGCAGAGCAGGTCTCCAGTCGTCTTGGTTAATCCTTGCTACTGGACCAAGACTCTGTCAAGCCCGTGTGGTGGCTGGTATGCAACGGTCACCACACGTTAAAAAAATCCAAGCACAGGCATCTTCCACCCTTCAAGATTTAGTTTGGACCTGGAATTTTAGGTCCATCATTGAAACACCTTTGAACTTTGACGTGGAAGCAAGTCATCCTCAGTTCGAGGGACTGCCTATGATGATGGCTCAAGAACAAAATTGACCTTTGTAGTTCATTTTTTATCTTCCAACACTCCTTGTGGTGATTGTAAAGCATCTTCTATCCCCTTCCATTGCTCCATTAAGATTTATCCCTGTCAGGTCTCCTTCTCATCATCCTCAATGTGTGGCTCTCAGTATAAACCTGGTCTTACGATGACTTTCTCAGTTCACACTTTCTTTTCAAACTAAGAACCCTTCAGAATACCATGTTCTGCCCATTGTGTCAGAACTTTCTACAGTTATTGAAGTTGCTGTTAACTCTCATCGCCTTACGTTTTGCATGAATTCATTGTTGCCAGTCTAGTTTTTAACTGTGTTCCACTGGTGATTTTGCTGCCTATGTTTCATACTTCTAGAACTCTGCTGTTGAACATTTGGTTGAATCATTGTCATTGACTTGTACATTAGTGAACCTGGTTGAAGGCTTTGGAGCTGTGTACTTCTGAGCAAGTTGCCATAAGGGCATCTCACCACAACTATGTTTACAGCTGTCTAGTTTATTAGTGTGCTGTAGTTGATTGCTCATCGTCTGACACTTTCCATTAACTCTAGTTCCTCTTTCTCTCCCTTATCTACATCACTGACATACTCCACTAATCATTCACTTTTGATATTCTGCATTCATTGCTTTCCTTCATGCCTTTAGTGTAGTGCAAGAGAATCAAGAGTTATAAGCAAAGACTGAATCACTCTTTATCCTGATACCTAGTCAATGAAAATCTTACTACTTTCAATTCTTTAATTCCTTCATATGTCTCAGTGATGTAACTAACAGCCATGTGGCAGCCACTGTGCAACGGCCTCCCCACGTTAAAAGAACTCGTGCACAGGGATCTTCCATTCCTTTATCATGAAGTTCGGGACCTGGAACATCAGGACCCTCAGTGACAGGTCGGAACGCCGCACTGCCATAGTTGCCCGGGAACTTAGACGCTTTGATGTCGACATCACCGCCCTAAGCGAGACCCGGCGGGCAGGGGAAGGCCAGCTCAAGGAACAAGGTGGAGGTTACACCACCTTCTGGAAAGGGAAACCAGAGGCAGAAGCCACCTCCTAACAACCATCGCCTGCTGTCTTTGACTCCACCATTAATCCTTTTCTTGGCCTCACTAACTCGGACTCCAAATGAAACTCTCAGATTTTCTCCATTACCAAAGCTGCCTCCAAGAAGCTGACTTCTCTTTCATTATTTCCCCCCTCAACAGACATTAGCGTCCTCGACCAGGCCAACATCCCCAGCATTGAAACACTGACCACACTTGATCAGCTCCGCTGGGCAGGCCACATTGTTTGCATGCCAGACAAGAGACTCCCAAAGCAAACGCTCTACTCTGAACTCCTTCACGGCAAGCGAGCCAAAGGTGGGCAGAAGAAATGTTACAAGGACACCCTCAAAGCCTCCCTAAAGTGCAACATCCCCACTGACACCTGGGAGTCCCTGGCCAAAGATCGCCCTAAGTGGAGGAAGTGCATCCAGGAGGGCACTGAACACCTTGAGTTTCATCGCCGAGAGCATGCAGAAATCAAACGCAGGCAGCGGAAAGAGCGTGCGGCAAACCTGTCCCACTTACCCTTTCCCTCAACGACTGTCTGTCCCACCTGTGACAGGGACTGTGGTTCTCGTATTAGACTGTAGTCACCTAATAACTGAGTGGAAGCAAGTCTTCCTCGATTCCGAGGGACTGCCTATGATGATGATGACTCATAATAAAGCCCAAGTTTGTCCAAAATTTGAATACTGATCTATCTGGAGAAGCTCTTTATCACCTAGCACACCTCTTGCATTTCTGAATCAGGTGCAAGTATTGGTTGATGGTCACTTCCTCTGTACTTAACTTGTTCCTTCTAGTATACTATCCTACACAATCTTCCCTTTTCCGTGTTATAGAGACTTGTGTAATCTGTTCATAATTCAATATTTTTCTGAACCTCAAAGCTGGAATTTCATACCTCCTTTCTTGTACAATCTTGAGGCTTTTAAAATCCAACCTAATAACTATCTGATTTATCTTTAATGTCTCTTATTTTCTTCAACTTTTCTCTCATTCATTATGAGCCTTGGCATTGCACTTGGATTTTTCAATTTCTAAAATAAAATCGAATTTTTCAAACCAAACTTTTCACTCTAAAGGAGAAAGAAAACATTGTTTATCTTCAGATGTTCCTCTTTTATGGAAATGATAAGTTGCAAGTTTTCATTCATTTTTAAGAGAGCTAAAACGTTTTTATATGAATTTGATTTGTCTTGGTAGTCCTTACTAGGAATTATTTTTTTTAAGTGTCCATTCCTGCAATATCTCCCCACCTCTTCATCCTCAAGCCAAACTTCTGTGATGTGTGTCCTTTGACCTACCTTTGCAGCATTGTCCACTACGGCTACATTCAGAAAGTAACAAAATAAAATTAGGCCTATAGTATATGAACACTTTGTGCTAAGATTGGGAAAGCATTAATAATCACAGCATTTGTTTTATAAAATGTTGCTTTATAGAATCCTACAGAATAGTAGGGGGCCATTTGGCTCATCGTGCCTCTTTGAAAGAGCTATCCAATTACTCCCACTTCCTCATACAGGTTAAGTATCCGGAGTTCCGGAATCCGGGCCGATCCATGGCGGGAGTTGTCCGGAATCTGAAAAATGTTCTGGAATCCTAGGGAGGCCGAAAAACACACACAAAAATCCCCAAAACAAAAAAAATAACAATTCACAAAAGCCTTACCTACTAAATCGCTGAAAAATAATTAAAATATAAAAACTTTAACTTATATTTTTTTTGCAGGTCTTCAACACAGGTGTTTTCTGGCCGCTGACCTTTGACTTGGAATCACCAATCCCTGACCCAGATGGCCAATCCCCCCTGCTCTGCCACTACCACCGCCGACCAATCCCCCACTCCGCCGCCAGATCTTTCTTCACCCCTCTCCCTTTCCCCTTTACCCCCCCATTCCCCTTTCCCCTTTACCTCAGCCCAGGTGTTTGCGGACCGACGTTCCGAAATCCGGAATTGCCTCAGTCCTGAGGTTTCCGGATTTCGGACGCTGTACCTGTATTTCCCTCATTGGCCTGCAAATTTTACCTTTTCAAGTCCCTTTTGAAAGTTACTATTTAATCTGCTTCCACCACTCTTTTTTTCAGGCAGTGCATTTCATATCATCATAATTCACTGCATTATAATCAAATCTAATTTCCCCTCTGGTTCTTTTACCGATTACCTTGATTTGATTACTGACCCTTCTGCCAGTGAAAACAGTTTCTCCTTATTTACTCTATCAAAACCCCTCATCATTTTGAACACCTCCATTAAATTTCCCTTTAACCATCACTGCTCTAAGGAGAACAACCCCCGTCTCTACACATAACTGAAGTCCCTCATCTCTGATACCATTCTAATGAATCTCCTCACCACCCTTTCCAAGGCCATGACATCCTTCCTAAAGTGTGGTGCCCAGAATTGAACATGATACTCCAACTGAGACCTAATCAGATTTATAAAGGGTTTGCATAACAACTTTGAATTTGTACTCTCTTCCTCTATTTATAAAGCACATTATGTTTTTTTTAACAGCCTTTTCAACTTGTACTGCCACCTTCAACGATTTGTGTATGTTATCATCATAGGCAGTCCCTCGAAATCAAGGAAGATTTGCTTCCACTCTAAAAGTGAGTTCTCAGGTGACTGTACAGTCCAATACAGAAATTATTGCCTCTGTCACAGGTGGGGCAGACAGTCGTTGGAGGAAAGGGTGGGTGGGGAATCTGGTTTGCTGCACGCTCCTTCCGCTGTCTGCGCTTGGTTTCTGCATGCTCTCGGCGACGAGACTCGAAGTGCTCAGCGCCCTCCCGGATGCTCTTCCTCCACTTGGGGCGGTCTTTGGCCAGGGTTTCCCAGGTGTCGATGGGGATATTGCACCTTATCAAGGAGGCTTTGAGGGTGTCCTTGAAATGTTTTGTCTCTCTGTTCCTGCACCTTTAAAATTGTACCATTTCTTTTATATCGCCTCACCTAATTGTTCCTTTCAAAATTAATCACTTCACACTTCTCCGCATTAAAGTTAATTTGCCATGTGTCTGCCCATTTCATCAGTCTGCCCATGTCCTCCAAGTCTGCGACTATCCTCTCCACTGTTTACTACATTTCCAAGTTTCATGTCATCTGCTTTGGATTCACCAGCAATACAGTGCTTATAAAACCTCTCTCCTGTTTTCCAGTATCCCAACCTAATCCGTATTCCTCATCTTTTTATGGCGTTCTTTTGTATCCTTTATTTTCTCAGTTTTACATACTTATTAAAAAAAAGATTGTGTTTTGAGATGGCTTCACACTATAAGCACAAATGGTAAATGTAGGAGAACAGGATACTGTTACAAGTTTTTTGTTGTTGAAAAATTTAATAATTTGGAGGATTTGCTCCACTAAATCTGTAAACTATTTGAGCTTCTTTAAAGGAACAAAATTGCAGTCCTATTTCATGGCTTTGATCCAACTGTCCTAGTGTCATCTTTGCAGTCTGTAAAACGACAGTGAGATGCCATGAATAAATCACCATGCCAAGTACCATTGAAACTCACAATCAAGGGTTTCATGAAAATAAATACCGGGTGGCAATCTTTGATTTTAATCAATGTGAGCGTCAAGGGATTGCTCTCTTTCCTCACTTCCTATCTATATAATTTAATTCTGCCAGTTAAGGTTTCAAGCAACTGTGTATGCAGGGAAATGCATTCAGTAATTTTTTTTTTTCCATGTTAAGTTAGCGGCCTACTTTTCTACTGCAATAATCTCTGAAATGACGCTCTTTTCATGGTGTATTTACAGCACTGTAAGGTACTTTACTCGGTCTCTGCAATTCTGCATTGCTGGCTCAGGTAGTTTTTTCTGATTTCAAAGCCACCAGTGGCGTGGCAACCATCTTGCAGACCACGGGTGGCGTGACTGGCTCCACCTAACTGCCCCACGATCGCTGCCTTGTGTAGACCTTCACTAATTGCCCACTCTTTCAGCGGCCAGGAAATAAATTTGGAAATTGAGACTTTGACCAGTTGTGCACGTGTATGAGCAGTTGCTTGGATGACTTGAATTACGCTGCAATGTAAATGGCAGTAGGAACCCCAGGATATTTCAGAAAAGTATATAAAAGCAGCAGCAGTTTTCACTGGACTCTTTGCTGGTCACTGCAACTCTGGAAGTGAATGCCATGGCTAGTCCTTTTTAATGACCGAGTTAAGCAAGTGACTTGTAAATTCTTCTTCTTTCTAAGTCAGGCAACTGACTGGAATCTGGGATTGCAATAATATTACCAATCATAGTACAGTGGAGCCTTTTATCATCTGGTCCCACAGCTTTTGAATAATTCAAATTAGCAGATACTTGGGAGGCTCCAAATTTGTGTTGTATAAATGGTACAATAATACCTCAGACACAGGAATGCACTCAACAATAACCTACTCCTTTGCTTAATCAAATGATCTGTTAATTTGAATTGAACTTGTGCACATTTGAAAATGAGCGTTAAATTACATTTTAAATTAACAGTAGATTGTAGATTTCAAAAAGCTAATTCCCAAAATAATCTTTCTTGGACTGAGGTTGATTTGTCGTACAGGAGAAGATTAATACTAATGGGTTATACAACAGCTGATGCATTGTGCAGGGCTTTGTCCCTCAAAATTGTTACGATAATTGAAGGACAGTTAATGGAAGCTTCACTATTACAGGTTTGTTTGTAGGCGCCGGATAAAACTCTTTTTAAACTAGTGAAGAGCTGCAGATAAATGGCATAATTCTGCGAGTATGCCATTCTATAAACCATTTTTCAGTCTTTAAATATGGCTCATGGTACATCGCTAATGACACTTGGTACAAAGTAACCATGTGTGTGTGCAGGCTTCAATGTCTATTGCTAATTGGAAGAATGTTGTTGTCAAACCCATTAGTATTTAGCACTACAGAGAAATTCCAACACTTGTTTCCAGGGTTTTACTATTTTAACTTGTTTATATTTAACCACATTACAAATAGTTTGCCAACATACATGCAAGTCTATTTGTATGCACCCAAATGCCACCTCCCCACCCTCATCCCAACTCACCAGATTAATGTATTGAAAGAGTAACTGAGATGTTAGTTATTACCGTCTGTTGCTACAATCACATTAAGATTTTTGGTAACCCCCTCTTTAATTTGTGGTAATTCGACAAGATGTCATACACATAATTGGAAGTTTGAAGTTGGTTCATTTTTGATTTACAGAAAAATTAGCTGTTTTGAAAAATTAATGGCCATTCAAGAATGTAATTAAGAGCCTTGTAGGTTATAACTGTTCATTGATTTTATCTTTATTGGAACTGAATCAAAAGTATTGTCCCAGAATGTTCAACCTAAGCAGTCTCTGACATAACTTAAATGTTGCATGCAGTAAATTGTTGATTGGATGGGGATATAAGACTCCAGTCTCCGAACTATGCAGAAGTGATTGATCTGTGGTCATAAATCATTTTTCTAAATGCTTTTTTGAAAACACTCCCTATTAAACATTAATTTGGCTTGATGGTTAGGATGAGTATTTTGTATTTGTTCTGCACTGTATACATTTACTTTATCATTTTCCCCTATCTACAGTTGCTGACTCATGCTATGGTACCATTTTACACATGTTAGCAGCCTTCTTGGTACATTACCCAAATGGCCATTCCCCACACACAACCTTAGACAGTGATTGTCAGTAGGTTAAACAACAAGAACAACTTTAGTCGAGACTGATCCTAACCTCCCAACATTCTCGTGTTCATTTTACAGCAGGAGTCATAGGCTAGTGATTTAAACCTAGCACTGGATAATTTGTCGCCCTGTCTTCATTTTTTTACTGATACCAGCTTTTTGTTTCCAGATTTAAAAAAAAAACTCAACTCCAGTTCTCAAACTGCCATGGTGGGATTTGACGTCGTCTTCTCTAGATTTAGTTCAGGCCTCTAGATTACTAATCCAGTAACATAACTACTACATAACCGTATCTCTTAGATTATTGATTTGATTCTTTACTGCTGGCCACAAGACGCGTCAGAGTCTTATTCTTGAGACATCTGATTTTAGGATTAAACCCAATAATTATTCTTTGGCTCAGTGGTAGCACTCTCGCCTGAGTCAGAAGGATGTAGGTTCAAATTCTAAGCCAGAGACGACTTCACAAAATCTAGGCTGACATTCCATAAGAGACTGTTGGCAAAAATGAGTATTCATCAAATCGGACACAACCTGTTAGCTTGGATAGGGAATTGATTAGGAAGTAGGAGACTAAGAGTAGGGATAATGGGTATGTACTCAAGTTGCCAAGATTTGACTACTGTTGTCCCCAGTGATCTGTAGTGGGGCTTCAGCTTTTTACTATATTTATAATTGACGAAGAAGGATTAGAGTCTGCTGATAAGTTAGATGGTATGATTAAGTGGTGTAGATGGGAACAGAAAGTTGCAAAGGGACATTGATAGATTAACTGAGTGGGGGGAAAACTGGCAATTGGGAAAGTGTGAGGTCATCCACCTTTTGAGCTAAGAAAGATAGACCAGAGCATTTTTAAAATGGGAAGAAGCTAGGAACAATGGACAAGCAGAAAATTTAGGGATCCATGTACAGAAATCACTAAAAGCTAGTGGATAGCCACAAAACAAATAAAAAGGCTAATGAAATGCTCAAGGGATGGAATCCAAAGGGCTGGAAGTTATGTTACAGCTGCACAGAGCTCTGATTAGACCCCATCTGGAGCACAGCATTCAGTTCTCGGCACTGCACCTCGGGAAGGGTGCAGGCCAGATTTGCCAGAATGATACCGGGGCGAAAAGGATAACATTATGAGAACAGGTTGTGTAGACTAAGCTTGTGTTCCTTTGATTATAGAAGATCTACTTGAGTTTAAGATGATCAAGGGCGTTAATAGTGTAGTTAGAAACTATTTCCTCTGGTGTGAGAATCTAGAATATGGGGGCATACCCTTAAAATTAGAGCTTGGCCGTACAGGGTTGATGTCAGAAAGTACTTCATGCAAAGCGCAGTGGAAATCTGGAACTCTTCTAAGAGATCCCTCCCCCCCAAAAAAAGCTGCTGAGGCTAGGTCAATTGAAAATTTCAAAACTGAGATTGATAGATTTTTGTTAGTCAAGTATTAAGGGTTACAAAACCAAGACCGATGGCACTGAGATGCAGATCAGCCATGATCTAATTGAATGGCAGCACAGGCTGAAAGAGCTGAATGGCCTACCCCTGTTCCTATTTTTCCTATGTTTCAGTGTAGTACTGAGGGAGTGCAGCTGTGTCAGAAATGCCATCCATCGGATGGAACATTAAACCGAGTCCCAGTATGGACTCTGGTTGGAAGTCAAACAAAAAAAAATAATGGCATTATTTCGAGGAAGAGCTGTGGAGTTCTCCCAGGTGTCTTGACCAATATTTATCCCTCAACCAACATCACTATAAACCGATTATCTGGTCATTATCACATCGCTGTTTGTGGGACGTTGATGTAAGCAAATTGGCTGCTGCATTTCCTGCATTAAAACAGTGACTACACTTCAAAAGTACTTAATTGACTGTAAAGTGCTTTGGGATATGTTTAGGTTGTGAAAGACGCTATATTAATACATGTTCTTTCTTTATCTTAAAAGATGATTCTGTAGGGAGTGGGACTAATTGTAGCTTTCAGAGAGCCAACACAAGCCCAGTGGGCCGAATATCCTCCTTTTGTGCTGTATGCTTCTATGATTCTATGAATTGCAAAATTAAGGTTAAACCTAATGAAACCCATAAATATCAACAACATACTGCAATTGTGGTGTGACACACACTTTCCTTTGTTGGCCCAAAGCATCCTTAATCCTCTGTCCATACCCACAGGTAACATCAACTGACAGGGTACATTCAATAGCCTGTCATGTACAGGGAGAGGAGATGCCAAGGATGCACCTACACCTTATTAAAATCATACTTTTGTGCAGACGACTATAAGCATTTATTACTTGGTATATTGTGTGTTCCTTCCAAAATTGTTTTGCTGTTGAAGTCTGATTCTGGTTACGAAGGTTTTATTTTTGACTAATACTTAGTTGCTTGCAGCCAGCTTCATAGTCTTTTAAATCTGAAAAATAACTGAAAATCTGAACGAAGATTATTTATTACACGTGCTCAGCTGGTGAGCTAGAAACTAATCAGCTTTTCTCGTGGAATTTTTGAGAACATTAGAAACATCTAAAACACACATGCTAATTTTTCTTAATCTTTTAGTATTATGTTTGTATGCTTTAATTATGTTGGTGTTCAAATTATGTAACCTCTGTCTAGAATGAAAAATTATACATTGCAAAAAAGTCCGAGCACGTATAGAAAATGCAAACTGTGCAGCAGACGGAGGGTCTGTTCCTTCAATGGGTTTATTTACATTCGGAGCTGTCTGTGAAGGAACAGCATGAACAGGGATGATCTCATCTGTCAGGCTTTTTATGGTCTCCAGTGGAGAAGTGTGAATTCCAGATTCTGTTCATCTGGTATAATGTCCCTTGGGTCAAAGGGCTATTTTGATAAGGTTACTTGAAGTTCCTTTTGTTAAAAATTGAGCATTTAAGTAACCAGAAAAGAAAGATTTTGACTGGAGAAGCTCTGCTGTTTCAGGAATGAGCAACATTTACAACCTTTGACTTTCTGCTCCCTGGGCATAGAACTTTGCATATTCCATTTCTGTTGGCTTATTTTTAAAATCAAGAATTTGAAATGAAAAACAAGCTATCCATTCACTGGTTCTGAAACCAATTGTAATCTGTAATTGGATAAGTGTTCAGCTTATCATGGATGTGTTAATTTTGCATTGATTGTATTTGAATGAATCTGTAATCCTGGCCTTTGCACAAGCAGTGTTTTGGCATTGCTAATGGAAGCTATTAGTCTTGTATTAGATTGGGCATGCACTGGTCTTTTTCTTTCTGTCACATTAATGACTGCTATCAATTTTTTTGAGTTGTACTGCTGGCAGCTGTGTGAAGTGCTGAAATCCCTGTGCTGGCTATTTTTTATTAAGATTTCAGTTCATGCATGATGAGGTTGAAAATTCCCCGATTGGATGTAATTTGTCTGCACCATCTGATAAATGGGGCAAAAGGTTTATCCAAACCACATGCATTTATTACAAAGAGTGTGGATTTCATTGGTTTGGTTGAGGTTGCCTGTAGTTCCTGGAAATGTAGGAAAATTAGCCATAAATTGTATATGAAATAACTTTACTCTGGTGAAACTATGTTACCTAGCCCCTCCAACACTCAAATTTTCCTTTATCTCTTTCTTTCTCTGTCTCTCAATCCAATCTTTCTTTCCCCCTCTATGCCTGGTTTGACATTTAATTCATCCACTCTAATTCACCCTCCTTCTCAGTCCTTCCTCTGTTTATTTCTCAATCCTTGTATCTCGTTGGTTAAGGAGATACTAAGTTGCTTGCACTGTTCACAAGTCCCAGATGCCCTGTTTCCCTTGCTGTGCTGTTATCAGTTTGCACTTTCAGCAACTTTGAGGGCAACATTTTATTGAGATAAAGGGTGCAGGGGCAAGTCTAATTAACTGCAGACCCCATGATATGCCCTGTTACAGCAAAATCTGTAATATAGATTTCAAATATTTACAGAACTTTTGCTGTGCCACAGTTTTCCCCTTTTTTTTTTTGCACTCTTGTGCTCACATTCTTTCTCTCGTAATTTCTCATGCTCTCTCCTTTGTGCACTAGCTCACTCACTGTCTCTCTCTTTTTCTCATATTTACTGCAAAACCTGAAACTTATTTCTTACCTTGAGTTACTTATTAGAACTTTAATTTGAAAACTATGTCCAAACCAAGTTGGTCTTGGTTTTCTGTGTCCGGCACTAAATAACGATAATTTGTCTCTGATTCATTGGCTGGTGATGGAACACTTGTGTTTCAATTTTTGGGTGAGATATAGAGCTCCAGTTAAAACTCAGCTGTATTTGTTTTTCCAATTAATGCTTGAAATCCAGTGTATGAATTGGCACAACAGTGATAATTTTAAGGATTAGATTCGATATTTTTTTTTAAGTTTTAAATCGGTGTCTGTTTCTAATGGTTGATTTTTGCTTTATGCACCTCGATTTAAAAATTCTCATCCTCGTGTTCAAATTCCTCCACATGGCCATTTCCCATCCTATCTCAGTAACCTCCTCCATCTTTGCAACTCTCCAACAACTTTGTTTCTCCAACTCTAGCCGCTTGTTCATCCCCCACTTCCTTCGCTCCACCATTGGCAGCCCTGCTTCAGTTGTCTGGAATTTCTTCCCTAAACCATGTCACGCCTCTCTCCTTTAAGATGCTGTTTAAAACCTATCTTTTTGACCAAGCTTTTGGTCACCTGTCCTAATGTCTCCTTCTTTTACTCAGTCAATTTTTGTCTAATTACAATCCTGTGAAACTCTTTGAGACCTTTTACTACAGTACAGGCACTATATATAAATTCAACTTGTCATAGTTAAACCACCCTATGTCAACATACCTTTTAAAAATTCGTTCTGGGATGTGGGCATTGCTGGCAAGGCCAGCATTTATTGCCCATCCCTAATTGCCTTTGAGAAGGTGGTGGTGAGCTGCCTCCTTGAACCACTGCAATTCTTGTGGTGAAGGTACTCCCACAGTGCTGTTAGGGAGGGAGTTCCAGGATATTGATCCAGTGACGATGAAGGAACGGCGATATGTTTCCGAGACAGGATGGTGTGACTTGGAGGGAAACTTGCAAGTGATGGTGCTCCCATGAGTCTGCTGCCCTTGTCCTTCTAGGTGGTAGAGGTCATGGGTTTGGGAGGTCCTGCCGAAGAAGCAGTGGCGAGTTGCTGCAGTGCATCTTATAGATGGTGTACACTGCAGATTCGGTGCGCCGGTGGTGGAGAGAGTGAATGTTGAAGGTGGTGGATGGGTGCCAATCAAGCAGCTGCTTTGTCCTGGATGGTGTTGAACTTTTTGAGTGTTGTTGGAGCTGCACTCATCCAGGCAAGTGGAGAGTATTCCATCACACTCCTGACTTATGCCTTGTAGATGGTGGAAAGGCTTTGGGAGTCGGGAGGTGAGACATCAACTTCTGACGCGCTCCTGTTGCTGCAGTGTTTCCGGTTGGTCCTGTTAAGTTTCTGGTCAGTGGTGACCCCCAGGATGTTGACGGGGGATTCGGCAATGGTAATGCCATTGAATATCAAGGGGAGGTGGTTAGACTCTCGCTTGTTGGAGATGGTCACTGCCTGGCACTTGTATGGTGCGAATGTAGCCTGCCAATTATCAGCCCAAGGCTGAGGAGTTGCAAATTGCACTGAACACTGCAATCTAAGCGAACATCCCCACTTCTGACCTTATGATGGAGGGAACATCATTGATGAAGCAGCTGAAGATGGTTGGGCCGAGGATACTGCCCTGAGGAACTCCTGCAACGATGTCCTGGGGCTGTGATGATTGAACTCCAACCACCACAACCATCTTCCTTTGTGCTAGTTATGACTCCAGCCAGTGGAAAGTTTCCAAGTCCTATTGACTTCAATTTTACTAGTGCTCCTTGATGCCGCATTAGGTCAAATGCTGCCTTGATGTCGAGGTCCATCACTCACCTCAACTGGAATTCAGCTCTTTTGTCCATGTTTGGAATAAGGCTGTAATGAGGTCTGGAGCCAAGTGGTCCTGGTGGAACCCAAACTCAGCATTAGTGTGTAGGTTATTGGTAAGTAAGTGCCACTTGATAGCACTGTTGATGACCCCACCTATCATTTTGCTGATGATTGAGAGTAGACTGATGGGGTGGTAATTGGCTGGATTGGATTTTTCCTGCTTTTTGTGAGCAGGACATAGCTGGGCAGCTTTCCACATTGTCGGGTAGATAATGTTGCAGCTGTACTGGAACTGCTTGGCTAGAGGCGCAGCTAGTTCTGGAGCACAAATCTTCACAACAGCCGAGATGTTGCTGGGGCCCATAGCCTTTGCTGTATCCAGAACACTCAGCCGCTTCCTGATATCCCGTGGAGTGAAGAATATGCTGAAGACTGGCTTCTAATGATGGTGGGGACCTCAGCAGCTGGACGATATGGATTATCCGCTCGGCACGTCTGGCTGCTCAAGTATGAGATGTTTCCACCAATGTCAAATTTCAGTGATACATAAATAAGCTCAAGCCTAAAACCCACAATTTCCCCTTTAGAAACATAGAAAATAGGTGCAGGAGTAGGCCATTCGGCCCTTTGAGCCTGCACTGCCATTCAATGAGTTCATGGCTGAACATGCAACTTCAGTACCCCATTCCTGCTTTCTCGCCATACCCCTTTATCCCCCGAGTAGTAAGGACTACATCTAACTCCTTTTTGAATATATTTAGTGAATTGGCCTCAACAACTTTCTGTGGTAGAGAATTCTACAGGTTCACCACTCTCTGGGTGAAGAAGTTTCTCCGCATCTCAGTCCTAAATGGCTTACCCCTTATCCTTCGACTGTGACCCCTGGTTCTGGATTTCCCCAACATTGGGAACATTCTTCCTGCATCTAACCTGTCTAAACCCATCAGAATTTTAAACGTTTCTATGAGATCGCCTCTCATTCTTCTGAACTCCAGTGAATACAAGCCCAGTTGATCCAGTCTTGATATGTCAGTCCCGCCATCCCGGGAATCAGTCTGGTGAACCTTCGCTGCACTCCCTCAACAGCAAGAATGTCCTTCCTAAAGTTAGGAGAACAAAACTGTACACAATACTCCAGGTGTGGCCTCACCAAGGCCCTGTACAACTGTAGCAATACCTCCCTGCCCCTGTACTCAAATCCCCTCGCTATGAAGGCCAACATGCCATTTGCTTTCTTAACCGCCTGCTGTACCTGCATGCCAACCTTCAATGACTGATGTACCATGACACCCAGGTCTCGTTGCACCTCCCTTTTCCTAATCTGTCACCATTCAGATAATAGTCTGTCTCTCTGTTTTTACCACCAAAGTGGATAACCTCATTTATCCACATTATACTTCATCTGCCATGCATTTGCCCACTCACCTAACCTATCCAAGTCACTCTGCAGCCTCATAGCATCCTCCTCGCAGCTCACACTGCCACCCAACTTAGTGTCATCTGCAAATTTGGAGATACTACATTTAATCCCCTCGTCCAAATCATTAATGTACAATGTAAACAGCTGGGGCCCCAGCACAGAATCTTGCGGTACCCCACTCGTCACTGCCTGCCATTTTGAAAAGTACCCATTTACTCCTCTTTGCTTCCTGTCTGACAACCAGTTCTCAATCCATGTCAGCACACTATCCCCAATCCCATGTGCTTTAACTTTGCACATTAATCTCTTGTGTGGGATCTTGTCGAAAGCCTTCTGAAAGTCCAAATATACCACATCAACTGGTCCTTGTCCACTCTACTGGAAACATCTTCAAAAAATTCCAGAAGATTTGACAAGCATGATTTCTCTTTCACAAATCCATGCTGTCTTGGACCTATCATGTCACCTCTTTCCAAATGCACTGCTATGACTCCCTTAATAATTGATTCCATCATTTTACCCACGACTGAGATCAGGCTGACTGGTCTATAATTCCCTGTTTTCTTTCTCCCTCCTTTTTTAAAAGGTGGGTTTACATTGGCTACCCTCCACTCGACAGGAACTGATCCAGAGTCTATGGAATGTTGGAAAATGACTGTCAATGCATCTGCAATTTCCAAGGCCACCTCCTTAAGTACTCTGGGATGCAGTCCATCAGGCCCTGGGGATCTTTCGGCCTTCAATCCCATCAATTTCCCCAACACAATTTCCCGACTAATAAGGATTTCCCTCAGTTCCTCCTTCTTACTAGACCCTCTGACTCCTTTTATATCCGGAAGGTTGTTTGTGTCCTCCTTATTGAATACCGAACCAAAGTACTTGTTCAATTGGTCTGCCATTTCTTTGTTCCCCATTATGACTTCCCCTGATCCTGACTGCAGGGGACCTACGTTTGTCTTTACTAACCTTTTTCTCTTGACATATCTATAGAAACTTTTGCAGTCCGTCTTAATGTTCCCTGCAAGCTTCCTCTCGTACTCTATTTTCCCTGCCTTAATCAAAACCTTTGTTCTCCTCTGCTGAGTTCTAAATTTCTCAGTCCCCAGGTTCGCTGCTATTTTTGGCCAATTTGTATGCCGCTTCCTTAGCTTGAATACTATCCCTGATTTCCCTTGATAGCCACGGTTGAGCCATCTTCCCTTTTTTATTTTTACGCCAGACAGGGATGTACAATTGTTGTAGTTCATCCATGCGGTCTCTAAATGTCTGCCATTGCCCATCCACTGTCAACCCCTTAAGTATCATTCGCCAATCTATCCAAGCCAATTCACACCTCATACCTTCAAAGTTACCCTTCTTTAAGTTCTGGACCATGGTCTCTGAATTAACTGTTTCATTCTCCATCCTAATGTAGAATTCCACCATATTATGGTCACACTGCCCCAAGGGGCCTCGCACAATATGATTACTAATTAATCCTCTCTCATTACACAGCACCCAGTCTAAGATGGCCTCCCCCCTCGTTGGTTCCTCGATACATTGGTCTCGAAAACCATCCCTTATGCACTCCAAGAAATCCTCCTCCACCGTATTGCTTCCAGTTTGGTTAGCCCAATCTATATGCATATTAAAGTCACCCATGATAACTGCTGCACCTTTATTGCATGCACCCCTAATTTCCTGTTTGATGCCTTCCCCAACATCACGACTACTGTTTGGAGGTCTGTGCACAACTCCTACTAACGTTTTTTGCCCTTTGGTGTTCTGCAGCTCTACCCATATAGATTCCACATCATCCAAGCTAATGTCCTTCCTAACAATTGCATTAATCCCCTCTTTAAGCAGCAATGCTACCTCACCTCCTTTTCCTTTTATTCTATCCTTCCTGAATGTTGAATACCCATGGATGTTGAGTTCCCAGCCCTGATCATCCTGGAGCCACGTCTCCGTAATCCCAATCACATCATATCTGTTAACATCTATTTGCACAGTTAATTCATCCACCTTATTACGGATACTCCTTGCATTAAGACACAAAGCCTTCAGTCTTGTTTTTTTTAACACCCTTTGTCCTTTTAGAATTATGATGTAGTGTGGCCCTTTTTGTTTCTTGCCTTTGTTTACTCGGTCTTCTACTATTGCTTTTTACCTTTCTACCATCTGTTTCTGACTCCATATTACTTCGCCCTATCTCGCTGCATAGGTTCCCATCCCCCTGCCATATTAGTTTAAACACTCCCGAACTGCATTAGCAAATGTTACCCCCAGGACATCAGTTCCAGTCCTGCCCAAGTGCAGACCATCCCTTTTGTACAGGTCCCACTTCCCCCAGAACTGGTTGCAATGTCCCAGGAATTTGAATCCCTCCCTCTTGCACCACTGCTCGAGCCACGTATTTATTCTAACTATCCTGCTCCCTCTACTCTGATTAGCACGTGGCACTGGTAGCAATCCAGAGATTACTACCTTTTGAGGTCCTACTTTTTAATTTAACTCCTAGCTCCCTAAATTCAGCTTGTAGGACCTCTTCCCGCTTCTTACCTATATCGTTGGTACCTACATGTACCAAGACAACTGGCTGTTCACCCTCCCTCTCCAGAATGCTCTGCAGCCGCTCCGAGACATCCTTGACCCTTACACCAGGGAGGCAACATACCATCCTGGAGTCTTGGTTGCGGCCGCAGAAACTCCTATCTGTTCCCCTTACAATAGAGTTCCCTATCACTATAGCTCTCCCACTCTTTTTCCCACCCTTCTGTGCAGCAGAGCCAGCCATGGTGCCATGAACTTGGCTGCTGCTGCCCTCCCCTGATGAGTCATCCTCCTCAACAGTACCCAAAGCGGTGTATCTGTTTTGCAGGGGGATGACCGCAGGGGACCCCTGTACTACCTTCATTGCACTGCTCTTCCTGCTGGTCTTCCATTCCCTAGCTGGCTGTGGACCTTTCACCTGCGGTAAGACCAACTCGCTACACGTGCTACTCACGTCATTCTCAGCATCGTGGATGCTCCAGAGTAAATTCACCCTCAGCTCCAACTCTGCAGCGCAGTCTGTCAGGAGGTGGATACACTTCCCGCACACAGTTGTCAGGGACACCGGAAGTGTCCCTGAGTTCCCACATGGTACAGGAGGAGCATAACACGTGACTGAGCTCTCCTGTCATGATTTAACTCTTGGATTAACTTAAATTGGCAACAACAATGCTAAAGTTTACTCACTGTTATAGAAGAGAAAAAAGAAAAGCTACTTACCAATCAACAGCCAATCACTTACCCCCTTGGCTGTGACGTCACCTTTCTGTTTCTTTCTACTACTTTTTTGCCCTCTCCCTGTAGCTGCACCGGCTCGCCTCTCGTTGATCCTGGACTCGCGTCTCTCCACGCACCTCCCGACGCCTCTCGCGGCCTTTTGTAGGCCTCTCGCTGACCCCGGACTCGCGTCTCTCCGCGCGCCGCCTCTCGCGGCCTTTTGTAGGCCTCTCGCTGACCCCGGACTCGCGTCTCTCCACGCACCTCCCGCCGTCTCTCGCGGCCTTTTGTAGGCCTCTCGCCAACCCCGGACTCGCGTCTCTCCACGCACCTCCCGACGCCTCTCGCGGCCTTTTGTAGGCCTCTCGCTGACCCCGGACTCGCGTCTCTCCGCGCGCCGCCTCTCGCGGCCTTTTGTAGGCCTCTCGCTGACCCCGGACTCGCGTCTCTCCACGCACCTCCCGCCGTCTCTCGCGGCCTTTTGTAGGCCTCTCGCCAACCCCGGACTCGCGTCTCTCCACGCACCTCCCGACGCCTCTCGCAGCCTTTTGTCTGTTTAGAGTGTACATAAGAAATAGGAGCAGCAGTAAGCCATTTGGTCCCTTGAGGCACTCTGCCATTCAGTAAGATCATGACTGGTCTGATCTTGGGCTCAGCTCCACTTCCCAGCCTGCTCCCCATTAACCTTTATTCCTTATCCTCAAACATCTGTCCATATCCAACTTAAATATATTCAATGACCCAGCCTCCACGGCTCTCTTCGGCAGAGAATTCCACAGATTTACAACCCTCTAAGAAGAAATTCCTCCTTATTTCAGTTTTAAATGGGTGATCACTTATTCTGAAACTATGCCCCCTAGTTCTAGATTCCTCCACGAGGGGAAACGTCGTCTTTGCATCTACCTTGTCGAGCCCCCTTAGTATCCCTTATGTTTCAATAAGATCACCTCTCATTCTTCTAAACTCCAATGAGTATAGGCCCAATCTGCTCAACCTTTCTTCATAAGTCAACACCTTCATCTTGGGAATCAACCTTGTGAAACTTCTCTGAACTGCCTCCAATGTATGTATATCCTTCCTTAAATAAGGAGTCCAAAACTGTACACAGTACTCTAGATGTGGCCTCACCAATACCCTGTATAACTGTAGCAAGACTTCACTGTTTTTCTGCTCCATCCCCTTTGCAATAAAGGCCAACATTCCATTTGCCTTCCTGATTACTTGCTGTACCTGAATGTGAACTTTTTGTGTTTCATGCACAAGGACCCCCAGGTCCCTCTGTACTGCAGCATTCTGTAATTCTGCTCTATTTAAATAATTTTGCTTTTTTATTTTTCCTGCCAAAGTGGATATCCTCACATTTTCCCACATTATACTCCATCTGTCAAATGTTTGTCCACTCACTTAGCCTGTCTATATCCCTTTGCAGATTTTTTGTGTATTTCTCACAACTTGCTTTCCCACCCATATTTGTATCATCAGCAAACTTGGCTACATTACACTTGGTCCCTTCATCCAAGTCATTAATATAGATTGTAAATAGTTGAGGCCCCAGCACTGATCCCTGCAGCACCCTACTAGTTACCGTTTGCCAACTGGAAAATGACCCATTTATCCCGACTCTCTGTTTTCTGTTAGTTAGCCAATTCTCTATCCATGCTTGTATATCACCCCCCACCCTGTGAACTTTTATCTTGTGCAATAACCTTATATGTGGCACCTTTTCAAATGCCTTCTGGAAATCCAAATACACCACATCCACTGGTTCCCCCATATCCATCCTGCTTGTTGGCTCCTGAAAGAACTCCAGCAAATTTTTCAAACATGATTTCCCTTTCATAAAGCCATGCTGACTCAGCTTGACTATTATGCTTTTCCAAATGTCCTGCTGCTGCGTCCTTAATAATGAACTTTAGCATTTTTCCAACAACAGATGTTAGGCTAACTGGTCTATAGTGTTCTGTTTTCTGTCTGCCTCCTTTTTTAAATAAGGACGTTACATTTGTGGTTTTCCAATTCCCTGATACCTCACCAGAATCCAGGGAATTTTGGTAGATTACAACCAATGCATCCACTGTCTCTACAGCCACTTCTTTTAGGACCCTAGGATGCAAGCCATCAGTTCTGGGGACTTGCCCACCTTTAGTCCCATAATTTTACCAAGTACTTTTTCTTTAGTGATGGTGATTGTATTAAGGTTCTCCCCTCCCTATAGCCCCTTGATTATCTATTATTGGGATGTTTTTAGTGTCTTCTACCATAAAGACCAAAACATGATATGCTATGATCACTCTTTCCTAGAGGATCCTTTTAAAGGAGATCATATATTAATCCTGTCTCATTACACAGTACCAGATCTAAGATAGCTTGCTCCCTGGTTGGTTCCGCAATGTACTGTTCAAGGAAAATATCTGGATACACTATGAACTCTTCCTCAAGGATACCTTGGCCAATTTGATTTGTCCAATCAATATGAAGAGTAAAATCGCCCATGATTATTGTCTTTTTTTCTTACAAGCCTTCATTATTTCTTGGATTTATACTCCGTCCAACCGTGTAGTAACTGTTAAGGAACCTATAGACAGTGCCCACCAGTGACTTCCTCCCCTTATTATTTCTTATCTCCACTCAAACTGATTCTACATCTTGATCTTCTGAGCCATTTCTCACTACTGCACAGATCGCATCCTTTATTAACAGAGTTCACCCATATCCTTTTCCTTTCTGTCTATCCTTCCAAATTGTCAAAAACCCTGAATATTCAGTTCCCAGACTTGGTCACCTTGCAACCACGTCTCTGTAATGGCTGTCAGATCATATGCATTCATATCTATTTATGCTGTCAACTCACCTATCTTGTTACGAATGTTGTGTGCATTCCGATAAAGAGCTTTTAATTTTGTTTTTTATTTAACCATTTTTCCCTGCTTTGACCCCACTTTCTGACACTCATTTTTGTACATTCTGTCCCTTCCGGTCACACTCCAGTTATCATTTCCCCCACTGCTACCCTGTTCTATTGCGTTCTCCTTGCTCTTTGACTTTTAAAATTTCCGCTCACTTGAATCCTCCCCTCCCCACTATTTAGTTTAAAGCCCTCTCTACAGCCCTAGTTATTCGATTCGCCAGGATACTAGTCCCAGCATGGATCAAGTGAAGGCCGTCCCAACGGAACAGCTCCCTCTTTCCCCAGGACTGGTGCCAGTGCCGCATGAACCAAAACCCATTTCTTCCACACCAGTCTTGGAGCCGCGTGTTCATCTCTCTGATCTTATTTACGTTATGCCAATTTGCTCGTGGCTCAAGTAGTAATCCGGAAATTATTATCTTTGTGGTTCTGCTTTTTAATTTAGCTCCTAGCTGCTCATAATCCCTCATCAGAACCTCTTTCTTTGTTCTCCCTGTATCATTGGTACCTACGAGAACTGGATCTTCCCCCTCCCACTCCAAGTTCCTCTCCAGCCCAGAGGAGATGTCCTTAACCCTGCAACACAGCCTTCGGGACTCACGTTCTCAGCTGCAAAGAACAGTATCTAATCCCCCTAATGGTACTGTCTTCTACCACTACAACATTTATTTTTATTCCCCCCACTTGAATGGCCCCCTGTACCATGATTTTGTGGTCAGTTTGCTCATAGTCCCTGCAGTAACCCACCAAATTGGGACAGCTGGTATAAACTCAGCTTGTGTATTTATTTCACGCCAGCATTAATTCTAATACCAGTGTTATGATTCCCACTATCATAGGGATTGTTGTATTTTATGCAAGGTCCATTATGCATACAGATATACAGACACGAGTTTTGGGAGATCCTAGTCTACAAGATTAATGGTACTCATGGAAATGAAAAACAGCTGCTAAAAATCTCTGCAAAAAAAAATGCAGAAAAGTAACTTCCCCGGACCTTTGCTTTTCTTGTTGCCATAGTCGCTGCTTGTGTAGGTCCAGGAAACAGGGACTTGGAGAGAAAAAAAACAAGCAACAGAGAAGAGGAGGCATGAAATAAGCATTTAAACACAAGAACCATAAGGAGAAAAATGGTTCAGAAAAACAAACAAGAAGCAAAGACCAAAAGAAAAATAAGAGTAAACTATAAATTTATAAAGAGTATCCCATAACTGAGAAAGTGGGATTTGGCTGGATAGCTCCCTTTCAGCCGGCACAGACATGATGGGCAGAATGGCCTCCTTCTATGATTCTATAACCTTTAGTTTTTCAAAAAATCTTGTGGCACAGTTTGTCAGAGCAGTGTTGTCCAATACATTAACCAGAAGTTACATGTGGATAATTGGGAATCCAGATGATACTAAATATGTTTTTGATTTGTACGTATAATGAGCAATAGACACCATCGTGTGATCTCAATACACATATCAGAGAATACCTACATCCTGCATGAGGCAATCTCCAGAAACAGGTCCAGCTCGCTCTTCAAGCAGTGCATCAAATCAGCGTTCAACGTACGTGTCAGCAACCTGTTCCAGAGGTCCACTATACTCTGGGGGGGGAAAAGAACTGCCTAACTCCCAACCTAGTTCTGCCCTTGTATAACTTGTAAGTATGGTCCAATTTAACTAATTGATCCATAAACACAATCTAGACCTTGTTATTTTAGAAACCTCCAAATCACCCAAGTCTACACTATTCTACGGTTTTCAAATGCAGCTCTTTAAGTCTATCTGGATAATTAAGGTGTTTTAAACTGGGAATTAATCTTGTGGCCATCTTCTACACTCTTCTACACTACGTGAGGAGACCTAAACTGGATACCATATTAACTAAGGTCTTGTATAAGGACAAACATATCCTGTGTTTTATAGTGCATGGTCCTATAAATGCAAGGTAGAACCATGTTTGCTTTAGCAAATGAATAAATCAAACATAAAAAGCAGATTTGTTGCACTGATCAATGGTACAGATTTGTTTCTGCCCATGAGCAGCGCAGTGGGAATTCTGCTGGCATGAAGACCTAAGGGCTCAATTTTCCCCAGTATATGCGCCGTTTTTTTGGCGTGTGCTGCTTTTTTTGGAGTAAATTAAAATCTTCAAGTTTCCCCAAAGTTTCTGCGCTAGCGTAACTCAGTTACAATTTTTAAAGTTTTTTTTTTTGCATCGTAGGGGGCGTAACCTGATGTCTGCGCCAATTTTTCACATTTAAGCAAGTTTGGCTAACTTACATTTTTCCTAGGACGATCGCATGTGACCACTCCCAAAAAACCTTCTGGGCACGTAAGAAAAATCGGCGCAGAAAGAAGCCACCGTTTTTAGGCGAAGTTCTGGAGAGAGTCAAGAAGGCAAAGAATATACATCACAAAGCATAATATTTTCAAAGTCAAAAGAGGGAACATGGAAGCCTAATGCAATTTTTTAATTTTTGATTTTTTTTTCAAAGTACCACACCACCACCGAACCTTTCCTCACTGGGCTCGCGGGTCGGAGCATCAGTCGGCACAATTGCTCCCTCTCCTGAACTCGGGCTCAGGGATTGGCTTCAAAAGAGGCCTGGGGTGGTGGGCGGGGTCTAAGCAAGCCTATTGCGTAGACCAGGATGTGGTCCATAGTAGGGCGTCGAACTTGAGAGAGGAACGAAGGTGTGAGTGCTTTGTCCTGCTTTATTGAGCTTCTTGCAAAGCTACAATTAAAATTATGGGGGCGATATTGATAATGCCATGCAAGCCTTCTTGATTATGCTGTGGAGGAGAAGATTGATTAGTCATCATCACGAGGAACCTCAGAGCACGTAGGATGGTAGGCAGGAGGCCTTGCCCACGTCGGGTATATCGAAACAGGTGTTCATACCTGCACCTGAGTGATGCAGACTGAGAAGGCTGCGTTTCCGCAAACAAATTGTAACCGAGATCTGTGAGTTAAGAAAAGCAGACCTTCACCCTTGAAGCATCAGGAGGACTGTTTTGTCAGTTTAAGTAAAGGTTACAGCTGCACTTTCATTTTATGCATCTGGATCATTCTAGGCCACAACTGGGGATGTGTGGGCCATTTCTCAACATGCAACACATATCTGCATTCGGCAGGTGATTGCTGTGCACTATATACCCGGAGGAATGACTCCATAAAGTTCCCCATGATCGCCTACGTAATGTTTGGAAGGGCTGTGGGCTTCTCCAGGATTGCTGGCTTCCCAAAGGTACAGGGCTGCATCGATTGTACCCACATCGCCTTGCGAGCACCTTTGGAGGATTCCGAGATGTACAAGAACAGAAAAGGCTTCCACTCCACTAATGTGCAGCTCGTCTGACAACATGCATCACATCATGGCAGTTGATGCGCGATGCCCTGTGAGCACCCATGATGCATTCCTCCTATGCAAGAGGGCTATATCTGCCATGTTTCAGCAGCAGCCAGAAGGGCAGAGCCGGCTGCTTGGAGACAAAAGGTATGGCTTCGCCGCTTGGCTCATGACACCCCTACACGTAACCCGGACGGAAGCTGACCAGGAATACAATATGTCACACATTGCGACGTGCAGCATAATAGAGAGGACCTTTGATATCTTGAAGCAGTGTTTCCGATGCCTGGACCATTCTGGAGGCTACTTGCAATATTCCCCTGAGATTGTCGGTCAGTTCACTGTTGTCTGCGGCATGCTGCACCGCTTAGCCATCATGAAGCAGCAGCAGTGGTAGTACAAGACCCACCTGAGGTGAGAGTGGCTGATGAGGAAGATGCAGATGATATGGAGGACGAGTAAACCATGCAACAACCTGAACCCGAGCACGACGGCAGAGGAGGGCATGCCGTTGTGCCCCTTTAATGATTGCTCGAGCCTTGTGCCAGCAGCTCAACCGTGAACGCTTTGCTGTCTGAAGGCTCAGTGGCAACTATTCCAAATGGACCATGTTTATTGTTTGGATCCATAATGTTGTGTTGTGTTAATGGAACGAATAATGGAAATGATTCTTCTTTAGTTCAAAAAATTGCATTAATAATGGAACAAATAATATAAATGATTCAGTTATAATTTAATATGTATTTTATTCAAAAGTTTAACAAACACTCGTTTGTACTTAACTTTAATAAAAATATTCTTGTATCAAACTTTAAAGTTTTCAGTTAAGATCACTTACAAGCTTTTAAACGTCTAAAATTACAAAAAGCGTTTAATTTGAGAAGTTACAACAGTAATAATAACACAGAAAGGCCTGCACCCATCTCTCCTCCACCTTATTCTAAGACCGCCCGCTGTGCTTGGTCTTGTTGACTCTACCCCTGCCCGCAGGGGGTGGCGCAGCGCTTCTCGGGTTGGTACCAACTTATTCTTTCGAGCATCTTGGGTAATGAACACTTTTTGATGGGGTTGGATGGGTGGGGGAAGGAGGGGTAGGCGGTAATGTGGAAGGCCTGGCTTGGGCCTCTTCAGAGGCTGGTCTGAAGATTGGAGTGGGATTGGCAGTTGATTCTGTCAGTGGGCGTGGGGTCTGGATGCATGTTCCCTTATTGCAGCAGCTAACTCCGACATTCCCTCCCTCGTGCCCCGACAGCGTTCTGATTTCTCATGCGTGTGCTGTTACTTCTCCCGACACTCACCCCACTCGTGGTGTCCAGGAGTGATCGGGTAAGGTCAATGCTTTCCGCACACATTGTCATCATCTGAACCACATCTGTTACATCCTGCACCTCAGGAGAGCATTGTCGAGCTCTCCTTCTCCTCCTTGCCCTCTATGGGGCTCGCTGCTCCCCACTGGAATTCGCAGCCCAGACTGTGCAACCATGGAATGTCCCAACACTCGTACCACTCAGGAAAGGGGCTGGCACCTCAATGGGTGGCACCAGCACCTCCTCCAGAGTGAGTACAACATTAGGACTTCATCCTCTCCCTACCCCTCACGCCCATGCTCTTGGTCTGGAAGGTGGGATTGGAAGATGTTCTTCTCTTCAGGCTCGTCCACGTCTGTATATTCTTCTGCATCGCCTTTAGCCTCGTCAGGATTGGCCTCAAGTTCTGCAAAATATAACAGAACAGACAAATGTTTAGCAACAGAGGAGGAAGCAGGGTGGCATTGGTGGGCGCAGGCAGCAGGCTCATTTGAAGGACCATGATGAATGATAGCACATTGTATCAACCGAAGCGTAGCTGACGGAGACATCCCCATGAGCTGAAACATGGCTAGCCCGTGCAGTACTTAACTTTTTTAGTAAAGCCAGACTGTGGAATTTGCAGGACTTACCCTCTCCCTCGAGTGTGGGCCCAGCTTGTGCAGTGATGATTGCTTTTCTCCAGACAGGACCCATCAAAGCAGCGACCCTCTCTTCCAAGGGTGTCAGTGGGTGCAGATTTGCCGGGCCTCCTCCTGTTCAAGTTCTGTTATTTGTTGTGTGCCACCTTCCTCTGCAAATATGAAAATATAGCTTTTTTGAGAGGGTGTCTTGCTGCTGGGTGCTCACAGATGCTCACATTTACAATTGCAATTCCAATGAATAAATGAAAATATTACATACACTAACTACTTGACCAAGGTCCTGCCACGTTTTGCACTGGCCTCCAGACCTCGGAGTGGTCACCATTGCACAGTAATCTTCTGCAAGTTGGTTCCAGCATTTCTTCTTTTCTTTTGATGAAAGTTTTATGTGACCTCTGCTGGTGTCCAGCTCGTGCCATCTGGCTTCAATTACTGTAACTAGTGCCTCCACTTCCTCATTTGAGAAATTCTTGGTCCTTGAGCCGCGTTGCATATTGCAGCTCCAAATTTTCCACTGAGAATTAAAGTTCTCACACACAATTGGCTCTTCAAAAATGGCCGAATGCAGACCTGTAGGTGTATTAGGCATGTGTGCCCATAGTAGTCATGTAAAAAAAACTTCATTTTTCTTTTGCGCATACGCAGAAGCGGAGGGCATCATTTTTTTGCCGCGAACATTAGGCTCCAACCGCCACCCGAAGCTAAAGGACAGGCTGCACGCTGCCAAATTTAAGAATTAGAATGGGGAAACTTTCAAGTTGTTTTCTTGGAGTAGTCGGGGCCCAAAAAAATGGATGTAACTCTAGAAATAATCCAAAAAACGGCAGGGGAAAATTGAGCACTATGTTCAAACAGTCCTGCTACCAATCAGATTTACCAATTTGACTAAGGACCAAATGAGCAGAATGATAATTACGTGAAATTCACTTTTTCCTCTCTTTCCTCATTTTCATAAATTCAATGTGGTTTCGAGCCACCTTGTCAATCATGCTGAAATTGCATTTCATATTTGAGATATTGTGCTGTGGGGGGAGAAAATGCAGTTCTCTTGCCAGTACATCGCTAGCCTGTGTGTGGGAGATGGGGGAAATAGTTTCTTCCTCCGAGTTTCCAGAAATCTGTTACAAAATTCTCTTTAAATATTCTGATTGGCCATTCTATGCTAATTAGTAATCGATTGGGGGCTGTAGTTTGTGTGTATGGCTAGCAGAAAGATCAGTCAAACCTGCTAATCATTATCCAGTTACTCCTGGCAAGTGTGCATGTGTGGAGGTCAAGTAAAGACCATGTTGGCTTTGATGTCCAGCATCGCGGTGGAGGAGAATAGCCTGCCATCACTCATTACCATAGCTCTTGTATATTTAAGAGAGAGTTAGATATGGCCCTTATGGCTAAAGGGATCAAGGGGTATGGAGAGAAAGCAGGAAAGGGGTACTTGAGTGAATGATCAGCCATGATTTTATTGAATGGTGGTGCAGGCTCGAAGGGCTGAATGGCCGCCTCCTGCACCTATTTTCTATGTTTCTATGTTAACATATGGGAGTGGTACTGGAAGGCTGATGTGATACAGTACCATGAATTGTACACAAGTAAGGGTTGACATCCTCCGGAGAAGAGATGAGAAACTTGAAAAAGATTTTTGAAAAAGTTAAATCTGAAACACTGCAAAAGCACCTACTTACACACCCCACTTCTGCCCCACAATCCATTTGACAAGTAGTATTAAATATTGCCTGTGTTCAGTGGCTATTCAGTATGTGTGAAATATTGCAGCCTACAACTGAAGTGAAGTAACTGCGCTGTAATTGGCTGATTATTAACATACATTGTTAATTCCTGCAATGTCTTAAAATTCAATAGATATGAGACCATGGGAAAATTTCAAAGCATTATAGAAATTAAGTGTGTCTTTCATTATCATCATCCAATTATGCTGGCAGTTTACTGTGCCGTGTTTTGAGCTGAATCCAATTATCCAGTAATGGGTACAATTTTATTGTAAATAGCCTCAAAACATTAACAAAGAAGTAACATTTTACATATTGAAGTGAACTTCCGGATATAAATACCATGGGCTGGAATTTGGTGAGTGTTTTCAACGGAAAACCCACCTGGTGCTCGTTTGGTCAAAGTGTTCCGTCGGCGGTTTCGAATTACCGCTGGGGAGCGGATTGTCGACGTGCACCACCGAAAAAACGCTACCGCCCAAGTTTGGTCACAGCAGTGATCCGTAGATGAGCAGAAAAAAAAACGCCCAGGAGAAACCAGCTAGAGCTGGGCAGTAGTTATGAAACCCTTCAAAAAAAAAAAGGAAGTGAAAGTTTTTTTTAAAATTCTTTTACAGCGATTCACTGAAAAATGGTCCAGAGAATGTTCCCCATTTTTAATTTTTTTAATTTTTTGTTTTATTGGAAATTATTTTGTTTCCCACCCCCCTCCCTAGGCCCAACTTGTAGCCTCGGTCTAAATTTGATGAGGCTCGGGTTTTCTGCCGAAAATCAACGTACAATGCCGATTTTTTTTTTTTCCCCCTTGCGGGTGGATTTTTTTTCCATTTTTTAATTTAATTTTCCATTGGCCTTGATTTACTAATTTTCGTGGTTTTTTGGGTGGTAAACCTGTGGTGGTGGTTTTCCATCAAATTCCAGCCCCATAACACACTCCATATGTCACTAATTCTGCTACTCTGTATGCGATCGCCCTAATTTATGTAATGAAATCTTACGATGTACTTTTTCTCATACAGCTAGCGTGTAATTTTAGGTTCTAACATATATTAACAATGATGGAATTTATTGTCCAGATTATTCTGCACATTTGGTATTGGCATGAGCTGAATTTCTTTGTGTTTTGCACAGATGCTGAATATGAATTATATCTGACAATTTTATGAAACCAGCTAGAAGGTTCTAAAGCAAAGTGAGATAAAGATTTTACTGATTTCCATCAAGTCTTTGCCCCTTGTCACCCAAAATGGCAATGATTGCATAGAATTCAGAAAGATGTAGTCTTAACTACAGCGATTATAATCAGGGATGCTCGAGGGCAGAATTAGAGGAGTGCAGACATCTTTGGGGGGGGTGGGGAGGGGATTACACAGATAGGGAGGGTTTGGGGGAGGATTACAGATAGGGAGGGTGGTGGGGGGAGGAGGATTACACAGATAGGGAGGGTTGGGGGGGGGGGGGGGATTACACAGGGAGGGGCTAGGCCATGGAGAGATTTGAAAACCAGGATGAGAATTTTGAAATTGAGGCGTTGCTTAACTGGGAGCCAATGTAGATCAGCGAGTACAGGGGTGATGGGTGAGCAGGAATTGGTGCAAGTTAGGACATGGGCAGCCAAGTTTTGCATCACCTCTAATTTATGTAAATATTCCAAAATGGAGACAGCCATTGCATTACTTTGTTTTGTAGGCAAAGATAGCAGCCAATTTGTACATGGCAAAATCCTACAAACAAGATAAATGGCCCGTTAATTTTTTTTGGCGGTGTTGTTTGAGAGATAAATCTTAGTCGGGACACAAGGAGAACACGCCTGCTTCAACTAGTACTGTGATATATTCACAGAGCACAAGCACACACCGCTTCTAACATGGTAGGCAGCTCTGTCGGAAGCCTCCGGAACATGCCTGGTTCTGTTTATTATTAACTTTG
Source organism: Pristiophorus japonicus (assembly GCF_044704955.1). Taxonomy (NCBI): domain Eukaryota; kingdom Metazoa; phylum Chordata; class Chondrichthyes; family Pristiophoridae; genus Pristiophorus; species Pristiophorus japonicus. The sequence goes on from NC_091982.1 coordinate 219,625,802, forward strand.
TCGTTGCAGTACACAATACGTTCACATCCACAGTGTGGAGCTACAAACATTACAAGCTCACAGATATTACACTTCTCCCTCCTTAATGAAGAAGTTATTACAACAACATCATACATAACTTGCATGTTTATACATAACACAGGATATAGACTTATTTTTTTCCATATTTACAAATTTAACTTAACCATTTGTCTTCTGTTTTGAAGAGGATACCTTCGCTCTCGAACAGAACCTTCCAAACATGGTGTCGAATCTAAACTCCTTTGAGGCTCATCCTGAGGAAAGTTTTCCTCCACGGAATTTCCTTGATTTTCATTTGAACTCTCACTACCTTCAGGCTGTTTATTTTCCTGTCTCGGACTCAGACTTACATTATGGTTTTCTCTTGGATTTGTTTTCAGTACACGAGATGTAGGATATGCTACTGGTATATCAAAACTATCTGATGTGTCAAATAGTTGAATCATTCCCAACTTCACTCCTTCCGTGTCTGTTGGTAAAATATGATTAATATGAACAAACCTAACCTGTCCATTATCAAACATCTTTACCAAATATGTGCGAAGACCACATATCTTCACCACTCTTCCTAGTAATCACTTTAACCATTTATGGTGATGGTTCTTCACTCTCCCCTTCTGGTTTAATTTCACACTTCTCTCTTTTACTCTTCCTCTATCATGATTCTCTTTCTGTCTTAATTGTGTCTCTTCTCCACACAATGCCAAATTTGGTTTTAACAACGAGAATCTGGTTCGTGGCTGTCGTTTGAGAAATAACTGTGCTGGTGTTCTACCAGCAGTTGTATGAGGAGTATTACGATACCTAATCAAAAAATTAGCCAATTTGTGATCCAATGACAACTGTCGTTTCCTTGAATTTGGATCTAACATTTGTTTTGAGGGCACATATTTTACAATTTGTACAGAGCGCTCAGCTGCACCATTCGAAGCAGGGTGGTATGGTGGAACCTTGGTATGTTTCACACCATTTTTGCTTGTGAACTGTGCAAATTCTTCGGAATGAAATTGTGGCCCATTATCCAAAACAATTTCTTCTGGGATGCCAAATGAAGAAAATAATCTTCGCAAAATGTCCAATGTTTTACTTGTTGCTACTTTCCACATTAGAAACCCCTCAACCCACTTCGAATGGCTCTCAATCACAATGAACAATTGTTGTCCTTCTAACTCAGCAAAATCAATTTGTAGCCTTTGCCACACCCTGGAAGGCCATTTCCATGGCTGTAATGGTACTGATGGTGGTTGACATGTCGTACACTGACTCACGATGTACTTTATATCTTTATCAAGACCTGGCCACCGTAAATAACTGCGTGCAAAACTCTTGGTCAAGTACATTCCCAGGTGCTGGTCATGGAGGTCTGCTAATAATTTGGACCTGAATTTATTTGGTATAACCACTCTTGCACCCTATATGATATAATCTTTATTGACTGATAAGTCATTCATACGAATGCAGAATGGATGAATATCTTTGTTACATGGTTTGGCCGTCCATTTGCAATATAATCATACACCTTTGACATCACTGGGTCATGTTTGGTTGCTCTACAATCTTTTCAGCTGTGACTAGCAGTTCAGCAGTGAATGAAAAATAAAACACTTCTTCCCTATCGGGTGTAACTTGTGATGGGCTAGGCAATCTAGATATAGCATCAGCATTACTGTGATCAGCTGATCGGCTATATTCAATATCATATGTATATGCTGACAATATCAAAGCCCATCACTGCATTCGGGCTGCAGCTAATGTTGGAACTAGGGACTTTGGATGGAGGATTGCTGTTAGGGGCTTATGGTCCATAATGATGGCAAACTTACGACCATACATGTATTTGTGGAATTGTTGACCCCAAAAATTAATGCCAAAGCTTCCCTTTCAATTTGCGCATAATTACTCTCACTGGCACTGAGAATGCGTGAAGCAAAAGCAATTGGTCTCTGCTCCCCACTACGTAATGCATGAGATTACTGCCCCAACTCCATACGGAGAGGCATCACATAGAAAACATAGAAAATAGATGCAGGAGTAAGCCTTCGAGCCTGCACCACCATTCAATAAGATCATGGCTGATCATTCCCTAAGTACCCATTTCCTGCTTTCTCTCCATACCCCTTGATCCCTTTAGCCGTAAGGGCCACAACTAATTCCCTCTTGAATATATCCAATGAACTGGCATCAACAACTCTCTGCAGTCGGGAATTCCACAGGTTAACAACTCTGAGTGAAGAAATTTCTCCTCATCTCGATCCTAAATAGCCTACCCTTTATCCTTAGACTGTGTCCCCTGGTTCTGGACTTCCCTATCATTGGGAAATTCTTCCCGCATCTAACCTGTCCAGTCCCGTTAGAATCTTAAGTTTCTATGAGATCCCCTCTCATCCTTCTAAACTCCAGTGTATAAAGGTCCAGTTGATCCAGTCTCTCCTCATATGTCAGTCCCGCCATCCCCGGAATCAGTCTGGTGAACCTTCGCTGCACTCCCTCATTAGCAAGAACGTCCTTCCTCAGATTAGGAGACCAAAACTGAACACACTATTCCAGGTGAGGCCTCACCAAGGCCCTGTACAACTGCAGTAAGACCTCCCTGCTCCTATATGCAAATCCCCTAGCTATGAAGGCCAACATACCATTTGCCTTCTTCACCGCCTGCTGTAACTGCATGCCAACTTTCAGTGATTGATGAACCATGACACCCAGATCTTGTTGCACCTCTCCCTTTCCTAATCTGCTGCCATTCAGATAATATTCTGCCTTCGTGTTTTTGCTCCCAAAGTGGATAACCTCACATTTATCCACATTATACTACATCTGCCTTGCATTGGCCCACTCACCTAACCTGTCCAAGTCACCCTGCAGCCTTTTAGCATCCTCCTCACAGCTCACACCGCCACCCAGTTTAGTGTCATCTGCAAACTTGGAGATATTACACTCAATTCCTTCATCTAAATCATTAATGTATATTGTAAAGAGCTGGGATCCCATCACTGAGCCCTGCGGCACTAGTCACTGCCTGCCATTCTGAAAAGGACCCGTTTATCCTGACTCTCTGCTTCCTGTCTGCCAACCAGTTCTCTATCCACGTCAGTACATTATCCCCAATACCATGTGCTTTGATTTTACACACCAATCTCTTGTGTGGGACCTTGTCAAAAGCCTTTTGAAAGTCCAAATACACCACTTCCACTGGTTCTCCCTTGTCCACTCTAAGTTACATCCTCAAAAAATTCCAGAAGATTTGTCAAGCACGATTTCCCTTTCATAAATCCATGCTGACTTGGACTGATCCTGTCACTGCTTTCCAAATGCGCTGCTATTTCATCTTTAATAATTGATCCAACATTTTCCCCACTACCGATGTCAGGCTAACTGGTCTATAATTACCCATTTTCTCTTCCCTCCTTTTTTAAACAGTGGTGTTGCATTAGCTACCCTCCAGTCCATAGGAACTGATCCAGAGTCGATAGACTGTTTGGAAAATGATCACCAATGCATCCACTATTTCTATGGCCACTTCCTTAAGTACTCTGCAGACTATCAGGCCCCGGGGATTTATTGGCCTTCAATCCCATCAATTTCCCAAACACAATTTCCCGCTTTATAAGGATATCCTTCAGTTCCTCCTTCTCACTAGACCCTCGGTCCCCTAGTATTTCCGGAAGGCTATTTGTGTCTTTCTTTGTGAAAACAGAACCAAAGTATTTGTTTAACTGGTCTGCCATTTCTTTGTTCCTCTTGCGAGCTTAATCTCCTTAGATATGTCATAGTGAACTAACATGGTGCTCTTTACCATTTTGCTTTTACACTCCTTGAATGCTGTATTGCATTCTTTTGACCACTTCTAATGGACCTGTGTTTTTTCAAAAGTTCATTCAGTGGATGTAATACTGTAGCCAAATTTGGTAGGAACTTCCCATAATAGTTCAAAAGACCCAAGAATGAATGAAGTTGAGTGACATTCCTGGGAGTGGGTGCATTTCTAATTGCATCCAGCTTTCCCATGGTTGGATGTAATCCATCTTTGTCTACTCTGTATCTTAAGTACTCCACTGAGTTTTTAAATAACTGACACTTACGAGCAGACACTCGTACTCTGTGCTTCTCCAGTTGTTTGAGGACTTCATTCAATATGTTAGTAATTTGCCTATTTGGTGCTGAAATTAGTATATCATCCAAATGACATACTACCCCTTCAATACCTTGCAAAATCTGGTTCATCACCCCTTGGAATATGGCAGGGGTGGAAGATACTCCAATGATAGCCTATTAAATTGATATAGGCCTAGATGAGTATTTATAGTCAAACATGACTTGGACTCCTCATCTAGTTCAAGCTGTAAGTAGGCATTCGTAAGATCCAGTTTTGAGAAGATCTGACCACCTGTCAGTGTTGTGAACAAATCTTCTATATTTGGCAATGTATTGGGGACATTACCCTCTAGAACCTGGTTTACGGTTACTTTATAATCACCACACAATCTTGCCTTACCATCGGACTTGGGTACAACAATGGGTGTAGCCCAATTACATCAATCTATCTTACAAATAATGTTCTCAGTCTCTAGTCTTTTGAGTTCTTCTTCAACTTTCTCCTTGAGTGCATATGGTACGGAACGTGGCTTGTAGTAAACCGATCTAGCGTCCTTCTGTGCCCTGACACTCGCCTTGGAGCCTTGGATCGGACTGCCCGTTTCGCAGAACACCTTTGGATACTTCTTAATCACATCATCCGTTGATGCAAATCCACATGGAAAATCTCACTCCAATCCAGCTTCAGTGATCTCAACCAATTTCTTCCTAGTAAGGCAGACTTGTCTCCTTTCACTACTATTAGAGGCAAGTTCTGAAATTGATCCTAATATTTCACCGGTACGGTGATACGACCTACCACTGGAATTTTCTCTCTCGAGTAGCCTTGCAGCTCTATCTTGGCTTTCTCTAGTGGGAAATCACGCAATTTGTTGCGGCATAGTGACTCCGGTACTACGCTCACGGATGCACCCGTGACGATTTCCATTGGTATCTTGAATCCCGCAACATCTGTGGATTTTGATACTTTTTGAGTCTCTGTACGTTAACCTCGTGCTCCTGATGACGTGTAACTCTAACATCTCCTCGTCCTGTCGTTGTTCTTCAATGCTATGCAGTCTCTGGGGATTTCTACTCCTAGCTTTGAACGCTGGACTCATAGCTTTGAAAGCTGGTTTACCTTTCAGTCGGCATGTCTTCGCAAGATGCCCAGTCTTTCTGCAGAAGGAACACTTTGCCTTCATGTATGGACAACTTTGAGCAATGTGTTGTCCCAGGCACCAATAGTAATCTCAAAAGTCAAGTCATCCGTCGTCAATAACTTTCTTCTGATCGCATCATTTTTCACCCCACAAACAAAACGATCGCGTAATGCTCAGTTTTGAAAGTTTCCGAAATTAGTGAATTATAGCGCTTTTTAATACTACAGTGTAATCACTGATACATTCATCAGCCTTTTGATTTCGTATACCGAAACGATAGCTTTCAGCAATTTCTAACGGTTTGGGGTTATAGTGCTGCTCCAGCTTCATTAAAATCTCTAAGCTTTGTGTCCTTTGGCTCGTTAGGCACAAGCAGATTTATCAGAATTTCATACAATTCCGGTCCAGCTTCCGATAAGATAGCTAGCTCTCTTATGTTCCAATGTCGCCTGATTCTGGACGGCATTCGCTGGAACTTCGATTATGTTATTTGCAATGAAATACATTTCTAGCCGATCCACATACGCTTTAAAACGTTCCCAGTCGTGTCTATATTCACCCAAATATCCTATTGCACCTATGAGTGCTGCCATTTTAATTTATAGCTGTTCAGTGTGCTGTACTTTACCTCGGATTTTGTAGCTTTTTCCAAAGACCGAAGCTTCCAAAGTGTCTCTGTCGGCTGGCTTAATCCTTCACCAAAATTTCAGCTTTAAATCCTCCGAAAAATCCCACCCTCATCGCCAAATGTGATCTATTCACAGAGCACAAACACACACAGCTTCTAACATGACAGACAGCTGTATCGGAAGCCTCCGGAACATGCCTGGTTCTGTTTATTATTAACTCTGTAGTTGCAGTGTGCAATATGTCCACATCCACAGTGTGGAGCTACAAACATTACAAGCTCACAGACAATTCAAGTGCCACAGCATATTTTGCGTTCACCTGAACAGACAGACTTGGTTTAGCGTTTCATCTGGTGATGCAGCACTCTCTGTACCAGTCTAGATTTGCACAAGTCCTGGGGTGGGGATTAAACCTATGGATTTCTAACTTGAAAGCGAGAGTACAATCACAGAGTTAAACTGTCAGTCGTATCCAAAATTCTCTATAATACATCAAATAAATAGTTATAAAACAAAATTCTTAGGGGCTAGGGGCTTTTTGCCAAACTTTCCTAGAAAGCATTAGGGTTCATACCTTCAGTACTACCAACCTTAAAGTTTTACAAAATTAAATTTCATGCATTGTACACTTTCTCCTCCTGTTAAGATGCAAGAACCCCATGTCCACACTGCAATTTCAATGCAACTGCTTTTTTTTTCTCATGTCCAGAGCTGCTCTCGAGTCGCCAGCATTTTGAAGCTTTGGCATGCAAACAAAAGGTGGAAAGAGTGCATTAATTAATATTCAGCAAATTTTGTGGCCTCTGACTTTGTCCTCATTCTGGGAATAGGAGCAGGCCATATGGCCCCCTGAGCCCACTCCACCACATGACCATGGCTGATCCTCCTGCTGTATCAGTCTATGATGCTGTGAGATTTTTCAGCTCTATTTAGTAGCAATAATGCTATTGATCAGATAGTGATTAACCAATCTGGAGCACAGTAAAGTTACCTTCATCAGTACGTCATGTATCAGTGGTTTGTTGGCATAGATAGGGAGAAACTGTTTACATCGGCAGGAGGGTCAGTAACCAAAGTCACACATTTAAAATAATTGTCAAAAAAAGCCAGGGGAGATGAGGAATTTTTTTTTTTTTAACCCAGTGAGTTGTTATACTCTGGAATGCACTGCCAGAAAGGGTGTTGGAAGCAGACTCAATCGTAACGTTCAAAAGAAAACTGGATCACAACTTTAAAAAAAAAAATTAAAAATTTGCAGGAATATGGCAAAAGAGCAGGGGAATGGAATAGCTTTCAGCATAGACATGATGGGCTGAATAGCCTCTTTCTGTGCTCTGATTCTATATGTTGCTCAATTCAAATTTGTCACTAGTGCTTAATATGACACACAGAGATAACAACTACAACAACTTGCATTTATCTAGCACCTTTTAGTGAGTAAAACGAGATATTAGGGCAGATAACCAAAAGCATGGCCAGAGTTAGATTTTAAGGAGCATCTTGAAGGAGGAATGGTAGGGAGCAAGGTGTAGAAGTTTAGGAAGGGAATTCTAGAGCTTAGGGCCTCGGCAGCTGAAGGCACGGCTACCAAAGGTGGACCGACTAAAATTGGGGATGCGTGAGAGGCCAGAATTGGAGGAGGGTTGTAGGACTGGAGGAGGTTAGAGATTGGAGAGGCGAGGCCATAGAAGGATTTGAAAACAAGGATGAGAATATTTAAAATTGTGGCTTTGCTCAATTGGAAGCCAATGTAGGTCATCGAGCACAGAGGTGATGGGTGAATGGGACTTGGTGCAAGTTAGGATACGGGCAGCAGAGTTTTGGATGAACTTAAGTTTAAAGAGGGTGGAAGATGGGAGGCCGGCCAGGAATGCGTTGGAATCGTTCAGTCTAGAGGTAATAATGGCATGGATAACGGTTTCCGTAGCAGATGTACTGAGGCATGGATGGAGTCGGGCAATGTTCCAGAGGTAGAATAGGTGGTCTGAGTCATGGTGTGGATATATGGTCGGAAGCTCATCTAGGGGTCAAATACGACACCAAGATTGCGATCAGTGGTTCAGCCTCAGATTGGGAGAATGATGGAATCGGTGCATAGGGAACAGAGTTGGTAGCGGGGACCGAGGACAATGGCTTTGATCTTCCCAATATTTAGTTGGAGGAAATTTCTGCTCATCCAATACTGGATGTCAATTTAGAGACTGATGAGGGGATACCTCAGCTGAGCACAAATGTTCTAGCACCCTTTAGCTCTTTTGCTCTTTCCTTAGTTCCATTTTTGCTGCACACTCGCTGTAACGACAGTCAGTGTAATTAAAGCCCAAATTGTAAAGGAGGGGGAGAAAAGTCAGTTGCTATGGGTTTTTATTTTGGGGCAACATTTTTATTATGTGTATAGTTTTGATTGTAAAGTCTACTAAAATGATTGTAGGAATCTATGTGGTATCATTTTAGCTTCTCGAGTTGAAACATTATTTTATTTTGATGAGGCAGCTAATCTGAGCCTTTGTTGTAAATTCAGGAAGTAGGGGCATTTTCATGCCTTCTGACGAAGACTGCAATATGTGCACTGCTGATTTAAGAAAAACAATTGATTTCATGTAGAGAAGCTTGTTTAGTGGTTGAATTTGACTGTTCTTAAATCCAGCTTTTTAAAATCCATTTCATTTCTTTAATACTTCAAATATGTCACCAGTCTAAGCTTCATTAAGAACTTCAAAGCTGTGCTGTGATTATTGTGATTTTTGAACAGGTTTATGGTGACTTATAACTTCCTCTTCTAAAATCTCAATTAAGCTTGTGTGTGGATATTTGAAGTTGGAGAATATAAGGTGATATTGATCTGTAGCACTGTGCTTCTCCTTCGAAAGTTAAGCGGGCATCCCCAATGGTTTAATGGACAAATGGAATGTAGCATTGAATCATATTTCTATTTCTGTCTCGTGTTGTTAGTTAATCTAAGCCAGAGTAGTGGCAAGGGCACTAGAATTGGGCTTGGCTAACTTGGGCTGGGGAAAGGACAAATTAGCCAAGTGCCTGATCTTGATTGCTATCCTGTGACCTATGCCAGAAAATGCGCATGTTTGAACATTGAGAGAAGGCAGAATTGGACTTGACCATTATGCCTTTCGTAGTCAAATGGAACAGTGACACTGGCATGCTATGTTCACATGAAGAATAGCTGAAAGGCACCAGAGGGCTGCCAGTGCGCATAAAGCCATACCTCTGTAGAAATCAGCACTTTTAGGTGAAAAGGGAAGAACACTGGATTGGTAGAGTGGGGGAGGGAGCAGGGCGAGGTAGGTAAACTGGAGGAATAAATTGAAATATCTTGTATAATGATCACCAATTGGGGCACATTTTCAGTGCATCTTTCAATGAAAATTACTAAGGGCTAGAAATTCACTTTTTCGTCATAGGTATTTTTTAGGCATTTTTCGCCAAAAATACCGCTAATCACACTGCCATTTTTTTTAAAAGGCCTAAGTTTCATCACACTGTGGCCAGTGGTAAAAATTGGCATTGCACAATGATTCGCGGTGGAAACTGCGGTCCTTGCCAACTTGAGAGGCCTTGGGAGGGGGGGGGGAGAAACACACAAAAAATAGCAAAAAATAAAAAATCACAACATTCACAAGACACTTAACTACTGAATCACTGAAAAATAATTAAAAAATAAAAATTTAACTTACCTTATTTGCAGGTCTGCATGCTGTTATTGGGGCTGCAATGCAGGTTTTTCTCAGGCGTTTTTTTTTCACCCAGAATATGGGTGCGCCAAAAGTCCAAACCAAGGCGATAGTGGTATTTCCAGTCTTGCACACCAACGGTCTGCTTTTCAGCTGTATTTCAAAACCGCCAGCACAAGACTGGCGAAATTAGCGGATCACCGTTTTTCACCAAACAACGGCGAAATATCGCTGAAATATTGGTGAATTTTCAGCCCTAAGTGTTGTAAATCTTAAACTTTATACTTACAACTACTTAATCTCGTGTGGCGGCGTACGCAAGGGTAGTCTTCAGGTGACACTGCAAGAGAGTAGGGGACAATTGGACAAGGGAATACATATAATTCATTATAATATGTGGGCAGGGGTAGTTAGCATGCTGGAGAATATGCTCTGTGAAGGGGTGACTTGCACTTTTAAGCATGCTCATTGTAACTCATTTTTAAGGATGCAGAAGTACCGGTCAGTCATCTGTATTGATAAAATATTTTTCGATAGCTTCTAGCACTTTGTGCTCAGTGATTTTTCTTCAAATAATTTTGAAAAACAAAGCTTTATTGAGGTAGCATTTATATTAAATGTTTTTAAAATTGAGAGGGTGGTTGTCAGAGAAAAATGTACTAGTGGCTGTTGTACTTTTTGTATTCTATAAACTTCAGAGTGCATTAAGCAGAGAGCATGTGGAGAGGGGAGAGAGAATCTGTAGAAGTCCAGTTGAATTCTGAAACCAACTATTATCTTTTTTTTGGAGAGTTAGAAAATTTCAATGCTAACTGCTTATTGCTGTGAAACAGACTCTAATCTCTAACCTCTGAGACAAAGGGACAGGCAGAGATGAAAACACAAATTAGAGAGAGTTGAAATAAACAGAAAGGCAATAGAGAGACTGATACAAGATGTCTTCATTTTAATTTAGCTTGGTTTCTGTAAATTTGAATTTTGAAAGCAAGCAAAGCCTCTAAGAGAAACAAAGGGGAAGAGAAAATAGACGGAGGAGAGAAACAAGTTGAGGGTACAGAGGGCCTCTCTCCCATCCTTCACCCTTGGGAGTTGGCGAGTGATTTTCGGTGAACACATGGAAGGTGACGTGAGCAAAAGTGGAACAAGGAGGAGGACAAGATACAGGGGCTGAGGAGGTAGGAGAGTTAGTGATGGATGTAAGAATGGGTAGGGGTAATTGGAAGGTGAAGGGATAAGGGAGGCGTGAGTGAATGGCTGAGGGGCATATTTACCCCCTGCCCCTCCTGAAATTTAGCCTATAGCCATTGGTGGCTTCTTTCCTGGCCACATCACACACTACCTCCCACCTGAAAGGAAAGAAGAAAAAGACAAAGCAGAGGAGGACAGAGTTGAGGGGAGAAAACCAGAAGAGGCAGAGGGGAAGAAGCAGATGATGAGAGACAGGAACACAAACATTAGGAACAGGTAACAGAGCAACTATATTCTCTAACTACCCTGTGCAATGTTACAGGAGATCAACAAAGAGATGATCTACTCGGAAAAATGTACTGTTCCACAAACAAAACCACCACATTCTTTCGATCGCCCATTATTTTGGAAAATCAGTTGGTTTAAATGGCAGGTTTTTAAAACCACCGATGTCCACATATCTCTGTATTTAGAACTGTTTAGGCAGCACATTTCTTAAATTAGCCATTGAACACCGTATCTTAACTCTAAATCAAGTTCCAAACAGATGGGCATAATTTTTTGGGTGATTTTTGATGTGTAGAAGTATATGCTTTTAATTACTTTTATGGTTGGGCTTAGTTTGCATATTGCATATTTGCAGAATGATACTTAAGGGGTTGACTGTGGATGGGCAATGGCAGACATTTAGAGACCGCATGGATGAACTACAACAATTGTACATCCCTGTCTGGCATAAAAATAAAAAAGGGAAGGTGGCTCAACCGTGGCTATCAAGGGAAATCAGGGATAGTATTAAAGCCAAGGAAGTGGCATACAAATTGGCCAGAAATAGCAGCGAACCTGGGGACTGGGAGAAATTTAGAACTCAGCAGAGGAGGACAAAGGGTTTGATTTAGGGCAGGGAAAATGGAGTATGAGAAGAAGCTTGCAGCGAACATTAAGACGGATTGCAAAACTTTCTATAGATATGTAAAGAGAAAAAGGTTAGTAAAGACAAATGTAGGTCCCCTGCAGTCAGAATCAGGGGAAGTCATAACGGGGAACAAAGAAATGGCGGACCAATTGAACAAGTACTTTGGTTCGGTATTCACGAAGGAGGACACAAACAACCTTCCGGTTATAAAAGGGATCGGGGGGTCTAGTAAGGAGGAGGAACTGAGGGAAATCCTTATTAGCCGGGAAATTGTGTTGGGGAAATTGATGGGATTGAAGGCCGATAAATCCCCAGGGCCTGATGGACTGCATCCCAGAGTACTTAAGGAGGTGGCCTTGGAAATAGTGGATGCATTGACAGTCATTTTCCAACATTCCATTGACTCTGGATCAGTTCCTATAGAGTGGAGGGTAGCCAATGTAACCCCACTTTTTGAAAAAAGGAGGGGGAGAGAAAACAGGGAATTATAGACCGGTCAGCCTGACATCGGTAGTGGGTAAAATGATGGAATCAATTATTAAGGATGTCATAGCAGTGCATTTGGAAAGAGGTGACATGATAGGTCCAAGTCAGCATGGATTTGTGAAAGGGAAATCATGCTTGACAAATCTTCTGGAATTTTTTGAGGATGTTTCCAGTAGAGTGGACAAGGGAGAACCAGTTGATGTGGTATATTTAGACTTTCAGAAGGCGTTCGACAAGATCCCACACAAGAGATTGATGTGCAAAGTTAAAGCACATGGGATTGGGGGTAGTGTGCTGACGCGGATTGAGAACTGGTTGTCAGACAGGAAGCAAAGAGTAGGAGTAAATGGGTACTTTTCAGTATGGCAGGCAGTGACTAGTGGGGTACCGCAAGGTTCTGTGCTGGGGCACCAGCTGTTTACACTGTACATTAATGATTTAGACGAGGGGATTAAATGTAGTATCTCCAAATTTGCGGATGACACTAAGTTGGGTGGCAGTGTGAGCTACGAGGAGGATGCTGTGAGGCTGCAGAGCGACTTGGATAGGTTAGGTGAGTGGGCAAATGCATGGCAGATGAAGTATAATGTGGATAAATGTGAGGTTATCCACTTTGGTGGTAAAAACAGAGAGACAGACTATTATCTGAATGGTGACAGATTAGGATAAGGGGAGGTGCAAAGAGACCTGGGTGTCATGGTACATCAGTCATTGAAGGTTGGCATGCAGGTGCAGCAGGCGGTTAAGAAAGCAAATGGCATGTTGGCCTTCATTGCGAGGTGATTTGAGTACAGGGGCAGGGAGGTGTTGCTACAGTTGTACAGGGCATTGGTGAGGCCACACCTGGAGTATTGTGTACAGTTTTGGTCTCCTAACCTGAGGAAGGACATTCTTGCTATTGAGGGAGTGCAGCGAAGGTTCACCAGACTGATTCCCGGGATGGCGGGACTGACCTATCAAGAAAGACTGGAATAACTGGGCTTGTATTCACTGGAGTTCAGAAGAATGAGAGGGGACCTCATAGAAACGTTTAAAATTCTGACGGGGTTAGACAGGTTAGATGCAGGAAGAATGTTCCCAATGTTGGGGAAGTCCAGAACCAGAGGTCACAGTCTAAGGATAAGGGGTAAGCCATTTAGGACCGAGATGCGGAGGAACTTCTTCACCCAGGGAGTGGTGAACCTGTGGAATTCTCTACCACAGAAAGTTGTTGAGGCCAATTCACTAAATATATTCAAAAAGGAGTTAGATGAGGTCCTTACTACTAGGGGGATCAAGGGGTATGGTGAGAAAGCAGGAATGGGGGACTGAAGTTGAATGTTCAGCCATGAACTCATTGAATGGCGGTGCAGGCTAGAAGGGCTGAATGGCCAACTCCTGCACCTATTTTCTATGTTTCTAACACATCCTCCCATGGCTCACTTCTTTTGGAAGGAAACCATTCATTAGTGCATTTTAAGTCTGTAGAACAAGAAAAGACGCATACAGGTCTAACCAATAGTATTTGGTGTATTAATGCTGTAGTGAGCAGACTTGTCTATTCAACCTACCCCATCCCCCAACCAATCTGTTAATCTGTCTGCTATCAATCATCTTCTCATAGACTTATTCAAGTAATATAATCTATTGAGAAATCCAACAGCCAAAAAGGCAAGAATGCAGATGTCTAGCCCAAAGGATGTGCAAGAAATAAGCTGAAGATGGTGCAAGTTTTGTTTTAGTAAATCACTAGACATAGATTAAAGCTGAACGGTTATGCCAAACCTAAATGCTGGCAGGAAGTGTTATGATAGAAATTAGACTTGACAGGAAAGTTGGCATTACTCATAAGCTATGTGTTCAGTGGGAGTTGTATAATTACTGAAATGATGTGGTGGAACATGAAGGGCATTGAATTTGATGAGCTGAATTTCAGAGGGCCTGCCCTCATCATCAAGGCAGCATTCGATCAAGTGTGGCACCAAGGAACCCTCATGAAACAGAAGTCAGGAATCCGCAAAACTCTCCAGTGGCTGGGGTTGTACCTGGATTTTTTTTTTACCTCCTGTCAGTGCAGAAGGGGAGGGGTTTCTTAAAGGATGGGATTAAGTTGCTTGTATAGTTAGTGTCGTAACTTTACCTGACCTATGATGTATTTGAATTGGGAGTGTTCAATGATAACAACGGGCACCAAAGTGGAAAAATGTTGTATTCCCCAAAGATATATTTTGAGTACGAATTTAAAAAAAAACACAGAGCAACCAAGAAGGGAAGTGGGTTTTTACTAAAATGCCCACTGACAACTATAATTTTCTTGTGGAACTTCCAATATTAAACAGTTTACTGATGAGGCATAATTTGAAGTCACTTTTCAGAGTACTACATAAAGTCCCTTGGGTTAAATTCTTAGCTTCCCAAGGATTATTTTAAAGAAGACGGTGTAAAGAAGAATTGACAGCACACTGCACACTGTATAAATATAATTGCTTTGCATCTTCCTCGATCTGATTTAGTTATCATCGTGTTCGAGTACTCTGGTTTCAATGGTGAACAACAAATGCCTTGCTATTTGAGATCATGCTCTGAACAGACCAAAGAAAATGTGCAAAGTCTAATTTAGCTTAAATCTCCGAATTTTGCAATTCAGCTTTGCATTATTTCAATTAAAGGGATGAAATTTGTTTTTCTGACTGGCAAAAAATCTCTGCCACAGTGGTGGTATGAAAAACGTATTATTGCAGTACTGTCCTGGTTATGGCTTATCTACTCGTGGGGGGTGGGGTGGAAGGTGGGGAGAAGAGAACAAGTTGAAGTGTGGAAGTTATGATACTGCGCAGGCTTTGGCGACTCGACCACCCAGAAGCTGCAGTGCTTCTGTAACATTCTATGATTAAATAGAATAGTAAATCCACTTTCAAGAGAATGCATCTTGAAAGTTGCTTAATGTTTTTCATTCAACTGATGCAACTTTGTGGGGGAGATGAGGAGAGAACATTTGTTGTTAGTTACATATTGCCTGTATCCTGTATTGGAATGCTAAAAGGACCATTCGCATAAATTGGTATTTACATATTCAGGTGGGCTGCACTATGAAATCCAGTTTTCTGCTGGGGTGTGTATGTTCTCACAGACTTTTCAGCAGTAAGCAAGTTCAATATATCCCTCAACAACATTGGACCAAAACTCAGTTCCCATCATACAAATAGTGGATCGAATGATGACAAAAGTAATCAACCTAACAAAATGTGCACTTTGGGCATAAGATTTATGGATGGTGACGTAGTCATGAAGTATTGTGGGGGTAAATGAGCTGATTGCAAGTGCAAAAAATGATCTATGAGGATAAAGTATGCTGGGGAAGGTATACTTTGTTTGTTTTTGGTGCCCCAGCTTAGGAAGTTATATTAGCCTGGAAGAAAGGAGGTTCTGGGATGGTCTATTTGAGCTGTTTAAAAATAATGAAGAATTGAAAAGGTAAATGGGAACAACTCTTTCTTCTGGGAGAATAATCTAGAACTAGGAGTTGTAATCTTTAAAATTGAAACTGAAATGGTTAAAATAGAATGCAGAAAAAAAATCTTCAATGGGTTGTGAAAATGTGAATTGCACTGACCAAGAAGGCTAAAGCTACAGAATCAATTGAGATGTTTAAAACTGATATAGATACTTGGAATTAAAGTAAGAGTATTGAAAGATGATAAGATAATGGGGAATTGGAATTAAATCGATGGAGTTGACATGGCTAACAGAATAGTGTACTCCTGTTGAAGTTCTCCTCTATGGCTTTAATGAAATGAGTTTACACAGTCTCACCCCAGCTTCACGTGGACTTTACTGACAAAGACCTACTGCACCTCTCTAATCCAAAGCACAAACTGGTACTAAATTGGTATCAGCTGATACTAAATCGACCTGGTTGCACAGGTTTTGTGGTTACGGCACATTGTTGTGGGAGCTTTACCCTCCACAAAATTGCACTTTTTTATCTGCTATGTTATACATGGTGACTGCTGGTTTTGTGCCCTCCATAATTGCTTGGGGTTTGAAGTTGTGGCCCATAGTTTGTAATTGAACTCGTCCTTCACATATAACTTCAAGCTGAAAAGACCAGCCTGTTCCTTGAAAAGTGGGGGAGGAGAGATCTCTTGTGCCCTCAGTTTTTTTTTGCAGTGGAGATTGAGAACTGTACCATATCAGTTGTGCCACTGATCTTTTCTTTCCAGCACTCTAGCAGGAAACCAAGAGGAAACGAGTGAAAAAGGTAATGAATATATAATCCAAACATGATTTGAAGTTAATCTTCATTGCAAAAGCTAGCTTGAAAATGGAGTGCATGACAATGCCAAGTTAACCCACTACATATTATTTACATATTGTCCTTATTTACAATTTCCTCCAGGACCTCATCCCATCCAACCTCCTCCAGCACAGTGTCCCAGCTCAAGTCCTCACTTCTGTCAACTCTGGCATACTGTACATTCCCTCATTGTTCCACCATTGGTGGTTATGCCTCTGCTATATCGCTCAAATTTTCTAACTACTGATCTGTCTGTTTTCCTTCCGCCTTTTGAGAGTGTCGTGGAACATTTTGCTACATTAAAGGTGCTATATAAATGCAAGTAGTGATGGGCTAAGGAGAGGGATATCATTTGTGTTTGCAACATACTGGGAAACTTGATTGCTTCAAGGCATTTTTGCTATTTATTTTTAAACAAAAATTGACACGGTACTTAACTAAAGCCTGTACTTAAGGCTGCAGTAGAGAATGATGCAGGAAGCATATGGACATGCTCTCCCTTGCAAAGTAATATCTTATTGATAATATTTTGGACTTAAAATCAATATGGCCAGAGACAATAATCTATGTTGGTAAGTTGCATATTGAGCATTTCCAAAATGAATAAAAGAAATCACAGAACGATACAGCATAGAAGGAGGCCATTCGGCCCATTGTGCCCGTGCTGGCTCTTTGGAAGAGCTATCCAATTAATCCCACTCACCTCTCCTCATAGCCCTGTGTTTTTTTTTTCCCTTCAAGTATTTATCCAATTCTCTTTTAAATATTTGAATCAGCTTCCACCACCCTTTCAGGCAGTGCATTCCAGATCACAACAACTCATTCTGTTTTTTAAAGAAATTCTCCAAGTCGCCTCTGGTTCTTTTTCCAATCACATTAAATCTGTGTCCTCTCGTTACCAACTTAGTAGCTTATTACATATACGGGAAACTATTGTACAAACCTGGTTCCAATGGAAGCATGCAAAGGGGATTGTGTAAGTTTGATATGGCCTCTTAATATTGTGAACACCATATTAACAGTTTGGTACGTGCAAAGAAATCGAACAGGTAGCATTGAATAGGGACCTGACCAACATTGAACACTTTCAGAAATCAGTAATATATTTAAGATGTGTTTTATAATATGCTATATATTGACTGAAATTATATTGAACATATATCTTTAAAATTATGACTAGTAACACATTGGCCTGCATTTTCTGGGGTATCGGTGGCAGGTTGGGTGGAATGTCTTTTGTGACAGCTGGTCACGAACCTGCCGCAACGCGCCTTTCCCAATTTCTGGTCTATCTGCACTGAACAGACCCGATAGGCACTGGCGGGCGACCCAGTTAAACTAATTACCATGTACTTACCAGACCCTTAGCTGTTTTTTTTAATCTTTCTTGTAAACTTTAACTTCTTGGCCACGGTGACCATGATGACCACGTCTGTCAAGCTGAGGCAGGAGTTCAGTGGCCATTGCTCCAGCTGATTCCTTGACCGCTTCAATGTAGAGTAAAAGCACCCACCTGATGGATCACTTTCCTTAGCCACAAGCTGTTCCTCGCTGCATTTCCACAACAGATTCTGCATGCTGCAAGTCTTTCCACAAGTCTCCATCAAGTCTCCCCTCATTTACCCCCCTCTCATCATTGACATCGCTTCTGTCATCTGTACTTCACCTGCCATCTATTCCATCAGCATAGGTGCCATTTATACTGTCTCACCTTGGTCCTCAGAATTGGACCCCGACACCAGCAACAACAACGCCAACCTTCTCCACAATCATGTGCTGCTGCACAGGACACTGGACATTAACACCCAACCACATTGCTGCCTGGGAGGCCAAGGATGGCCTCATCATGGTCAGATTTACTTAACTTTAAATTGTACACGCTGGCTGCCACATGATGTGCCAGTTGGCATCACCCCACCCCAACACCATAAAGTATCCCTCCAATGACCAAGCCATTCCTTTCACATTCATCATCATTGGGGGTACCGTTATGTCTCACCATTCACTGCAACTCACTAAGCCACTTCCAATGGTGCACACACATCTGTCCGAGAAGGCAAAATGTTGAAAATAAAGATTTCAGTGTTTGACAGCACATTAACAGAAACTTTACATTAACACCCAGTTGGTTCTCTTGTGTGTTGTTAGTTGTTATGATTGGACTCGGGTGAGGGGTTGCTAGTGAGATGGGAATGTGATAATGTAGAGAGGAATGGATGGAGGTGTGAGTAAGGATATGCAGGAGTAGGGTAGGGAAGGCAGAGTGATGGGGATGTGATGAGGCACAGCAGGATGAGGTGAGTGTGGCTTTGTACTAACATTTTGTGATCTAATGAGATAATTGACATGTTTGCCCTACTGCACCTCAGATCCTCCTGACCACATTGCTTGTGCCCTCCTGTGCAATGTGTAAGCTGTCTTGTTCTCCTGGGAATGTGTCTTCCACCCATTGAAAGGGAGGAGGAGTTCCCTGTGTGCTCTGACTCACTCCATAAGCATATGGAGCGAGTCACAGGAGAACCTGGGTGCAGCCTTGCACCCCTCTGCAGTAATTGTCAGTGTTTGCAGCACCTCAATGCTGTCGAACACTGACGGCTCAAATCGCAAAAGAAAGTTGGCCATTGTCCCTTTTAGGGAAACCGGCTGATGACTGGTCATGAGTGACATCACCGGACCCGCTTCCTCTAATTGTATGGGAAATGCGCTGAGTGGACAAGCCCTAACAACGCAAGTTCTTTTTAGGCTGCGGGATGGAGCCAGCAGCCTAAAACGCCATCAACGTCGCCCGCCCCGGACCTGCTGAGGGAAGGAAAATCCCAGCCAGAGTCTCCAGATTCTGATGACCTTTATTAATGGAACTAGTTGGTATTTTGGATGCAAAAATAAAATGAATTGGTTGCGCATGAATAGTTTGTGTTTTTTGGTGGTTCCGAGTGGGGAGGAAAAAACTGTTGGGTGAAAACCATGCTGTGAAGCTGTTTGCAGCAACAGTTTAAAAACATTTGTTTATTGCTCTGTGAAGAGGCTGTCAGTCAGTTTTTGTATAGGTTCTGTTTATATTTTTAATTGGGATGAAACTTTATAAAATAACATGGACACCATGTCGTCTGGAGAAAGTTTGGAGGCCCGTTTTGAAAAAAATGTAATCCATGTTAAAGGATCCCAAGTGCAAAGTGAACAGTGAATCTTCGGTAAGTGTGAAGATTAATGATGAGTTTAATACATTTCTGCCGAACAGAGCCACGCTAGGAAAAGGAAATCTGGGCCAGCAATACTTTGCAAACATACATTTTTATTAATTTCTCTCTGCTTTCCCTTCACATGGAGCTTGTGCTCCATTCAAACACATCTCCGCAACCCTCCCCCACGAAATTATTATACATTAATATTTAAATCTATCCGCAATATTATTATACATTATTAAACCCAGCCAGAGCTCCACAGATTTGTAATATTACAATATTATTATACATCAATATTTAAACCTGCACAGATTTATGCGCAGAATGCTTGGCGCAGCTTCCGGTTCATTGGCAGCAATCACTCGTTATTTTAATGCCTGAATACCACATTTATAATCCAATTTTAGTCGGCATGGCACCTCTCAATTTACACTGTCTGCATAGATGATCACCAAATTGGTTCCAACCCAAAAGCTAACTCCGAAGTAAATTGAATATTGGAGACCGTTTTGGAATATAGAATTTGACATGAGATTGTTTGTGAGGAGATTGACTACAGGCTAATTCAGAAGAGCAAAGGATACAGGAGGGGATGTAACTTTGAAGAAAGTTGAAGTGATAAGGTGGTGCAAGGCAAGGGAGGAATTTGCCGATCAGAATTTTAAAATGTATGCATTCGGAGATGGGAAGCCAGTGTAGATTAGCGAGGACAGAGGATTGACGATGCAGCATTTTTTGTTTTTGTTTCAGATTTCATTTGCATGTTTTTTGCTTTTTATTTATTTCAGGAAGAAATCAACCTGATTAATATTGTCCTCTCCTGAATTAGATTGTGACCAAAATGGGAAGCAATGTATATACAATATTTATTTTGTGCCCTATTTCTATGTCATTGGTTCTTCATAGATACACAAATTACCTGTTTACATCTTTGTCTGAATCTTATACTGCCAATTACTTTTGGTTTGTGCTATTTATGCAGAAGCTTTTAAAGAGAAGTGTGTAAACTCCACAACAAGGAGTGAGCCACTTATGATCAGCTTTAGTTGTACACAAATGCTGGTATAAATCATTCCACCAGCTATTCTTTGGACTCTGGTCTCTGGTTGGGTAGAAACTGCTGAGGCTTTTCAGGAACATATGTTTGCACTAGCCTGAATGCAGAAGGATTTGCATGGTTGACTAGATGATGTGCACTAGAGCCAACAGAGGCATTAGGCCCACAAAGCCCATTTCAATCCTGAATAAAGTATGAAGGGTCTGCTATCCGTTGGTATATTAACAGCTGTTGTCAAGCATGTGTTCATTGGCTGCCTTTTTGAAACCTGCTTTCAGAAATGGCAGTACAGTTAAATTACTGGATTTTAGATACTTGCTAACTTCTGTTGGATGTCAACTAATGGGATTATGGATATTGTATGTCATAACATATCAATAATGCAGAATGAGGCCCTCTTTGGAATTGATTTGCTTAGCAGTGTAAGATATGCAACAGTAACTTCTTGTAAAATTCTGTTGTAATCTTTTAATTTGATGGGATTGGGGGGGGGGGGGGGGAGGTGGAGGAAAAATGTTATGTTCTGATGGAATGCATCAATATGGTTTATAATGTATTGCAACTGCATATTGACTTCTGGTTAGTGTTCGAAGCATTTTAGCACATGAAAAGCAGCTTTTTCATGAAAGTACAAAGTTAACAAACATCAGTTGCTTTCGATCAACAAGGGGAGAGACTAATGGCTAAATTTTAAAATATTTAGCATGGAATAACGATATTCTGTTTAATGGGAATGAGCTTCAGAGTTGACTAGGAAAATTGCGCAACATAATGTGCTCATCCTCTGCAGACTCTGGTATATTAAGATATACTTTCAGGTGAACAGTAAGTGTAATTGGGTTGGTAGGTGATGTAAAACTCATTTGTCCATCCATAACCACCTCAAAAAGCTACTAAAAAAATACTTTTACTGGGGCTTCCTTTTATCACAACAGTTGTCTAGTTATTCGGTACTTTAACTTCCTGGAGTTTGCCAAGTGAGACAAAACAAAGGTATATTTAAGAAAAAAAAACTTAATCCCATGTTGTCTCTATTGGTAATGACCAGAGTTAGTCTTTGATTTCTGGGGGTCATGAATTACATTAGTTATGTAAAGTCCTGTCCCCTCAGTACAGATTCACATGGGGTATGTAGTGAAGTCAAGGTCACTCTGGACCTGCACCTTTATTTCACAGCTCTGGAATGCTGCATTTGCCTGAGACCTGTCCTTATATACCTGTCTCTTGCAAGTGCACCCCTGGTGGTAAGGTATGCTGGTGGTTACAGGTCATATCTTATTACAGTCATGTATAGCATGTTAGGATACAGTTATATATAATAATGTAAGATACATGACAAGTTAGGTGGGCCCTTCTATGCAGAACAACTAAAATGAACTGTTAAATTTATTCAAGGAGGTTTTATAACAGTAATTATTATACAAACATGCAAAAAATGTCAGACAGGAAGAGGCCAAATGGTCCACCTAGCCTGGTCCATACAGTTGCGATGTCTTGTGTGTCACTCTCTAGACACCAGAAGTCTTGTTGCTCAGAGAACTGAAAAACAAGATTAACCATCCAGACCAATTTGAGGAGGGGTGTGGGAGAGGAGATCTGGAACATTTGTCTTTGACTCCTTTAGGTGATCAAATCTAGTCCAGAAGACTGCATTGACCCTGACTTTCATTAGGGTACCTACCTCTTGTGTGACGTGATATCTGCTCCAGCCATAAATTTGTCCAACTCTCTCTTTCTGAAGGACGACAGTGATTCAGCATTCTCCCCATGAATCATAAACCTATTCCTAAATGGATCTCCTATTCCCTGAGAAAACCAGAACCACCTTCTGTCCAACCTAGTTCTGCCCTTGCGTAACTTGTAAGCGCAACCTTTGGTCCCCCCCTAAACTAACCAGTTGAAACAATTTAGTCCTGTAGTCTTTTTATAAACATTTATTAAATAGCCTTTGAGTCTTTGGGCTCGAATTTCCATTGGCTTACTGCCTGGTTTCTGGACAATATTGGTCAGGTGAGCGAGACCAGAGTTACGCCGGCAGTTTCGAGGTACCGCTGGGGAGCGGACCGCCAGTGTGAACCGTCCTCAGATCGCCTTGGAGTGATATTTGGCTCAGCGGTGACCCGTAGGTAAGTATGAAAAGAGAATCAGCGGAGCTGGGCGGTAGGTGAGTAGACCTGCAAGAAAAAGGTTAATAATTGTTTTTTTATTCATTATTTTAAAATTCTGTTGTGAATTTAGGTTAAAAGGGTCTGGAGAATGTGTTAATTTTTTGTTCTGTGTTTTGAGAAAATATTTTGTTTTTCTACTCCTAGGCCCAACCTGCAGCCTCTGGGTAAATTTTTAGTGATTTTTAAAAAAAAAATTTATTGCCCATTTTCTTTAGGAACCACCCAATCGACTCTCAATTCCATTTTTTCGCCGGGAATCAGGGTACAACGACCGTTTTTTTCATTGGGCGGATTTTTTTATTTTTGGGAGGGGAAATTTTCACCGGTGATAATCTTGGGAATCTTAGCAGTCTTTTGGGCGGCAATCGGGCACTGGCGGGTTGGTAGGAAATTCTATCCCTCTGTTTCTTGAAAGTATACAGGCCCAGCTCTTTCACCCTACCTGGGTAGTTAAGGTGTTTTAAATTGGGAATCCATCTTGTGGCCCTCTTCTGCACCTTTTACAAATACATTATATATTCAAATTGACTAGTCGCATGTGTGGCACCTGTAAATTCTCAGTTGCTCTTCACACTGTAATCTCATGTGCTCCTATAGCTTCAACCACACTTTTTGCCATTTCTACTTTGAACATT
Organism: Pristiophorus japonicus; assembly: GCF_044704955.1. NCBI lineage: Eukaryota > Metazoa > Chordata > Chondrichthyes > Pristiophoridae > Pristiophorus > Pristiophorus japonicus. The sequence continues at coordinate 219,649,283 of NC_091982.1, forward strand.
TGACTGGGTTTGGTTTAATTTTGCAAATGACTGTTATTCTACTGCTCTGTTTCAATGTTTCATAGAAACATAGAAAATAGGTGCAGGAGTAGGCCATTCAGCCCCTCTAGCCTGCACCGCCATTCAATGAGTTCATGGCTGAACATGAAACTTCAGTACCCACTTCCTGCTTTCTCGCCATACCCCTTGATCCCCCGAGTAGTAAGGACTTCATCTAACTCCCTTTTGAATATATTTAGTGAATTGGCCTCAACTACTTTCTGTGGTAGAGAATTCCACAGGTTCACCACTCTCTGGGTGAAGAAGTTTCTCCTCATCTCGGTCCTAAATGGCTTACCCCTTATCCTCAGACTGTGACCCCTGGTTCTGGACTTCCCCAACATTGGGAACATTCTTCCTGCATTTAACCTGTCTAAACCCGTCAGAATTTTAAACGTTTCTATGAGGTCCCCTCTCATTCTTCTGAACTCCAGTGAATACAAGCCCAGTTGATCCAGTCATTCTTGATAGGTCAGTCCCACCATCCCAGGAATCAGTCTGGTGAATCTTTGCTGCACTCCCTCAATAGTAAGAATGTCCTTCCTCAAGTTAGGAGACCAAAACTGTACACAATACTCCAGGTGTGGCCTCACCAAGGCCCTGTACAACTGTAGCAACACCTCCCTGCCCCTGTACTCAAATCCCCTCGCTATGAAGGCCAACATGCCATTTGCTTTCTTAACTGCCTGCTGTACCTGCATGCCAACCTTCAATGACTGATGTACCATGACACCCAAGTCTCGTTGCACCTCCCCTTTTCCTAATCTGTCACCATTCAGATAATAGTCTGTCTCTCAGTTTTTAACCACCAAAGTGGATAACCTCACATTTGTCCACATTATATTTCATCTGCCATGCATTTGCCCACTCACCTAACCTATCCAAGTCACTCTGCAGCCTCATAGCATCCTCCTCGCAGCTCACACTGCCACCCAACTTAGTGTCATCCGCAAATTTGGAGATACTACATTTAATCCCCTCGTCTAAATCATTAATGTACAATGTAAACAGCTGGGCCCCCAGCACAGAACCTTGCGGTACCCCACTAGTCACTGCCTGTCATTCTGAAAAGTACCCATTTACTACTACTCTTTGCTTCCTGTCTGACAACCAGTTCTCAATCCATGTCAGCACACTACCCCCAATCCCATGTGCTTTAACTTTGCACATTAATCTCTTGTGTGGGACCTTGTCGAAAGCCTTCTGAAAGTCCAAATATACCACATCAACTGGTTCTCCCTTGTCCACTCTACTGGAAACATCCTCAAAAAATTCCAGGTTTGTCAAGCATGATTTCCCTTTCACAAATCCATGCTGACTTGGACCTATCATGTCACCTCTTTCCAAATGCACTGCTATGACATCCTTAATAATTGATTCCATCATTTTACCCACTACTGAGGTCAGGCTGACCGGTCTATAATTCCCTGTTTTCTCTCTCCCTCCTTTTTTAAAAAGTGGGGTTACATTGGCTACCCTCCACTCGATAGGAACTGATCCAGAGTCAATGGAATGTTGGAAAATGACTGTCAATGCATCCGCTATTTCCAAGGCCACCTCCTTAAGTACTCTGGGCTGCAGTCCATCAGGCCCTGGGGATTTATCGGCCTTCAATCCCATCAATTTCCCCAACACAATTTCCCGACTAAAGATTTCCCTCAGTTCCTCCTCCTTACTAGGCCCTCTGACCTCTTTTATATCCGGAAGGTTATTGGTGTCTTCCTTAGTGAATACCGAACCAATCTACTTGTTCAATTGGTCTGCCATTTCTTTGTTCCCAGTTATGACTTCCCCTGATTCTGACTGCAGGGGACCTACGTTTGTCTTTACTAATCTTTTTCTCCTTACATACCTATAGAAACTTTTGCAATCCGCCTTAATGTTCCCTGCAAGATTCTTCTCGTACTCCATTTTCCCTGCCCTAATCAAACACTTTGCCCTCCTCTGCTGAGTTCTAAATCTCTCCCAGTCCCCGGGTTCGCTGCTATTTCTGGCCAATTTGTATGCCACTTCCTTGGCTTTAATACTATCCCTGATTTCCCTTGATAGCCACCGTTGAGCCACCTTCCCTTTTTCATTTTTACGCCAGACAGGGATGTACAATTGTTGTAGTTCATCCATGCGGTCTCTAAATGTCTGCCATTGCCCATCCACAGTCAACCCCTTAAATAGCATTCGCCAATCTATCCTAGCCAATTCACGCCTCATACCTTCAAAGTTACCCTTCTTTAAGTTCTGGACCATGGTCTCTGAATTAACTGTTTCATTCTCCATCCTAATGCAGAATTGCACCATATTATGGTCACTCTTCCCCAAGGGGCCTCGCACAATGAGATTGCTAATTAATCCCCTCTCATTACACAACACCCAGTCTAAGATGGCCTCCCCCCTAGTTGGTTCCTCGACATATTGGTCAAGAAAACCATCCATTATGCACTCCAGGAAATCCTCCTCCACCGTATTGCTTCCAGTTTGGCTCGCCCAATCTATGTGCATATTAAAGTCACCCATTATAACTGCTGCACCTTTATTGCATGCACCCCTAATTTCCTGTTTGATACCCTCCCCCACATCATTACTACTGTTTGGAGGTCTGTACACAACTCCCACTAACGTTTTTTGCCCTTTGGTGTTCTGCAGCTCTACCCATATAGATTCCACATCATCCAAGCTAATGTCTTTCCTAACTATTGCATTAATCTCCTCTTTAACCAGCAATGCTACCCCACCTCCTTTTCCTTTTATTCTATCCTTCCTGAATGTTGAATACCCCTGGATGTTGAGTTCCCAGCCCTGATCATCCTGGAGCCACGTCTCCGTAATCCCAATCACATCATATTTGTTAACATCTATTTGCACAGTTAATTCATCCACCTTATTGCGGATACTCCTTGCATTAAGACACAAGCCTTCAGGCTTGTTTTTTTAACACCCTTTGTCCTTTTAGAATTTTGCTGTACAGTGGCCCTTTTTGTTCTTTGCCTTGGGTTTCTCTGCCCTCCACTTTTCCTCATCTCCTTTCTGTCTTTTGCTTTTGCCTCCTTTTTGTCTCCCTCTGTCTCCCTGCATTGGTTCCCATCCCCCTGCCATATTAGTTTAACTCCTCCCCAACAGCACTAGCAAACACTCCCCCTAGGACATTGGTTCCAGTCCTGCCCAGGTGCAGACTGTCCGGTTTGTACTGGTCCCACCTCCCCCAGAACCGGTTCCAATGCCCCAGGAATTTTAATCCCTCCCTGCTGCACCACTGCTCAAGCCACGTATTCATCTGCGCTATCCTGCAATTCCTACTCTGACTAGCACGTGGCACTGGTAGCAATCCCGAGATTACTACTTTTGAGGTCCTACTTTTTAATTTAGCTCCTAGCTCCTTAAATTTGTTTCGTAGGACCTCATCCCTTTTTTTTTTTTTACCTATGTCGTTGGTACCAATGTGCACCACGACAACTGGCTGTTCTCCCTCCCTTTTCAGAATGTCCTACACCCACTCCGAGACATCCTTGACCCTTGCACCAGGGAGGCAACATACCATCCTGGAGTCTCGGTTGCGGCCGCAGAAACGCCTATCTATTCCCCTCACCATGGAATCCCCTATCACACTCGCTCTCCCACTCTTTTTCCTGCCCTTCTGTGCAACAGAGCCAGTCACGGTGCCATGAACTTGGCTGCTGCTGCCCTCCCCTGATGAGTCATCACCCCCAACAGTACTCAAAGCGGTGTATCTGTTTTGCAGGGGGATGACCACAGGGGACCCCTGCACTACCTTCCTTGCACTACTCTTCCTGCTGGTCTTCCATTCCCTATCTGGCTGTGGACCCTTCTCCTGCGGTAAGACCAACTCGCTACACGTGCTACTGATGTCATTCTCAGCATCGTGGATGCTCCAGAGTGAATCCACCCTCAGCTCCAACTCCGCAACGCGGACCGTCAGGAGCTCGAGGCGGATACACTTCCCGCACACGTAGTCGTCAGGGACACCGGAAGTGTCCCTGAGTTCCCACATGGTACAAGAGGAGCATAACACCCGACCGAGCTCTCCTGCCATGACTTAACCCTTAGATACACTTAAATTGGCAACAACAATGTTAAAAGTTACTGACTAATATAAAAAGAAAAAGAAAAACTACTCGCCAATCACTTACCCCCTAGGCTGTGATGTTAACTTTCTGTTTCTTTCTACTTCTTTTTTGCCTTCTCCCTGTAGCTGCACAATTACGCCTTTTATAGGCCTCTGCTGATCTCCGGACTCACGCCTCACCAACGAACTCCCGATACCTCTCGCGGCCTTTTATAGGCCTCCGACCCCAGACTCACGCCTCACCAACGAACTCCCGACGCCTCTCGCGGCCTTTTATAGGCCTCCGACCCCGGACTCCTGCCTCACCAACGAACTCCCGACACCTCTCGCGGCCTTTTATAGGCCTCCGACCCCGGACTCAGGCCTCACCAACGAACTCCCGACGCCTCTCGCGGCCTTTTATATACCTCCGACCCCAGACTCACGTTTCATTTATTCTAATATTTCCCTTTATACTTGCTTCCCAGTATTATTTTTCTTATTTGTGTTTTCGCTAATCTGTCTTTTTTATCAATCTGCTGGTTTTGTTTGACCCAAAGTTATTGTCTTGCATCAGTCTCCTCCAAGCTAGAAGAGACTACACTTACTTACGCTTAATTGCAGGTTGTGGAGGCCCCTATAGATCAGGAGACCTACCCCCACTCGTTCTGATTCCTGAGACCCACTCTGATAAAGAATTGTGTTACTGAACTATGTAGATCAGAAAGTCACTGGTTCACTCTCCAATTTTTACTGAGGTAACCGATCTCAGCTTGGGTGCCATACAGAGTGCTACAGTTGGTATCGGCATATCTGAGCTGGAGGGGAAAATCGACAACGGTCTTGTACCCTTGTGAAGGATCCAGGGATTCTTGCTGCAGAGTACATGTGTAAATGTTTGTTGAGGACAGGATCAGACGCTGTTGTGATGCCCAAACGAACGTTTTTGCCCTTCTTCCTCCCTCTACCCTCTCCCAAAGAGTTGGAGCAGCCTGAAAGGAAAATAAATTGCGAATAGGGAAAGGAAGGGTATATCCAAATAATATTATAGCTTTTTAATTGAAGATTCAACTTGCATCATATAGTACTGCTAATACTGTAAAAATGATTTGAAGAGAGAAATGGAAGTGTCCAGCCCAGGGCTGCAGAATTCTCTTAGGATGCTAATTCCGCTAGAGTAAATTATAATCTGCCTGGAAGTCATCAGAATCATTAATGGTTTGGAATTTTCAGTTATTGTACCAAGATAATGTTCTTTCATGTCAAACGAAATCACTAATAATTGTTTGACTCAAAATATATCCTTGAGAGAAGCCTTCCTGTAAGGATATCGGGACCTTGACTTGAGTCATACAATTTTAGCACAGAATGTGTGTCTCCAATTGATGTGTTAATTGAGCTTGTCGTCTTGTAATTGTGATCCCTTTATTGAATTTCTGCAAATGATCATATAAAGAAAATATCAAATGAAGCATAATTTGGCAGTAATATATTTTGGTTTTTTTTTTGGATTGTGGGGGAGGAGCGCAGTTTCTAAATGTCACCTTTTTCTTCCTGGTTTCCCTGGGCCATATATCAACCACCTTCTAAACCTTTGCCTGCGCAATACTGCTCGGGGTATGCTAAGTGGCCAGATGATGAGAGTGCTTCCTTTCCACTTTCTCTCTTTCTTTGGAAAACAATATACTCTGCTTTTTTGGATCAACAAGACTGATATTGCCAACTTGGTGTCCATCTATGAAGTAAAGGAAGACTTAGATTTATATAGCACTTTTCACGACCACCAGATGTCTCAAAGCGCTTTACAGTCAATGAAGTATTTTTCAATTGTAATCACTGTTGGAATGTGGGAAACACGGCGGCCAATTTACGCACAGCAACTCCCACAAACAGCAATGTGATAACAAAAACAGATTATCTGGTCATTATGTTGATTGAGGGATAAATATTGGTCAGGACAGTGGGGGTAACTCCCCTGCTATTCAAAATAGTGCCATGGGATCTTTTACCTCCACGCGAGAGGGCAGTTTAACATCTCATCCAAAAGGCAGCACGTCCGACATGCAGCACTCCCTCAGCACTGCACTGGGGTGTCAGCTTAGATTTATGTGCTCAAGTCCCTGGAGTGGGATGTCCGTTTAAAATTAAAAATCATAATTTTTCTCTCTCCTGCCCCATTTCCTGTTGCCAATAGCGTGCTTTCCACCCCCGACGCATATGTAGACCTGACCTTTCTTCCCTCCCCCAAAAATTGATAGAGCTCAATTTGAATAACTTAAAAAAAATTTTATTTCAGTAAAGGTGGGGATTTAATAAAACATTTGTAAATCGATTAATATTAATTGGTAATATTAACAATTGCCAGCTAAGCAACTACCTGCTAGATTTAAAATTAGCGTGTATGTTTTGTGAAATCACACTTGTCTCCCTGTTTGTCCATCTCCCATCGATAACTGGCGTACATATTTATGGATGGTCCCACCTGTAGCGTGCTCAGGTTTTATAAACCCGAGGCTTGTGCCTTTTCTCCTGCAATTGCTTACTACTGCTGTTATTTTATCTGTCTCGTGCTGAGAGTCATCCTGTGATATAACGGACTCTTCCTAATGTTACTTGTCTACATGTTTATTTTCTGTTTTGACTTCTCCAAACTAAAACTGGTAATTTAACAGATGAAATGTTATGGTGTAATAAAGATTTTTAAATTTATTACGTAGTTTGAGTGGAGCAATTTCAAGCATAATGTATCTCAAGCTATCCCATTCATTACTGTCTCTAGTTTGGGGGAAAAATATATCGAAATTGTTCTGCAAAGTGAAAACTGTCATCAGTTCTTAAAGAAAAATGGAATATTGTGGATAGTGACTACTGGTAATGTGCCACATAAATGATTAATGGATGCAGATATTGCTGTGGGAACAATTTGCGTAAAATGAAGATGCAGTGTCAAGAGGGCTGTACTTGTCAAGGTCTGATGCTTAAATTGTTTCTGGACTATTAATCGCAACCATATTTTTAAACCATTTCTACATTAATGGATAAGTCACTCGTCCATTTAGACTGAAATTTAGACTTTTATTTAAAAACCTACAGCACATGTTAGGTAATAATTTAAAAGTGTGACGGTAGACAAGCAATGGCTAGCATTTAAAGAATTAACGCACAATTTATAAACATACATTCCGTTAAGACACACAAATATCTCAGGAAAAGTGATCCAACCGTGGCTAATAAGAGAAGTTAAAGATAGTATTAGATCAAAGGAGGAGGCTTATAATGTTGCCAAAAAGAGCAGTAAGCCTGAGGATTTTAGAATTCAGCAAAGGAGGACCAAGAAATTGATTTAAAAAAAAAAAGAAAATAGAATATGAGAGTAAGCTAGCAAGAGACATAAAAACAGATGGTAAAAGCTTCTATAGGTATCTAAAAAAGGAAAAGATTAGCGAAAGTAAAAGTGGGTCCCTTACAGGCTGAGACGAGAAATTATAATGGGGAATAAGGAAATAGCAGAGAAATTAAACAAATACTTTGTGTTTGTCTTCGCAGAAGAAGACACAAGAAACCTCCCGGAAATAATGGCGAACCAAGGGTCTAGCGAGAATGAGGAACTGAGAAATTAGTATCAGTACAAAAATAGTACTGAAGAAATTAATGGGACTAAAAGCCAATAAATCACCTGGACCTGATGGCCTACATCCTAGTGTTTTGAAAGAGGTGGCTGTAGAGATAGCAGATGCATTGGTTGCCGTCATCCAAAATTCCATAGATTCTGGAACAGTTCCTGCAGATTGGAAGGTAACTCATGTAATCCCACTATTTAAGAAAGAAGGGAGAGAAAATGGGGAAATACAGACCAGTTAACCTGACATCAGTAGTAGGAAACATAGAAAATAGGTGCAGGAGTAGGCCATTCGGCCCTTCGAGTCTGCACCACCGTTCAATAAGATCATGACTGATCCTTCACCTCAGTACCCCTTTCCTGCTTTCTCTCCATACCCCTTGATCCCTTTCGCCGTAAGGGCCATATCTAACTCCCTCTTGAATACATCCAATGAACTGGCATCAACAACTCTCTGCGGCAGGGAATTCCACAGGTTAACAACTCTGAGTGAAGAAGTTTCTCCTCATCTCGATCCTAAATGGCCTACCCCTTATCCTAAGACTGTGTCCCCTGGTTCTGGACTTCCCCAACATCGGGAACATTCTTCCCGCATCTAACCTGTCCCGTCCCGTCAGAATCTTATACATTTCTATGAGATCCCCTCTCATCCTTCTAAACTCCAGTGTCTAAAGGCCTAGCTGATCCAGTCTCTCCTCATATGTCAGTCCAGCCATATCAGTCTGGTGTACCTTCGCTGCACTCCCTCAATAGCAAAAACGTCCTTCCTCAGATTAGGAGACCAAAACTGAACACAATATTCCGGGTGAGGCCTCACCAAGGCCCTGTACAATTGCAGTAAGACCTCCCTGCTCCAATACTCAAATCCCCTAGCTATGAAGGCCAACATACCATTTGCCACCTTCACCGCCTGCTGTACCTGCATGCCCACTTTCAGTGACTGATAAACCATGACACCCAGGTCTCGTTGCACCATTCAGATAATCTGCCTTCATGTTTTTGCCACCAAAGTGGATAACCTCACATTTATCCACATTATACTGCATCTGCCATGCATTTGCCCACTCACCTAACCTGTCCAAGTCACCCTGTAGCCTCTTAGCATCCTCCTCACAGCTCACATCGCCACCCAGTTTAGTGTCATCTGCAAACTTGGAGATATTACACTCAATTCCTTCATCCAAATCATTGATGTATATTGTAAAGAGCTGGGGTCCCAGCACTGAGCCCTGCGGCACTCCACTAGTCACTGCCTCCCATTCCGAAAAGGACCCGTTTATCCCGACTCTCTGCTTCCTGTCTGCCAACCAATTCTCTATGCATGCCAGTACATTACCCCCAATACCATGTGCTTTGATTTTGCACACCATTCTCTTATGTGGGACCTTGTCAAAGGCCTTTTTGAAAGTCCAAATACACCACATCCACTGGTTCTCCCTTGTCCACTCTACTAGTTACATTATCAAAAAATTCCAGAAGATTTGTCAAGCATGATTTCCCTTTCATAAATCCACGCTGACTTGGACCAGGCTAACTGGTCTATAATTACCCGTTTTCTCTCTTCCCTCCTTTTTTATAAAGTGGTGTTACATTAGCTACCCTCCAGTCCATAGGAACTGATCCAGAGTCGATAGACTGTTGGAAAATGATCACCAATGCATCCACTATTTCTAGGGCCACTTCCTTAATACTCTGGGATGCAGAAATTCAGACCCCGGGGATTTATCGGCCTTCAATCCCATCAATTTCCCCAACACAATTTCCCACCTAATAAGGATATCCTTCAGTTCCTCATTCTCACGAGACCCTTGATCCCCTAGTACATCCGAAAGGTTATTTGTGTCTTCCTTTGTGAAGACAGAACCAAAGTATTTGTTCAATTGGTCTGCCATTTCTTTGTTCCCCATTATAAATTCACCTGAGTCCAACTGCAAGGGACCTACTTTTGTCTTCACTACTCTTTTTCTGTTCACATATCTATAGAAGCTTTTGCAGTCAGTTTTTATGTTCCCGGCAAGCTTCCTCTCATACTCTATTTTCCCCCTCCTAATTAAACCCTTTGTCCTTCTCTGCTGAATTCTAAATTTCTCCCAGTTCTCTGGTTTGCTGCTTTTTCTGGCCAACTTATATGCCTCTTCCTTGGATCTAACACTAGCAAAAATGCTAGAATCTATGATTAAGGACGTGGTAACAGGGCACTTAGAAAATAATAATAGGATTGGGCAGAGTCAACACGGATTTAGGAAAGGGAAATCATGTTTGACAAATCTATTGTTTTTTGAGGTTGTAACTAGTAGAATAGATAAGGGGGAACCAGTGGATATGGTGTATTTGGATTTTCAGAAGGCATTCGATAAGGTGCCACACAAGATATTATTGATCAAAATTAGGGCTCATGGGATTGGGGTTAATGTACAGGTGCAGCATCCAAGATCCAGAATCTGGACTTCGGGACGATCCATTGCAGGGTCGTCCTGAATCCCTAAAACGTTCCAGAATCCGGAACGGACGACCCTGCCGACCTCTGGACCTTGCCGCCCTAACCTCGGGGCCGCCTTGCCAGCCTGCCCGACCACCAACACCTTGGGGGGGCTGGCCTGCCCGACGGCGACCTCCTCGGCGGGGCCCCGCCCAACGACGGCGACCTCCTCGGCAGGGCCGGACTGTCTGAACAGTTCTTCGGCGGGAATTTCCCCCCACCCTCCACCCCCCCGGCTTTCTGACGTTCCGAAATCCGGAAATACCTGAACCTGGGCTCGGGTTCTGGATTGGTGACGTCAGAAAACAAATCGAAAATCCGGAACGGCCTCGGTTGCAAGGGTTCCTGATTTTGGACGCTCAACATGTACTAGCATAGATTGAGGATTGGTTAATGGACAGAAAACAGAGAGTAGGAATAAACAGGTCATTTTCGGCTTGGCAGGCTGTAACTAGTCGGGTGGCACAAGGATTGGTGCTCAGGCCCCAGCTATTCACAATCTATATCAATGATTTGGATGAGGGCACCAAATGTAATATATCCAAGTTTGCTGATGATACAAAGCTAGATGGGGAATATAAGTTGTGAGGAGGATGCAAAGAGACTTCTAGGGGATATAGACAGGCTAAGTGAGTGGGCAAGAACATAACAAATGGAATATAATGTGGAGAAATGTGAAGTTATCCACTTTGGTAGGAAAAATAGAAAAGCAGAGGGTTTTTTTAAATGGTGAGAGATTGGGAAATGTTGGTGCTCAGAGGGACCTGGGTGTCCTTGTACATGAATCACAATGTTAACATGTAGGTACAGCAAGCAATTAAGAAAGCAAATGGTATGCTAGCCTTTATTACAAGAGGATTTGAGTTTAAGAGTAAAGATATTTTCTTGCAATTATATAGGGCCCTGGTGAGACCACACCTGGAATATTATGTACAGTTTTAGTCTCCTTACCTAAGGAAGGATATACTTGCCATAGAGGGAGTGCAACGAAGGTTCACCAGACTGATTCCTGGGATTGGGGGAATTGTCTTACGAGGAAAGATTGAGCAGACTAGGCCTATATTCTGGAAAGTTTAGAAGAATGAGAGGTGATCTCATTGAAACATACAAAATTCTTACAGGGCTAGACAGGGTAGATACAGTGCGGATGTTTCCTCTGGTTAGGGAGTCTAGAACCAGGCATCACAATCTCAGAATAAGGGGTCATCCATTTAGGATTGAGATGAGGAGAAACTTCTTCACTGAGGGTGGTGAATCTTTAGAATTCTCTATCTCAGAGGGCTATGAAGGCTCAGTCTTTGAGTATATTCAAGACAGAGATTGCTAGATTTTTGAATATTAAGGGAATCAAGGGATATTGGGATAGTGGAGTTGAGGTAGATCAGCCATGATCTAATTAAATGGTGGAGCAGGCTCGAGGGACCAAATGGCCTAATCCTGCTGCTAATTCTCGTGTTCTTATCTGTCAGTTTAAAGAATCATAACCTGTATTATCCTTGTGTCTGAATCTGATTCATATATAGTGATCCAGTTGTTATGGTGTTGAGTTTGCATCTATTGAATAAATAATTTGCACAGCGAATTCATTTGCATGCAAACTGCTGCAGTAAATTTGTACACAAATTGTAGACTAGTTAGCAGATTTTATTGATGATCAGAATGATTTAAATATTAGTGAAACTGTAATAATGTTGGATAAGTAAATATTTATTGGTATGACGAATGAACATTGGCCTGTAATTTGCGGTTGGCAGCAAAGGAAAGGCATTCGCCGCTGACATCAAAGTAAGCTGCCCACAGAGCGATCTCTGTGGCAAGAAGTTTGTCTTTCTCAACGTGCAATTGATTGTCCCGTTGTGTAATGGGCATTCCCAGGGAAGAGTGCAGTGAAGTCATCAAGCTGTCTAAACAGCCAATCACATTGAAGATTTCTCAGGCGACAAACCAGGAAATGAAAAGCTGTTGAAAGTGAAATAAAAATTGGTACTTTCACATGCAGATAAGGTAGAAGCTGCACCATCATTAACAAACTTTTTTTATTATAATTTTTATCATACTGGAGAAATTTGACCCTCCACAAATATAAAAATTTGGTTTTAGGGGTCAGAAAGGTTGTTTAGCAGTAAATATGCTGTTAAAACCCCAGTTGCACCTATTCCAACAAGGCTTAACATTTAATGGGGTACTTAACAATGATATTGGCACTTAAAAGTCCAAGTTTTTGTCAGTTTCACTGATTTCACAGATTACCCGCTATTGGGGGCTGAGGGGGCCGCAGGGCAGCCTATATTTGAGCAGTGAATGCCGCAACTTCAGGATTTCCACGTTTAGATACACATAATCTAAATCCTGAAGTTGCAGTCGGCTTCAGAGGGCTAATGATGGCGAATGCTGACAGTTTGCCGTCATTAACCACTGCAAAATCTGCCATCATTCTTGCATTTGTATTAACAAATCCTAGCTTCTGAGTGAGGACTTTTTTTAAACATATCAACAAGTTCTTTTATCATTCAGTCCACATGAACCTAAGCTTTTGAACGTTCAGTTCCAACTTGGCTGACTTTTGTATGCCAATGCCTTTAAATACTTAATCAGATGCTTCCTTATAGTTCACCTGTATGTTATACCCTTTATACATCAGAAGCATTGCTGTCTTGTGATGATGTTTAACCAGGTAGTGGACTTGGGACCCAAGTGAAGATGAATCCATGCTCAAAATTGGTCATATAATATTGTGAAGATAGTTGGAGTAGGAAACAGCAAATTCACATTGGTAGTAAAAGATCTTAGATTGGAGCAGTGTAGCAGGAATTTAGCCCTTGCTCGAACCCATGTTGTAACTGACCCGAGTTTTTGATAGAATCATGAAATGGCAAAATGTGGGAAATTGCTCCACCTATGAAATATCTAATCAATGTTTACTTTCACACAACTGTTCAGGGAACATCCATGGGTACAGTAAATGCAGGTTATTGTGGATGTGAGTTATCCCAGCGCGTTATCATTTAGTGTTAGTACCTTGGTTTCCCATCATACTACAGTTGAACCACCCCTCGTCCAGAACCATTCCCGGTCACCGGGTGGCGCATGCGCAGAACTCCAACATGAACAAATTGAAGCCCTTCCTCGCTGCTGACTCCAGCAATCGCTGGCCTGACCCCGTGATCCACCGCCACCCCCATAATCTCTCTGCCGCACTCCCAGCTCCGATATCCCCTTGCTCAGTAGCTGTACCGTCCAATTTAATGTGACCACCCCTCATCCAGAAAAATCTCTTATCCGGAACAGGCCAAGTCTCGAGAGTTCCGGATAAGGAAGGTTCAACCTGTATAGCACGGGCCAGCTCACACTGCGATTGTGTGCACACTATGTCCGTGCAGCAGAGCTGGTCTCCACTCGTCTTGGTAAATCCGCACCACTGGACCAAGACCTAGCTCTGTCAAGCCTGTGTGGTGGTTGGTGTGCAGCGGCCACCACACGTTAAAAAAATCCACGCACAGGCATCTTCCACCCTTCAGAATGTAGTTCGGGACCTGAATATTTGGTCCTTCATTGAGACACCTGTGAACTCATCCTTTTTTGGCGTGGAAGCAAGTTATCCTCGATACGAGGGACCGCCTATGATGATGAGTTCAGAAAGTTTACTTGGAATTTGGGAATTGAATATTTTTGTCTGGTTTCATATCTTCAATAAGTTTGATTAATTATATTCTTATGTTCACACATGTATTTACAATTACTTGGTTCTGCCCATTGGATATCAGAAATGCATCCCATAGGATGTGTGCATTGTTGTGTTCCACCAAATCTCTAACCTTTTATTTTAGAATATAACATTGCAATGGAAATAAATCCCATCCAGCAATTAGGATTTTATAGTGCTTGTTAGTGTGCTTGTACCGTCTAATCTGAAGTGTGGTCATGTTTTGGGACAAACTCTAAGCATACTCATTTTATGCTTTTGTGCTGCTAATTTCACCCAAGTCTCTATTCCCACCTCACCTAGTTTTTTTCAGATCATCTTCCAAACTGGTCTCTTGGTGAAAATTGCAACATGTATGGACCATAAAAGCACAACGTTACCAGTGAAAGTGAGATCCAATGCTGCCACGACATTAGTTTTGGTGACGGCCCTGGAATATAAACGGAGGAAATTTTAACCTAAACCACCCAGGCTTCGGTTGGCAGTTGTATACCCTGCCCAATTTTACTCTCCATTCAAGTCAATGGAAAGTTACAACGGGCACCGACCTGATCCCATTAGCTTCTTGCTGGCCGGGTTAGTTTAAATTTACCCCGAGTGAAGCAGAGCTAGTGCTTGAAGTGTGTGTTTCTCCCTCGGGGTTTCCAGTGGTACTAGATTCTGTAGACCACTATTTTTCTGGTCATAACCAAGCTGCATGGTCAGCCTGCTTGTGCAGACTATCAGTGCCCTGATTCTTTTTAAAGATAGTTTATTGGGAGTCTTAATTCCTGTTGGTCCACAAAGGAATGATGTTTCGATGGAACTCCCAGCTTTATTAATGTTCATTTGACTCTCCTTGTTCTGGTTCACAGTTCTTGCAGTACATTGTATTAATGTTAAAATATGAATCTGATTATAGGGCATTACTAAATGCCTAAATTTGGCACACTTGAACCATCTTATAGTAACCAGTCCAAATTATATTCACCTTTAACATAACCAACCCCTCTTAGAGGGTCAGTACACTACTGAGTGAATGAGTTAACCTCCTCTTGCCAAAATCAGGAAGTCAGACAAAAAAAATTGAACATGTCTTTATTAATGCACATGAGACACTTAGCAGCAATTTAACATTAAACATCATAAGTAAGGTACATAGATGTTGTTAAATGACTGAGTATCTAAGATTACAAAGGCAGTTCAAGTATATCACAGCAACTCGGCATCAGCTTAGCTCTTCTTACTATAAGTTGATATGCTCAATGTCCATAATTTAAACATGCCAAGCACTTTTAATAAGTAAATTTTTAATTACTTGAAAAAAGCCAGATCTGCTCCTTAGTGGTGTTGGCTGTGGCTCAATGGTAGCACTCTCCTATGAGTCAGAAGGCTGTTGGTTCATTTAAAGTCCCACAACAGGGACTTGACCAAAACATTTAGGCTAACACTCCAGTGCAATACTGAGGGAGTGCTGCACTGTTGGAGGTACCATCGTTTGGATGAGTTAAACCAAGGCCTCGTCTGCCCTCTCGGGTGGACGTAAAAGATGCTATTGAACAATGTGAAGAAGAGTAGGGGTGTTCTTCCTGGTATCCTTGCCAATATTTATCACTAACACAGATGATCTGGTCATTATCACATTGCTGTTTTGGCAGCTGCGTGTCCTGCATTACAACAGTGACTACACTTAAAAAGTACTTACCGTATATACTCGCGTATCCTACGATCTCTCGTATCATGCGACCCCTAAATTTTCGTCCCCAAAACATGATTTTATCATATATCTCATGTATCATGCGAGTCACATTTTTGAGATACCAGATGCCACTAGGCTAGGCTTTCAAACAAGTTTAACAAGTACCCAACATGTAACAAGTACCCTAACACATAACAACGATCGAATACAGACCTTAACCGAATCATGAAACATCGAGTGGATTCTGTTGTGAAAGCTGTTCGCGAATCGAACACCGATATAGCAATCGTTCCAGCTGGCTTGACTAGCGTCGTTCAGCCACTTGACGTATCCATTAATAAGCCATTTAAAGACAATATAAGAAAGAAATGGAATGACTGGATGATGGAAGGAGAGAAATCATTTACGAAGGGAGGGAATATGAAGGCTCCGGATTTGCCTCTACTGTGTTTGCGGGTAAAAGAAGCATGGGCTGAGATAGATGGAGATTTGATTGTTAAAGCCTCTAATAATGCAGCAAACTTCAGAGGGAGTTGTGGGTGGCGATCTCTAGACCACAGCAAAGATACAGTACAAGTGACAATAGAGGCTGCAATCCAGCCCAGGAGATACCTGCCGAGATTCAGCGTGGATACGGTCTGCTTAACAGCCTAACAGCCTAATCTTGGCCAGCACTTCACACCCGCAAATTTTGTATCTCGCGTATCATGCGACCCCCCAAATTTAGGTTACAATTTAGGTCTTCAAAAGTCGCATGATACGCGAGTATATACGGTAATTGGCTGTAAAGCACTTTGGGCCGTCCGGAGGTCGTGAATTATGCTATATAAATGAAAGTTATTCCATCTACTCTGGTTTTGAATAACGAGACAGGACAGATAAGAGTTATATATTTCTCTTTCAATGTTTTATTTTTCAGTGCTTTACATTGTCATCAAAAACATAGCCTGCCATTCAACCTTAACAAGCATGGGTTTACCTATCTCTGGCCACTAATTTGAACCAGATGTTAGCCGTGAAAGATACTTTGTTCTCAGTGATATCCTGAAGTACTGATGGTTCTTAGCATTAACACTTTTTTTTTCAAACAGAATTCAGCTGAATTGGTGCAAACACATTTTGAGGACACTTTCAGGGTGGTTTTGCTATAATTCAAGTTAAATTGGTGAAAAGTACTGAATTTACTGCAGTCGTTTACTTTTCTGTGTAGGGACCACTGCTCCTAAAAATTGATGCACTCCCGAGGACCCGCTGTCCCAATTCTGAAAGACCTGCTGCCCAAAACAAACAGTGCTATAACCCCAAAGTGTGTTATTAAGATGCAGCACAAATACATAATGTAATAGGAAGTAAACATATTTAAGATTTAAGAATTCCAATGACCTCGGGAACCTTAGATTGAAAACATATGATTTATTGTAATAGTGTTTCCAGAAATGGAGGCTCAAGTTCACTGGAATAGTGCTATTCCGGCTTTTTTTTTAAATACGGACGAATATTACTCTTCTGCCAACCAGCTTGCAGTTTTAAGCTGCTTTTTATGCCGGTGCTTGATTTTGTCAGATTTCTGTGAGACTGACTGCCCAGAGCTGGCTCCCAGTATCACTACAAATCTGTCTTCCATTATCCCATTATCTTGGTGGTACAATCATGCAGGGATAAGGATGTCAAATCATGGATACTGATCTCCCACAATCTGACCTAAATGAACACCCCTATAAAAGCAGCTTTAGATTATCCAAGTTTCTGGCCCTCACGCTCCAGCCTGACTTATTTCCCGAATAGCGTGCATGCTGCACACTAAATAAAAGTCAATGATTGAGAGGTACTGTATTAATTTATTTAAACCAGTTCTTTAATAAAAATATATGTTGACCAACTTATTCTCTTGCAGTTGATAAAACATGTCTGGTAGAACATTTAGCTGCCAAAGCATCCAGATCAGTGATTTATATATTTGTGAACTTAGCAACTATCTGTTTAAAAAATACAGGTTCTTAATTTCTGTTCCTTTTTATAATAAGACGTTAATGTAAAATAAGAGCACTTTGTGAGATCTTAAAACTTGATACTTTTAACATTAACTCTTGTCCCCTGGGTCTGAGAGTATTTCTGCTTCATTTAACTCAACGGCAAAAATGTTGGTCTTAATCCGTTTACTTGTCCAGTATACATTTGTCCTTGATCACTGATGCAAAAATGGATGCTATCTGTCTGAACTGAGTTAGATGTATACAAAAGGAGGTTTTACTCACTGATCTGGAAGCCCTATAAATGGAAAGTTTATATTGTGTGCAGAGAACACACTTTTTGAGTTAACAGTCTAATAAACTGGCTGTCATCGGAATTTACTGTTGAATCCTGTAAGCCTGTTTAAACCCCAACATAAATTCTTTCTTGGAATAGTCTGAAATCTGTTTAGCACAAAACTTTAGGCTGTTAACAAAACACTGGCTTGTCTTAGCTACGTCTCATTCAGTCCTGAAAAAGAGCCAGAGAATCCAAGAGCATTACATCACTATGTTGTGAGCTGCTGTGAAGGAATGATCACTGCAGGGTTACTGTACCAGTGTGCATACAGCCAAAAGAAATGTCAAAACTATTTTTTTCTTTTTAAGTATTTGGGAAAACTTAGCCAAAGCTGTTTCAAGGGAGACGTGGGTCACAAACCAATGTTTTGTATATTAAGGAGGCTAACTTTGAAAGGATGAGAAAGAAGTTGGCAGAATAAGGTGAGAAAAGTTAATAGTAAATCCATGAATCAACAACATTGGTATCTACTGATGAAGATAATTAGTGGATTCCAAAGTAAGTATATACCCCTGAAAGGTGAAAGGGGTGATGCAACCAAAGTCTAGAGTGTGGTTAGAACTAGTATTGAGCAAAAGGCTCATTATGTAAGAGCCAATGCGGACCGGGGAGAATTATAGAGCTCAATTTTTCCCAGTGATTTGCGCTGCTTTTTTGGCGCACTCCACTTTTTTTGGCTTAATGTTTTTTTAAAAAAAAATACAAATTTCCCCAATCAATGTGCGCCAGCGTAACTCAGTTACGATTTTTTTAGGTTTTTTTTAGTCATGGGGGGCGTAACCTGCCGCCTGCGGCAATTCTGGCCATTTAGGCAAGTTTGGCCAGCTCGGATTTACTCCAATTCTTCTTCGGCCGACGTATGTGGCTTCTGTAGAAAAACCTTCTGGTGAGTTAAGAAAATCGGCGCAGATAAGTAAATTAGTGCAGCAGATGCCTGGACAGCAGCAGCGGGAGAGGGAAGAGTGGGAGAGAGGGGGCAGAAGCCTTTCGGGCTTAGTTAGGAGTGGGGACCGGGAGGGAGGAGGCTATTTGACCTGGGATAGATGCGGGGACTACGGGGGTGGGGGAGGCCATTCGGCCAGGGATAGATGCGGGGATCCGGACTGGGAGGCCATTCGGCCAGGGATAGGTGTGGGGACCGGGAGGGGGGGACTGGCACTAGCATGGGGGGGGGGGGGTTGCTGTGAGGGGGAGATTTTTGTCATTGCACTTTAATAATTTAATGGAGGTAAGTTGCTGCAATGTTTAATGTGCTTGTGCAGGTTACGAGCGGCCTGTATGTTTCACTTTCCAGCCTCGGCCTGCATTGTGTCCCTGGCAACCCGATCTTTTTGGCGCAGATCTTGGGCTCCACCCCCAAAACTAAACAACAGGCTAGGCAGCGCCAAAATGAAGAAATCAAACGGGGAAACTTGGATGATTTTTTTTTTTGGTGTACTTAGGGGGGGCCCCCAAAAAACGGGCGTAACTCTTCAAGTACGCTAAAAAACAGCTTTGGGGAAAATTGAGCCCATATAAAGCAATAAAAGGAGAGTAGAAAAACAATGCTAAAAGGGAGTATGAAAATAAACTTATCAAGGGTAAAAGAGGAGATGTGAGCCTAGACAATGAGTACCGGTGGGTATCAGCAGCAAACCTGATCCTGTCTGCACCCAATATCCACACACACACACACACACTTTCAGCAGGGGTTGCTGAATAGCAATCAAGAGTGAGAACTAGATTGTTTTTCTGCCTCCTTAACCCAGTGGCACTGAGCCCAATTCTAACACCACTTCTACCACTCTGGATAACATCAGTTAACTCCATGCAGTTCAGGGATCAAAGCTGGAACCTACCTGGTCCTCATGAACAGCCACTCACTGTCTAAAAGATGTGCTGTAACTATATTGGCGAGTGTTCACCGGCTCAGTCAAGTTGCTCAAATGCGGTTATGATGGTTCCTGTGGTAGACTCTAAGGGCCCAAGTTTCGGGCCGCACCTAGAACGGCACAGCCCCTACCTGGACGCCCGTTTTTTGCGCCAAAAAGTGCGCCTAAAAAAATTAGATTCTCCGGCTTCCTGCAGGTTCTCTGGAGTCGGGCGCGGCGCAACACGAGCTGTAGGGGGCGGAGCCAGGTCCCTGCGCTGAAAACAGTGTCGGGACCTCTGCACATGCGCGCTACAGTGGGCGCGCATGTGCAGTAGCTCCAGGTGCCCAAAACTGTGTGGGAGGGTCCCGAAGCACGCAGCCCCTAGCCCTGGCCGAATGGCCTCACTGGGGCTGCGTGCACAAGGCTGCCTCCCACGCCCAGCTCCTGCTTCCACCCGACCCGACTCAACTCCCGCTTCCGCCCTGCCCCCGACACCAGACCCGAATCGACCCCCCCAGACTGGACCCAACCCGCGCTCCCCCATCCTACCTGACCGACCTCCCTCCTCCCGCCCCCGACCCGAACTGACCTCCCTCCCATCACCCCGCTGACCCAACCCGCGCTCCCAACCCAACCTGACCTCCCTCCCCCCGCCGCAGACACGACCCGACCTACCTCTGCGTCACACTGACCCGACCCGCACTCCCTCCCTCCCCCTACCTGAACCAAGCTGACCTCCTTCTTCCCCCCACCCCCCCCCCCACCCCCCTCGACCCGTGCCCCCGACCGCCAATTCCCGCTCCCCGACCCAACACCACCTACCAGTAAATCTGGTGCTGGGGACGGGCCCTGCCCGAAGTCTTGGGCCCAGCCGGGCCCGGCCCATTCAGCCTCTTTCTCCCCCCCCCCCCCCCACCCTCCCTCCCTTCTCCTTTTCCCTTCCCTCCCTTCTCCTTTTCCCTTCCCTCCCTTCTCCTTTTCCCTTCCCTCCCTTCTCCTTTTCCCTTCCTCTCCTTCTCCTTTTCCCTTCCCTCCCTTCTCCCTTTTCTCCCCTCTCCTTTCCTCCCTCCCTTTCTCTTTTCCTTCCCTCCTCTCCTTTCCCTTCCCTCCTTCCTTCTCCTTCCCTCCCTTCTCCTTTCCCTTCCCCCTTCTCCTCTTGGTGCCCTTCCTCCCTTCCCCTTTTCCCTCCCTCTCCTTTCTTCCCTTCCCCTTCCCTCCCTTCTCTTCCCTTCCCTCCCTTCTCCTTTCCCCTTCCCTCTTTCTCTTCCCCTTCTCCTTTCTCCTGCCCCCCTTCTCCTTTCCCCCCCCCCTTCTCCCTCCCTCCCTTCCCCGCCCCCCTTCCCCTCCCCTTCTCCTTTCTCCTTCCCCCCCCCTTCTCCTCCTCCCCCACCTCCTCCCCGCCCCCACCCCTCTCCTTCTCCTCCTCCCACCCCCCCTGCTCCTCCCCCCTTCTCCCTCCTTCCCCCCCCTTCTCCTCCCCCCCCACCCCCACCCCTCCCCCCCCCCACCCCCTTCTCCTCCCCCCCCCACCCCCTTCTCCTCCCCCCCCCCCCCTCCCCCCCCCCTTCTCCTCCCCCCCCCCCTTCTCCCCCCCCCCCACCCCCTTCTCCTCCTCCCCCCCCACCCCCTTCTCCTCCCCCCCCCCCCCCCCTCTCCTCCCCCCCACCCCCTTCTCCTCCTCCCCCCCCACCCCCTTCTCCTCCCCCCCCACCCCCTTCTCCTCCCCCCCCACCCCCTTCTCCTTCCCCCCCCCACCCCCTTCTCCTTCCCCCCCCACCCCCTTCTCCTTCCCCCCCCACCCCCTTCTCCTTCCCCCCCCACCCCCTTCTCCTTCCCCCCCCACCCCCTTCTCCCCCCCCCCACCCCCTTCTCCTCCCCCCTTCTCCCCACCCCCACCCCCTTCTCCTTCCCCCCCCCCCACCCCCTTCTCCTCCTCCCCCCCCCCCCCACCCCCACCCCCTTCTCCTCGTCCTCTTCCTCCTTTACATCCTTTTCATCCTTTTCATCCTTATCCTCATCCTCATCCTTATCCTCATCCTCCTGTCAGAAACAGACACAGAGAGATAGAGACACACTGGGGGGAGGGTGGCTCCCGGTGCTGCAGTCGGTAAGTAGAAAATGTTTTGTTCGATTGATTTTTTTAATAATTTTTTTGGATTTATTTATTGATGTTTTTATCATTTATTATTGATGATGGCTCTTTATTTGTAAAACTGAAGTGTTTAATGTTTGTAAACTTCCCTTTTAACCCCCCCCCCTCCCCCCCTTCCCTACACCTGATTTGTAACCTACGCCTGATTTTCTAAAGTGTAGACAAGGTTTTTTCGAGCGTGCAAAGATCTTCACTTATTCCATTCTAAGTTAGTTTGGAGTAAGTTTTCACTGCCGAAACTTTGAAAACAGGCGTAAGTGGCCGGACACGCCCCCTTTTGGAAAAAAAATTCTGTTCCAAAGTGAAACTGTTCTAACTGACTGGAACTGGAGCAAACTAAATGCCGAGAATTTGAATTTCTAAGATACTCCGTTCTACACCAGTTGCTCCAAAAAATCAGGAGCAACTGAGGCCGAAACTTGGGCCCTAAATGCTGCCGTGCATTTTTTTATGTATTTAGTTGAAAACAAATCTGAGGTGCTGGTCTAATTAGCCTAGTCATGATGTGGTATGGTTTACAAACCTGGATCACAGTGCTCCTTTAAACTATTAGCAAACCTATTTACAAATCTGCCATTTATACTTTAAATCTTTCATCCTTTTGCAAAATAAAGCTTATTAGTTCATTGTGCTGAATAATGTGAAATCTTGCCAACCACAAATCTCTGGTTACTTTGACTTCGATGATGAAATGCAAAATGATCTGTCTATTTCACACCTGTGTAAAGTCTGTTGGCATTTATTTCCCCAAGTTTTAGCCTAGCGTGTGTTCATGTGTATTTTTGCCTATGAGGAATATACAGCCAGGACAGGAAATTTAATCCTATGGTGTTCCATGGGGGAGCTGTTCATAATGATATGGAGGTTAATGAGCTGTTATAGTTGCTTTATAAGTGTCTTGAGGCCAGCAAATTGCTCATAATAGTGATTAATGCAGTTCGATTGCAAGTGACTTTATCTCTAATACCAGCCATGTTGCAATTGATGTATTGCAAATGACATAAAGTCAACCACACGCACAGAAATGAAATGCAAGTAATATCTCTTTCCCTTTTTTCTCTACTAACCATTCCTTTGGAGGTGATGATGTAAGCTGCTAAAGTCCACAGCTGCAGTGTTGCTCCCTCTTCCTGAAAGTCTGGACAAGACTGCTAAACGTGTTCTACAGAAAGATGGAATGATTGAACATGCTGTGGAAGTTGCTGGGAAGGTGTTACATCCTGCAATGCATTTTTCTCACCAATTTTGTCTCCTTCCCTCTTTTCATGAACCACCTCACTGAAGTTCAGTTCCACTGATGATCGGTTCTCCAATGCCATGCTCAAGTAGATCATTATTCATACATAATCTTTGGCAGAGAGATGATCTGGACCAAGTGCTGCAGTGTCTGAGGTACTGTCTTTCAGATGAGGCATTAAACTGGGGCACTTCTGCCTGCTCAGGTGGACATATAAGATTCCATGGCAATCTTCAAAAAAAAGTGTAGAGTTCTCTTTATATTCTGGCCAATATTTCTTCTTCATTCCACCAAAAACAGTTTGACTAGTTATTTATTCATTTCTGGTATGTGGGACCTTGCTGTATGCAAATTGGTTGCCACGTTTGCCCATATAACTGTGCCTGCAAGTCAAAAGTAACTAATTGATTGTAAAATGTTGTGGGTGAGGATGTGATAAAGTGGTATCATTCTTACAATAACAACTAGTATTTATATATCTTTGACATAAATGTCCTGAGGAACTTTACAAATAGGCATAAGGAAAATTGGCACTGAAAGAGATTAGTAGGGAATGACCAAAAGCTTGGTTAAAGAGATGGGTTTTGAGGAGATTTTTTTTTTTTTTAAAGCGTGGTGGAGGGAGTTCCAAAGTGTTCCAAGTTGAGGCAGCTGACTTCTCTCCCATCAATTGAGGGGCAAAAGGATGGGAATTAACAGAAGGCAGGATTCAGAGGAGCAGGACGTTAGGGTGAGGGTACAAGACTGGAGGAAAGTGTAGAATTAGGGTGTGGCAAGGCCATGGAAGGATTTATATGCCAGGATTAGAAACCAATGTATGTCAGAAAGCATGAGGTGTGATGACGAGCAGGACAGGGTACATGCGGCAGAGATTGGAGTTTACGGAGGGAGAAGGAAGAAGCACGTTAGCATAGTTAATTCTGGAGATAACTGGCATGTACAAGAGTTTGTGTCTAGGGGATGGAGACTTTTTGGGGGGAAAAAAAGTCAATTGACTGCTAATTTGAAGTTACATTGGGGATACCACTGGATACACGGGAAAGGTGGCACAAGCACATGTGAAATCGGCTTAAATCATGCTTCACATACACACAATCGAAGAAAGATGATGTCATAGTGCAGTGTTGCATTTCTGGACTAATATGAACCTATTGTACATGTGTGACACACACACAAAGATCTAAATAATGGAACTTACAATTCCTTGGGTGATTAATTGGGAAGTGGTATCCGGCACAAATTAGGCACCTATCTACAGGAGGACAAAGTAGGCTTTTGAGACGCCAGGCCACGAATTAATGTCCTAGTGGCGAACACTGGCTGAGATCTGAGAGTTAGTTGTGTGCCTACCTCCTTAAACAAAGAATGGTGCATGGCACAGAGAAGGAATAGAAATAAAGATTTTTTTTTTAAACCAAAAATACAGTAGTGCATTTATTTATCAGTATAGAAGTATCTTCTTTTTCTGATTGGTGAGTTTAAGATGAAAATCTTTCTTAACAGCATTACATCATGTAATCCTCATTGATGCATTTTCCATCTGAAAGGAGTATGCTTCTAAAACATGATGGAAAGGAAAACCCCAATTGATTTGGAATCTTTAGAGGAGGAGCGATTACAGTTTGAACGGTGAACTGAGAGTACAGCTAACTGCCACATTACAGAAAATAAGAAATATGTAAATGCTGGAGATCTGAATAAAAGTAGAAAATCCAAGAAAAGTATAGCAGGGCAGTTGGCATGAGTACTGAAAAAGGGTCTCTGCCTAAACCATTAGTTGAATTGACCTCTTTTGGGGGGGATGCTGGCTGACAAACATGCTGTGTACTTCTGTGCTTTTCTTTGGTTCTATTGCACTGAGACTTTTTTTGACGTTCAAACATTGCTTCTGGCACATAGAAATTGAAATATCTGTCACCTCAAAGAACCCAGTCAGATTCTTGAGCATGATTATCCTTTCTAAAATCTGTTAGCTGCTTCTAATTATTTTCTCCATCTAGATAGTTCATATTTAATTCAAGATTCCTGAATTCTTCCCATTGATGCTAACCTGGCTAATTGCAGTTAGTTTAACACTGACTTTTCAAAAATTGAAATTACATTGGTCATGCACCTGTCCTCTGGCATACATCCACACTCAATAGAACCCTGAAATAGTGGACTCAATTTTCCCCAATGACGTTTTTTGGCGTATTGCCAGAGTTATGCCTGTTTTTCTTGGCCCCAACTACTTCACAAAAAGTTTCCCTGTTCTATTTTATTTGAAATTGGCGCCGTGCAGCCTATCCTGTAGCCTCGGGGGTGGAACTTAATGTCTGTGCTGAAAAAATGATTTCTCCCCCCCCCCCCCCCCCCCCCTCTTCTGCGCATGCGTGGGGGGGGGGGGGAGAAAAGGACGTTTTTGACATGATTCCTATGTTCAGTGCAGCTCCAGGTCTGTATTTGGCCATTTTTAAAGAGCAGTTGTGTGTGAGAACTTTAATTCTCATTGGAAAAATCAGAGCTGCAATACAAGATGCAACATGGCGCAAGGACCAAGAATTTCTTACAGGATGAAGTGGAGGCACTAGTTACTGTAATTGAGGCCAGATGGCATGAGGTCACACAAAGTTTCACCAAAAGAAATGAAGAAATGCTGAAACCAACTTGCACAAGATTACTGTGTAATGGTGACCACCCCGAGATCTGGAGGCCACTGCAAAGAGTGGCAGGACCTTGGTCAAGTAATTAGTGTAAGTAATATTTTAATTTATTCAATGGAATTGCAATTGTAAATGTGACCATTTGTATATGTCCCACCTGGCAGAAAGACACGCTCCCCAAAAAGTTGTATTTTCATCTTTGCAGAGGAAAGCGGCACACAACAAACAAGAAAGAACTCGAACAGGAGGAGGCCTGGCAAATCTGCACCCACTGACACCATTGGAAGAGAGGGTTGCTACTTTGATGGGCCTGCCTGGAGAAAAGCAACCACCACTGCACAAGCTAGGCCCACACTTGAGGGAGACGGTAAGTCCTGCAAATTCCACAGTCTGGCTTTGCGAAATGTTAAGTACTGCACGGGCTAGCCATGTTTTGGTTCATGGGGATGTCTCAGTCAGCTACATTTCGGTTGGTGTAATTTGCTGTCATTCATCGTGGTCCTTCACATGAGCCTGCTGTCTGCGCTGTGTGAGCCTACCCATGCCACCCACTCTGCCCCCTCCTCTGCTGCTAAGCATTTATCTGTTCTGTTATACTTTGAAGAACTTTGAGGCCAACCCTGACGAGGCAGAAGCTGATGTGGACGAGCCTGAAGAGGAGAACATCTTCCAATCCCACCTTCCAGACCCAAGAGCTTGAGGGAGGAGGTGATGGATGAAACCCACACTGTTGTACTCACTCTGGAGGAGGTGCAGGTGCCACCCATTGAGGTGCCAGCCCCTTCCCTGAGTGTTGATAGGATATTTGATGGTTTCTCACCGTCGCAGGCTGTGGGACACAGCAAGGCACACCCAGGGCCCCACCATCCGAGGCTGCGGGTCCCAGTGGGGTGCAGCGAGCCATACCCAGGGTGAGGAGGGGGAAGGAGATCTCAACAGCGCATTCCTGAAGTGCAGGATCTAACAGATGTGGTTCAGATGATGGCAGAGAGCATTGACCTTACCTGATCACTCCTGAACACCATCAGTGGGGGTGGGTGATGAGGTGTCGGGAGAAGTAACAACACTCTCTCGAGAAATGGGAACAATGTCTATGCACGTGAGGGAGGGAATGTCGCAGATAGTTGACACACTGTTGCTCAACATGAGGGAGTGCAGGTGAGAGGTAGCTAAGACACTGTCAGCGAACATGAAGGAGGGAATGTTGCAGGCAGGTGACACACTGTCAGGGCACATGAGGGAGGGAATGTCTTGAGTTAGCTACTGCAATAAGGGAACACGCCCAGACTCTGCGACCATTGACAGAATCAACTGCCACTCCCACTCCAATCCCCAGACCACACATTACCGCCTGCCTCCACCCCTCCCCCCGCCATCAAGAAGTGCGCATTACCCAAGATGTTCGAAAGAATAAGCTTGGTACCAAACCAAGAAATGCTGCGCCACTGCCTGCGGGCAGGGGTGGAGTCACCAAGACCAAGCGCAGCGGGCGGTCTTAAAATAAGGTGGTGGAGAGATGGGTGCAGCCTTTCTTTGCTGTTATTATTGTTACTGTTGTAACTGTTCTCAAATTAAAAGTTTTTTGTAAGTTATGTAAATTTGCAAGTTTAAACGTTTGTAAGTGCTAAAGTTTTTAAGTGATCTTAACTGAAAACTTTAAAGTTTGATACAAGAATATTTTTATTAACTTTAAGTACAAACAAATGTTAAACTTTTGAATAAAATATATTTTAAATTATAACTGAATCATTTCCATTATTTGTTCCATTATTAACAACCTTTTGAAGTTAACACAACACAACATTACGGAACAGGTCCAAACAGTAAACATGGTCCATGTGGAATAGTTGCAGCAAAGTGTTCACAGATGAGCTGCTGGTGCGAGGCTCGATGACCCACCCTCCTCCGACGTGATGCTGCGGGTTCAGGTAGTTGCATAGCTTCCTAGTCATCCTCCTGCTCGTCATCTGCATCTTCCTCATCATCATCATCAGACACTCTCACCTCAGGTGGGTCGTCTTCTACCAGCTGCTGCTGCCTCATGATGGCTAATTATGCATCATGCAGCACACAACAGTGAACTGACCGACAATCTCAGCGGAGTATTGCATGTAGCCTCTGGAATGGTCCAGGCATCAGAAATGCTGCTTCAAGATGCTAATGGTCCTCTCTATTATGCTGCACGTTGCAATGTGTGACATGTTGTATTCCCGGTCAGCTTCCATCCTGGTTACGCGCAGCGGCATCATGAGCCGTACCCTTTGTCTCCCAGTAGCCAGCTCTGTCCTTCTGGCTGCTGCTGAAACATGGCAGGTATAACGCTCTCGCTTAGGATGAATGCATCATGGGTGCTCCCAGGGTATCTTGCATCAACCGACCTGATGCGATGCATGTCGTCTCACACGAGCTGCACATTAACGGAATGGAAGCCTTTTCTGTTCCTGTACATCTCGGAATCCTCAAAGTGCTCGCAAGGCGATGTGGGTACAATCAATGCAGCCTTGTACCCTTGGGAAGCCAGCAATCCTGGGGAAGCCCACAATCCTATCATGCATTGCCTGGGCAGTCATGGGAAACTTATGTAGTCATTCCTCCAAGCATATAGTGCAGCAATCACCTGCCGAATGCAGATATGTGTTGCATGTTGAGAAATGGAGCACACATTCCCAGTTGTGACCTGGAATGATCCAGATGCATAGAATGAAATTGCAGCTGTAACTTTCACTTCACCTGACAAATCAGTCCTCCTGATGCTTCTAGGTTGCAGGTCTGCTTTTGCTAACTCTATCAGTTACAACTTCTTTGTGGAAATGCAGCCTTCTCACACAGTCTGCATCACGCAGATACGAACACCTGTCTCAATATACCCGACGTGGTTAAGGCCTTATGCCCATCACCCAATGGGCTCTGAGGTTTCTCGTGCGATGACGTCGAATCAATTGTCTCCTCCGCAGCACCATCATGCAGAAGGCTTGCACAAGATATGGCATTGTCAGTATTGCCCCCATGTTTAAATTGTACCTTTGCAAGAAGCTCAAAACGGCAGGCAGGACAAGGTTCTTTGTTCTCTTTCCCCAAGGTCAACACCCCAGTATGGACCACACCCAGGTCTAAGCAGGCGCACTGATCGGGGAAACCCCGCCCCCGGGCTTCATTTGATGCATAGTGTAAGGCTTCTCATGCATTCCGTTCGCCTTCCACAGCCCCCCACCCGGGCTTCTTTTCAAGTCAAGCCCCTGTATCCGGGTAAGGCACTGATTCTGCCGGACGACGCTCCGAACCTCAAGCCCAGTTTGGAGACGTTCGGTGGTGGCATGTCAGTTTAAAAAAGATCAAAACTTAACTTCCATTTCCTGCATTGTAAGGTTTAAAAATGTAAGCTTGATTATGCATATTTGTGTTCTTGACTCCCTGCAAAACTTCGCCTAAAAACAATGGCGTAGTTCTGCGCCAATTTTTTTTAATGTGCGTTGGTTTTCCTTAAGTGCCCAGAAGGTTTTTCAGGAGTGGTCACATACGTCGCCCTAGGAGAAATTAAATTGGGCGGACTTGCATAATTGTGAAAAACTGGCGCAGACATCGGGTTACACCCCTATGACACAAAAAAAACGAACCTAAAAAAATCGTACTAACTGAATTACGCTAGCGCACAAAGATTGGGGAAACTTCGATTTTTTTAATCTAGGCTAAAAAAAAATGGCGCAAATCATTGGGGAAAATTGAGCCCATAATCTCTAGGGCTTCCTCTGATTCTTTCCTTATTTTCCTTAGGATCCTTGGATGTATTCCCACAGGTCCTGACACTTGTCTTCCTTTAGCTTAACTAATTTTTCCAGTACTTTCCTTTTGCTTATTATAATATCACTCCTTTCACTTTTAATCAATTCAGATTTACCTACTTCCCAATATCCTTCTCTTTTGTAAACACTGATCTGAAGAACTTCTTTCCAACAATTTCCATTTATCCTTGATAAACTCGCTATAATCCCTGGTGGATCGCAGGTCGCATTTAACAATTCTGTAAATTTTGTAAGATACTTACTGTTAATAGTCTGCTGTAAAACTTTAGTGAGTGAGTTAGGTCTGTTGAAGCAAATGACTTGTGCTCACATCTATTTGAATTCATAATTAATTTGGTTAATGTTGACTTGTTTTTAGCAGGTCTGGAATACACATTTAAGTATGTTTGAACCCAAGAAGGTTTAGAACATGAAGGTATTTTTATGTTTTTGGTGGGAAGGTTGACTGAAATATAGACCAGAATCCTTAATGCGCTGAAGTCACCTTTTTAATTTAACAATGTACATGGAATTTTTTGGAGCTTGCAGGGCCAATAAGAAGCAGGCATGTGGTTCCCCATGCTTGTGAGCCTCTGGGAAAAGTCAGGTCTGAATGAGACTGGAGGCATTGAATTTACAGTCTTCAAATTGGCTACCAGTAATAGTAGTCACCAGGAGACATTATGCAGTCTAAAATTATCTAGATAGAAAGGGGTGAGCAAGAAGCAGTTGGCGCGGGGGTGGGGTGGGGGGGTGGGGGGGGGGGGGGGGGGAAACCACATGATATGTTGAATGTAAAGCTGCTTTTATGCTACTATTTAGTCTTGTCTTGTTTTGTCTTGTCATGTGGGTCTGTGCAATTGGTGGCAACCCAAAGTAATCTTGCCAGATTTGCTAATAGAAACATAGAAACATAGAAAATAGGTGCAGGAGTAGGCCATTCGGCCCTTCTAGCCTGCACCGCCATTCAATGAGTTCATGGCTGAACATTCAACTTCAGTACCCCATTCCTGCTTTCTCGCCATACCCCTTGATCCCCCTAGCAGTAAGGACCTCATCTAACTCCTTTTTGAATATATTTAGTGAATTGGCCTCAACAACTTTCTGTGGTAGAGAATTCCACAGGTTCACCACTCTCTGGGTGAAGAAGTTCCTCCGCATCTCGGTCCTAAATGGCTTACCCCTTATCCTTAGACTGTGACCCCTGGTTCTGGACTTCCCCAACATTGGGAACATTCTTCCTGCATCTAACCTGTCTAACCCCGTCAGAATTTTATATGTTTCTATGAGGTCCCCTCTCATTCTTCTGAACTCCAGTGAATACAAGCCCAGTTGATCCAGTCTTTCTTGATAGGTCAGTCCCGCCATCCCGGGAATCAGTCTGGTGAACCTTCGCTGCACTCCCTCAATAGCAAGAATGTCCTTCCTCAGGTTAGGAGACCAAAACTGTACACAATACTCCAGGTGTGGCCTCACCAATGCCCTGTACAACTGTAGCAACACCTCCCTGCCCCTGTACTCAAATCCCCTTGCTATGAAGGCCAACATGCCATTTGCTTTCTTAACCGCCTGCTGCACCTGCATGCCAACCTTCAATGACTGATGTACCATGACACCCAGGTCTCTTTGCACCTCCCCTTTTCCTAATCTGTCACCATTCAGATAATAGTCTGTCTCTCTGTTTTTACCACCAAAGTGGATAACCTCACATTTATCCACATTATACTTCATCTGCCATGCATTTGCCCACTCACCTAACCTATCCAAGTCGCTCTGCAGCCTCACAGCATCCTCCTCGCAGCTCACACTGCCACCCAACTTAGTGTCATCCGCAAACTTGGAGATACTACACTCAATCCCCTCATCTAAATCATTAATGTACAGTGTAAACAGCTGGGGCCCCAGCACAGAACCCTGCGGTACCCCACTAGTCACTGCCTGCCATTCTGAAAAGTACCCATTTACTCCTACTCTTTGCTTCCTGTCTGACAACCAGTTCTCAATCCATGTCAGTACACTACCCCCAATCCCATGTGCTCTAACTTTGCACATCAATCTCTTGTGTGGGACCTTGTCGAACGCCTTCTGAAAGTCCAAATATACCACATCAACTGGTTCTCCCTTATCCACTCTACTGGAAACATCCTCAAAAAATTCCAGAAGATTTGTCAAGCATGATTTCCCTTTCACAAATCCATGCTGACTTGGACCTATCATGTCACCTCTTTCCAAATGCACTGCTATGACATCCTTAATAATTGATTCCATCATTTTACCCACTACCGATGTCAGGCTGACCGGTCTATAATTCCCTGTTTTCTCTCTCCCTCCTTTTTTAAAAAGTGGGGTTACATTGGCTACCCTCCACTCCATAGGAACTGATCCAGAGTCAATGGAATGTTGGAAAATGACTGTCAACGCATCCACTATTTCCAAGGCCACCTCCTTAAGTACTCTGGGATGCAGTCCATCAGGCCCTGGGGATTTATCGGCCTTCAATCCCATCAATTTCCCCAACACAATTTCCCGGCTAATAAGGATTTCCCTCAGTTCCTCCTCCTTACTAGACCCGACCCCTTTTATAACCGGAAGGTTGTTCGTGTCCTCCTTCGTGAATACCGAACCAAAGTACTTGTTCAATTGGTCCGCCATTTCTTTGTTCCCCGTTATGACTTCCCCTGATTCTGACTGCAGGGGACCTACGTTTGTCTTTACTAACCTTTTTCTCTTTACATATCTATAGAAACTTTTGCAATCCGTCTTAATGTTCCCTGCAAGCTTCTTCTCATACTCCATTTTCCCTGCCCTAATCAAACCCTTTGTCCTCCTCTGCTGAGTTCTAAATTTCTCCCAGTCCCCAGGTTCGCTGCTATTTCTGGCCAATTTGTATGCCACTTCCTTGGCTTTAATACTATCCCTGATTTCCCTTGATAGCCACGGTTGAGCCACCTTCCCTTTTTTATTTCTATGCCAGACAGGTCTTGTTAAATGTAAAAGCAACTTGAGAAGTCTCGTGAAACAAAAGGGAAGAATTAATAGAACTGCTGGAAGGTAGAAAAAAAGCTCAACGATCAACAGTAATAAAGCTGAGAAGAAACCACAATATTCAACTTGTATGGTGTACAGAAATTCTTTGAGAAGAGTTACCATTATGTATGATAATTAAAAGGTGTGGAGAACAGCCAGAGGAGCTCTGACAACAGTTGACTGATGATGAAGTCTGAAGCAGGAAAATACACAAGTACAGAACAAGCATTAAGGTTCAGGTACTACCAGGGGAAAACTGCAAAATACTACATTAAAATAGAATCTAAATGAATGAAACAATTAAAATCTATTTATACAAATACAAAATTGTAAAATACAATAAATTAAGAATTTACCAAAACCATGCAGGAAATACTGAGTTAAAGAAACATACAGTAAAGGTGACCTTCCACAAACAAACGGATTATAATTTAATTATTGAGAAAAAGTCACAATTAATTAAAATCAGTTGTAACACAGGAATGTATTCCTACATTGACAAAGTCATAGATATTAATGAGTACATTGCGGAAGTTAAGTCCAGAATCTTCCCATACCTGCGAATGTGGGTTTGGAGGCAGGCCTGCTATCAAAATGGCCCTGATCCGGAATTCCGCTCTGAACCCGCCTCCGTGTCACTTTTTCAAGTGTCTGGTCTGCCTGTGGATCGCAGAACCGACACTGAGCAGTGGGCCAGCCAATTAAAATCATTAAAAGGCACTTTAAAGGTAATTTTACCAGCCTTTTACCAAGTTTTTAAACGAGTTTGTCGTCCCTCAGGTTTCACGCTGGGCAAGTGTCAGGTTCTCAATGAACTCTCCTTTGCTTTGACTAGTTGACCGCTCCAGAAGTGGTATAAAAGCAATCATTTCACAGCTGTTCACTTTACAATCTCAGAGGCTGAAGCCTTCAGAATTTGGAAGACACTTTTCAGCTGTATGCAGTTTGAAAGAGTTTGCAGTGAACTCTATCCACTGTCACCTCCTTGGAGCAACTTCTCTCACCATTGATAGATCACTTCTGTCATTTCAACTTCAGCTGACATCTATTCCAGCAGCATCGGTGCCCTTGAAAAATCTCACCTTGGTCCCCAGAATCCCACCACAATCAGCCCCAACACCAACATCACTGAACATAATAGCATCACCACCAACCTTATCTGCAATCACCTGATGTTGCACAGCGCATCAGCGCCCGATCACATTGCTACCCGGGCCGCCAGGGATGGTCTCACCATGACCACATTTACGTCACTTCACGCTATACACCCTGACTGCCACATGGTGCACCAGGTTGGCACCAACCCACACCAGCACCATAAAGCATCCCTGCAATGCCCAACCCATTCATCTCGCATTCATCACCATTATGCAGGGTACCCTTCTGTTTGACCATTAACTCACTAAGCCACCACCGAGGTGCACACATCTGTCTAAGAGCACACAGTTTTGAAAGTAAAGATATCAATGTTTCACCACCCATTAGCAGAAACTCTACATGAACATTGGCTAAAACACTCAAGTGCCTAACCTTGTGTTTTGTTAGTTGCACTAGGATGATGGTGAGTATGAGTGGTGACTAGTGAGATGAGGTTGTGATAATGTAGATAGAGGGGGATTTGGGTGGAGGTGCAATGTAAGTTGGTGTGAGTAAGGATGTGCAGGGGTAGGGAAGGCAAAGTGATGGGGATGTAATGAGTGGCACAGCAGGATGAGGTTGAGTGTGGCTTTGCAGTAACGTTTTGTGATCTACTGAGATCATTGAAAGATTTGCGCCACTGCAGTGAGGTCTTCCTGACGACATCCCTTCCTGTGCAATGTGCACCCAGGCTGTGTTGGTGTCCTGCGGAGGTCACTTCTGTCCATTGGAATGGAAGAGAACCTCCCTGCGTGCTGTGATACCCTCCATAAGCATCTGGAAGGAGAGCCTGGGTGCAGCCGTGCACCTTTGTGCATCAGCTCAATGCTGCAAAACACTGACAGAACAACTGTTAAAAAAGTTGGCCATGGTCCCTTTTAAGGAAACCGGCTGATGACATGTCATCAAATGACATCATCAGACCCGCTTCCTGTTAATTGGCCGGGAACCTCGCAGGACGGGCTTAACAAATCCAATCTAAGGAAGATTGTTGAGAGGGCGGGATGGAGCCAGGAGCGCCGGTCACATGCCACCAATGCCGGCCGCCCCGGACTTGCCACGGTTGATGAAATCGCGGCCTAATTGTGAATTTAATGCTAAATGCAACTGAAATTTATGTGGCTGTGTTTCTGTGTCAGTATTGTAGTGACTAGCTAATCTTTCATAAACCAAATGTTCCCATTTTAATAAATTCAAGCTTCAAACATGATTTTTAAATTTGTTCTTGGGGCCTGGGCAATACTGGGAAGCCTGCATTTATTGCCTAACCTAGTTGTCCTAAGAAGTTGGTAGTGGGCTGCTGCAGTCCTTATTCTAATGATGCTACCACAATAGTGTTAAGTAGGGAATCATATACTTGTATACACATCCTGTGCATTGTATATACTGCAGCCACAGTGACAAGTGGATATTGAATCCAGTGGCAAGGGTGCTAGTCAAGTGAACTGCTTTGTCCTGGCTGATGTCGAGGTTGTGGGGTTGTTGCAACTGCACCCATCCAGACCAGTCGTAACTATTCCATCAAACGCCTGACTTGTGTCTTCAAATGAATTATTGAGTGCATTAGCTAATCCAGGACAATTAAAGTATTTGTTACATGTACTCATCCCCTTCTCAATGTACTGTTTTGGATTATTGTTGGCACAGAGACAAATAATTGACAAAGTATGTTACTTCCAAATGGTGCATCATTCTTTACATCCTCCATATTCCTATTCCTATCAATATATACACGTTGGCATTCTTGATCAAAATAGTGTGTGAAATCTGCTTGTAGCACTGAGCAAGGTGAAGCCCAATTGAAAGGAATAGGAATATATACCTATTCCTATACTCCTCTTTTGACTTTAATTTGGTTCGAGAACAGGAATTCTTTCCATAAAGAAAAAGAATTGCTCAGAAAATATGTTCTTCATCTCCCAAGTAAGAGATGCCTTGCATCGCTTTCCCCAATGATTCAGCTGAATTCAAACCTGTGCTGAATTAGCTGGCAGTAAGGTACTACAGTTGACCTTTATGGCAAAACGGCACCAGGTTCCCATTCTGATTGCTGTTCAGCAACCCCTGTTGGAAGTGGGCATGAGGTTATTGAGTAAGGACAAGATCAGACTCGACTGTGATATCCCTCGGTAGTAAAATATTCTACCACACCTTGCTGTCAAGATTTACATGTAAAGTACTAGAGGGTGTTAGTTGAAGCAGGTGAGCGGAAATTTAAAAAGTCAGAGCAAGGAGAAGGCAATAGAGCAGGATAGTGTTGGGGGAAATGATAACCAGAGTGTGACAGAAAGGGACAGAATGTATAAAAATAAGAGTGCATCAGAAAGTGGGGTCAAAGCAGGGAAAAATGGTAAGCCAAAATTAAAAGCTCTTTATCTGAATGCACGCAGTATTCGCAACAAAATAAATGAGTTGGCAGCACAAATAGATATGAATGGGTATGATCTGATAGCCAATACAGAAACATGGTTGCAAGGTGACCAAGGCTGGGAACTGAATATTATGAGGCATTTGACACTACGAGAGGATAGACAGAAAGAAACAGGAGGTGAGGTAGCTCTGTTAATAAAGGATAAGATCAGAGCAGTGAGAAATGAAATTGGCCCACAAGATCAAGATGTAAAATCAGTTTGGGTGGAGATCAGAAATAATATGGGGAAGAAGTCACTGTGGTTGTAGTCTATCGACTCCCTAATAGCAGTAGCTACACTGTTGGACAGAGTATAAACCAAGAAATAATGGAGGCTTGTAAGAAAGGTACAGCAATAATCATGGGTGATTTTAATCTTCATATTGATTGGACAAATCATATTGTCCAAGGTAGCCATGAGTAGAGTTCATAGAGTGTATCCAGGATGGTTTCCTTGAACAATATGTTGTGGAACTAATCAAGGAGCCAGCTATCTTAGATCTGGTCCTGTGTATGGAGACAGGATTAATAAATGATCCCATAGTAAAGGATCCTCTGGGGAAAAAATGATCATAGCATAATTGAATTTCAAATTCAGTTGGCAGGTGAGAAGGTTGGGTCTCAAACCAGTGTCCTCATCTTAAATAAGGATGATTACAAAGGTATGAAAACAGAGTTGGCTAAATTGGACTGGGAAAATAGATTAAAGTGTAAGACGGTTGATGAGCAGTGTCAGACATTTAAGGAGATATTTCATAACTCTCAACAAAAATATATTCCAGTGAGAAGGAAAGACTTTGAGAAGGGAGAACCATCTGGCTAACTAAGGAAGTAAAGGTTGGTATCAAATTGAAAACAAGGGCATACAATGTAGCCAAGATTATTGGTAGGCCAGAGGATTGAGAATTTTTTTAAAAAACAGCAAAGGACAACTAAAAAAATAATTGAGAGAAGATGGATTATGAGAGTAAACTCACAAGAAATATAAAACAGATAGTAAGGGCTTCTACAGGTATATAAAAAGGAAGAGGGTAGCTAAAGTAAAAGTTGGTGCCCAAGAGGATGAGACTGGGGAATTAATCATGGGGAACAGGGAAATGGCAGAGACTTTGAACAAATATTTTGTATCGGTCGTTATGGTAGAAGAAACTAAAAACATCCCAATAATAGATAATAAAGGGGCTATAGGAAGGGGGAAACTTAACACAATCGCTATCACTAAAGAAAAAGTACTCGGTAAAATAATGGAACTAAAGGTGGATAAGTCCCCTGGACCCGATGGCCTGCATCCTCAGGTCTTAAAAGAAGCGGCTGCATTGTTTGCAATCTACCAAAATTCTCTGCAGTCTGGAGAGGTCCCAGCAGATTGGAAAACTGCAAATGTAATGCCCCTATTTTATTTTTTTAAAAAGGAGAGAGACAGAAAGCAGGAAACTCTAGACCAGTTAGCCGAATATTTATCGTTGGGAAAATGCTGGAGTCAATTATTAAGGAAGCAGTAGCAGGACATTTGGACAATGATAATGCAGTCAAGCAGAGTCAGCATCGTTTTATGAAAGGGCAATCATGTTTGACAAATTTGCTGGAGTTCTTTAAGGATGTAACAAGCAGGATGGATAAGGGGGAAACCAGTGGATATGGTGTATTTGGATTTCCAAAAGGCATTTGATATGGTGCCATATAAAAGGTTACTGCACAAGATAAGAGCTTACGGGATTGGGGGTAATATATTAGCATGGATAGATGATTGGCTAACTAACAGAAAACAGAGATTCGGGATAAATGGTCTTTTTCCGGTTGGCAAACGGTAACTAGTGGGGTGCCACAGGGATCGGTGCTGGGGTCTCAACTATTTACAATCTATATTAATGACTTGGATGAAGGAACCAAGTATAATGTAGCCAAGTTTGCTGATGATACAAAGATGGGTGGGAAAGCAAGTTGTGAGGAGGACACACACAATCTGCAAAGGGATATAGACAGGCTAAGTGAGTGGGCAAACATTTGGCAGATGGAGTATATGTGGGAAAGTGTGAGATTATCCACTTTGGCAGGAAAAAGAAAATTATTATTTAAATAGAGCGAGATTACAAAATGCTGCAGTACAGAGGCACTTTGGGGGGGGGGTCCTTGTACATGAAACACAAAGTTAATATGTACGTAAAGTAACTAATCAGGAAGGCAAATGAAATGACCTTTATTGCAAGAGGGATGGAGTATAAAAGCAGGGAAGTCCTGCTACAACTGTACAGGGTATTGGTGAGGCCATACCTAGAGTACTGCATCCAGATTTGGTCTCCTTATTTAAGGAGGGATAAACTTGCATTGGCAGCAGTTCAGAAAAGGTACACTAGGTTGATTCCTGAGATGAAAGGGTTGACTTGTGAAGGAAGGTTAGGCCTATTCTCATTCTTCTGAACTCCAACGAGAAGTGATCTTATTGAAACATAAGATAATGAGGGGGCTTGACCAGATAGATGCAGAGAGGATGTTTCCACTCATGGGGGAATCTAGAACTAGGTGGCATAGTTTAAGAATAAGGGACTGCTCATTTAGAACTGAGATGAGGAGAAATTTCTTCTGAGGGTTGTAAGTCTGGAATTCTCTGCCCCAGCGAACAGTGGCGGCTGGGTCATTGAATATATTTAAGGTGGGGATAGACAGATTTTTGAACAATATGGGAGTTATGGGGAGTGGGCAGGGAAGTGGAGCTGAGCCCAAGATCAGATCAGCCATGATCTTATTAAATGGCGGAGCAGGCTCGAGGGGCCAAATGGCCCACTCCTGCTCCTATTTCTTATGTTCTTATCCCATCAGTCAATAATTCAGGAGAGGAAGAGAGGAGGGAAACAAAGTATTTCTGCTTTTTAAATGCGAATTGAGAATTGCTTTGTACTGAAAGCACTCACCAGACTTCTCTCCTTTTACTTGATGTATGCTGTAAAAAATAGTGAGATACTATGCCTTTAATTCACACGTTGGCTTTCTTGAACAAAATAATATGAAATCTGCTTGTAGCTCAGGAAGGAGAAGCCCAATTGAAAGGACTGTCACACCATGGGGTCAAGTTTTGGCCTAAGTTGCTCCTATTTTTTTGGAGCAACTAGTTTAGAATGGAGTATCTTAGAAATTGCAATTCTCGGCCTTTAGTTTGCTCCAGTTTTAGTGAGTTAGAACAGTTTCATTTTAGAACAGATTTTTTTTCCTAAAAGGGTCGTGTCTGGCCACTTATGCCTGTTTTGCAAGTTTAGGCAGCGAAAACATACTCCAAACTAACTTAGAATGGAGTAAGTGTAGATTTTTGCACGCTCAGAAAAACCTTGCCTACACTTGGAAATCAGGCGTATGGAACGAAAGATGGGGGAGGGGGGTTTACAAACATTAAACATTTCACTTTTACAAATAAAGAGCCATCAATAATAAATGATAAATAAATCAATAAATAAACCAATCACTCAATCCAAATAAATTAAAAGAATAAAAATGTTTTAAAAAAAATTAAAAATTACAAATAACTTATTTTTACTCATCTACTGCAGCATCAGGGAGAAGAGGGGGGGGAAGAGAAGATGATGGGGGTGGGGGGGGAGGAGAGGAAGATTGGGGTGGAGAGAGAGGAAGATGGGAGGGGCGGAAAGAGAGGAAGATGGGGCGGGAAAAGAGAAGAGAGGAAGATGGGGGGGGGAGGGACGGGACGAGAGAAGACGACTAAGAAGCCGGGCCCCGCTGAGGACTTCAGGTGGGGCCCACAAGCAGCCGATTCTGGGCTGCTGACGCCGCCCACTCTTCGAGCGGAGCCTGCCCCCAGCGAGAGGCCGGGCAGGCGGGCACCGCCGACGAAAACGACAACGACGATGCCAGCTGCCAGGAGTTCTTCGGGCGGGGCCCGCCACCAGCGAGATGCAGGGCGGGCACCCCGCCGCCGAGGTAAGATGCGCAGGCCACCCGGCCGGGGATGGGGGCGATGTCCCTTCGGCCTGGAGTAGGGTCGTCGCCCCGGAGACAGGACGCCAGCAGCTACTGCGCATGCGCGCAGCTGCCGGCACTGTTTTTGGCGCAGGGCTGTAGCTCCGCCCCCAGCAGCTCCTGCTGTACAGCACCGAGGTGGAAATGGGCCTGCAGCTATCTGAGAATCACAAGGTAAGCAATTTTTGTTTGATAAATTAGGCGGGCCTCTCCGATGTGCGCCGTTCTAGCGGGCAGCCGAAACTTGACCCCCCTGATGCAGTTTCCTGAAATGTGCCTGGCATGTGGAAGGTAGAAATTGAGAGATGCAGAGAAGGAAGCAGTTGTAAGTCAGCACTCTGCAGCCACATGTTTTTCATCTGTCCCTTTCCAATTCTTTTGTAGTTTTTAATGCCTTCAGTATTACTGCCCCATATTTTAAAAGTATCCTTTTATATTCTCTTTGATCTGTCATAATGACCAAATTCAGATGGTATATAGATAACCTAGTTTGAAGCACTACTGCATCCAAGGTGAATTATCTGCCTTTGCTAAATTGGGTTCAATGTTTGCATAACTGGTAATTTAATCTTTACTGTACCACATTTTAAATATTAAATGCCTAGCAGCTATCCATCTGACTTAGATGCACAGCTGCTTGTTTAAACAGTGCCTGCTTCTGACTACAAGTAGCACAATGCATCAGCTATTATATTTCAAAACCCATTCAGATCTGTATTCCCACAATCATTCAGAAACCTGCTTGCAGATATTTTGCTACACTTATTGGTGTTACTGATACATTAGGATTTTTTTTAGTCAGAGAACTTTATCAGCAAATATTACAATGCAACATTCTATTGCAGGTTGTTAATTTAGAATATATGGAGGTGTATTTATTTTCTTTAAACTGGAAGCGTGTGCATGGAAATGACCATCTCCCTGGGTTTGCATGTTTTGCTTGTGCAATGCGATGCTGAAACAAACACTGATACTAGAGCAATGAAGCTAAACAAATGTTAAGCTGGCTGTACTAGTGCAGCATCAATCCTAAAGTACAAAAATAAAAGCTCATTTAAAAAAAAAAATTACTTTTAAACTGTTTGAATCTGTTTGCCATGCTGCTGCTTTACTGATTGGTCCTGGTTTTATTTTAACTTTAGTTTTCTTTTCCCACCTAATCTCACCCATCTTTTGTAAATAAATAATTGTTGAGCTCCACCTTTCTTCCTCTTGACTTTCACTCTCCCTTTTGGAGGTGGGAGCAACTTTTTCTTTCAAAAAC
Organism: Pristiophorus japonicus; assembly: GCF_044704955.1. Lineage (NCBI taxonomy): Eukaryota > Metazoa > Chordata > Chondrichthyes > Pristiophoridae > Pristiophorus > Pristiophorus japonicus. The sequence continues at coordinate 219,690,635 of NC_091982.1, forward strand.
GGAGGAAAAAAGGGCCATTTATTTTCAATCAATTTACAGAAGACTGGCTCAGTAAGTGGTACTGACCTGCAAGGGTTCCAGGTTTGATTTCCTGATGCAGATCCCCATTAGGAAAGCAGCAGTTTTGTTGCTACAAATGGATTCGATGCCAGTCAGCTGCAGGGAGAGGATCTTTAGCCAGGGTTACCAATTTTTTTTATTCAATAACTCCCTGCTGAAAGTGCACGTGTCTGGATGCCAATGAAAACAGCATCCAGCTTATCTGTGATTCCCTGTCTGGACAAGATTCCAAAGGGTTACTGACACTTGAACTGTATCCCAGCATAAATCACTGTCTGAAAAGGAGGAAAGAAATAACCTTAACTTATCACATAAAGCGAACAGGCATAGAATTGCAGCACACAAACGTTTGTTTAATCTTCACGCGATCGATAGTTCTAATCCCACGTGCTTGATCTATTCAATATCCCCTTATCCTTCTTTCCGTCAGCCACCTATCTAACCTATTGTTAAATGTTGACCTGGTCACTGCTTCAAGCAGCAACATTCCACAGTCTCACAGCCCTCTGTTATTTATTCTCCTGTTCTCTATCCTAAATCTCTTACTTTTAATCTTATATTTGTGTTGTCTCATTCTAGACCCCTTCAGTCACTGGAAACAGTGACGGGGAATTTCCCCAGAGCCGCCCCCACTCACTGCCGCAACAGCATCCCAAGTGCGGCAGATCTTATTTACATGCGTGAACGCATAACATCGGCGGAACAGGAGCAGCTCTGAAGAAACTCCCTGTTAAATCACCGCGCAGTCTCCTCCGCTCCAATGAAAGTCTTTGTATTTCCTCATACTGACTGGCATCTTAGTGAATCTGCACCATACCCTCTTAATTGCCTCGACCCACTTCCCTATGTTGCTGATGCAGTTCAACACTAGGTACAATGTCATTGCCAGCAAACACGGCCCTTATTTGTTGTAGGACAGTTTAAAGACTAAGCTAGCCTTTAGGCTTGTCTAGTGTCCAGTGAGTGTTTTAGGACTAAATATGCATAAACTATTAACTTTTCACCTTCAGCCATCTTGCCAGTCGCATGGTAAGTAAGTCGTCTTATACACCGATCTTACCACTAACCCAGACTATTCCTCCGGTTAGTCCACTGTTGTATGTCCAAGTTCAGTGGAAATTTACTAAAGTTTGAAATGTGTTGGAGACTGATGTCTTGCAGCTTCTGCTCACGCTCTGGAAGAAGATCACTTTCCCCCATTGGTTAGGTTGCAAATCTTGGCCCACTTGCAACCAGTTCCTTTGCATAAATGCAGATTGAGCTGTTTTTGAAATCTGAAAATGTGTTGCTAACTGTTCTTCCTGATGTTTTTGCCAGATCTCAGTCTCTGAAAGCACTCATATTTGCTTCTGTAGGAGACCAATATTGGCATGCTAGCTCTAAGTTTACATTAAGACAACTCAAAGTGTAGGTCAACAGTCCTGCCCTTGAGGTATGGGAGCCAGTTTTAGCAATTATAAAGCTGGGGAAGCTGAGCACAGATACTGTTCTCTTATGGCCAGAAGAATCAAATATTTCCCTTTGGACCATGTTGAGCCTTGTTTGAGGAAACACATTTGAGATTTTTGTCATCGTGCTATCGCCAAACTCACTTCAAGTTAAACTTGTATGCTATTGCTCTGCTTGTTACCTAACCTTAAGACAGCAATCACTCCTCCTTTGTACGACATCTTATTTGGATCAAATTTTAAAGCAAAATAGTAATCCTTTCTCCCCCCCCCCCCCCCCCCCTCCCACTCCGTCCTGAGGGAAGGAATGTAGTGTACCTATTAAAATTAGAGAAGATTACATGGATTCTGCCTGAAATAACCTTTCCATGTAAAGTTCATTCTACAATCTTGTACTTTGACGGGAGATTTCCAGCTGGTCATGCATTTTTGGTACCTTCAGTACAGCTGCAGTGGGGAGGCCTGATGTTCTCTGGCTGCAGCATTTAATAAATTCCTTTGAAGACTATTATTGGAAAAAGAGTTTGCAACGAACTTATCCAAAAAAACATGCATGTGTTTTTCATGCTTGTTCCACCAGGCAAAATGGCACATGGAATTTGAAAAGGCTTGATGATAGACTAGTGAAGGGTACAGTTTGGAATATGGGCAGCTAAATCTCTCAATTTAAAAAAAAAAAACTTGTTCAGAGAAGAGAATTAAATTTAGCTTTAAAAAGCCATTAGATCACACCCAATTCAAAAAAAGTATAAATGTAGAAGATAAAAGATTGCTAAGAATAAATGAATGAATACTGGAAACAAATACTGTTCAACAAAATAACAAACTTCAGCACGAGAACAATTTGAGCTTAGCAATGAATCAATAGTGCTATTGTAGTGTGCCAAATGCAAACCCATTTTAACTCATTTCAATCCTCAAGACTAAAGGACCAATGGTTTTAGATGTTACTGATTTTGGTTCATATGCCCCTATTTCATATGTTTCAAGTATATCCAGCCTTAGTTTAAATGAGTATTTGTTCATGGGTGGAATTAGTGTATTTGCATGGATTGCACTAGGGAGGTGGGTCAGTGTGGGACTTGGAAATATTTAGCATTGTGTTTCAGAGTTGGGATTCACAGCAGCAGAGTTCATTGGCAGGTTATGGTAAGCTGAATACTCGAGGTCGGGGCCAAGCCTCTATGGGAATCTGAAGTGACCTCAAAGCAGAGGCCCATCAGGGGGTCACTTTAGATCTTTGTTGTGAAGAGTAGGAAAGAAAAGCATAATGTAAGCAGGGAAACGTGTGATGGTTGAAAACTAAAAAGAAAGAAAGACTTGCACTTATACGGCGCCTTTCACAGCCATTGGACATCCCAAAGTGCTTTACAGCCAATGAAGTGCTTTTGAAACATAGGTGCTGTTGTAATGTAGGAAATGCGGCAGCCAATTTGCACACAGCAAGCTCCCACGAACAGCAATGTGATCATGACCAGATAATCTGTTTTAGTGATGTTGATTGAGGGATAAATAGTGGCTTGGAATAGTGCCTTACGATCTTTTCATCCACCTGAGAGAGCAGCCGGAGCCTCGGTTTAACATCTCATCCGAAAGACATTGCAGCACTCCCTCAGAACTGCACTAGTGTCAGCCTAGATTTTTGTGTTCAAGTCCCTGGAGTGGGACTTGAATCCACAACCTTTTGACTCCGAGCGGAGAGTGCAACCAACTGAGCCATGGCCGACACAGTGAATTACTATGATAGCAACTTATCATTTTGTTAATTATAGAAGACAGTGCAAGGAAAAAAAATTCGTATCGTTTCAGATAAACTGAAGGTTAATGAAATTATTGGGACAGATTCCAAAATTAGTGGGTTTATGAAAAATAGCTTCAAAACGTTGCTTGAGATGTCTTCCACATTTGCCGACATCAGTCAATGGATTGAAAAGTTATTAATTGAGTAAAGTCCTTTTGATGTCAAAACAACACTATATACCTGAATAGGATACCCTACATAAATATATCTGTCAAGATTGTCCAATGCTTTGTTGCTCATATCCTATCTTGCATCAAATCTCACTCACACATCGGGCCCTCCCCATTGACCTCCATTGGCTCCTTGTCCCCTCGCACCACAAAATTAAAATCCGTGGGGGGAGTTGCGTAGCACCCCGTTTGGGGGCCGCACCAGATGCGGAGGTCCCGCCCCGCTCACAGTATTGGGGTTACTGCCTCCGAGAGCAAGTGGAGCCCGAGCTGGACAGAAGGAAAAGGACGCTGGGACACATAGCCATGCCATGTAGAAGGGGCCCTACCCTACCCTACCTGTACCACTGGGGAGCAGAGTACATAAGAACATAAGAATTAGGAACAGGAGTAGGCCATCTAGCCCCTCGAGCCTGATCCGCCATTCAATAAGATCATGGCTGATCTGGCCGTGGACTCAGCTCCACTTACCTGCCCTCTCCCTGTAACCCTCAATTCCCTTATTGGTTAAAAATCTATCTATCTGTGACTTGAATACATTCAATGAGCTAGCCTCAACTGCTTCCTTGGGCAGAGAATTCCACAGATTCATAACCCTCTGGGAGAAGAAATTCCTTCTCAACTCGGTTTTAAATTGGCTCCCCCATATTTTGAGGCTGTTCCCCCTAGTTCTAGTCTCCCCGACCAGTGGAAACAACCTCTCCGCCTCTATCTTGTCTATCCCTTTCATTATTTTAAATGTTTCCATAAGATCACCCCTCATCCTTCTGAACTCCAACGAGTAAAGACCCAGTCTACTCAATCGATCATCATAAGGTAACCCCCTCATCTCCGGAATCAGCCTAGTGAATCGTCTCTGTAACCCCTCCAAAGCTAGTATATCCTTCCTTAAGTAAGGTGACCAAAATTGCATGCAGTACTCCAGGTGCGGCCTTACCAATACCCTATACAGTTGCAGCAGGACCTCCCTGCTTTTGTACTCCATCCATCTCGCAATGAAGGCCAACATTCCATTCGCCTTCCTGATTACCTGCTGCACCTGCAAACTAACTTTTTGGGATTCATGCACAAGGACCCCCAGGTCCTTCTGCACCTCAGCATGTTATTTCTCCCCATTCAAATAATATTCCCTTTTACTGTTTTTTTTTCTCCAAGGTGGATGACTTCACACTTTCCAACATTGTATTCCATCTGCCAAACCTTAGCCCATTTGCTTAACCTATCCAAATCTCTTTGCAGCCTCTCTGTGTCCTCTACACAATCCGCTTTCCCAATAATCTTAGTGTCATCTGCAAATGTTACACTACACTCTGTCCCCTCTTCCAGGTCATCTATGTATATTGTAAACAGTTGTGGTCCCAGCACCGATCCCTGTGGCACACCACTAACCACCAATTTCCAACCCGAAAAGGACCCATTTATCCCGACTCTCTGCTTTCTGTTCGCCAGCCAATTCTCTATCCATATTAATACATTTCCTCTGACTCCGCGTACCTCTATCTTCTGCAGTAACCTTTTGTGTGGCACCTTATTGAATGCCTTTTGGAAATCTAAATACACCACATCCATCGGTACACCTCTATCCACCATGCTCGTTATATCCTCAAAGAATTCCAGTAAATTAGTTAAACATGATTTCCCCTTCATGAATCCATGCTGCGTCTGCTTGATTGCACTATTCCTATCTAGATGCCCCGCTATTTCTTCCTTAATAGTTTCAAGCCTTTTCCCCACTACAGATGTTAAACTAACCAGCCTATAGTTACCTGCCTTTTGTCTGCCCCCTTTTTTTAAACAGAGGCGTTACATTAGCTGCTTTCCAATCCGCTGGTACCTCCCCAGAGTCCAGACAATTTTGGTAGATTATAACGAATGCATCTGCGATAACTTCCGCCATCTCTTTTAATACCTTGGGATGCATTTCATCAGGACCAGGGGACTTGTCTACCTTGAGTCCCATTAGCCTGTCCAGCACTACCCCCTAGTGATAGTGATTGTCTCCAGGTCCTCCCTTCCCACATTCCTGTGACCAGCAATTTCTGGCATGGTTTCTGTGTCTTCCACTGTGAAGACGGAAGCAAAATAATTGTTTCAGGTCTCAGCCATTTCCACATTTCCCATTATTAAATCCCCCTTCTCATCTTCTAAGGGACCAACATTTACTTTAGTCACTCTTTTCCGTTTTATATATCTGTAAAAGCTTTTACTATCTGCTTTTATGTTTTGCGCAAGTTTACCTTCGTAATCTATCTTTCCTTTCTTTATTGCTTTTTTAGTCATTCTTTGCTGTTGTTTAAAATTTTCCCAATCCTCTAGTTTCCCACTAACCTTAGCCACCTTATACGCATTGATCTTTGATTTGATACTCTCTTTTATTTCCTTGGTTATCCACGGCTGGTTATCCCTTCTCTTACCGCCCTTCTTTTTCACTGGAATATATTTTTGTTGAGCACTATGAAAGAGCTCCTTAAAAGTCCTCCACTGTTCCTCAATTGTGCCACCGTTTAGTCTGTGTTCCCAGTCTACTTTAGCCAACTCTGCCCTCATCCCACTGTAGTCCCCTTTGTTTAAGCAGAGTACCGGGCTGCAAGATCGCGGCACGGACCAATGTAATCGTGGAAGTCGGAAGATTTTTATTTTTGTGCGAGCACCACGTTCCCTTTAAGTAGTGCCCCACGAGCGGCCTACAGCCCGGTACGCACCTCCTGAATCTGTCGTTGGCATCGCCCAGTGCAGCTTAAGGGGACGCTACTGAATTTTCACTCCGGGGTGAAAACTGCTCGTTGCACGTCGCCAGCAACGCGGAGCGGGGTGCTACCGGTTACCGTCGCCGCTAAACTCCCCGGGGGCACTAACAAGAGGCGGAAATTATACACATTTCTTCCCCCCCCCCCCATGTCTTTAAATTCTTGCATGATCTTGCCCTTCCCTCATTCTACAATCACCTCCAGCTCTACAAAATCGTGCCCTCCCCTTCTCTGTTTATCTGACTCTGATCTCTTGTGCATCTCCCTTCGTTTGCCACACCGTTGATGGCACGCCTTCAGCTACCTAGGTCTCTGAAATTCCCTCCCTAAACCTCTCCTCCTCCTAGACTCTCTGAGAAACCGTCCTTATCTCTCTCTCTCTCGTTTGCTCAGCATATATTTCCTCACCCCTCTGTGAAACATCCTGGGACATTTTTCTATATTACAGGTGCTAAACAAATGAATTTTGTTGAAAGAAAAAAAGTGAAGTGGGATATAGACTTATCATAATTTAAGTTGCGGCAGCACCCTTATAACTTTGATCACTTTCATTGCAGTATGCAAATGTAGAATTTGCAGCAGTGGTGGATTTAAACATTATTGAAACCGATTCGAGTGCTGAAGAAATTCGATTTGATGTCTAGGATTGTATGGGACATGCCTTGGTCCAGCAAACTAACTTTTCGCATATGATTTGGGGCATTTTCTGACATTTTGAATTTGACTGTAATTCTGAGTGTTGTAGATCTAGCAATTTTGTTAAATTAAGCAAACTCATTGCTATTTTAATGCTACTCCCATCTTATTTCCAAATACTGACAATTCTGAGTACAGTGAGATGAATGTTCTATTATATTCATTTAATACATTTTCACTTGTACTGTCATTTCAAAAGAGTGGTTGGAATCAATCTGGAGGGAAATAAATATTCACAAGACATCAGCCTAATTGTTTGGGGAAAGTCCAAAATGTTTGAGGAAAATGAGCCAATTTTAAAATCTGCTTAACTCAGTTGCTGGTACACTTGTCTCAGTCAGAAGGTTGAGTTTAAACCTCATGCTACACTTGAAGATGCAAACTAGGAATTATAGAGTGTCTTTCAGATGCGACGTTTATCCAAGGCCTTTTTCAGATAGATGTAAAAGGTCCTCTGGCACTATTCGAAGAAGAGCAGGAGGTTCTCCTAGTGTCTTGGCCAAAATTCCTCCCTCAATGAAACTTTTTTTTAAATCCAGCAGATTGGCTGTTTAGGATCTTGCTGTGTGTAAATTAGATGCTGGGTTTGCTTGCTTTTGACTGCAGTTCAGTAGTAACGCATTGACTGACTGTGAAACGATTTGTGTCATCCTAAGGATGTGATGAGCTCTATATAAATGCAAGTTTTTTCTTTGGGGGCAAATGCAAATAGTGACTCTGTAACTGTGACTCTCTGACAGCATATTTTCATTTGTTCTGCATCAAGTTTGTACTCAAATACGAGACGAAAGTGAAGTGTGATTGATCAGTTCTGATGGTCTTCAGTCTGCCATTTCCCCACTCCCCCCTTTCTCTTCCCCCTCCCCCCCCCCCCCCCCCCCCCTGCTCCACCAGCAACTGTTCTGTTTCGCTCTGAAAACTTCAACCCAGTTTCCAAATGATCTGATTGGTTGGTTGATAACTGCCAGCCTCCAATCTGAGTGGGGGGAAAAAAGTAGATTTCTCTCGTGAAGCTCTGAATGATTGAAACACTGACGGTAGGCATGCATATTGATCCTGTATAAATGAGATTGGTTTAAGACCGTTATACAGGATCTTGCATCTCTCAAATTTAAATTGCAATTGTGCCATCAGTCCCTGCTGGCAAAGGGAAAGCATGTACACTAATTGGCTGTGACGTATCAGCCAGCCTGAGCTTGTGCTTCCCCTTTGCTGCCAGTTCTCAGTAACCAGTGGATGCATCCTGGCATCAATATGAAAATGGTGTATTCAATGCCACCACAGAAACGTGCTGTTGTAGACCCATTAAGAATGGTAACAGCCAAGATACAGTGGAAAAATGGATATAAACAGCAGGCAAACCTTAAATGTGGTCACTGGCTGTGGGAGATCTGCAACAACAACTTGTACTTGTATAGCACCTTTAACAGAGTAAAAAGTACCAAGGCACTTCACAAAAGCCTTTTCAAACATAATTTGATGCCAAGCCACATAAGAAGATATTAGGGCAGATGACTTGGATTTTAAAGAGCATCTTAAAAGATGAAAGAAAGGTGGAGGAAGAGTTCAATGAGTGTATGTGGGATGGTATCTTGGAACCAGCCAGGTAGAAGACTATTTTAGATCTGGTAATGTGTAATGAGCCTGGATTAATTCATGATCTTGTAGTGAAGGATCCTCTTGGGCCACATTACAGCATAATTCTAAAGGGACAAACAGTGTTAAAAAGACAAGACTGAAGGCTCTCTGTCTCAATGCAAGGAGTATTCGTAATAAGGTGGACGAATTAACTGCGCAGGCAACTATTAATGAATATAATATAACTGGGATTACGGAGACATGGCTCCAGGGTCAACAAGGCTGGGTCAACATCCAGGGGTATTCAACATTCAGAAAGGTTAGACAGAAAGGAAAAGGAGGTGGGGTAGCATTGCTGGTTAAAGAGGAAATTAACGCAATAGTAAGGAAGGACATTAGCTTGGATGATGTGGAATCTGTATGGGTAGAGCTGCGGAATACCAAAAGGCTGAAAACGCTAGTGGGAGTTGTGTACAGACCACCAAACAGTAGTAGTGAGGTTGGGGATGGCATCAAACAAAAAATTAGGGATGCATGCAATAAAGGTACAGCAGTTATCATGGGCGACTTTAATCTACATATAGATTGGGCTAACCAAACTGGTAGCAATACAGTGGAGGAGGATTTCCTGAAGTGTATTGGATGGTTTTCTAGACCAATATGTCGAGGAACCAACTGGAGAACTGGCCATCCTAGACTGGGTGTTGTGTAATGAGAGAGGACTAATTAGCAATCTTGTGCGAGGCCGCTTGGGGAAGACTGACCATAATATGGTAGAATTTTTTATTCAGGTGGCGAGTGACACAGTTAATTCAGAGATTAGGGTCCTGAAATTAAGGAAAGGTAACTTTGATGGTATGAGACGTGAATTGGCTAGGACAGACTGGAAAATGATACTTAAATGGTTGACGGTGGATAGGCAATGGCAGACATTTATAGATCACATGAATGAACTTCAACAATTGTACATCCCTGTCTGGAGTAAAAATAAAACTGGGAAGGTGGCTCAACCGTGGCTAACAAGGGAAATTAAGGATAGTGTTAAATCCAAGGAAGAGGTATATAAATTGGCTAGAAAAAGCAGCAAACCTGAGGAGAAATTTAGAATTCAGCAGAGGAGGACAAAGGGTTTAATTGGGAGGGAGAAAATAGAGTACGAGAGGAAGCCTGCAGGGAACATAAAAACTGACTGCAAAAGCTTCTATCGATATGTGAAGAGAAAAAGGTTAGTGAAGACAACCGTAGGTCCCGTGCAGTCAGAATCAGGTGAATTTATAATGGGGAACAAAGAAATGGCAGACCAATTGAATAAATACTTTGGTTCTGTCTTCACTCGGGAAGACACAAATAACCTTCCGGAAATACTAGGGGTCCAAGGGTTTAGTAAGAAGGAGGAACTGAAGGGCATCGTTATTAGTCAGGAAATTGTGTTAGGGAAATTGATGGGATTGAAGGCCAATAAATCCCCAGGGCCTGATAGGCTGCATCCCAGAGTATTTCAGGAAGTGGCCCTAGAAATAGTGGATGCATTGGTGATCATTTTCCAACATTCTATTGACTCTGGATCAGTTCCTATGGACTGGAGGATAGCTAATGTAACACCACTTTTTAAAAAAGGAGGGAGAGAGAAAACAGGGAATTATAGACTGGTTAGTCTGACATCGGTGGTGGGGAAAATGTTGGAATCAATTATTAAAGATGAAATAGCAGAGCATTTGGAAAGCAGTGACAGGATCGGTCCAAGTCAGCATGGATTTATGAAAGGGAAATCATGCTTAACAAATCTTCTAGAATTTTTCTAGAACTAGTAAGAGTGGACAAGGGAGACCCAGTGGATGTTGTGTATTTGGACTTTCAAAAGGCTTTTGACAAGGTCCCACACAAGATTAGTGTGCAAAATTAAAGCACATGGTATTGGGGGTAATGTATTGACATGGATAGAGAACTGGTTGGCAGACAGGAAGCAGAGAGTCAGAATAAATGGGTCCTTTTCGGAATGGCAGGCAGTGACTAGTGGGGTGCCGCAGGGTTCAGTGCTGGGACCCCAGCTATTTACAATATACATTAATGATTTAGATGAAGGAATTGAATGTAATATCTCCAAGTTTGCAGATGACTTTGCTGGGTGGCGGTGTGAGATGTGAGGAGGATGCTAAGAGGCTACAGGGTGACTTGGACAGGTTAGGTGAGTGGGCAAATGCATGTCAGATGCATTATAATGTGGATAAATGTGAGTTTATCCACTTTGGGGCCAAAAACACGAAGGCAGAATATTATCTGAATGGTGACATTAGGAAAAGGGGAGCTGCAATGAGATCTGGGTGTCATGGTACATCAGTCATTGAAAGTTGGTAAGCAGGTACAGCAGGCGGTAAAAAAAGCAAATGGCATGTTGGCCTTCATAGTTGGAAGATTTGAGTACAGGAGCTGGGAGGTCTTACTGCAATTGTATAGGGCCTTGGTGAGGCCACACCTGGAATATTGTGTTCAGTTTTGGTCTCCTAATCTGAGGAAGGACGTTCTTGCTATTGAGGGAGTGCAGCGAAGGTTCACCAGACTGATTCCCGGGATGGCAGGACTGACACATGAGGAGAGACTGGATTGACTGGGCTTGTATTCACTGGAGTTTCGAAGAATTAGAGGGGATCTCATCGAAACATTTAAAATTCTGATGGGATTGGACAGGTTAGAGGTAGGAAGAATGTTCCCGATGCTGGGGAAGTCCAGAACCAGGGGGCACAGCCTTAAGGATAAGGGGTAAGCCATTTAGGACTGAGATAAGGAGAAACTTCTTCACTCAGAGTTGTTAACCTGTGGAATTCTCTACTGCAGAAAGTTGTTGAGGCTAGTTAGTTAGATATATTCAAAAGGAAGTTAGATATGGCCCTTATGGCTAAAGGGATCAGGGGGTGTGGAGAGAAAGCAGGAAAGGGGTACTGAACATGATTTTATTGAATGGTGGTGCAGGCTCGAAGGGCCGAATGGCCTACTCCTGCACCTGATTTCTTTGTTTCTATGTGATCATAGTATGGTAGAATTTCAAATTCAGTTTGAGGGTGAGAAAGCTAGTGTCCGAAACGTAAATAAAGGTAATTACAAAAGTATGAAGGCAAAGTTGGTTAAAGTAGACTGGGAAAATATATTAAAGGGTAAGACTAGAAAAACAGTGGCAAATATTTAAGGAGATATTTCGTAACTCTCAGCAAAATTTATTCCAGTGACAAAAAAAAGATGCTAAGAGAAGGATGAACCATCCCTGGCTAACTAAGGAAGTAAAGGATGGTGTCAAATTGAAAACACAGGCATACAATGTTGCAAAGATCAGTGGAAGGCCAGAGGATTGGGAAATTTTTAGAAACCAGCAAAGGATGACACAAAAAATGATAGAGAGAGAAGATAGCATATAAGAGTAAACTAGCAAGAATTATAAAAACACTGAGAACTTCTACAGGGATATAAAAAAGTGAGTAGCTAAAGTAAACGTTGGTCCCCGAGAGAATGAGACTAGAGAATTAATAATGGGAAACAAGGAAATGGCAGAGACTTTGAACAAATATTTTGCATCAGTCTTCGCGGTAGAGGACACTAAAAACATCTCAGTAATTGATAATCAAGGAGCTGTTGGGAGATGGGGAACTTAAAGCAATTACTATCACTAGAGATAAAGTCCTAGGCAAACTAATGGGACTAAAGGTGGACAAGTCCCTTGGACCTGATGGCTTGCATCCTAGGGTCCTAAAAGAAGTAGCTGCAGAGATAGTGGATGCATTGCTTGTAATCTACCAAAATTCCATGAATTCTGGAGAGTCCCAGCGGACTGGAAAACTGCAAATGTAACATCTTTGTTTTAAGAAAGGAGGGAGACAGAAAGCAGGAAACTATAGACCAGTTAGCCTAATATCTGTCATTGGGAAAATGCTGAAGTGAGGATGTTTCCCCTGTGGAGGAATCTAAAACTAGGGTCATAGTTTTGGAATAAGGGATCGCCCATTAAAACAGAAATGAGGAGGTATTTCTTCTAAGGGTTGTGAATCTTTGGTATTCTCTACCCCAGAGAGCGGTTGAGGCTGGGTCTTTGAATATATTTATGGTGGAGATACAGATTTTTGAATAATAAGGGAGTCAAGGGTTATGGGGAGCGGGCGGGGAAGTGGAGTTGAGACGGGGATCAGATCAGCCATGATTTTATTGAATGGCGGAGCAGGCTCGAGGGGCCAAATGGCCTACTGCTGTTCCTATTTCTTATGTTCTTATGGAGAGGTTTAGCGAGGGAATTCCATAGCTGAAGGGCTCAACAGCTGAAGGCACGGTTGCCAATGGTGCAGTGATTAAAATCAGGGATGCTCAGTAAGAATATTAGAAATAGGAACAGAAGTGGGCCATGCAGCCCCTCCAGCCTGCTCCATCATTCAATAAGGTCATGGCTGATCTGATCATGGACTCGGCTCCACTTCCCTGCCCGCTCCCCATAACCCCTTCTCCCCTTATCACTTAAGAAACTCTATATTTCTGTCTTAAATTTATTCAATGTCTGAACTTCCACAGCTCTCTGAGGCAGCTAACTCCACAGATTTACAACCCTCAGAAGAAATTTCTCCTCATCTCTGTTTTAAATAGGTGGCCCCTTATTCTAAGATCATGCCCTCTAGTTCTAGTCTCCCCCATCAGTGGAAACATCCTCTCTGTATTGACCTTGTCAAGCCCCCTCATAATCTTATACGTTTCGATAAGATCACCCCTCATTCTTTTGAATTCCAATGAGTAGAGGCCCAACCTACTCAACCTTTCCTCATAAGTCAACTCCCTCATCCCCGGAATCAACCTAGTGAACCTTCTCTGAACTGCTTCCAAAGCAAGTATATCCTTTCGTAAATATGGAAACCAAAACTGCACGCAGTATTCCAGGTCTGGCCTCACCAATACCTTGTATAACTGTAGCAAGACTTCCCTGCTTTTATACTCCATCCCCTTTGCAATAAAGGCTAAGATACCATTGGCCTTCCTGATCAATTGCTGTACCTGCATACTATCCTTTTGCGTTTCATGCACAAATACCTCCAGGTCCCACTATACTGCGGCACTTTTAAATCTTTCTCCATTTAAATAATAACTTGTTCTTTGATTTTTTTTTCTGCCAAAGTGCATGACCTCATACTTTCCAACACTATACTCATCTGCCAAATTTTTGCCCACTCACTTAGCTTGTCTATGTCCTTTTGCAGATTTTTTTGTGTCCTCCTCACACATTGCTTTTCCTCCCATCTTTGTATCGTCAGCAAACTTGGCTACGTTACACTCAGTCCCTTCCTCTAAGGCGTTAACATAGATTGTAAATAGTTGGGGTCCCAGCGGCACCCCACTAGTTACTGATTGCCAACTCGAGAATGAACCATTTATCCTGACTCTCTGTTTTCTGTTAGTTAGCCACTCCTCCATCCATGCCAACATATTATCCCCAATCCCGTGAACTTTTATCTTGTGCAGTAACCTTTTAAGTGGCACCTTGTCAAATGCCTTCTGGAAGTCCAAATACACCACATCCACTGGTTTCCCTTTATCCACCCTGTTCGTTACATCCTCAAAGAACTCCAGCAAATTTGTCAAACATGACTTCCCCTTCATAAATCCATGCTGACTCTGCCTGACCGAATTTTGCTTCTTTAATAATGGATTCCAACATTTTCCCAACCACCGATGTTAGGCTAACTGGTCTATAGTTTCCTGCTTTTTGTTTGCCTCCTTTTTTAAATAGGGGCAGTACATTTGCAGTTTCCCAATCTGCTGGGACCTCCCCAGAATCCAGGGAATTTTGGTAAATTACAACCAATGCTTCCACAATCCCTGCCGCTACTTCTCTTAAGACCCTTGGATGCAAGCCATCAAGTCCAGGGGATTTATCTGCCTTTAGTCCCATTATCTTACTGAGGCCAGAACTGGAGGAGTGCCAATATCTCTGAGGGTTATAGGGCTGGAGGAGATTACAGAGATAAGGATTGGTGAGATTTGAAAATTAGAATGAGAATTTCAAAATAGAGATGCTGCTTAACCGACGGCCAATGTAGGTCAGTGAGCATGGGTAACGGGTGAACGGAACTTGGTGTGACTTAGGACATGTGCAGCAGAGTTTTGAATGACCAAGTTTATGGAGGGTAGAACATGGGAGGCTGGCCAGGTGTGTGTTGGACTAGTCAAGTCGAGAGGTAACAGGCATGGATGAGGTAGGGGAGGTGTTGGCAATGTTACAAAGGTGGACGTAGGCGGTCTTAGTGATGGTGCAGATATGCGGTTGGAAGCTCATGTCGGTGTCAAATATAACATCAAGGATGCGAACAGTCGAGTTCAGCCTCACAGTTGCCAGGGAGAGGGTTGGAGTCGGTGGCTAGGGAATGGTGTGGGGCAGAGACCGAAGACAATGGCTTCGGTGTTCCCAGTATTTAGTTGGAGGAAATTTCTGCTCATCCAGTACTGGATTTCTGTACTGCACTACAGCTTAATTATAAAAGCACTGTAAATTAAATGTTTTCGTTTTTAAAAGAGCACTTTAGCACAATAAATGGTTGACAATAGCACTTAAAATTTATAATATTTTGTGTTTTTGCCTTTTAAAATGTATTTAGTCAGATGAAATAACAATTTTATTGTAGAATATTCCTTTTTTAAAAAAAAAAACACAGCAAAAACTCTGGCAGAGCTGCAGATTGCTTAAAAAAAATGTAGAACCTGCTTCTCATTGCTGGTATTATGGGGTCAAACTACTAGTCGTGGCCGACACAGAAATCCATCAACCATGTGGTGATGAGTTTTTCTCTCAGAAGAGCTACTAGATAGACAATATTAATTTAACAGCTTTACTATATCCTGCTGTGATTTATTTGCTGCAGCCTACATCCATTCTGCAGTTGTCTGGTGTCATTGTGATTACTATGGAAATTAAACCATCTGTAATGTTTCTAATAGTGAAATGGTGACAGAATTGTAAATAATGTTTTGGCCTGTGGGCAGAGTTTTGGTTCAATTTTATACCTTTACAATCCAAGTTAGCTTTATGCAGAATCATGTGCGCTGGATTTTCAGCTTTGCCGTTTTTGGGTCAGGAAATTTACCACCCAATTAACGTTAGCAATTAATTGCTTAAATTTCGTCATTTGGCACCAGGAGCGCAGCGCTAAGAACATAAGAACAAAAGAACATAAGAATTAGGAACAGGAGTAGGCCATCTAGCCCCTCGAGCCTACTCTGCCATTCAATAAGATCATGGCTGATCTGGCAGTGGACTCGGCTCCACTTACCCGCCCGCTCCCCATAACCCTTAATTCCCTTATTGGTTAAAAATCTATCTCTCTGTGACTTGAATACATTCAATGAGCTAGCCTCAACTGCTTCCTTGGGTAGAGAATTCCACAGATTCACAACCCTCTGGGAGAAGAAATTCCTTCTCAACTCTGTTTTAAATTGGCTCCCCTGTATTTTGAGGCTGTGCCCCCTAGTTCTAGTCTCCCCGACCAGTGGAAACAACCTCTCTGCCTCTATCTTGTCTATCCCTTTCATTATTTTAAATGTTTCTATAAGATCACCCCTCATCCTTCTGAACTCCGAGTAAAGACCCAGTCGACTCAATCTATCATCATAAGGTAACCCCCTCATCTCCGGAATCAGCCTAGTGAATCGTCTCTGCACCCCCTGCAAAGCTAGTATATCCTTCCTTAAGCAAGGTGACCAAAACTGCACGCAGTACTCCAGGTGCGGCCTCACCAATACCCTGTACAGTTGGAGCAGGACCTCCCTGCTTTTGTACTCCATCCCTCTCGCAATGAAGGCCAACATTCCATTCACCTTTCTGATTACCTACTGCACCTGCAAACTAACTTTTTGGGATTCATGCACAAGGACCCCCAGGTCCCTCTGCACCGTAGCATATTGTAATTTCTCCCCATTCAAATAATATTCCCTTTTACTGTTTTTTTTTCCCAAGGTGGATGACCTCACACTTTCTGACATTGTGTTCCATCTGCCAAACCTTAGCCCATTCGCTTAACCTATCTAAATCTCTTTGCAGCCTCTCTGTGTCCTCTACACAACCCGCAAACCCACTAATCTTTGTGTCATCTGCAAATGTTGTTACACTACACTCTGTCCCCTCGTCCAGATCATCTATGTATATTGTAAACAGTTGTGGTCCCAGTACCGATCCCTGTGGCACACCACTAACCACCGATTTCCAACCCGAAAAGGACCCATTTATCCCGACTCTCTGCTTTCTGTTAGCCAACCAATTCTCTATCCATGCTAATACATTTCCTCTGACTCTGCGTTCCTTTATCTTCTGCAGTAACCTTTTGTGTGGCACCTTATCGAATGCCTTTTGGAAATTTAAATACACCACATCCATCGGTACACCTCTATCCACCATGCTCGTTATATCCTCAAAGAATTCCAGTAAATTAGTTAAACTTGATTTCCCCTTCATGAATCCATGTTGCGTCTGCTTGATTGCACTATTTCTATCGAAATGTCCCGCTATTTCTTCCTTAATGATAGTTTCAAGCATTTTCCCCACTACAGATGTTAAACTAACCGGCCTATAGTTACTTGCCTTTTGTCTGCCCCCTTTTTTAAACAGAGGCGTTACATTAGCTGCTTTCCAATCCGCTGGTACCTCCCCAGAGTCCAGAGAATTTTGGTAGATTATAACGAGTGCATCTGCTGTAACTTCCGCCATCTCTTTTAATACCCTGGGATGCATTTCATCAGGACCAGGGGACTTGTCTACCTTGAGTCCCATTAGCCTGTCCAGCACTACCCCCGTAGTGATAGTGATTGTCTCAAAGTCCTCACTTCCCACATTCCTGTGACCAGCAATTTTTGGCATGGTTTTTGTGTCTTCCACTGTGAAGACCAAAGCAAAATAATTGTTTAAGGCCTCAGCCATTTCCACATTTCCCATTATTAAATCCTCCTTCTCATCTTCTAAGGGACCAACATTTACTTTAGTCGCTCTTTTACGTTTTATATATCTGTAAAAGCTTTTACTATCTGTTTTTATGTTTTGGCGTTGAACTACTTTTGCGGAGCAAAAACAAGAGAGGCCTTGGGAGGGGGGAAAAAAATTCAAAAAAACATTGCCAACACCCTTGCTTCACAAATCGCTGCAAAAATTTAAAAAATAAACACTTTAACTTACTTTTTCTGCAGTTTATCTAACTCACCGCCACCGGCAGGGCTTACACCGCTGCAGGGTGTGTTTTGTGGCGTATGGATCGGGTGAGACTCAAAACTCGCAGCGGTGTCGCAGCACTCCCCGGCAATGCTTCTAAGTACCGCCGCAAAAACCTGCCCGAGGATCGGGACCGGGTGAAAAACAGCTGAGCGCCTCATTTTTCGCCGGGGAGGGTCAAAACCTGGCGCAAACCGGATCGCAAACGGCCCGAAAATCCAGCCCGTAGGTTCAACGCTTGCATAGATTGCAGAAAGTGTATTTTATTGTAATCACAACTTGATTCCACCAATCCTGCAAAAGATTCAAAGCTGATTTGAAGCCAGAGGAGTGTATTAAAGTGAAAGGAGTGTTGGCTTGAATTACATTAGTCTTCAAGGCACTCTATCATCCACTGAACATGAGTCCACTTCCACTTGAGTAGGGAAATATCTCCTAACCCACTAAAAACCTGCTTCATCAGATCCCCTATACCAGTTCCTCTCTCCAGTATCTTGACGAGACCAATCCAAGCAAAATATTTTATCCAGATGTGTTTTTTTTTTAATTAATTAATTTTTATGCTATTTTAATTTGAGAAATGGTGTTGCTGAGGAATTAAAACTTAATCTCACTTTTAACATTCTGTGTTTGGTACTCAAAGGACATGACCAGTTGCAGAGTAGACAATGCTAAATTGCATCAGTGATGTATCTGAATCCCAACATTAGGAAGAAAGAACTTGCATTTATATAGTGCCTTTCTAACCTCTGGATGTTCCAAAACGATTTACAGTCAATGAAGTCATCCTCATCATAGTCGGTCCCCCGTATCGAGGATGACTTGCTTCCATGCCAAAACGGGATGAATTCACAGGTGTTTCAATGAAGGACCTAATATTCCAGATTCCGAACTACATATTGAAGGGTGGAAGATACCTGTGCGTGGATTCTTTTAACATGGTAGCTGTTGCACACCAGCCACCACACTGGCTTGACAGAGCTAAGTCTTGTTCCAGTGGCAAGGATTAACCAAGATGATTGGAGACCAGCTCTGCCGCATGGACCTAGTGCACACACACATCACAGTGTGGGCTGGCCCATGCTGCCCCATGACCCTTGACTCATCTGGGCCCCGAATTCACACCTCTCCTGAGCCCCGATCATGTCTCTCTACAATCTCTTGCCGCTCTTGCGCCCCAACCACGCCACTCCTGTTGTATCTGCCCACGCTCCAATCTGTGACCTTTGGCCTTGGTAACATCCAATTCAGTCGCCCTCTTCACAGCCGTCACTCTCCAGCATGCACTGTACCTTGAAGTGGTATGCTCCTTTGAAGCAACAACAACTTGTATTTAAATCGTACCTTTAATGTAGCAAAATGTCCCAAGGTGTTCCGCAGGTGTGTTATAACTCAAAACAAATAAATTTGACACCGGGCCCCATAAGTAGAAATTGCTTGGGTGACACGGTAGGTTTTAAGGAGCATCTAAAAGGAGGAAAGAGAGGTTTAGGGAAGGAGTTCGAGCTTGGGGCCTAGGCAGCAGAAGGCACAGCCGCCAATGGTTGAGCAGTTATAATTGGGGATGCTGAGGAGCACAGACATATTGGGAGGTTGAGGCTGAAGGAGATTAGAGATAGAGAGAGGCGAGGCCATGGAGGAATAAGTAAACAAGGTTGTCCCCCATCAATACCACAGTGAACTTGTGACATCGCCTAAAGGCGAAGGAAAAGGCACAGCAAAAAAAAAAATCTGAGGTCCTAAAAGTAACAAACAAATATACTCGGAAACAATAACTCATTCCAAGGCACTTCACAAGAGATTAATCAGAAAAATTCGACACCGATCCAAAGGTTTAGGACGTGGTCCAGCAGTAATACCGGAGCCACCACGACCTGTAGTTAACGGAGAACAGAAGTGACGGCATTCTTTGCCTTTGTGAGTGAGAGTGTGTGTGTGTGTGTGTGTGTGGGTACGCGCGTGCTTCAGGTTGACTGACAATCTGTGGTATCTGTCTTCAATGAAGTACTTTTGAAGTGTAGTCAATGTTGTAATGTAGGAAACATGGTAACCAATTTGCACGCAATAAGATCCCATTAACAACAATGAGATAATGACCAGATAATGTGTTTTAGTGATGTTGGTTAGTGTACCCTTTGCTTCAATGTGACTGTTCAGATAAAATGGGTCCCACAGAAAGTAGATGGAAATTGTTTGTTTCCAGTTGACTATAATTTTGAGGGATATTTGTCTCCTGTGTCTCACTGAATCAGCAGAGTCCTCAAATGTGATTTTCTTTTTGTGAGCCTTCACCAAAAGTATTGCCTTCAGCTAAAATAAGAAATTGTCTATTGGAGTGAAAGTTACCTGATTATTTAAGATGCAACTGTGTTTTGAATTAAATGTCTGATTTCTGGAGCCAAAATTAATTACAGTTCAAATGGAACTCTGTCGTGTTTCTTGTTGAGATGAGCCATTTTTTCCCCGTAATTCGAGGATTGATTTAATCACCAACGTCCTTGAGTAGTTTCTAACAATGCAGCTTGAAAGTGATTTAGTTCTGTTTGAGGATGAGTCAGTCATAATGTGTCACAGTATCTTGAAATCTGTCTACAGCGTAGCGTTGATTGATACTTATAGGAAATTGCATTAGTAACATTTGGCCAGTTAACTGCCCATAGATTTCTAATCTTGTAATTAAAGAATAAATAACAACTAGTAGCACTGATTTGTCTGTACAGACCATTTTAACTCGACTTGATTTGTAATTGGCAAGAAGAGCAAATTCTGCTTTAAATAATTTAATGGACCTGTACCTGCAAAAGGATTATTTCGATCAGCCAAACTTGAAATGTTAATTATTACAGTACTTAGATGTTATAATAAATGTCTAAATGTCTTTCTGCTTGATAAAGCATTGAACATTTTAATTTTCAATACCGATTTAATCTACTATAATAGCAACATTCAGACCACTTCCATGAACTGGAGATCCCCAGAAATGGATCTTGTGGCTTTAAAAAGCCTCAGGCAGGCGTAGAATAACTGTTGTTACATTGGTCCTTGTTTAGTTTGGATTCTGAGGGATTGGCACCTGTGAGCTATTTAGGAAGATGCAAAAAAGCGGGATGTGGTGAGGCAGTGGTAACTGACATGTTGAAAACTTGAGACAAATGGTTCCACAGCACATTATTACAAATATTTGGCCATTTTCTTTTAATTATAGCTTCAAAAATGAGATGGAAGCCAGCAATCTTGCATCCATTCATCAGGCAAAATTTGTTAGGATTGTTGTTCATAACACTAGGATGTCTAGTTTATAGTTGTACATGCATCTCCTTTTACTGGCACCATTGTAAAACTCTAAAATAAAATGCCCCATACTATTTGTACATTTTTCATATACTTTCTTTTCACTCCTCAATCTCGTCGGCGTCCTCCTACTGCCAGAAAAAAAATGAAAAGTGAGTGGGGATCCTGCAATGCAGCCAAGGCAGTGTGCTGGGGAGAACCATCAAAGTATTTACATCAGATGCAATTAAATTGTATTCCCATGGCTTGTTTCAGTAGCTCCCATTCTGGGGCTAATGAGTGGTGACCATATTCGATTGCTTTTACCCTTTAATGAATGTATGCACACATCTATTGGGATTATGACCGACATGATACTGACAACAGCAATCCAGTCTCGTTCTCTCCCTGCCCCCAACTTTAGTTGTCACTTGGCCACAGCTGTTAGCAATAATTAATGCATGTTAATGGCAGCAATTAATCTTCGAAGACTTTTGGTTAAAAGCGTGGCAGATTTAGCAAATAAAGACAGTCTCATTATTATGCTTAAATATCAAGTATTGCAATCTGTTTGAACTACAGTATTACAATTTTATTTCCACATTATAGCGTGCCATAAAAATAACGTTACTTTTAAATGCTGTGCTGTTGCAAACCCATCTATAGCACCAAGCTCCTAATTTAAAAAAAAATACTTCAGTTGTAATACAAAGAGCAATTTAATTTCATATTGATCAAAGAATTCATACTGTGCTCAGACACCGGGCAAATTAGGTCATTAGCTCTAAAATCAGCTGCTGTTAAGTGGGAATGGATTGACGATCATGAAAGGCTGATTAACATCTATGAATTATGGAGATTAAGATTTTTATGCCTAGGTGCAGCAGAAAGCAAATTCAATGATAATTTTGACCTTTTGTATAAAATCTGAGGCTACTACAAGCAAAGTGGCATTCATAATTTATAATGCCAGATGGTAACATGTTAGACAGCAGTTGTACACTGATGTCCCACCTACAGGTCTTTTTAGATAAAATGGGTCCCACAGAAAGTAGATGAAAATTGTTTGTTTCCAATTGACAATAATTTTGAGGGATATTTGTCTCCTGTGTCTGTGTCATTTGTCAGCTGTGGCTCAGTGGGTAGCACACGTGCCTCGGAGTCAGAAAGTTGTGGGTTTAAGTTCCACTCCAGGAACTTGAGCACATAAATCTAGGCTGACACTCCAGTGCAGCGCTGAGGGAGCACTGCACTGTAGGAGGTGTCGTTTTTCGGATGAGACGTTAAACCGAGGCCCTGTTTGCACTCTCAGGTGGGCGTAAAAGATCCCATGGCACTATTGCGAAGAAGAGCAGGGGAGTTATCCCCAGTGTCCTGGCTAATATTTAACCCTCAATCAACATGACAAAAACATATTATCTGGTCATTATCACATTGCTGTTTGTGGGAGCTTGCTGTGTGCAAATTGGCTGCCGTGTTCCCCACATTACAACTGTGACTGCATTCATTCCAAAAGTATTTAATTGGCTGTAAAGTGCTTTGAGACATCTGGTGGCTGTGAAAGGTGCTATATAAATGCCAGTCTTTCTTTCTGTCCTGTCCTGAAGATGCTGAAGGAAGTTTTCCATAGGTATTATGCAGTGCCATCTGCCTTCTGGTACCTAAAGCCAAGTGGTCATAATGAGTCTAGACAAGTGAGTGTTGGCAGGCCCATCCACCTACAGAGGAAGAATCCGAGCCAACCCAATCCCTGTCCTCATACTTTCTACCAGCAGTTAGTGGACAGGGACAGGAACTCCGGCTGATTTTTTTTTTCATCCCAAGTCTCTCTCCTCGCTTTCATTTCCCTTCCTATGCCCCTACCACCAGCACCCCCCCGCCCCCAAAACACCCTGAACAAAAAAAACTCAAATCATGTTAGACTGTATTGTTCATCAAAAAAAGGTGATAAAGCTTAGCAACTGTACCTTAATCTCAAAATATAAAACTAAAATGATGTCTTTTTGTTCCTGTTTTTGGCTTGTTGCACTTAGTTTTATTTTACTGCAGTACGTTGTGATGCAGCATTTTGGAGCACCAAAAGATTCAAACTGCATCAGTTTTTATAAATTCTGTGATAATTTGCCATATTTTTAATATGGAACTAAAACAGTTGGAGCTGCCAATTCATATTTTTCTCAAAATATATATTTAAAAAAAAAATGTATTTGGTGATTTTGAGTATGGTGCAGGTTTTTTTCGGTGTATTACGTGTCAAGGGTACTCCGACAGCAGCTAATTCTGATTCTGCAAATTCTACCCGAAGCTAAATATAAATGATGTATTCCTAATTAAAACTTGGAACTTTTAGCTGTCAGATAGCCCGATGGGTAAAGGCATGCTTGGCACAAACCCAGGAAGTTCAATATTTAATCTTGTCAATTCGCTTATAACTAATCTCTGGCAGTGTGGCACTGCAGTTGGCATCCTTAATGCCCATTAATATGCTATAGTACAAATATTTCCATGCATAGTGCTGCTTTGCAACTCCCATTAACCATCTCTGTCCAAGAGTATGTTAATCACTGAACTTTCTTTAAAAAACAGATGGCATGCAATTTAAACAGCAGGCTTCAATTTATTTCGATTTGTACCTTTTATTCAGAAAAGGTTTATTAGATATAAACAGTACATGTCCACAAAAACAATTGCAAGTGGCGTTTGTCCGTTTTTTTCCTGCACTGCAGCTGATAACCAGACTCTCCGCCATCTGTTAGCTGTTCTCATCTTGATATGACTTGCAGCTGTTGGTATTTAAATTGGATTACTTGTTCACGGTGTATTTGGTGTGTCCCGTGCTCCAACTCTTCCCCCTCTATCCTCCTGCCCCCAAACAGTATAGTAATGAACACAATCTAATTCTGTTTGCTTCAGACAAACACTGGGAGGAATTTTAACTCAACCCCCCCCCCCCCCCGCACCCCCAGCAACATAGGGAAAGGAACAGACCGGGCAAGCAGCTAAACTGGAGCGGCTTCATTTCCCGCACTACTCTAGCCGATCTCTGATTTAACACTGCTTTTGGCTGCAGATGAGGCACCCGCCAGACTCTGGCAGCAGCCAAGCGCACAAATGATAATTTGCGTCCTAAAACACCGCAACTGCAATAGGCATTTTAACTGGGGCCTGACCAGGGTAGTCACCAAGCTGAAGCAGGTAAGCAGCTGGTGGGGGTGGAGGGGGGGGGAAACGGACGAAGGAGCCTGCAGGTAAGTGGCAAAAAATAACCTTTGTGGAGCCCGGAGGAGCAGGTGTGTTCCACCGCAAATGCCCCACAGGGAGTAGTCACTGCCTCCTTTGACATGGACTCCCGCCGCCTGGTTACTCTCTCAACTCTACATTCACCTTCTTAGGCCGTCCCCTGGAGTCGAGGATGACTTGCTTCCACACTAATGAGTTCTAAGGTGACTGATGAGACCACTGTCTCTGTCACAGTGGGGCAGGTGGTGGTTGCAGGGACGGGTAGGTGGGGTGCTTGATTTGTCGTACGCTCCTTCCGCTGTTTGTACTTGGCTTCCTCCTGCTCCCAACGAAGAGAGTCGAAGTGTTCTGCACCTTCTCAAATACTTTTCCTCCACTTTGAGAGGTCTTGGGCCAGGGATTCTCAAGTGTTGGTGAGGATGTTGCACTTTTTCAAGGAGGATGTCCTTGAAGTGTTTTCTCTGCCCTCCTGGGATCACTTGCTGTGTTGGAGCTCGGCTTAGAGCGCTTGTTTTAGGAGTCTAGTGTCGGGCATGCGGACAATGTGATCTGTCCATCGGAGCTGATTGAGTGTGGTCAATGCTTCAATGCTCGCCTGAGCGAGAACACTGACATTGGTGCGCCTATACTACCAATGGATTTGCAGGATTTTGCGGAAGCAGCATTGGTGGTACTTTTCCAATGCTTTGAGGTACCTACTGTACATGGTCCATGTCTCTGAGGCATATAGGAGGACGGGTATCACTACTACTCTGTAGACCATGAGCTTTGTGCCGGGTTTGAGATCCTGGTCTTCGAACACTCTCTTCCTCAGGTGACCAAAGGCTGCACTGGCACACTGAAGGCAGTATTGGACTTCGTCATTGATGTCTGTTCTTGTTGACAGTAGGCTCCCAAGGTATGGAAAGTAGTCCACATTGTCCAAGGTCTCATTATGGATCTTGATAATTGGGGAGCAGTAGTGCATGGCGGGGGCAGGTTGGTAGAGAACCTTTGTCTTATGGATGTTTAGTGCAAAGCCCAGACTCTCGTCCGCTTCAATGAAGGTGTCGACGATGGTTTGGAGTTCGACCTCCGAGTGTGCACAAACGCAAGTGTCGTCTGCATACTGTAATTTTATATCTATCACTTGGCTGGAAGCCGTCAGGCAGCCAGTAACCGCCCAATCTTACCCTCCCAGCAGTCACTTTTCACCCTCTTCCTGTGCGCTCCAGCTGGGAAGTGGATCAGCTACCTATAAATTAGGCCAGCCCCTACTCCTGTTGCCCAAAGCCTGCACTTGGGTTAAAATCAACCACAATTATTCATAGTTTGGGAACTTAGCTGGTTCGTAGGGGTGCATGGTGTGAAATTAATTCTCTGTTAACAATTCTATATTAAAGACTCGAATATTGAGAGAGATTATGTAGTTTTACATTGAACTGTGTTGTTGACCTTCACTGGCATTAATTCATAGTGAACTAGCTTTTATATTTAGATATATCTTTAGATCAACTAGTGCATTTCTTTAGTATATTTCCCTCTTGTCTCTGTACTCTTTAATAGGATTTTAATGTCACTCTGAATTTATCAGCTGTTGTAGCTGTTACACAAAATTCTCATGCATTTATTCTCTTCACTTCCAAACACCAATTTCCTCATTCCCCCCCATCCCCCCATCCCCCTTCCTAACTCTGAAAGGGATATAGTTCCATGGTTACTTGCAGCTCTTTGGTACCTTGCCCAATGGTCATTTGTTATGAGTATTGCTGAGCTATATGGTTGCAGAGAACATCACAGCTGTGTCTGATCCTGTCCTCCACCAACATCCACACCAGCAGCCTTTCTAGCCGCAATCAGTGGCTAGTGATCAGCAGTGGAAACTCTGGTAGATTTCCTTTTGTTTTCCCTCCTCATTTCTAGCCAAGAGGGACTGAAGCCCAAAAAGTTATCATCATCATAGGCAGTCCCTCAGAGTTGAGGATGACTTGTTTCCACACTGAAACTGAGTTCTCAGGTGACTGAAGAGTCCGGTGCGGGATTTACTGTCTCTGTCACAGGCGGGGCAAACGGTGGTTGAAGGAACGGGTGGGTGGGGTGCCTCGGTTGCCACGCACTCCTTCCACTGTCGACACTTGGCTTCAGCTTGCTCTCGACGAAGAGACTCGGTATTCAGCGCCTTCCCAGATGCTGATCCTCCACTTTGGCCAGTCTTGGGCCAGGGACTCCTAGGTGTGGATGGGGATGTTGCATTTCTTCATGAGGCTTTCAGGGTGTCCTTGAAGCTTTTCATCTGTACACCTGGGGCTCGCTTGCCGTGCCGAAGCTCCGAGTAGAGCGCTTGTTTTGGGAGTCTCGTGTCAGGCATTCGGACAATGTGGCCCGTCCAGTGGAGGTGATCAAGCGTGGTCAGTGCTTCGATGCTGGGGATGTTGGCCTGAGCGAACACACTGATGTTGTTGGTACGCCTATCCTGCCCGTGGATTTGCAGGATCTTGCGGAGACAGCATTGGTGGTACTTCTCCAGTGTTTTGAGGTGCCTGCTGTACATATTCCATGTCTCTGAGGAATATAGGAGGGCGGGTATCACCACTGTTCTGTAGACCATGAGCTTGGTGCCAGGCTTGAGGTCCCGGTCTTAAAACACACACTTCCTCAGGCTGTAATGACATACTGAAGGCGGTGTTGGAGCTCATCGTTGATGTCTGCTCTTGTTGACAGTAGACTCCCGAGATATGGAAAGTGGTCAATGTTGTCCCAGGCCTCGTTGTGGATTTTGATTACTGGGGGGCAGTGTGGCAGGGGCAGGTTGGTAGAGGACATTGTCTTACAGATGTTTAGTGTAAGGCCCATGCTCTCATGCATTGCTGCCTGTTCGATAAATCAGGTTTTGAACATACTTTATTTTTTGTTGGTGGAGGTAGATGCTTCTAACTCCTAAATGAGCAATGTAATGACAATTTGCACAAAGCTACAGATATTAACATGAACAATACATTGGCCCCAAGTTTCCACATAATTTGCTCCTGATTTTTAGGAGCAACTGGTGTAGAACGGAGTATCTTAGAAATCAGAATTCTCCACATTTAGTTTTCTGCAGTTCTTGTCAGGTAGAACAGTTTCACTTTGGAACAGAATTTTTTTTCAAAAGGGGGCATGTCCGGCCACTGACGCCTGATTTGAAAGTTTCCACAGTGAAAACGTACTCCAAACTAACTTAGAATGGAGTAAGTGAAGATTTTTGTACGCTTGAAAAAAACCTTGTCTACACTTTAAAAAAATCAGGCGCAGGTTACAAATTAGGTGTCGGGAACGAGGTGGGGCGGGGAAGGGAAGTCATTAAATTCTACAATCAATCCTTAGTTATACTTATACAAATATTATACAAATAAATCCAACCTGAATAAAAATTTATAAGCAAAGAAAAGATTAAATAAACCATGTTCCTACCTGTGTGAAAGTGCTTCAGGCAGGCCTTTCAGGCAGCGGTGTGGCGTCAGTGTCTCGTCTCGACGGCAGCGGCAGGCAGCAGGCAGCCTTCGAGCTGAGCTGCGGTGCTTGAGGCAGGCCTTCATTCCCCGCGAAGATGCAGCACCCGGACGGACTTGAGGCCATTCAGCCATGGGATTGCAGCGGCGTCAGTAGCTGGCCGGGAGCCAAAGAATGAACACAGGACACACGTAGCTGCAGATTTAAAATTCTTTAGGCCGTTCGGCCACGCTTATGGGGTGGCGTCAGTGGCTCGAAGGCAGCCGAAGAATCAGGAGCGGACGTGAGGCCATTCGGCCATGGGATTGCAGCGGCGTCCGTGGCTGGCCGGGAGCAGCAGCAGCAGCCTTCGAGCTGTGAGGGGGACTGACTGAGGCCATTTGGACAGGGAGAGGCAGCCACATCGACATCTTTATATTTAAATTTGCAGAATGGGTGCACCACATATTATGCAATGGTTTGCTTCCTCATGCAAGAAATTCTTTGTTCTTGGAGGAAGTTGATCCATTGCAAAGTTGAATTGGCACTTTTATTTCTCCAAACACAGTCCTTAATTTGCAGGCACCGGTTCTGCAAGTTTAGCAGTGAAAAGCTGAACTCACTGATTTCAGCAGGTGATTTATTCAGCAGGTGATTTATTCAGCAGTGCTGCTAAAAGCACTCCCTCACACACAGAAATATCAAGAAAATTCAAATACAAGCCTTTGCAGGGGTCCAAGAAACAAATCTTCACTTTTTCTGCAGTACTTTTAAAAATGGCCGAGTGCCGATGTTTACTTCAGACTGCGCGTGCGCGAACGCTCCAACGCGCACGCGCAGGGTTGCCGGCACCAAGAAGCCTCATTTCAATTGTACGTGCCCCCTCCTACTTACAAAATCGGCGTGAGTGGTAGGCTCTGCCCCCTGTGCGCCGCGCCAAGCAGACATCGAGCTCCAAGGAGCTCGAGAATACCGCACTTTTTTTTCGGCGCGAAAAACAGGCGCCCAGCTCTGAGGTGCGCCTTTTTCGCCGCGTGTGGAAACTTGGGGCCTTGATGTGGAAAGTTGCAAATGTTTCATTTTAATGCTTCACTGAAAGAATTCTAGCTCATATTAGATGCTAATAGTTATTTTGGCTGACCCAGAATTCCCTGTATCAGATTAGAAAATGTAAAGCAATTTGAAATGAGCTATGTTATGAAATACTGAGATTACCTGGCTTACAAATGGCCATGTAAATTTGAAGTATTTTGTAAGATTTTACTAAATTGTAGTATCTCATCTTGTTTTCAATTGAAGAGCAACATTCAAAGATGTCAAGCTGAACAACTAGTTTGAGAAGGGGGAAGTTAAAGTCAAGATGCTGCCATTAATCATTGTCTCAAGCATTAGCTTACTTGAAATTTCTGTTTACAGCCCCAACTGAGTTCTCGTACATGCCAACCAAAGAAATTACACTTTGCAACATTCAGGAGGGAGAAAGTTTTACTGAAACCGGTTTTCCGGAAAATGGTCACCCTACATATCGCTGGAGAAAGATTAGGATTATCAAAGCATGGCTGGAAGACTGGTGTTGAAAGCAGGGTTTCAGATTCCTGAGACACTGGGGCCAGGGACAGCTATATAGATGTGATGGCCTTCACTTAAACCAGAGAGGTACCTGTATCCTTGCGGAAAGAGCAGTGGTGGGAGATTTAAACTAGTTGTTGTAGTGGAGGAAGGGAGGGAGGAAAATCCACACTGATGTCAAAAAGTGCGGAGAAAAAGACCAGCAGGACATATGGACAGGCAGTGAAAAGTTACCCAGATAGAATACTCTACACACATGCATGTAGCATGAGATTAAACACGCGAGTTATAAGCACAGATTCAGCTTAAAGGATATGATGAAGCCATTACAGGTACTACTGGACAACATGGACCACTTCCCCTATCTCAGGAGCCTCCTATCAACAAGAGCAGACATTGATGATGAGATCCAATACCGCCTCCAGTGCGCCAGTGCAGCATTTGGCCGCCTGAGGAAAAGAGTGTTTGAAGATCAGTCTCTCAAAACTGTCACCAAGCTCATGGTCTACAAGGCCGTAGTAATACCCGCCCTCCTGTACGGCTCAGAGATGTGGACCATGTACAGTAGACACCTCAAGTCGCTGGAGAAATACCACCAGCGATGTCTCCGCAAGATCCTGCAAATCCCCTGCGAGGACAGACGCACAAACATGAGCGTCCTCGTCCAGACCAATATCCCCAGCATTGAAGCACTGACCACACTTGATCAGCTCCGCTGGGTAGGCCACATAGTCCGCATGCCAGTCACGAGACTCCCAAAGCAAGCGCTCTACTCGGAACTCGCCCATGGCAAACGAGCCAAAGGTGGACAGAGGAAATGTTACAAGGTCACCCTCAAAGCCTCCCTGATAAAGTGTGACATCCCCACTGACACCTGGGAGTCCTTGGCCAGAGACCGTCCTAAGTGGAGGAAGTGCATTCTGGAGGGCGCTGAGCTCCTCGAGTATTGTCGCCGAGAGCATGCAGAAATCAAACGCAAGCAGCGGAAGGAGCTTGCGGCAAACCAGGCTCCCTGCCCACCCTTTCCCTCAACGACTATCTGTCCGACCTGTGACAGAGACTGTGGTTCTCTAATTGGACTGTACAGCCACCTAAGAACTCATGCTAAGAGTGGAAGCAAGTCTTCCTCGATTCCGAAGGTCTGCCTAGGATGATGACCGACACTACTGGAGGGGCGGACTGCTACATATTGTAGTGAAGCCTTGAACGCAGAATATGATTGATGAGCGCCTTGAGATATTTTGCATTGTTAAAGGCACGATACAAATGAAAGTTATTGTTGGTGGTACTTGCAATTACTGATGACCTCGGCCTGTTTATCTTGGTCCTACCTATTGTGTTCCGAACACAGCTGAGGCTGCACACAGGGAGGTTAAAGTAACAGTGACCTCAGTCTTTATTAAGACACTCCAGAGTGAGGAACAGGCCTTAAGGGCCGGCTTATATACAGTGCTCCGAAGGGATGCTGGGATCCCTTGGGACTTCAGGGGATGAGCTCCTTGGTGGCGGAACATGGGAGTGCATATTTTACAGATACACATCATCATTCTCCTCCCCCCCCCCCCCCCCAGCCAAAGTCAAAATGAAAACTATTTACAAGGTGAGGCGGTCGAGAGCCTTTCTTTCCCTGGTGGACCGCCTTGGTACAAATGTCTGTTCTGGTGTGCTGGCTGTGCCCTTGCTGGGCTGGCGTGTTGTTGGCCCTGCAGGGCTGCTGGGTGAGCCTGACCTTGCTGGGTGTTGGGCGTCATGGGTTCGATTTCCTGGTCCGGCAAGGTGTCATTGATCCTTTGGGTGTGTGTTGTGGGCTGGAAAAAGGTGGTGACTGCTGTGGGTTGTTCAGGGCAGTCTGTGAACCGCAGCCTCGTTTGGTCCAGGTGCTTTCTGCAAATTTGTCCATTGTCTAGTTTGATGACAAACACCCTATTCCATTCTTTAGCTATCACCGTGCCAACGATCCACTTGGGACCATGTCCATAGTTTAGCACATACACAGGGTCATTCAGATCAATTTCCCGTGACAGTGGCGTGACCATCGTTTACATTTTGTTGCTGCAGCCTGCTCTCTACCTGATCATGCAGGTTGGGGTGAACCAGCAATAGTCTGGTTTTAAGTGTCCTTTTCATGAGGAGCTCAGCCGGGGGAAACCCCGTGAGCGAATGGGGTTTTGTGCGGTTGCTGAGCAGTACTCGGGACAGGCGGGTTTGGAGTGAGCCTTCTGTGACTCGTTTAAGGCTCTGTTTGATGGTTTGTACTGCCAGCTCTGCCTGCCCATTGGAGGCTGGTTTAAACGGGGCCGAGATGACCTGTTTGATCCCATTGCGGGTCATGAATTCTTTAAATTCGGCACTGTTGAAACATGGCCCGTTGTCACTGACCAGTATGTCAGGCAGGCCGTGGTTGGTAAACTTATCCCTCAGGCTTTCAATGGTGGCGGTGGCGGTGCTTCCCGACATTATTTCACATTCAATCCATTTTGAAAAATCATCCACCACCACCAGGAACATTTTACCGAGAAACGGGCCCGCATCATCGACATGGATCCTCGACCATGGTCTGGAGGGCCAGGACCACAAATTTAGTGGTGCCTCTCTGGGCGCGTTGCTCAACTGAGCGCGCGCGCTGCATTGCCGTACACAGGACTCTAAGTCAGAGTCGATACCGGGCCACCGCACGTGGGATCTGGCTATCGCTTTCATCATTAATCTACCCGGGTGTGTGCTGTGGAGATCTGAGATGAACGTCTCCCTGCCCTTTTTTGGTAGCACTACGCGGTTACCCCACAACAGGGAGTCTTCCTGAATGGACAGCTCGTCCTTTCGCCACTGCTTGATTGGCTCTTGCATTTCAACGGGGATGCTGGCCCAGTTCCCATGCAGTACACAGTTTTTTACTAGGGACAGCAGAGGATCTTGGCTGGTCCAAGTCCTAATCTGGCAGGCCGTGACAGCTGATTTATCATTTTCAAACGCTTCCATGACCATCACAAGTCTGCGGGCTGCGCCACCATCAAAAAGTTTGCTGACTGCGCCATTTCCACCCCCGTGGTGGGCAATGGTAGCCGACAGAGCATCCGCACAATTCTCGTTGCCTGGCCTGTGGCGGATGGTATAGTTATACGCTGATGGCGCGAGTGCCCACCTTTGTATTCGGGCTGAGGCATTAGTATTTATCCCCTTGTTTTCAGCGAACAGGGATGTGAGGGGCTTGTGATCGGGTTCCAGCTCAAATTTGAGGCCAAACAGGTACTGATGCATTTTCTTTACCCCGAACACAAATGCTAATGCCTCTTTCTCAATCATGCTGTAGGCCCTCTCGGCCTTAGACAAGCTACTGGAGGCATAGGCGCCAGGTTGCAACTTCCCCGCAACATTCGCTTGTTGTAATACACACCCGACTCTGTACGACGATGCGTCACATGCTAGCACAAGTCTTTTACACGGGTTATACAATACAAGCAGCTTGTTGGAGCATAAAATGTTTCTGGCTTTCTCAAAAGCAATTACTTGTTTTTTTCCCCATACCCAGTTCTCTCCTTTGCGCAGTAGCACATGTAGGGGCTCTAAAAGGGTGCTTAACCCCGGTCGGAAGTTACCAAAATAGTTGAGTCCCAGGAACGACCGCAGCTCCGTGACGTTCTGTGGCCTGGGCGAGTTTCTGATAGCCTCTGTCTTGGCGTCTGTGGGCCGAATGCCATCCGCCGCGATCATTCTCCCCAAAAACTCCATTTCGGTTGCCATGAAGACGCATTTCGACCTCTTCAGCCGCAGCCCTATGCGATCCAGTCACTGGAGGACCTCCTCCAGGTTTTGCAGGTGCTCGGCGGTGTCCTGACCTGTGAACAATATGTCGTCCTGAAAAACCACTGTGCGTGGTACCGACTTGAGTAGGCTCTCCATGTTTCTCTGGAAGATCGCTGCAGCCGACCAAATTCCAAACAGGCATCTGTTGTAGATAAACAGACATCTGTTGTAGATGAACAGTCCCTTGTGCGTGTTGATGCAGGTGAGGCCCTTCGAAGACTCCTCCAGCTCCTGCATCATGTAGGCCGAAGTCAGGTTGAACTTGGTAAACGTCTTGCCTCCTGCCAGCGTCGCAAATAGGTCATCTGCCTTAGGTGGCGGGTATTGGTCCTGTAGCAAGAAACGATTAATAGTTACTTTATAATCGCCGCAAATCCTGACCGTGCCATCACTTTTGAGTACTGGAACAATTGGGCTGGCCCACTTGCTGAATTCCACTGGGGAGATGATGCACTCATGTTGCTCGATTTCCACTCTCTCCCTCATGTGAGGTACCGTTCGTGCCTTGTGGTAAATGGGTTGTGCCTCTGGGACCAAGTGGATACGCACCTTCGCCTCGGAAAAGTTTCCAATGCCTGGCTCAAAAAGGGAAGGAAATTTGTTAAGAACCTGGGTATATGAGGCCTCATCGACATGTGATAGCGCTCGGATGTCATCCCAATTCCAGCGGATTTTGCCCAGCCAGTTCCTTCCAAGCAGTGTGGGGCCATCGCCCGGGACAATCCAGAGTGGCAGTTTGTGCACTGTGCCCTCGTAGGTGACCTTAACCATGGCACTGCCCAGGATAGTGATGAGCTCTTTGGTGTACGTTCTCAGTATCGTGTGGATGGGGCTCAGGGCTGGTCTGAATGCCTTGTTGCACCACAGTCTCTCAAACATCTTTTTACTCATGATGATGGATTGGCTGGTGCCAGTGTCCAGTTCCATGGCTACGGGTAAGCCATTCAATTTTACGTTTAGCATTATAGGTGGACATTTTGTCGCAAATGTGTGCACCCCGTGTACTTCAGTATCTCGAAATTGCTTTGATCCACCATGGACCGATCTTCCTCTGCCACGTGGTAGTTAGCAGGTTTTGCAGAACTTGCAGCTCATTTGCAAGCTTGTTGGAGGTGCCCCATTGTTCCAAACATACCCTTTGAAGTGGCATGAATAGGCTGAATGGAAGCTTCCACAACTCCAGCAAGGTGTGAATTGCGTTGCATTCATCCTTTGTTGGGGACTCTGTCATCTGGGTCACCTGAGGCCTGCTGGCAGTTGCAGACTCGTGGGTTCTGCCCTGTACATTTCTGCTCGCAAACACAGTTCGTTAATTTATGAACATTGCTAGCACTTATGTGCTGAGAGATTTGTTTGGTGTTATCACTGGTGGACATAAACGCCTGTGCTATCGCAATGGCCTTACTGAGGGTTGGTGTCTCTACAGTCAAAAGTTTTCGTAGGATGGTCTCGTGGCCAATGCCCAGTACAAAAAAGTCTCTGAGCATTTGCTCCAGGTAGCCATCAAACTCACATTGTCCTGCAAGTTGCCTTACCTTGGCGACGTAGCTCGCCACTTCCTGACTTTCAGATTGCTGGCACGTGTAGAACTGATACCATCAGCATGCTCTCCCTCGGGTTAAGATACTCCTGGACCAGTGTACACAGCTCCTCATACGACTTATCTGTGGGTTTCATCGGAGCCAGAAGATTCTTCGAGGCTGTAGGTCGGTGCCCCGCAGACTAAGGAGGACCGCTCTCCTTTTTGCAGCACTTCCTTCTCCATCCAGCTTGTTGGCTACAAAAGTACTGGTCTAGCCATTCGACATAGGCTTCCCAGTCCTCACCCTCCGAGAACTTCTCCAGGATGCCCACAGTTTTCTGCATCTTTGCGTTGAATTCGTATTCTCGTCGCCAGTTATTGTGTTCCTAACACAGATGAGACTGCACACACGGAGGTTAAAGTAACAGTGACCTCAGCCTTTAATAAGGGTGAGGAACAGGCCTTAGGGGCCGGCTTATATACAGTGCTCCCAAGGGATGCTGGGATCCCTTGGGACTTTAAGGGATGAGCTCCCTGGTGGCGGAACATGGGAGTGCATGCTTTACAGATACAAAACACTGCCCACTATAGAAAGAGCCTGCCCGCCCCACCGTGCCCCCCCCCCCCAAAAACCAGCAGTTCATAAGCTATTGCAGCTGACACTAGTTGCTGCAAGAAGCTTCATCCTTCCCCACCTTGAATCCCATGGCAAAGGACATACCAGTTGGAACAGGTAATGTATCAACTTCTCCTCCTGGAGCTCTGGAAGCCCCAGACAGTCAAACGTTTTCCTGGAAACCTACCTAACCAAACTGTTACACATGATGGAAAGAATGGTTACCGAGTAACTGCTTGAATTCACATGTCTGGGCCATTTTTGAGCTGTCACCGTTTTAGGGGCTATGTCAATCGCAAGTTATAAAGGATTTTCTTCCGTTAACCATGTAGGGCAATGACAAAGCCCTGGGAAACCAGTGAACATTTAAAAAGACATAGACTAATCAATTACAGTCCGTATGGATTGTGAAAGGCAGGTCATGCCTCACTAATTGAATTTTTTGAAGAGTTCAATGTTTTATGTTAACGGTAAAGAAACTGTTTTTGTTTGCACTTGCATAATTGTATTACATTTTGTTCTTTGTTTGCACTTGCATAATTGTATTACATTTTGTTCTTTGACTTTACATTTAACACTAACCCCACATAAAATAGATCGTTTATAATTGTTTTATGTGGCTAATGACTAGTACAATTAGTAGTATGTTGCTACCATCACAAATCAGTGAGATTAATGTGGGAAAAAATGAACTAGTTTAAAAAAAAACTGGCATTTCATATCTATAGGTACAGATTCTCAAATCCGACTGTTTGAAAATTGGAACTGTCTGGAAACCAGACATTTTTGAGAAAATTCCATTTGATATTCAGTAAAATAAAATCCGGAATTATTGTCCAAAATCCAGCGGGCCAGACTAGCTATTGGCTTTTGGGATGCAGCTTTTGCACGGCCTTGCTGGGTCCGTGAGCACTACGATAGATTTTCTTGTCTGAAATCCAGAAAAATCCAAAAACTGGCACGGTCTCAGTCCTGAGGTTGCCAGATTTGTGACATTGTACTTGT
This sequence comes from Pristiophorus japonicus, assembly GCF_044704955.1. Taxonomy (NCBI): domain Eukaryota; kingdom Metazoa; phylum Chordata; class Chondrichthyes; family Pristiophoridae; genus Pristiophorus; species Pristiophorus japonicus. The sequence continues at coordinate 219,726,822 of NC_091982.1, forward strand.
AGTACGTTTTAGGATGCCATATTACTATAGAAAGACAAAAGACTTGTATTTATATAGCACCTTTCACGACCACCGGATGTCTCAAAGAGCTTTACAGCCAATGAAGTACTTTTGGAGTGTAGTCACTGTCGTAATGTAAGAAACACTGCAGCCAATTTGCGTACCAGCAAGCTCCCACAAACAGAATGTGATAATGACCTGATAATCTGATTTTATGTTGATTGAGGGATAAATATTGGCCAGGATGCCAGGGATAACTCCCCGGCTCTTGTTTGAAATAGTGCCATGGGATCTTTTACGTCCACTTGAGAGAGCAGATGGGGCCTCGGTTTAACGTCTCATCTGAAAGATGGCACCTCCAACTGTGCAGCGCTCTCTCAGCACTGCACTGGAGTGTCAGCCTAGACTTTTTTTTGTGCTCTCGTCCTTGGAGTGGGACTATACTGTAGCACTAGTGCCAAGTAGTCTCACTTAGCACCAAAGATGCAGTTGCAACATATAGAAAATGTTGTCTGAATCCACAGAGCCTGAGCCAACTTCAGAGTGAGCCTTCCTGGAAGAGATCGTCACATTCAGTTTCACTTCAAATTCAGTTTAAGCTCCAAGTTTAGCATTGGTGTAAAGCAGTTTTGGATTTACATCAACGCTAATCTCGTGAAGTTTGAATGCAGAGTTAGAAAAATCTGTACGGCCTGCTCAAAAATGAAATTGCTGTTCAAAAATAACCCTACAGTGGCAACCCGACAAAGTAATCAACAACTTGCATTTATTACATTTATCACCTACATTAATTTGGTATTATTGAATACAAGCCTTCTATTCAGAAATCTTAAGCTTGGGGATTCACTTTTTTCCATTTTCCATTTTTGAAAACTTTCAGGATTGTGTTTCTTTAGAGAAGACTGATAAAGAAATATGGAGAATCAAAGCTAATTTATATAATCACATTTGGGATTATTAATGTAAAATATCTCCAGATTTTGAATGTTGTAAAGGACATTCAAGATTAAAAGATATTAGTAGAATACGTGAAAGAATAGAGGATTTTGCAGACTGAGCATAGTTCCAAGGTGCTGGGAATATTTATTGGAATTAAAAGTATTTGGTTGTTCCTTGAGAGGGTTGACCTCTTACCAAACCCTCATTACTCCTTTTCTGCAGACATTAGTTTCATGTGCAGCAGTTGCCCTCTGATGCCTTGTCCAAATGGCCATTATTCATGTGTGAAGCTCGAGGGTGAGTGCCAACAGGCTGTCTGACTGTGGAGGGTATCACAGCTAACTATGTGTGCGCACATCCAATATGGATCACTGCATATACACCGCAAATAGCAACCCCAGACAACTTTCCTTTCACTAATTCGGATATGCTGCTGCCAATTATAGCACCATTTGGTTTGGCATCTTTGAACTAAGAGACGGGGTGGGGGTGAGAGGTTACCTGATGTATATTAACTCTAGTCCTGACCATTTGATTGGCATAAGCTCGTAGGCATTTCACATTCCACAAATTAGTTTTATCAGAAATAGTGGGCGATGCAAGGGCTTTGTAATGTTATTTTTAGCTTGATGTTGGTTTGTGAAGTATAGGGAATTTCATTGTGTCTTGAATGCTTCCATTTGCTCTTTGATACTCTTGATGTAAATGTGGCACTATTATAAGCTAATCTTAATGCACACTTGTGGAACTAGATTTGTCCTATTGCTAGGTTCTGCTCTCTTTCGTGCAAAAGCCACCTGATACCACACCTTCACTGCAGAACTTTATTCTAACAGTTCTAGGAACGATTGTCAAAAAGAATTCCAACTCTAGCTTATAGTAACTAGCTATGGTAAAAACTGAACAACTTCACCTGGATCATTAGATAATTGAACCAATTGGTGTCGTAAGACCTGTTATGTGCGGTTCTGTGCTGTTGGCTATTCACAGCTGGCTGGCAGTACTGATGCTACTGATACTACAATTAATCTCAGTTTGCCTGGGTTAGCGAGTGGAATAATAGGCAGGATTCTGCTTATGAAATTCCCCACTGGAAAGAGCATTTGTATGGATGTCACTGAGGCTCAGATTAAGTTCTGCAGCACTCCCACAGCCGAATAGTCCACCGACACTCACTGACCAGGGCCAAACATAAGAATGACCACTTTGGTTAATGTACTGAAATCCTTGTTGGTGCCCTTGGAACTATACCTCATCATAAGTCAATGCCTTCAGGAGAAAGTAAAGCAGAGATGTGAACGATACCAGGCATGAGCAAATACAGTTATGCAGAAAGGTTAAAACAATTGGGGCTTTTTTCACTGGAACAGCAAAGGTTAAGGAAGATCTAATGGAAGTTTTCAAAATGATGAGCACTTGAGAATTCATCGTGAAAGATTGTTTCCACCGGTTGGCAAGTTAGTAATGAGGGGCCTGAACTAGAGATCATCACTGGAAGAATGAAGGGGAGAGTTTATTTTTAATTCATTCTTGGGATATGGATGTTGCTTGCAAAGCCAACATTTATTGCCCATTCCTAGTTGCCTTTGAGAAGGTGGCGATGAGCCACCGCCTTGAATCACTGTAGTCCGTGTGGTGAAGGTTCTCCCACAGTGCTGTTAAGTAGGGAGTTCCAGGATTTTGAGACAGCGATGAAGGAACAAGAGTGACTATTGCATCATTTAAAAGGGATTTTGAAACTGCATACTGTAAAAGGATACAGGGACATGGGATTAGCAATTGTTTCAGTTTAAGAGCTAGCACCACAAATGCATGTGCCAAATAGCTTCCTTTTTATGCTGTAATTTCTGATTTCTTTATTCGGTGTTTTAACATTCTGACTGACTTTTTTTTATTTCAGCGGAACCATTGCCTTTAATGGACATGTGCCGAAGATCCATTCGCCTTTCTCTTGGCAGGGAACGATTGCATGAAATAGAGACCCTACCCATGCCTGTTTCTCTGAAGAATTATTTACACTACCAGTGATGAATAAATTGGGACCAAGCTGGAAAATCAATGCAAGAAATGGAAAGCTACAGTTTACATCCTATTTTAATCTGTGGAGGATACCACAGTTGTTTAAAATATTGTGACTTCCAAATAGACGATGCTTAGCAGAACCAGATGAATTAAGAGGATTATTTGCAATCAGTGTTAAAAGTATTCCTATTTTAACAGTAAAACAGTACCTCGTTATGAAATCCTCCTAATCCAAGAAACCTCTTTATATACATTTGTAATTTTAGCCTGTTGCCCCTACAAGTCTGCATTGTTCAAATGCATCCTGTAATATTCAGCAGGTTGTAGCTTGAGAATATTTCCTTGTAATTGTTTTGTATTTTTTTCCTGTTTAAAACTTAATGTGCAGATTGAAGAGATTCTTGAATTCAGTGATCAGCTGATTGAGGCCTCGTGTCATCCCTGGGGCTATTACAGTAGTTATTTTTAAATGCAGAGGTATTGGCTTGAATACTATTACTGTGCTATTTTAGCATGGCTGTTATATTAGACTGATTTTGATCTGGCTCTTAACAGGTGAAGAGAAAATATATGCCTTGAAGCCTGTGTGCAAGAGCTTCCACTTACTGCAAAATTCCCTGTAAAGTTCTGCATGAATTTAAAAAAAAACACTACTGAGGGGTCACACAATATTCACTCTTACAAAGCTCAAGTCACTTTTTTTTTATTTGAACAAAGTTTTACAAAAACTGTTTTACTTCATTCAACTTAAAATCTTTGTTCACTGCAATGTACTGGTATGTATGTGTGTAATAGTTTATCTGTGCAGAATACGTGCGACTGTATTATAGCTCTGCTACATAGCAGTCCCTTCACTGGTGGAGTTCAGTCAGTGGCACTTCTGTGCAGACCAGATCTTTTTAAGATGCTGCTGCTTAATTTTCTTAGAACTGTTTTAAAATTGTCTGCCTGATCAATTTATTTAGTTTTTAAACTGGAAACTGTTGCAGTTGCAGGGTGTCGAATGTAAGGACAGTGCTGCCTTCGGAGTTTTAAATGTGAATTAACTGAATGAAGAAGTTTCTAATAAAGTTTACTGTCCAAACTAGAATTAATTATTTCTAATCCATGTCTTGCAGAATAAGTGGGTGTACATACAATACGACTGCCAATAAGAAAAGGAAGTTAATTCAGGACTAGTAGAAAATGTTACTGTGGATCAGCTGGCCATAAGTATCACAAGAGAAATATGGATAAGTAAGGTCATCCTGCTCATAACTCATCCATCTGGGAAAACCTGCAGACAGACCCTCCCCACTCCAACATCCGACTCTCCCATAAATGGCTCCAAAGCAATTTCCTTTACGAATAAAAACACAAACTTTTGGAAATCCCAGCAGGTCAGGCAGCATCTTTGGCGAGAAACAGCATTTCAAGTCTGTGACCTTTCATCAGAACTGGGAAAGTTAGAGATGTAACAGATTCTCAAGGAAGTGCAGGGGCAGTGAAAGGGGGAGGGGAGGAAAGAACAAAAAGGAAGGTCTGAGATAGGGTGCAAGACAGAAAAGATTTAAGAGGCAAAAATTAGATAATTGAGTCGACAAACCGTCCTTCAGCAATTAAGGAGTTAACACTGCACTTTGCACGCTACGGACTTCCACTTAATCAATTCTTAGAAATATAATTAGGACACACACACCAGATCAGAGTAACACACCACACATGACCCACGTCACAGATGACAAACAATGGATGTGATCAGACGTGATTACACTTAAATTGATCACACTTTAAAAACTGATTAGTGTTGTTAACCTTAACTCACGCACATCTGGTTTATATTCTAAATTGATCAAGTAAATGTATAAATATGTTGACAAAATGTTCGGAAAGAGTGGATGTTGGATTGAGTTGGGAACTCCAATCGTGAACTGCTCTCCCTTGCAAGTAAAAATAAATGGCTTTTAATTTGTACCAAATGGACTTGTGTGTCGAATGTTGCATAAACATTCCACTTCAATTTAGCATAGTTGGCAGGATTTGCCCGGAGGACACTAAGTGAGTATGTTATACCACTTGCAAAATCCGATGTAATCTGTGGCATTACGTGTCAATCAGCCGGGGAATTCGAGCAAAGTAAAAAGGCTGTGGACAAATTAAAAGTTGTTATAAGGTAAGACATAGTGGGACTATGGCAAAATCCAGGGTGATGATTGGGGACCCCAGGGGTCACTGACAATTTTTCACGGATAAACATAAGAAATTAATTCTCAAAATGAAAGAGGGGTGGGACCCATCAGTTGAACCCGCCAAACAAAGTGCTTGGTGGGGAAAACAAACTAAAGAAAGAGGAAATAAAGCCGGTGTTCTAATTACCTGGCAGTGTCTGAGATTTAGTGAAAAGATGAAATCTAAGTTAGAAGAGTTGACCAAGCTAAGACAGACAAAGAGACTGACGACTATGTTCGGACGATTGACGATCCAACAGATAAAGGACAGAGTGAGTCAGAGGACGCCCCGCCACCCTATGCCATAGCGAGCACCCCAGACTTCGGAGAAGTGGTCCCGTGACACTGTTGGCCGCTCGGACCCGTACACCGAATGCACAGGGAGTCGTTCCACCGGGCATACTCCTCAAGTATGAAGTGTTTACACCTGGGGGACTTGCCCTATTGAAATCCAGACACACCAACACCGACTTCTGGAGAACTTTAGAAGAAATGTATGATATACGCTAAGTTTGAAAGAGACGTACATCAATTAGTTCATGCAAAATGCCCGCGGGATAAATGGAACTTGTTGGGCAATGCCATAAAGGATCAGACATGATTCCCCGAATTAGGGACCAACCCAGCTGATCGTGTAGCAGCATATAATAATTTTAAAGAGGCGGTCCAAACAGTACTCAGTAATCCCTTGCCCAACTGGGGAGTAATATTAGTGTTAAACAGAAGAAAGGAGAAAAGAGTAATGAGTACGGAGAACGACTGTGGACGGCCTACCAGCAATATTCTGGACAAGCCACTCCACGTAAGGACCACCCCGCACTCTTAAAAATGTTTAAAGACGGGCTGTCGGCCAAACACCAGAAGGTGTTACAAGTGGAGTAGTCGTGGTCCAAGACTTCGACAGTATAATGCTCTGGGCATGCCAATTTGGTAATAAAGTCCCCAGGGGAACCACGGCAGAGGCAGCTGCTTACCAGTAAGCCCTCCGGAGGTGCTAAATCCAAGAGAATTTATGGGGATTGCTTTAATTGTGGTAAACCAGAACATGTCCAAAGACTGTCGCCTCCCAAAGAAAGGCGGGTCAGATGTGAAATGTAATTGTATTGGCTCCAGGCACACCGACAATCAGGATTGGAGTCCCAGTGGAGGGCAGGCAGGGCAGGTTCCCAAACAAACCTCCCGGGCCACTGAAGACGGACAATGATCCCAGAATTCACGTTACTGCGCTGTTAGGGGGCCGGCAATGTGACATGTTAGTGGACATGGGAGCGTCAGTCTCCATAACAGATATAGCTCTGCCATAGATACTAGATGATCACTATTGATACAGGGAGTAGGTGGAACCACGACCTGGGCACTGCAAAGTGAAGCGATGGACCTAGAAGTGGCAGGGATATTAATCCCAGCCCAATTCTGGGTGTGTAATAATCCTGAAGGAACTATTTTGGGAATCGACCTATTATACCAACTGGGGGCACTAATAGACCCCAGGGGAAGAAAGATAATGTGGAAAGATTGTTCAGGTTGAGAAAGGACCACCTTGTGGGGCCGTAACAAGCTAGAGAATCATGATCACATTGGCAGCCTACCAGGGACTGGTCTAAAGAAGGGAGATGGGGAACGATTTGCTCATATCGGAGAGGTATGGGCAACTGCGAAACAGGACTGTGGACTCGTGGATACAGAGCCCATCACAGTACCAGGTCCAGAACATAAGGCACATAAACAGTATCCCATACGACCCAAGGTTTGCGAGATGGTAGCCCAGATCGTCCGGGACCTGGTAGCCGACGGAGTATTAAGAGAAACGGTGGCCACAACCAACTCGCCTGTGTGGCCAGTCAAGAAGCCAGATGGATCATACCGACTGACTATTGACTACACTGCGCTGAATAAGGTCACGCCACGGGAACACCCCATAATAGCCAATCCAGCAACCATTTTTAATGGTCTAAAACCCAACCATAAAATCTTTACCGTATTAGACATAGCCAATGGATTCTGGTTGGTACCCCTTTCCCAAGAATCACAAAATAAGTTTGCTTTCACCATAGGAGAATGGCAGTACACCTGGACTAGGGTACCACAGGGATTCCACAAGAGCCGGCCATATTCCACCGGACTATGAGCCGAGTGTTGGAGAACGTAGACTTGACTCCCTACAAGAGTACGGTCCTACAATATGTAGACAACTTGTTGATAGCCTCTAAAAGCACAAAAGGACATACCGGGGCACTCGAAGTCCTGGAGGCGCTCCAGAGATCCGGGTTTAAAGTGAACCTAAAGAAAGCCCAGATAGGACTGCCCAAAGTACAGTACTTGGGGCACGAAATCTCTCGAGGGTCTCAAGCAATGTCGAACGACAGGCGAGACACCATTAGGGAGATGGCGCGCCCAATTACTGTAAGGGGGGAAAGGAAGGGACTGGGACTTTTTAAACTACTGCAGAAATGTCCCGAACTTCACGGCGCTAGCGGAACCCATACAGTGATTGGTGAAAGGGGGAATGTCCTCTTTAGAATCCATAGATTGGGGAGGAGCAGGAAGCGGCATATAAGGGCCTAAAGGAAGCCCTCATGTCCGCCCTGGCTCTAGGACTGCCCAACATGGAGCTACCATTCCATATTTGCTATGATAACCAGGGAAGTTTCTATGGAGCCGTGGTCACCCAACCCCACGGCGACCGGCAAAGACCCGTCGCCTACTATTCAACCCAACAGTTGTCGGTGACGGCGAGACTGTCCGGATGTGTAGCGACACTAGATTGCACAACATGGGCAGTGAAAGTTAGTGAACCCATAGTATTGACCGGAGATATTGTTACATACGAAACGCACTCTAGTAGAAATGTTAAAGTCGGGAAAAGTTCGGACCATCTCCAACGTTCGGCGGGCGAAATGGTAAGCCATCCTGTTATCCCAGGATGACTCGGTAAAGATAGTGAGAGACACCGGTGAGAACCCGGCAGCAGGAATTCTGGCCACGGGGGAACCACATGAATGCCACCCACTCGACTGGGAAGATGCCCCGGGGAACATAGGCGAGGTACCCTTAGACGATCCTGATCTGGTGTTGTATGTTGTCTTCTTCTTTGGCGGTCCCTCAGATCGAGGATGACTTGCTTCCACACCAAAAAGGGATGAGTTCACAGGTGTTTCAATGAAGGACCTAAATTCCAGGTCCCAAATTACATGTTGAAGGGTGGAACATGCCTGTGAGTAGATTTTTTTAAAGTGTGGTGGCCGTTGCACACCAACCACCACATGGTCTTGACAGAGCTAGGTCTTGGTCCAGTGGCAAGGGTTAACCAAGACAACTGGGGACCAGCTCTGCTGCACGGACCTAGTGCGCAAACATATCGCAGTGTGGGCTGGCCTGTACTGCCCCTGTTCCCACGCCTCTCTTAGGACCCGATCGCATCACACTGCAATCTCTCGCCGCTCCTTCGCCCTGACCTCACTGCTCCTGCTGTATCTGCCCACGCTCCAATCACCGACCTGGGTTATGGTGATGTCCAAACCAGTCGCCCTCTTCACAGCTGTCGCCCTCCCTGATGGGCTCCCACTGTACGCTGTTGTGGTATGCCGCCACGCTGCTCCAGGGCCCATTGCTCCGCTCCTTTTATGGCTCCTTTTATACAGTGCAGTAGTCACCTGGCGAATGCAGCGATGTATAGCGTACTACAAGATGACGCATATGTCGCCTGCTGATGCCTGAAAGGTGTTGTATGTAGATGGGTCCCCCATACTTGGTGGGCTGTAGTAAGTCAGAGACTAGAGACCATATTGAATGGAGCTTTAGACGGAGGACTATCGGTGAAGGTGGCAGCACTGACCGAAACCCTCAAACAAGCCGAGGGAAAATGGATCAGTATCTATACGGATAGCCGCCATGACTAAATGACTGCCTGGGGAAGACGAGGGTTCATCACCTCAGGGGGCGAGACTATCAAGCATGACGGCCATATTAGGCTCCTAGTAAACCTGCCCAAGCGCAGTCATAAAGGTGAAGGCCCAATGAGTGGTGGATGAGATACAGAAAGTGAATGAGACGGTAGACCACGCAGCTCGACGGGCCGCAGACTCCAAAGCTCCCGACCCAGAACCCGTAAGCTCGGGGAAGAAGGTATAGATGTCAGGAAACTACAGAAAGATACAAGTGAAAAAGAGAAGGAGGATTGTAGATGGGCAGGTCCCAGGGTTCAGACTCAATATGGAGACGGGATGGTCGCGTGATTGCACCCGAATGCATACGACGTATGTTGATGGAACACGGGATCAATTACTGCGGAAGTAATGCTGTAACTACTAGTATTGCTCGGGATTAGTGGTGGCTGGCCATGGGCCGATGGGTAGCCAGATACTGTCAGCAATGCATTACATGCACCCAACACAACCCTGGAAAGGTTGTAAATATCCGGATGGCCCAATAGCCCCGCCTGCGGAGACCATGGGAAAATTTGCAGATTGATTTTTACAGGGCCACTACCAAACTCTCGAGGAAGGATATATTGTCTAGTAATAATAGATCAATTCACATGATGGGTGGAAACTTTTGCAACCCGCAACTGTACCGCAATCACGGTCGCGCGAATACTGGCTGAGGAGGTGATTAACCATTGGGCAATACCCACGCAGATTGACTCAGACCAGGGAACTCATTTCACCGGGAAAGTAATAAAGGAAGTCTGAAAGACTGGGCATTAAACAAAAGTTCCACATTCTGTACCACCCCCAAAGTTCAGGGATAGTAGAGAGAATGAATCGGACTCTTAAAACCTCACTGGCCAAGGCCATACAGGAAATCGGGCAATCCTGGCTGGAATTGTTACCCACAATATTAATGAGATTGCGCGCAACCCCAAATCGGCTAACACCCTTCGAGCTGATGACAGGATGTGTCATGAAATTACCTGAGGATATAATTACGGCAGGACCGGACCTGGGACCATTATGGAACTGAATCAGATGGTACGTAATGGAATTAAGCAAACAGTTAAAAGATATGAGACAGGAAATCGGGGAGCAACAGGAATGTAGGGACCATGATGAGGACTTGGGATCCCCGGCAGACGTGCCGCAGGTAGGAGAAAAGGTAATTAATGGCCCAGGGACTACCAGGACGAACAGGGCTCGCTCCTCGGTGGATCGGGCCGTACCAAATCTTGATAAGTGGTGGTACCTGCGCGTGCGTGGATATGGGAGGAAAAGGGCGTTGGAAAGACTGGTCCCGGCTGAAACCAACTGATACGTAGTGGATAGCCTGAGGGCGACCACCCTTTCTCGTTACAGGAAGGCGTAATGGAAATGGTACTGCTGCTCTGAGGGGTACCAGGTGTATGTAGACAACAGACCACACATAAGCCCCGATGGAGTCAGAATATACGGGATCTTCCAGCCCGGGCAGACAGGATGGCTGCCAAACTACGACGGCGCTTCAATATGCAGATGTGGAAAACCTGGTCACAATCTGGTGAATATATTTGTACTGAAAAACCGAATCATATGTATGTATTGTCCATTGCATAGTAGACGAATGAGAGAGCCATTCTCGCTAAAGTATATGAAAGATTTTATGGACTCACTTAATCTACCGCACGATGCTTTCCAAGCAGTCACCGAATACGAGCCTGAGATGGGGGCAAGATGTGTACAGTCAAGCGAGATAAGGGTCCGATTTATCTATAATTGTGAAAACGAAGACGGGTCATGCCCGTCACCCATGTTAAGAGTGAAGTAGGTCGACGAGTGGCTAGCAACCACCGCCCCACCCGTCACCACTCCACCCAAGCCGTTACGTTGCCCTGAATTGACGTCAGGTCCCCCGAGTAGAATAGACTTAAGGGCAGACGGTACGGAATTATATGACAATGTACATCATGAGATTGTGTCAGTTATAGTAAATTTAACAGAGTTAGGATTACCAAGTAGATGTGATGTAAGATTGCATAAATTGTATGAGAGATTATTATACACAGTGCTGAGGGAAGCTGCCGATGCCACAGGGGCATTCCGCTTCGGGGACACTCAGAGGAACTCCATCGACATAATTGAGGACTAGTCAATGACATTCTAACCGGAGTAAACACAGGGACATCCCTTGTCAATTCCCTAGAGATACAGGATGTCCAAGCCAGGGCAGAGCACTTGAAAGGGGTGTTGAAAACCCTGGTAGAAAAGGACAACCAGGCCACCCAAACCGGGGTGGAGCTTGGGCAATGGACAGTCCAGGATTTATTAAAGGGGATCACGGTAATGGAATGATACGTAGCCACCATCAACCAGTTGATAGACCGGGAGTATGATGATGCCGTTGTCTCTGTAAAGAGGGAAATGTGTCACCCCTATGGTAACTGGATGATTGGGCAAGAAAGACACAACCTGGATCAGATCCAAAGGGGTGAGGTGCCTGACTGGATAAACAGTACCCACCTTCATGACATTGCACAACTGCCTGGGGCTATAGCTGCATGTACACTGAAAGGAATGACAAGGGTATATCCTGTGGTCCAAGGGTGTGTGGACTCGCACCGACAACTAGTGGGCATGATTCTCTTCATCCCAGCAGTAGCCACAATATGAGCTCGAGAACCTGGGGCTGATCTGGGGGGATGAGTACTTTCGATATTTCCCCATAGGTCAGTACGCCATTCAGAGAAATGGGACCATGAAGGGGATCGCCCTTACCGGCTGCCAATGCAAAGATAGCCTCACCTTCTGCCCTTACCCAGTAGGAAATGGGAACAAAGATGGGTGTGGGTTCAACCAAATAGTGTGCTGGAAGTGTCTCATGTAGACCATCAGCAGATTCGCTCCGCTTACAACTAAAACCACCTACAACTCTGCTGGGTTAGAATGTAACATAACTATGTCCAATTTCTGCTTTAAACCCCAGGTCCCAGTAAACATCGGACATGCTTGAGTGGTATGTATCCATCCCAGAGAACAGGTGGCCCTAAACATCACTGACAGGCTCAGAGATGAATTACAACAGTATGCCGAACCGGTGGAGGCTCCAATTCCCCGCCTGCCAGAAGACCTGAAGGAGATTAAGGAAACTTTCCGGAAGACCCTTAAATGGTATCATGTCACAAGACATGACCTGGCCATACTAGGCAAGGAGATAGATGAAGAAGTTCGAGGAACACCATGGTATCTCCGAGCATGGAACTGGGGGCTGAATGTAAACATTCACCCTTGGATTCATTTAATCTCTCGCATCCTAGTGGCTGTGCAGCTATTACTAGCATTAAGCTGGCTTATTGTGGCATGCGCCTCTTGCAGGGGACACAGAAACTGGAGAATGGCGAAAACCATCAGAGAGGAGCAGGGAAAGCTGCTCATGAAGAATGTGCAAGACTCGGATTATTTAGCTTTAGACGCTCTATGCATCCCTAACCTAGCATCTGATCACCGCAATCCGGGCAGGACGCATAAGGCAGGTAACTTAGTAATAGTTGGTAGCCTTGGGCAGGGTAGCCAAGGACCAAAAGGGGGGATTGAAGTGGGACAAACCGTCCTTCAGCAATTAAGGGGTTAACATTGCACCTTGCATGCTACGGACTTCCACTTAATCAATTCTTAGAAATATAATGAGGATGCACACACATCAGTTCAGAGTGACACACAGCACATGACCCGCATCACAGACGACAAACAATGGATGTGATCAAAATTGATTACACTTAAATTGATTACACTTAAAAACTGCTGAATGTTGTTAACTGTAACTAGCACGCGCACCTGGTGTATATTCTAAGTTAATCAAGTAAATGTATAAATATGATGACAAAATGTTGTTCGGAGAGAGTGGGTGTTGGACTGAGTTGGGAACTCCGGCATGAACTGCCCTCCCTTGCAAGTAAAAATAAACGGCTTTTAATTTATACCAAATGGACTTGTGTGTCGAGTATTGCATAAACATTCCACTTTCATGGCACAAGTTAGGAAACAAAAGATGAATGTGGATGGGGTGTGAATCGCAGAATCGTCAGCAGCTGCCATTCTCCCAGTTTCTCCGCCTTCGTTGCATCTGCTCTGACAACACCACCTTCCATACTAGTGCCTCTGAACTGTCTTCCGCTTTCCTCAACCGAGGATTCCCCTCTATCGTGGTTGCCATGGCCCTCAACCGTGTCCGTTCTATTTCCCACACTTCCGCACTCATCCCTTCCCCTCCTTCCCAGAACCATGACAGTGTACCCCTTGTCCTCACCTTTCACCCTATCAGCCTCCACATTCAATGCATCATCCATCGCCATTTCTGCCAGTTCCAGCATGATCCCACCATCAAACACATCTTCCCCTCCCTCCCCTCTCAGCATTCCGCGACACCCTTGTCCACTCCGCAATCACACCCAACACCCCCTCCCCTTCCCGTGCAAGCCCAGAAGATGCAATACCTCTCCACTCTGTCCAGGGCCCCAAATACTCCTTCCAGGTGAAACAATGATTTACATAGAAACATAGAAAATAGGTGCAGGAGTAGGCCATTTGGCCCTTTGAGCCGGCACCACCATTCAATAAGATCATGGCTGATCATTCCCTCAGTACCCCTTTCCTGCTTTCTCTCCATACCCATTGATGCTTTTAGCTGTAAGGGCCATATCTAACTCTCTCTTGAATATATCCAATGAACTGGCATCAACTACTCTCTGCGGTAGGGAATTCCACAGGTTAACAATTCTCTGAGTGAAGATGTTTCTCCTCATCTTAGTCCTAAATGCCCAATCCTTATCCTAAGACTGTGTCCCCTTGTTCTGGACTTCCCCATCATCTGGAACATTCTTCCTGCATCTAACCTGTCCAGTCCCGTCAGAATCTTGTAAGTTTCTATGAGATCCCCTCTCATCCTTCTAAACTCCAGTGTATAAAGGCCCAGTTAATCCAGTCTCTCCTCATATGACAGTCCCGCCATACCGGGAATCAGTCTGGTGAACCCTCGCTGCACTCCCTCAATAGCAAGAACGTCCTTCCTCAGATTAGGAAACCAACACTGAACACAATATTCCAGGTGAGGCCTCACCAAGGCACTGTACAACTGCAGTAAGATCTCCCTGCTCCTATACTCAAATCCTCTAGTTATGAAGGCCAACATACCATTTGCCTTCTTCACCGCCTGTTGTACCTGCATGCCAACTTTCAATGACTGATGAACCATGACACCCAGGTCTCGTTGTACCTCCCCCTTTCCTAATCTGCCGCCATTCACGTAATATTCTTCCTTCGTGTTTTTGCCCCCAAAGTGGATAACCTCACATTTATCCACATTATGATGCACCTGCCATGCATTTGCCCACTCAACTAACCTGTCCAAGTCACCATGCAGCTTCTTAGTGTCCTCCTCACAGCTCAAACCGCCACCCAGTTTAGTGTCATCTGCAAACTTGCAGATATTACACTCAATTCCTTAATTTAAATTGTTAATGTATATTGTAAAGAGCTGGGGTCCCAGCACTGAACCCTGCGGCACTCCACTAGTCACTGCCTGCCATTCTGAAAAAGACCTGTTTATCCCGACTCTCTGCTTCCTGTCTGCCAACCAGTTTTCTATCCACGTCAGTGTATTACCTCCAATACCATGTGCTTTGATTTTGCATACCAATCTCTTGTGTGGGACCTTGTCAAAAGCCTTTTGAAAGTCCAAATACACCACAACCACTGGTTCTCCTTTGTCCACTCTACTAGTTCCATCCTCAAAAAATTCCAGAAGATTTGTCAAGCATGATTTCCCTTGCATAAATTAATGCTGACTTGGACCGATCCTGTCACTGCTTTCCAAATGCGCTGCTATTTAAACTTTAATAATTGATTCCAACATTTTCCCCACTACTGATGTCAGGCTAACCAGTGTATAATCACCCGTTTTCTCTCTCCCTCCTTGTTTAAACAGTGGTGTTACATTAGCTACCCTCCAGTCCATAGGAACTGATCCAGAGTCGAAAGACTGTTGGAAAATGATCACCAATGCATCCACTGTTTCTATGGCCATTTCCTTAAGTACTCTGCAGACTATCAGGCCCCGGGGATTTATCGGCCTTCAATCCCATCAATTTCCCAAACACAATTTCCCGCTTTATAAGGATATCCTTCAGTTCCTCCTTCTCACAAAACCCTCAGTCCTCTAGTTTTTCCAGAAGATTATTTGTGTCTTCCTTCGTGAAAACAGAACCAAAGTATTTGTTTAACTGGTCCGCCATTTCTTTGTTCCCCATTATAATTTCACCTGAATCTGACTGCAAGGGACCTATGTTTGTTTTCACTAATCTTTTTTTCTTCACATATCTATAGAAGCGATTGCAGTCAGTTTTTATGCTTTCTCTCATACTTTTATTTTCCCCCTCCTAATTAAACCCTTTGTGCTCCTCTGCTGTATTACAAAATTCTTCCAGTCCTCAAGTTTGCTGCTTTTTCTGGCCAATTTATATGCCTCTTCCTTGGATTTAACACTATCCTTAATTTCCCCATTTTATTTTTACTCCAGACAGGGATGTACAATTGGTGAAGTTCATCCATGTGATCTTTAAATGTTTGCCATTGCTTATCCACCGTCAACCCTTTAAGTATCACTCGCCTGTCTATTCTAGCCAATTCATGTCTCATACCATCGAAGTTACCTTTCCCCAAGTTCAGGACACTAGTCTCTGAATTAACTGTGTCACTCTCCATCTTAATAAAGAATTCGACCATATTATGGTCACTCTTCCCCAATTAGTTACTTGTACTTTCAATTTAGTATACTATATTCGCTGCTCACGATGTGGTCACCTCTACATTGGGGAGACCAAACACAGATTGGACGACTGCTTTGCAGGACACCTTCATTCAGTCTGTAAGTGTGACCCTGAGCTTCCAGTCGCCTGTCACTTTAATTCTCTGCTCCACATTCACTCTGTCCTCTCCTTAAGAGCCATATCTAACTCCCTCTTGAATATATCCAGTGAACTGGCATCAACAACTCTCTGCGGCAGGGAATTCCACAGGTTCATTACTCTCTGGGTGAAAAGGTTTCTCCTCATCTCGGTCCTATATAGCTTATCCATTATCCTTAGACTGTGACCCCTGGTTCTGGACTTCCCCAACATCGGGAACATTCTTCCTGCATCTAACCTGTCCAGTCCCGTCATAATTTTATATGTTTCTATGAGATCCGCTCTCATTCTTCTAAATTCCAGTGAGTATAAGCCCAGCTGATCCAGTTTTTCTTCACATGTCAGTCCTGCCATCCCGGAATTAGTCTGGTGAACCTTCACTGCATTCCCTCAATAGCAAGCACGTCCTTCCTCAGATTAGGAGAACAAAACTGCACACAATACACAAGGTGTGGTCTCACTAAGGCCCTGTACAACTGCAGTAAGATCTCCCTGCTCCTATACTCAAATCCTCTCGCTATGAAGGTCAGCATACCATTTGCTTTCTTTACTGCCTGCTGTACCTGCATGCTTACTTTCAGTGACTGATGTACATGACACCCAGGTCTCGTTGCACCTCCCCTTTTACTAATCTGTCACCATTCAAATAATAATCTGCCTTCCTGTTTTTGCCACCAAAGTGGATAACCTCACATTTATCCACATTATACTGCATCTGCCCATTCACCTAACCTGTCCAAGTCACCCTGCAGCCTCTTAGCATCCTCCTCATAGCTCACACTGCCACCCAGCTTAGTGTCATCTGCAAACTTGGAGATATTACATTCAATTCCTTTGTCTAAATCATTAATGTATATTGTAAATAGCTGGGTTCCCAGCACTGAACCCTGCGGCACCCCACTGGTCACTGTCTGCCATTCTGAAAAGGACCCATTTATTCCCACTATTTGCTTCCTGTCTGCCAAAGAGTTCTCTATTCACGTCAATACATTACCCCAATACCATGTGTCTTAATTTTATGCACTAATCTCTTGTGTGGGGCCTTGTCAAAATCCTTTTGAAAGTCCAAATACACCACATCCACTGGTTCTCCCTTATCCACTCTACTAGTTACATCCTCAGAAAACTCTAGAAGATTTGTCAAGCATGATTTCCCTTTCATAAATTCATGCTGACTTGGATTGATCCTGTCACTGCTTTCCAAATGCGCTGCGATTAAATCTTTAATAATTGATTCCAGCATTTTTCCCACCCCCGATGTCAGGCTATAATTCCCTGATTTCTCTCTCCAACCTTTTTTAAAAAGTGGGGTTACATTAGCTACCCTCCAATCCATAGGAACTGATCCAGAGTCGATAGAATGTTGGAAAGTGACCACCAATGCATCTACTATTTCTAGGGCTACTCTGGGATGCAGACTATCAGGCCCTTGGGATTTATCGACCTTCAGTCCCATCAGTTTCCCTAACACCATTTCCTGACTAATAAGGATTTCCCTCTGATTCTCCTTCCCGCTAGACCCTCGCTCCCCTAGTATTTTCGGGAGGTTATTCGTGTCTTCCTTAGTGAAGACAAAATCAAAGTATTTGTTCAATTGGTCTGCCATTTCCTTGTTCCCCATTATAAATTCACGTGATTCTGACTGCAAGGGACCTACATTAGTCTTCACTAATCTTTTTCTCTTTACATATCTATAGAAGCTTTTGCAGTCAGTTTTTATGTTCCCTGCAAGCTTACTCTCATATTTTATTTTCCTCCTCCTAATTAAACCCTTAGTCCTCCTCTGCTGAATTCTAAATTTCTCCCAGTCCTCCGGTTTGCTGCTTTTTCTGGCAAATTTATATGCCTCTTCCTTGGATTTAACACTATACCTAATTTCCCTTGTTAGCCACGGTTGAGCCATCTTTCTTGTTTTATTTTTACGCCAGACAGAGATGTACAATAGTTGTAATTCATCCATCTGATCTTTAAATATCTGTCATTGCCTATCCACCGTCATCCCTTTAAGTATCATTCGCCAGTCTATCCTAGCCAAATCACGTCTCATACCATCGAAGTTTCCTTTCTTTAAGTTCAGGACCCTAATCTCTGAATTAACTGTGTCACTCCATCTTAATGAAGAATTCTACCATATTATGGTCACTCTTCCCCAAGGGGCCACGCACGACCAGATTGCTAATTAATCCTCTCTCGTTACACAAGACCCAGTCTAGGATGGCCTGCTCTCTAGTTGGTTCCTCGACATATTGGTCTCGAAAACCATCCCTTATACACTCCAGGAAATCCGCCTCCACAGTATTGCTATCAGTTTGGTTAGCCCAATCAATATGTAGGTTAAAGTCACCCATGATAATTGCTGTACCCTTATTGCATGCGTCAATAATTTCCTGTGTGATGCCATCCCCAATCTCCCTACTACTGTTTGGTGATCTGTACACAACTCACACTAATGTTTTCTGCCCTTTGGTGTTTTGCAGTTCTACCCATATAGATTCCACATCATCCAAGCTAATGACCTTCCTTACTATTGCGTTAACCTCCTCTTTAATTATTAACGCTACCTCACCTCCTTTTTCTTCCTGTCTATTCTTCCTGAATATTGAATACCCCTGGATGTTGAGTTCCCAGCCTTGGTTACCTTGGAGCCATGTCTCCGTAATCCCAATTACATCATAGCCATTAACAGCTATCTGCGCAGTTAATTCGTCCACCTTATTACAAATGCTCCTCGCATTGAGACTCAGAGCTTTCAGGCTTGTTTTTTTAACACTCTTTGTCCTTTTAGAATTATGTTGTATTGTGGCCCTTGTTGATTTTTGCCCTTGATTTCTCTGACCTCCACTCTTGCTTTTCTCCTTCCTACCTTTTGCTTCTGCCGTTTTTTACTTCCCTGCCTCCCTGCATAGGTTCCCATCCCCCTGACATATTAGTTTAACCCCTCCCCAACAGCACTAGCAAACACTCTGCCTACGACATAGGTTCCGGTCCTGCCCAGGTGCAGACCACCCGGTTTGTACTGGTCCCTCCTCCCCCAGAATCGGTTCCAATGCCCCAGGAATCTGAATCCCTCCCCCTTGCACCATTCCTCAAGCCACGTATTCATCTGAACTATCCTGCAATTCCTACTCTGACTAGCACGTGGCCCTGGTAGCAATCCTGAGATTACTACCTTTGAGGTCCTACTTTTTACTTTAACTCCTAGCTCCCTAAATTCAGTTTGTAGGACCTCATCCCAGATTTATACCTATATCGTTGGTAACTATATGCACCACGACAGCTGGCTGTTCCCCCTCCCCCTCCAGAATGCGCTGCAGCCACTCCGAGACATCCTTGACCCTTGCACGAGGGAGCCAACATACCATCCTGGAATCTCGTTTGCGGCCGCAGAAACACCTATCTGTTCCCCTTACAAAAGAATCCCCTATCACTACAGCTCCCTCATTTTTTTTCCTGCCCTCCAGTACGGCAGAGCCACCCATGATGCCATGAACTTGGCTGCTGCTGCCTTCCCCTGATGGTTTGGTCTGGCTCAGTCTGTGCCGGCCGGTTTTGATGTGTGAAGTCCAAGTACAGATTGGCTCTGAACTAAGGCTCGCAGTTCAGAGTTGTCACCTTCACATGCAACCTGATTCCAAAGCAGAGTCTAAGGAGATGGGATGAAAGGTGGGGCCTTTTAAAAGTGCATTGACTGAGGAACCTGACCACATGTTGTGCAGTGCAGGGGGTTTCTGGCCACAGTTTCAGGATGAAATAGGTTTACTATGAGTTGCAGGTTGGATGTGGGGGCAATTTCAGTGAGGTACTATTAGTTACTGATGGAATCAAAGTTTCTCCCTGTTGTGTGTCTGTAAAGCATGCACTCCCATGTTCCGCCACCAGGGAGCTCATCCCCTGAAGTCCCAAGGGATCCCAGCATCCCATGGGAGCACTGTATATAAGCCGGCCCCGAAGGCCTGTTCCTCACTCTGGAGTGTCTTATTAAAGACTGAGGTCACTGTTACTTTAACCTCCCTGTGTGCAGCCTCATCTGTGTTACGAACACAATAACTGGCGACGAGAATACGAATCCAACGCAAAGATGCAGCAAACTGTGAGCATCCTGGAGAAGTTCTCGGAGGGTAAGGACTGGAAAGCCTCTGACGAACGGCTAGACCAGTACTTTGTAGCGAACGAGTTGGACGGAGAAGGAAGCGCTGCAAAAAGGAGAGCGATCTCCTCACAGTCTGCAGGGCACCGACCTATAGCCTCATGAAGAATCTTCTGGCTCCGGTGAAACCCACAGATAAGTCGTATGAGGAGCTGTGTACACTGGTTCGGGAGCATCTTAACCCGAGGGAGAGCGTGCTGATGGCGAGGTATCGGTTCTACACGTGCCAGCGATCTGAAGGTCAGGAAGTGGCGAACTATGTCGCCGAGGTAAGGCGACTTGCAGGACAATGTGAGTTTGATGGCTACCTGGAGCAAATTCTCAGAGACTTTTTTGTACTGGGCAATGGCCACGAGACCATCCGACGACAACTTTTGACTGTAGAAACACCGAACCTCAGTAAGGCCATTGTGATAGCACAGACGTTTATGTCCACCAGTGATAACACCAAACAAATCTCTCAGCACACAAGTGTTAGCAATGTTCATAAATTAACTGGAACTGTGTTTGTGAGCAGAAATGTACAGGGCAGAACCCACGAGTCTGCAACTGCCAGCAGGCCTCAGGTGACCCAGATGACTCAGAGTCCCCAACAAAGGATGAATGCAAGGCAATTCACACCTTGTTGGCGTTGTGGAGGCTTCCATTCAGCCTTTTCATGCCGCTTCGAAGGGTATGTTTGCAAGAGTTGTGGAACAATGGGGCACGTCCAATGAGCTTGCAAACGAGCTGCAAGCTCTGCAAAACCTGCTAACCACCATGTGGCAGAGAAAGATCGGTCCATGGTGGATCAAAGCAATTTCGAGCCTCAGAGAGGAGGCAGATGCTGAAGTACACGGGGTGTACACATTTGCGACGAAATGTCCACCTATAATGCTAAACGTAAAATTGAATGGCTTACCCGTAGCCATGGAACTGGACACTGGCGCGAGACAATCCATCATCAGTAAAAAGATGTTTGAAAGACTGTGGTGCAACAAAGCATTCAGACCAGCCCTGAGCCCCATCCACACGAAACTGAGAACGTACACCAAAGAGATTATCACTGTCCTGGGCAGCGCCATGGTCAAGGTCACCTACGAGGGCACAGTGCACGAACTGCCACTCTGGATTGTCCCGGGCGATGGCCCCACACTGTTTGGAAGGAACTGGCTGGGCAAAATTCGCTGGAGCTGGGATGACATCCGAGCGCTATCACATGTCGATGAGGCCTCATGTACCCAGGTTCTTAACAAATTTCATTCGCCTTTTGAGCCAGGTATTGGAAACTATTCCGGGGTGAATGTGCGGATCCACCTGGTCCCAGAGGCATGACCCATTCATCACAAGGCACGAGCGGTACCTCACATGATGAGGGAGAGAGTGGAAATCGAGTTGGACAGGATGCAACGCGAGGGCATCATCTCCCCAGTGGAATTCAGCGAGTGGGCCAGCCGATTATTCCAGTACTCAAAAGTGATGGCATGGTCAGGATTTGCGGCAATGTTAAATTAACTATTAATCGTTTCTCGCTACAGTATCAATACCCGCTACCTAAGGCAAACGACCTATTTGCGACGCTGGCAGGAGGCAAGACGTTCACCAAGCTCGACCTGACTTCGGCCTACATGACGCAGAAGCTGGAGGAGTCTTCGAAGGGCCTCACCTGCATCAACACGCACAAGGGACTGTTCATCTACAACAGATGCCCGTTTGGAATTCGGTCGGCTGCAGCAATCTTCCAGAGAAACATTTGAGAGCCTACTCAAGTCGGTACCACACACGGTGGTTTTTCAGAACGACATATTGGTCATGGGTCGGGACACCGCCGAGCACCTACAAAACCTGGAGGAGGTCCTCCAGCGACTGGATCGCGTAGGGCTGCGGCTGAAGAGGTCGAAATGCGTTTTCAGGGCAGCAGAAATGGAGTTTTTGGGGAGAAAGATTGCGGCGGACGGCATTCAGCCCACAGACGCCAAGACAGAGGCTATCAGGAACGCGCCCAGGCCACAGAATGTCATGGAGCTGCGGTCGTTCCTGGGACTCCTCAACTATTTTGGTAACTTCCGACCGGAGTTAAGCACCCTTTTAGATGTGTTTACATGTGTTATTGCGCAAAGGTGAGAACTGGGTATGGGGAAAAAAACAAGTAATTGCTTTTGAGAAAGCCAGAAACATTTTATGCTCCAACAAGCTGCTTGTATTGAATAACCCGTGTAAAAGACATGTGCTAGCATGTGACGCATCATCGTACGGAGTCGGGTGTGTATTACAACAAGCTAACATTGCAGAGAAGTTGCAACCTGGCGCCTTTGCTTCCAGGAGCTTGTCTAAGGCCGAGAGGACCTACAGCATGATTGAGAAAGAGGCATTAGCATTTGTGTTCGGGGTAAAGAAAATGCATCAGTACCTGTTTGGCCTCAAATTTGAGCTGGAACCCGATCACAAGCCCCTCACATCCCTGTTCGCTGAAAACAAGGGGATAAATACTAATGCCTCAGCCCGAATACAAAGGTGGGCACTCGCGCTATCAGCGTATAACTATACCATCTGCCACAGGCCAGGCAACGAGAACTGTGCGGATGCTCTCAGTCGGCTACCATTGCCCACCACGGGGGTGGAAATGGCGCAGTCAGCAAACTTGTTGATGGTGGCGCAGCCCGCAGACTTGTGATGGTCATGGAAGCGTTTGAAAATGATAAATCACCTGTCACGGCCCGCCAGATTAGGACTTGGACCAGCCAAGATCCTCTGCTGTCCCTAGTAAAAAACTGTGTACTGCATGGGAGCTGGGCCAGCAGCCCCGTTGAAATGCAAGAGCCAATCAAGCCATTCCAGTGGCGAAAGGACGAGCTGTCCATTCAGGCAGACTGCTTGTTGCGGGGTAACCGCGTAGTGCTACCAAAAAAGGGCAGGGAGACGTTCATCTCGGATCTCCACAGCACACACCCGAGTATAGTAATGATGAAAGCGATAGCCAGATCCCACGTGTGGTGGCCCGGTATCCACTCTGACTTAGAGTCCTGTGTAAGGCAATGCAGTGTGTGTGCTCATTTGAGCAACACGCCCAGAGAGGCACCACTAAGTTTGTGGTCCTGGCCCTCCAGACCATGGTCGAGGATCCATGTTAACTATGCGGGTCCGTTTCTCGGTAAAATGTTCCTGGTGGTGGTGGATGCTTTTTCAAAATGGATTGAATGTGCAATAATGTCGGGAAGCACCGCCACCGCCACCACCACCATTGAAAGCCTGAGGGCCATGTTTCCCACCCACGGCCTGCCTGGCATACTGGTCAGTGACAACTGGCCATGTTTCAACAGTGCCAAATTTAGAGAATTCATGACCCACAATGGAATCAAACATGTCAACCTCGGCCCCGTTTAAACCAGCCTCCAATGGGCAGGCAGAGCTGGCAGTACAAACCATCAAACAGAGCCTTAAACGAGTCACAGAAGGCTCACTCCAAACCCACCTGTCCCGAGTACTGCTCAGCTACCGCACGAGACCCCACTCGCTCACAGGGGTGCCCCTGGCTGAGCTACTCATGAAAAGGACATTTAAAACCAGACTCTCGCTGGTTCACCCCAACCTGCATGATCAGGTAGAGAGCAGGCGACAGCAACAAATTGTAAACGATAGTCGCGCCACTGTGTCATGGGAAATTGATCTGAATGACCCTGTGTATGTGCTAAACTATGGACATGGTCCCAAGTGGATCGCGGGCACGGTGATAGCTAAAGAAAGGAATAGGGTGTTTGTAGTCAAACTAGACAATGGACAAATTTGCAGAAAGCACCTGGACCAAACGAGGCTGCGGTTCACAGACTACCCTGAAAAACCCACAGCAGACACCACCTTTTTCCAGCCCACAACACACACCCAAAGGATCAACAACACCACGTCAGACCAGGAAATCGAACCCATCACGCCCAACAGCCCAGCAAGGCCAGGCTCACCTAGCAGCCCTGCAGGGCCAACAACACGCTAGCCCAGCGAGGACACAGCCAACACACCAGAACAGACAGTTGTACCGAGGCGGTCGACCAGGGAAAGAAATGCTCCCGACCGCCTCACCTTGTAAATAGTTTTCACTTTGACTTTGGAGGGGGAGTGATGTTGTGTATCTGTAAAGCATGCACTCCCATGTTCCGCCACCAGGGAGCTCATCCCCTGAAGTCCCAAGGGATCCCAGCATCCCATGGGAGCACTGTATATAAGCCGGCCCCTAAGGCCTGTTCCTCACTCTGGAGTGTCTTATTAAAGGCTGAGGTCACTGTTATTTTAACCTCCCTGTGTGCAGTCTCATCTGTGTTAGGAACACAATACTCCCCATTCTACATATCGCTCTCCCACCTTTGGTTTCTCCACTTCACCATCCTCTTGTTTCCTTTCTTTGCCTGCTCCTAGCTGTTCTCATGGTTATCATTGAATCTTACAGCATAATCCAATTAGCCCCACTCCCCTGCTTTTTCACCATCACCCTGCAATTTTTTCCTATTCAAGTATATATTCAATTTCCTTTTGAAAGTTACTATTGGTTTTGCTTCCACCACCCTTTCAGGTAGCTGACAGTTCTCGGAACTTCTCGCACAACTACTGCTGGCGTATAACCATAAACAAGCATGCTCAACTACAGAACACCCAACCTTTATTAAGTAAATGAAATAATATTTACAGACGTCCAATGATCAGACACAACCTGATCAGACTTCCAGAAATTCCTCTAAGCTGATTGGGCTGGTGTCCATTTTTATTTGATTATGTTCCTGTGAAGCAGTTTGACATTTTATAGCTACGGTAAAGATGCTTTATAAAAGCAACTTATTGCTTCTAAACTTTCCTTTTGTCATTTTGAATGTTTATTTCATGGAGATTTAATACAGACTCAAGTGTTTACAAAACAGTAATCTTCTTTTGGATTTGAAATGCTGCCATAAATCAAGAAGCAAACCTTGAATGATCTATAACTTACCTCTGAAATGATATTACTGAAAATGAATCCTATATATCTCTAAAAGTATACATATGCTGTGAAGTTGATAGCAGTACTATACTTTTATTTATTGTCACTCTCTGCTGGCCATTGCATGCCTTGGTGACCATGGGCTCAATTTTGCCCGTTCATTTGTGCCGGCGTAACTGACTAAGTTACAATTTTTCTAGGCCAGTTTTTTTTTTACGTCATAGGGTGGCGTTCCCTCATGTCTGCGCCAGTTTTTTCAATTGTTTGCAGTTGGGCCAACATTTTTTTCTCTTCGATCGGTGTATCTGGCCACTCCCGTAAAACCTTCTGGTGAGCTAAGAAAACCAGCGCACATTCACAAATCTGCATTGAAAGACACCATTGTTTTTAAATCGAAGATTTTGGAGGGAGTCAAGAACACTGTCAAAATCAATAATAAAGTTCAACTTTTTTTACCTGTCAACATAGAAGTGTAAATGTGTTGGATTTCAGAAGTTCTCTCATTTTTTTACTCACTCACACATCACCACCGAACGTCTTAAAGCAGGGCTGGCAGAATCGGCTCTGTGCCCAGACACAGTGGCTCGGGGCTCAGTTACAAATCAAGCTGTGGGGGAGTGGGGTGGTAGGAGAGAGGGAGAGCGAGGTGCCTTCTGCACTGCAGACTGCAATGCGTGGGCGGTGGGGTGGAGGCGGGGAAGGCGGGGGAGGGAGAGGGAGAGAGAGAGAGAGAGAAGTAGAGAAGTCACAAGACTCCAATTAGTAAAGGGAGTGGGGGGGCGGGGTGGGGGGGAGAGGAGAATGGAAAAGTCACAAGACTCCAATTAGTTAAGGGGGGGCGGGTAGAGAGGATAAGTCACAAGACCTTTGGGAGTGGTCCATCCATACAGACCTTGGGGAGAGAGAGAACTGCGAACATGTCCTGCCTGCCTACTTTCCTGCCGTTTTGAGCTTTCAAAGGTTAAATTTAAGTTTGGGGGCAATACTGACATCAAAGCAGCGACCCTCTCTTCCAAGGGTGCCAGTGGGTGCAGATTTGCTGGGTCTACTCCTGTTCGAGTTCTTTCCCTTTTATTATGTGCCACTTTACTCTGCAAAGATGAAAATGCAACTTTTTAGAGAGGGTGTTGTTCTGCTGGGTGGGACATACAGATGGTCACATTTACAATTGCAATTCCATTGAATAAATGAAAATATTACTTACACAAACTATTTGACCAAGGTCCTGCCACTTCTTTTTACACTGGCCTCCAGATCTCGTGGTGGTCACCATTACACAGCAATCTTCTGCAACTTGGTTCCAGCGTTTCTTTATTTCTTTGGGTGGAACTTTTATGTGACCTCTGCTGGTATCCAGCTCCTGCCATTTGTTCTCAATCACAGTAACTAGTGCCTCCACTTCTTCCTGTAAGAAATTCTTGGTCCTTGCACCGCATTGCATCTTGTATTGCTGAAGCTACGATTTTTCCAATGCGACTGCCAATTGATAATGACACAAAGTGACATTGGGCTAGAATTTCCATTGGAATCGCCGGATTACTGCCCAGTTACCACCAGTTACAGCCCGTTTTTGCCAAAAAGGCAAATTACCACCCTGTACCACCCATTTGATGCCCGTTTTACTCCTGATTATCGCTGGCGGTAATTTCGGCCTACGATTATGGCCGGCATTGCTGCACATTGCCCAACGCCGCTTCCCGCCCAAAAATCAAATCAAATTCCCCTGTAGCGCTAATTTCACTAAACATACCACTTTTACTGCCCGCTACCGCGCCACCGCACCCCCCCCCCCCCCCCCCCGCTCCACCATCACCCAGGATCGGTGCCGCCCATTTTTTAGGTACTTACCTGGCTTTATCTCAGCTTTGTGACTCCATTTTGTTATTTTTTCTCTGTAGGGGGAAAACACAGGAAAAAAAACACAGGAAATAGGTGCAGAAGTAGGCCATTCAGCCCTTCGAGCCTGCATTCAATAAGATCATGGCTGATCATTCACCTCAGTACCCCTTTCCTGCTTTCTCTCCATACCCCTTGATCCCTTTAGCTGTAAGGGCCATATCTAATTCCCTCTTGAATATATCCAATGAACTGGCATCAACAACTCTCTGCAGTAGGGAATTCCATAGGTTAACAACTCTCTGAGTGAAGAAGTTTCTCCTCATCTCAGTCCTAAATGGCTTACCCCTTATCCTTAGACTAAGTGCCCTGGTTCTGGACTTCCCAACATCGGCAACATTCTTCCTGCATCTAACCTGCCCAGTCCCGTCAGAATTTTATATGTTTCTATGAGATCCCCTCTCATCCTTCTAAACTCCAGTGAATACAGGCCCAGTCGATCCAGTCTCTCCTCATATGATAGTCTCGCCATCCCGGGAATCAGTCTGGTGAACCTTCGCTACACTCCCTCAATAGCAAGAATGTCCTTCCTCAGATTAGGAGACTAAAAGTGAACACAATATTCTGGTGAGGCCTTACCAAGGCCCTGTACAACTGCAGTAAGACCTCCATGCTCCTATACTCAAATCCCCTGGCTATGAAGGCCAACATACCATTTGCCTTCTTCACCGCCTGCTGTACCTGTATGCCTACTTTCAATGACTGATGAAACATGACACTCAGGTCTAGCTGCACCTCTCCTTTTCCTCATCTGCCACCATTCAGATAATATTCTGCCTTTGTGTTTTTGCCACCAAAGTGGATAACCTCACATTTATCCACATTATACTGCATCTGCCATGCATTTACCCACTCACCTAACCTATCCAAGTCACTCTGCAGCCTCATAGCATCCTCCTCGCAGCTCACACTGCCACCCAACTTTGTATCATCTGCAAATTTGGAGATACTACATTTATTCCCCTCGTCTAAATCATTAATGTACAATATGAACAGCTGGGGCCCCAGCACAGAACCTTGCGGTACCCCACTAGTCACTGCCTGCCATTCTGAAAAGGACCCATTTACTCCTACTCTTTGCTTCCTGTCTGACAACCAGTTCTCAATCCACGTCAGCACACTACCCCCAATCCCATGTGCTTTAACTTTGCACATTAATCTCTTGTGTGGGACCTTGTCGAAAGCCTTCTGAAAGTCCAAATGCACGACATCAACTGGTTCTCGCTTGTCCACTCTACTGGAAACATCCTCAAAAAATTCCAGAAGATTTGTCAAGCATGATTTCCCTTTCACAAATCCATGCTGACTTGAACCTATCATGTTACCTCTTTCCAAATGTGCTGTTATGACATCCTTAATAATTGATTCCATCATTTTACCCACTACCGATGTCAGACTGGCCGGTCTATAATTCCGTGTTTTCTCTCTCCCTCCTTTTTTAAAAAGTGGGGTTACATTGGCTACCCTCCACTCCATAGGAACTGATCCAGAGTCTATGGAATGTTGGAAAATGACTGTCAATGCATCGCTATTTCCAAGGCCACCTCCTTAAGTACTCTGGAATGCAGACCTTCAGGCCCTGGGGATTTATCGGCCTTCAGTCCCATCAATTTCCCCAACACAATTTCCCGACTAATAAGGATTTCCCTCAGTTCCTCCTTCTTACTAGACCCTCTGACCCCTTTTATATCCGGAAGGTTGTTTGTGTCCTCCTTAGTGAATACCGAACCAAAGTACTTGTTCAATTGGTCTGCCATTTCTTTGTTCCCAGTTATGACTTCCCCTGATTCTGACTTGTCTTGTCTTGACTAACCTTTTTCTCTTTACATACCTATAGAAGCTTTTGCAGTCCATTTTAATGTTCCCTGCAAGCTTCCTCTCCTATTCTATTTTCCCTGCCCGAATCAAACCCTTTGTCCTCCTCTGCTGAGTTCTAAATTTCTCCCAGTCCCCGGGTTCACTGCTATTTCTGGCCAATTTGTATGCCACTTCCTTGGCTTTCATACTATCTCTGATTTCCCTTGATAGTCACGGTTGAGCCACCTTCCCTTTTTTATTTTTACGCCAGACAGGAATGTACAATTGTTGTAGTTCATCCATGCGGTCTCTAAATGTCTGCCATTGCCCATCCACTGTCAACCCCTTAAGTATCATTCGCCAATCTATTCTAGCCAATTCACGCCTCATACCTTCGAAGTTACCCTTCTTTAGGTTCTGGACCATTGTCTCTGAATTAACTGTTTCATTCTCCATCCTAATGTAGAATTCCACCATATTATGGTCACTCTTCCCCAAGGGGCCTCGCACAACGAGATTGCTAATTAATCCTCTCTTATTACACAACACCCAGTCTAAGATGGCCTCCCCCCTAGTTGGTTCCTCGAAAAGGCTGCTTTCATTCCCATTAAACATAATTTGCTGTCCCAACTTCTGTGAACTGTCTACTGCCTCAGCCAAGAGGACATTCTCATGTGTAAACCTCAATAGTCAGTGTTGACAGGCTATTTGTGCATTGGTGGGTGGGAGGAGTTACTAGACACGAATTGAAGCCTTGACAAATTATTAAATCACTGCAGATTTAACAAATGACAATCTGCAGAGTGATTTGCCAGAAAATACTACACCTTATGAAAGAAAGATTTTTTAACTTATTTTTCAGTTTTCAGTTCCAGTGAAGGCCATACATCCAAAGCATAATAAACTATCTTTTCTCGTTGCAAATTTTTACTGACTATTGCGTTTTTCCCACATTTTCTGTTGTATTTTGGATTTCCCCCCCACTGGTGGGTTGGTTTCTAATAGATGCATTAAAAACTTAAGATGTGGCAAACAGTAAAACCTAAATTTTGGGCTAGACTTTGGGCAGATCATCGACCAGTTAGGGCCCATTTAGCACCCATATAAGCGCTGAAATTTAGGCTATCGCCCATATTTGCTGAAAAGTGGAAATTAGCCCCCAACTATAGCCCATTTATCGCCAGCGCAACTTTCAGCATACAGGAATGAGCTGCATCACCCGGCCTATTTAAAAAAATATATTATGTCATCCTCGTGCAAGGCCGAGAATAGTGTTTATAATGTAAACTTGCGCCTGACTATAGCCCAGATTATCACCGAGCGCTACTTTCGGCATTTCGTCCACAATTCGCCCAAATGATTGCTGGCCCAAAAAGACGCTGAAGAAAATCTGTAATCACCTGACCTTAACTCAGCACTACTCGGCACTACAGGAAGGATCTGTAGTAAAAGGCTGCTTCAAGTGCTTGTCAGGAGAATTAATTTGTGAGTGATTTTAAGGGCCTTTTTGACTCTTGCCAATCATCTAATCACAGTTGTATTTGTTGAGGACAAATTCAGAGCATTTATCGCGATTTATAGTGATGGGGCCTGTAATTTCTCAACCAGTATTGATCACTAATCACATGCTGCAGAATAGAGATGAGAGAAGGTATATTGAAGAGCATTATGTGCCCAATTAAAGAGGTGGCAGGCTGCTGCAGAGGAGGAGATGTTACACCCAACGCATGTACAGGGATAAGTGATCATACCTGGACTTGTCCGATAACATGAGGCTGCGCTTCGAAAGGAGCTCATCAGTGAGATATGCAGGTTAATTAAAGGAGATCTGCAGCCTACCAGCACCATCAGGACTGCACTGCCCATTGAGGTTAAGGTTATTGCGGCACTTTCCTTCGACGCATTGTGCTCCTTTCAGGCCTCAGCTGGCGACATTTGCAGTATCTCTCAGCACGCCACACATTGCTGCATTTGACAGGTGACTGAAGACCCTTACGCACGTAGGATGGACTTTATAAACTTCCCTACGATCAGGAAGGCACAGACTGAGAGGGCTTTGGGTTTCACGCAAATAGCAAACTTCCCCAAGGTGCAGGGAGCAATCGACTATGCACATTGCCCTGCGACCACCTTTACAGGATGCAGAGGTGTTTTGGAACCGAAAGGATTCTACTTCCTGAATGTGCAGCTCGTTGTCAACCACAAGCAAATAATCATGGCAGTAAATGCAAATTTTCCAGGGAGCATCCATGATGCGCACATCATGCGTGAGAGCACTGTGTCTGACCTGTTTAAGAATCAGCCACAAGGTCACAGTTGGATGCTGGGGTTAAAGGATATGGCCTTGCCAGCTGGCTCATGACCCACCTGCGTAAGCCCAGATGGAAGCCGATAAGCGCTACAACGAAAGCCATATCGCTACGCGCAATATTGTCAAAAATACAATTGGAGTGCTTAAGCAGCGCTTCAGATGCCTGTACCACTCAGGAGGCAACCTACAATACCACCCTGAGCAGGTCACTGAGTTCATTGTGGTGTGCTGCAGGTTGTATAAACTAGCTATCAGGAGAGGACAACAATTGCCAGATGGGACCGCCGGTCCACCTCAGGAGAGAGGGCAGGTGGAAGGGGAAGACGAGGAGGAGGACGACGAGGACCTCAGGGAGGGCAATCAGCCTGGCGATGAACCCATGACCCCCCGCAACACTGGAAAAGCCCTGTGGTAGTTATGCAGCTGCAAAACTCTTGTGTCAGCAGCTCATAAATGAACGCTTTGCGTGAACTTACATCGGTGACAGTTACAGTTGCTTTACGTTTCATCCTTGCCTGGCCATGGCCATTGTTTTCAACCATTGTATTGATGTTTACCTTATGTTCTTCCTCCTGTCTCGCATCTGTCGTGGTGCTAGGTGATACAGCACCTTGGGGTGCAGTGCCATCTCCCGAAATTATCGCAAACCACACGGCATCGACAGAGTCGGTCAACCGCCCCATTGCCACAACTATTCGCTCCATGCCCTCCGTTATTCTCGCAGACAGTGTGGCAATGTTGCCAGTCAACTCACCAAGCAGCTGGAGGAGCTCTCAA
This sequence comes from Pristiophorus japonicus, assembly GCF_044704955.1. Classification (NCBI taxonomy): domain Eukaryota; kingdom Metazoa; phylum Chordata; class Chondrichthyes; family Pristiophoridae; genus Pristiophorus; species Pristiophorus japonicus. The sequence continues at coordinate 219,758,730 of NC_091982.1, forward strand.
CCTATGTTGACACTTGCCCTTGACAATGACTCCATATCCTCGTTTGGATCTGCCCGTCGCAACACGTGCCTACCTTGCCGACTCAACCTCCGCAGGGTCGGCATGGGCACAGGACGCCTTGGAGTGGCCTGCTGCAAGCCACTTGGCCCCACTACTTCATCTGTTAATGATGACGTGGCCACAGGTACCACAGATGAAAACTGGTCACCTTCCTCCTCGGATTCTTGTTCCTCACCCGTGGTGATGACCACCTGCAGTGGTAAAGGGCTTGTTACAGGGGCCTTCCTTTGCACCTCAGGAGTCTGGGTAGCTGCAAAACATAATTGAGGTTATTAGAAGAGAAGGGTAGACATTAGAATGCTTGCGCTGCGCTGGCATATGTACGAGGGGCAACACTACTGCAATAAATGTGAACGAGAGATGTTACATATGATTAACCTGAGAGTATAGAAGCTGCATACATAACATTACATCATAATTCATATATTATAATTAAATGCCATTAAATCACTTTAAATTACCACCGATTTACCACTGCTTTACACATTACTCACGTGGCACAACAACGGGATCTGCACCACCATGGGTGGCAGAACGATTGTGGGTACCCACTAGTGCTGCAGCAAGTTCCTCCAAGTCCGCCTCTGCCCTCATGATTTTTAGATATCTTCCTTTGTAAACATGACAAGAGCATGGCATAAGCTAATTGATTAGGTACTATTATGGAACACAACAGATATTGTAATTCACAATTAGTCACACCACATTCTATTCTTTCATAACTTTAACATTATATCCACAATGGATACATGGTTATAACATCTATGTTCAGAGAAAATATTTAATAAGATTGTGTTTAGTAACTAATGTTTGACACCAAACATCTCGTGTACAATCTCGAGGAAAGGACTCATCCACGGGCCGTGCCATTCGGCGCCTGAGGGGAAGTAGGCGGTTTATTTGAATCGACGGAGGTCCCGTGCAGGAGGTGGGGTGGGTGGGAATCAGGAGCGCTGGTGAGCTCAGCAATGACAAGAGTGTAATGAGAGGTGACCCAGTGTCCATGGGCTGTGCTCGGAGACCTTTGGCCAGAGCTAAGGTCCCAAGTGTGCCGGGGCAGACAGTGAGCCAGGGCAGCTCTCCCCCAGTCCAGGCTGGTTCACTGTGTGATTGACAGCAACTGGAGAGACTCACACAGTCTGGGTAAAGGTGACCGGACCTCCCAGTGCTCAGTCGTGCCCCATCCGCCAACGTAACCAAAAAGGAGACAGTGCCCAAGTTAAAGACTTGCTCACAGCACACAAAAATTCTCCTTCTAAACTAACATGATAGAAACGCCGAATGTTTGCAGTCTGTCAGTTTCCAGTCATTCCTTTAAATAATAATAATTAATACTGTTCATTAAATGTAAGGCATCTGAGCAAAATTAGACTTAAAGGGCTCAGGTTCTGACCCCAGTCCAAATCTTAGCAGGGAAGCTACCCAAGATTACCCAGTTTAATTACAATCCGGCAGATTTACATTCTAATTAATTCAGCGCAACATTACAATTTAAAATGTAATAATTTAATACTCACTTTTGCCGAAGCAACCAGGCTGTTCCACCTCTTGCAGCACTGGTCTACCTCACGCCTATCGTGGACCACTGAAGAAATAATGGCAGCGATATCGCCCCATATTTTTTGATAGGTCCGGGGGGAGGTTTCCCATGCCCATCCTGGGTTAATTGTCCCCACGTAGTTTTCAGGGATTTTGAATATATTGTGGATCATTGCTTTAAAATATTTTGGGCCTGTAATTTCACTGCCAATATCGCTGACCCTTACACTGATTGTTACTCCTAATTTACCAGAAGTGAGTGAGACACAGTACAAGAATGCTTCAGCTGAATAATTAAAAAAAATAAAAGTTGTAATTTCTATTAAACTTTAACAATGCAATAAAATAAAATAATTCTTCTGAATGAAAATTATACAAAACAAAACATTATCAACAACAACCAGCAATAACAACAACAACAGTAAAAGGAATACTCAAACCACCCCTGCACCCTCCCACAATTCTATCTGCGGCCACCTTTCCCAACGCCTTTCCTCCTCAATCCCCCCTGACCCCCTCCTCCTCCCGCTATCAATACCCCTGGTCCTGCCCACGTCGGGAACAGTACGTCATGCAGCAGAGCACCTCGAGCATGTCTGCTGAGGGGCGGGGAGGGGGTGGGTGGGCACAATGGCAGCGCTACGTGTGGGGGCTCTGGAGGTGTTGAGGACCCATCTTCAAAGTCGGAAGAAACTAGTTCCTCCCGACGATCAGGTGCTGTCACCATTGGTGGTATGGCACCTTGGGGTGCAGTGCTACATCCCACGACTGTCGATTGCCGCATAGCATTGGCATTAGCGGTCTGGGTATTCTCCCTCACTGCTGCAGTCAGCTCCAATTGACGGGCTGCTAAGGTTGTGATGTTTGTGGACAACCCAGCATTAGGCTGGAGGAGCTCTCGACTCAAGTCGATGCTCATCCTGGACAGTCCCCCCATGTCCAGGTTCGCATCTGCCTGTCTTGCAGTGTTCCCACCTTGCCGGATCAGCCGCCGTGGATTCAGCAAGGGGGTCGGTGTGCGCCGCTGCATGGCACTTATTCCCGCTTCCTCGGACCGGAATCCAGGAAAGTTGGATTCCGACGAGGAACCGGTGGCCGCAGGTAGAAAGGACCCATCAAGACCCGCCACCCCTCCCTCCTCCTCCACCACCATCGTGACAAAGTTTTGAGGAGTGTTCTCCTCATTGGAGGAAATAAGGAATGAAGAGACGGTGGTGGAAGAGATGGAAGAGATGGTGATACAACAGATCATCTGTCTCTTCATTCCTCATTTCCTCCAATGATTCCTCTCTGGGAGGGGCATGCGGCTCCACTTGTGCAACTGTAAAAACATAACATTAATGGTTGTGACAGGGGAGGGGAGGGAGGGGAGGGGTCAAAGGTAACATGGGAGCAATTCACTTTGCGCAGGCTTATGAATTACACGACTGCAGTACAGCCCAGCGATTATGCAGATTTACCCTCCGCGAGAACCGGTTCGGCACCAACACACGTGGTAGTGCGATCATACGCTCCCATCAGGGCTGCCGCACTTTCTTCTAGGTCTATTAATTCAAATGTCTTTGGTGGACCTCCGCCTATTTTGCGGAGCTCCGCCCTATTGCAGAGGTGACAAAAAATATGTGTAAACTAATTTCACAGTTATTATTACGGAACGCACACATATAATACATACATACACCTATACATATATAGGTAGACATCCCCAAGTAACCGACCCAGTGCTTTTGTCAACGAGTGCACCATTTATGTCCTGTTAGCATGCAAGTGTTGCATGATAAACACATGAGAATACAGAGGACTAACAGAATGAGATCGATGATGGAAAATAAAAAATGTCACCAAGCTTTACAACATAATAAAACGTGGCACTACTTAATAGTAATTAGTCAGTGTATGAGAAAAGTTATTACTTACTCTCGCCAACCCGCGATGTCATTCCACCGTTTGTAGCACTGGTTCGGCCCCTGCATCGGGGCGCGACGGACGACACCGCCTCAGCGATCTCTCGCCATAACCTCTGATACACATTTGGTGCAGGTTTTCCTCGTCCACCCCGTGTTAATTGGTCCCAGCGGGCCTCCACTTCATGGACCAATGATTCCTGGGCTTCTTCGCGGAAATTAATGGCTCTTCTCCTCCCACCTACCTCCCTCTGTACTTCCATAGCTTGTTTTTCCATCTTATTTATACCGATTTTCATATTTAAATTTAAATTATTTATTATTATAATTTTTTATTGATGTACTATTATTATTAATAATAAAAGATATATATATTAGATTATCAATTAATACTGAAAATAATCTTTCAAATCCATTTATAAACAGATCTTAAATAACTTTTCTCTCTCACAATCGATCTCCACCTCTGCATTCTCAAAATGCCCAACACTCTCAGTATTCTCTGCGCATGCGCATGGTCACCTTTGACCCTGAAATTGCAGGAGAATGCCCGTGCATGTGCAGAGAAGAAAAAACACGCGTTTCTAGGCGGGGCTAAAGGCAAGCAGATCGGCGACTTTTAGGCACTTCGCCACCGCCCACTCCGGCCTGCTACCGCTACACACCATCACCGCCGAGAATCGACCATCGAAAATCGCGGGAGTGCGCAGCAGCAATATGCCGGCGGTTCAAAAGATGCAACCGCTAGAATACCGTTAAGAATTGGGCGGCAGTGATCCCGATGGAAATTCTAGCCCATAGAATCTTAGAATATTAAGTTGATGATAAAAACTAACATCAGACCTTTAGGTTATGACTGGAAGCAACCATTCCTCCTGTGTTGATCTAAGGAATCCTTGCCAGCTGCTTGTTCTCTCCGATGCTTCCTCTGTCTCCAGACAAGAAAGCTAATATTGAGGCGTCCTTCTCCCTGGTACTACCTCTGCCTGTTTTCCCTCTCATCATCAAAGATTTACCCTTGTCTTGAATGGAAGGTTAATCTACACAAGTGCCTCCTAATCTCAATTTGCTGGACTAGAATGACCTGTTACTCATCAATCAGCACACATATTGTATACAAACATAATTTGTGAAACATTAGTGCAATTATACTGTACGGGATTAGTTTAATTTCAAACATTCATCTTTGACTGTCATAATTATTCAGTTGTCTACATTTTTATTAAATAGCAACTCAAATCAATTTAAACATGAATCTTGTCCAATTGGTATATAAACTCTAAATGTTATGGTACAAGTCTATGCAATAACCTCATTTCATTCTGTACAATCAGTTTTCCTTTTAAGTTTCAGTGTTTTAAATGAGAACAACACTTTTGCTTTCTCTCTAGAAAACACTGTTTATTTAGTCAATGAATGTGCTGTGGTTGTCTCTAATCCACAATTCAGAATGTATCAATCTGAGATCCCACTGTATTAATTTGCTCTATAATTTAGTAAAAAACATATTTTGAAATGACTAGCATCCATCATGTTTATATTGACTCTACTGTCATCGTTCTTTCTTTAGGAGTTGAATGTGAAATGAAAATCTAGCTTGAGTTAGACTGCGTTTATTTGGAAGCAAAACTACTGGGCGGGTAGAGGCACAAAAAGTAACAGGAGCAGAGTTGCAACGTCGCAGTTAGTGCTGATGGCATTTCTTCAACAATGATTTGTTGGTAAATTTAATATACAATATTTTTCTCAATGTACAGTCTGAGTTTGTGAAGCAAGCTCCAGGGTAAATGTTGACAAACCATGGTACTCTCAGAGCCCAACTGTATGATCATAGAAACATAGACATTTACAGCACAGAAGGAGGCTATTCAGCCCATCATGTCTGTGCCAACCGAAAGAGAGCTATCCAGTCTAATTCCACTTTCCAGCTCTTGGTCCGTAGCCTTGTAGGTTACAGCACTTCAAGTGCATATCCAAGTACATTTTAACTGCGTTGAAGGTTTCTGCCTCTATCACCCTTTCAGGCAATGAGTTCTAGACCCCTACCATGCTCTTGGTGAAAAAATGTTCTCCTTAACTGCCCTCTAATCCTTCTACTAGATACTTTAAATCTGTGTCCCCTGGTTATTGACCTCTCCGCTAAGGGAAATAGGTACTTCCTATTCATGTTATATAGGTTCCTCATAATTTTATGCACCTCAATTCAGCCTTCTCTGTTCTGTAGAAGATAACCCCAGCCTATCCAATCTTTCAACCCCTTTCTCCAGTCCTGCCACGATCCTTGTAAATCTCCTCTGTACCCTCTCTAGTGTAATCCCATCTTTCCTGTAATGTGGTGACCATAACTGTATGCAGGACTCTAACTGTGCCCTAACTGGTGTTTTATACAGTTTAAGCATAACCTCCCTGCTCTTGTATTAGACCATGGGCTGAAGCCTGTTTTCTTCCAAGGTTTTTACTTCCAGGGGGCTAGAATCTCCACTTTTTTTGCATGTTTAACATCCACTTAACGCCCATTTTACCACTGAAATAACGTATAACACCCATATATCGCCTATTTTGGCACAAAATGGAAACTGACAGGCTTTTTTAGGAGACTTATCGCTAAGAGTTATTTTCCCAATGGGCTTAATGCCGGGAAAAGATATTACCGATGCCCACCTTTTTTGGGTGGAATCAGCAGAATGGGCAAAATCTATGCCCATATTATCGCCCAGCGTTACTTTCTGCACGGAATTAACGCCGAGATTCAATATGAATGCCCACCCAATGGTTTTTGTCATAAAGAGCATATTTACCCAAACTAGTGGCCATGGATATCGGCCATCGTCAATTTCACCACCTCGCACACATATCGCCCACAATATCACTTGCTCAAAAAAACACCCACAAAAAGTGGAACTAACCGGAATGAATGCCAACGGTGTGGCTGGCATTTGTTAAACGCCACTTTTACGTGAGGAGCTGATATCTGAAAGATTTGCCTGAAAGAGTGCTGATGTGAGTGACAATGCTGACACACTGCTCTGTGTGTGCAGCTCAGACATCAATGGTACCCATCACCTTGGTGCCAGTTAACGTTTACGTTGATTGATGTTAAGTTGTATTTAACCCTTTCATGGTAAGGAATCACCAGTGTGTAATGGTGCAGCTATCTGAGACAATGCGCAACAAGGTTATGTTCAATAACAAAATTTTAGTACTGAAATCATAATTATCACAGCCAAGAACACCCAACTCCCGCCCACACCCCACTTTTTCCACCATTGACATAAATCACATGTTCACCATGTCCACCAACACAGAATACAAAGGCAAAGCAGGAGCGTGGTCCCCAGCCCCCATACATCGCAACAAATTGCATACACCCAGATGGAGATATAACACAGCCATCACCTGCGCACATGCACCTCACTTTCCTTCCCCCCTCTCCTTCTCCCCACCCCTACACCTTCCCCTCCTCGCTCCAGGCACCTGGCTGAGGAGCTCCTCAGGTGGTGCCGCATTGGAGGGATGAAGCCATATGCGGTGGTTGCACGGGTACGGGAGTGGGGTGTGCCGAGGAGGCAACTTTCTCTGATGCAGAAGCAGGATCTTGGTCCTTGCTCTTATCTGTTGTTCGCAGTGGTGTTACGGAACCCAGGGGTGGAGTGCCACGCTCGGGGACCAATGGGACGCCTGTGGCAGCAGTGCGCCTGGCTATCGCATCCCGGGACTCCGCAATGCGCAGAATGTACTTGGTCATGGTGGCCAGCTGTCGGAATATGCCCCCCAATGCTTCGATGAACTGGTCACCAATGTCTATAGTCCTCCTGGACAACTGTACCATCTCTCCGCTGTCATGTTGCGCTCGTGGAACAGACCTGCCGCGTCCACGAGTACTTTGGTTCGGTATTCACTAAGGAGGACACAAACAACCTTCCGGATATAAAAGGGGTCAGAGGGTCTAGTAAGAAGGAAGAACTGAGGGAAATCCTTATTAGTCGGGAAATTGTGTTGGGGAAATTGATGGGATTGAAGGCCGATAAATCCCCAGGGCCTGATGGACTGCATCCCAGAGTACTTAAGGAGGTGGCCTTGGAAATAGCGGATGCATTGAGTCATTTTCCAACATTCCATAGACTCTGGATCAGTTCCTATCGAGTGGAGGGTAGCCAATGTAACCCCACTTTTTAAAAAAAGGAGGGAGAGAGAAAACAGGGAATTATAGACCGGTCAGCCTGACCTCAGTAGTGGGTAAAATGATGGAATCAATTATTAAGGATGTCATAGCAGCGCATTTGGAAAGAGGTGACATGATAGGTCCAAGTCAGCATGGATTTGTGAAAGAGAAATCATGCTTGACAAATCTTCTGGAATTTTTTAAGGATGTTTCCAGTAGAGTGGACAAGGGAAAACCAGTTGATGTGGTGTATTTGGACTTTCAGAAGGCTTTCGACAATATCCTACAAAAGAGATTAATGTGCAAAGTTAAAGCACATGGGATTGGGGGTAGTGTGCTGACATGGATTGAGAACTGGTTGTCAGACAGGAAGCAAAGAGTAAGAGCAAATGGGTACTTTTCAGAATGGCAGGCAGTGACTAGTGGGGTACCGCAAGGTTCTGTGCTGGGGCCCCAGCTGTTTACATTGTACATTAATGATTTGGACAAGGGGATTAAATGTAGTATCTCCAAATTTGCAGATGACACTAAGTTGGGTGGCAGTATGAGCTGCGAGGAGGATGCTATGAGGCTGCAGAGTGACTTGGATAGGTTAGGTGAGTGGGCAAATGCATGGCAGATGAAGTATAATGTGGATAAATGTGAGGTTATCCACTTTGGTGGTAAAAACAGAGAGAGAGACTATTATCTGAATGGTGACAGATTAGGAAAAGGGAGGTGCAACGAGACCTGGGTGTAATGGTACATCAGTCATTGAAGGTTGGCATGCAGGTACAGCAGGCGGTTAAGAAAGCAAATGGCATGTTGGCCTTCATAGCGAGGGGATTTGAGTACAGGGGCAGGGAGGTATTGCTACAGTTGTACAGGGCCTTGGTGAGGCCACACCTGAGTATTGTATACAGTTTTGATCTCCTAACTTGAGGAAGGACATTCTTGCTATTGAGGGAGTGCAGCGAAGGTTCACCAGACTGATTCCCGGGATGGCGGGACTGACATATCAAGAAAGACTGGATCAACTGGGCTTGCATTCACTGGAGTTCAGAAGAATGAGAGGTGATCTCATAGAAACCTTTAAAATTCTGATGGGTTTAGACAGGTTAGATGCAGGAAGAATGTTCCCAATGTTGGGGAAGTCCAGAACCAGGGGTCACAGTCTAAGGATAAGGGGTAAGCCATTTAGGACTGAGATGAGGAGAAACTTCTTCACCCAGAGAGTGGTGAACCTGTGGAATTCTCTACCACAGAAAGTTGTTGAGGCCAATTCACTAAATATATTCAAAAAGGAGTTAGATGTAGTCCTTACTACTAGGGGGATCAAGGGGTATGGTGAGAAAGCAGAAATGGGGTACTGAGGTTGCATGTTCATCCATGTATTCAATGAATGGCAGTGCAGGCTCGAAGGGCCGAATGGCCTACTCCTGCACCTATTTTCTATGTTTCTATGTTTCTATGTTTCTGAGGGGTCGGCACCATACTGGGGACAAATGGGGTGCCCTGTGGGCCGGAACCTCCAGAGAATGACCGGAGGACCACTAGATGGCCTTGGGGTGGAATGGCTTCTGGGGCATGGCGATGTAGGGTCTTTGAAGTCCATGCTCTCATCCGTCGAGAACAGACCCAACGGATTGACGGGTGACAATCGGAGGTACTCAGCACCAGATGTATAGGATCGTCCTCCGACTTCTGCCCCGTGCCCCCACCTTCTGGCCTCTGTGGCCATGCGTGGGGCCGCGATGCTGGCTGAGCTGCAAAATGATCTTATTAGACGAGAAGCGGGTGCTCGGGTCACAAGGTGAGTCCAGCGCTACACACAGCATATGCACGACAAAAGCACCACCGTTCTCAAAATCATCGCAAATATCACATTTCATGACCATTAACACATTGTGCATTGCAATGATTTTAATTAGGCCAGCATTATTTCTATGACACTTTTAGAAATCATCTATCATATATGATTGTTCGGATATAAGTTGGTGTGGCATCTATTTTGACTTTACATCACGCAATTGTGTAAGCTTTACTCATGTAGCATCATGTCAGGGTCTGCAGATACGTCCGTGACTGTCCAGGGATGCTTCCCCACGGCTGCGAGCACTCTCTCCTCCATCTCTGTGACGTTACTGGGGACTGGTGGCCCCACCACCCTTTCGCCTCTGCATGGACCTCATCGTCGACAGCTTCTTCTGCAAAAGGTGACAGGATGACATGGCATGAGATCATTGCGTGATATCATTGCTAGGTACTATAACAGACACTGATACAACACATAACCGACAGATGTAATCATGATTATTAAGATTATTATCATTCTTTACCTAAAGACGTGCACCGTGATCACAAGCTTTGCGTAAAACATTCCCGGTAAAAGTGAAAGACCTCTCATCTGCTGATAGTCACTCATGACTGTTCCGAATCAAATTATATGAATACATAAGTACATGTAAATCAATGTAATACTTAATCTTGCGGATCCCACAAGGTTGTTCCATCGTTTGCGGCATTGGTTACCCTCATGCGCCTCGTTGGTCGCCGACGAGACCACCTCTGCTATCTTGGTCCATATCCTCTGGTAGGCCTTTGGAGTGGGCTTCCCACGCCATCTCTGTGTCAAATCACCCCAGCTTAACTCGATCTCCTGCAGGAGGGAGGCATTTGCTTCGTCCGAGAACCTCCTCGCTCTTTGCGCCCTCCAGTGTGCTCCTCTCCCTCCTCACTGCTCTCTCCAACGTCAGTCTCCACAGTGTGCTGTGATGCCTCCTCCCCTCTCTCCATTATAGGGAAAATTCAGTCAAATATGTTACTGGTAACAGCTAATTTTTGTTTGCCTACTTATTGTGAAGCTCTAAATTCTCCTTCCTTTCTCCCAAAGCAGCCACAACAAACCTAGCCACGCCTTCAGTCCTTCTGAGCTCCCTCTCTCTCTGTCTCCTCTTCTGCGCATGTCATGGTGACCCTTGACCTCCAGAATCGCCTGAATCGAGCGTTGCCATGCTGTTGCTAAGGATGGCCATACCTTACGGCAGAAGGTCAAAAAAATTTAACGCTACAGCTCATTTGATATCGCCTGTGGTAACGACCATTTTCAAAAGTGTAAACTAGGTGTTTTGAGAATAGGCGACAAGTCGGCAATCTGAAAACTCTTTTTTACCGCCCATGCTGGAAATAATGCCCATTTTGGGTGATATGCACAAAAGTGGAGGATCTAGCCCATAGTCTCTGTATGGGAAGTACCTAGAACCATGCTAAATATGTTAAACATATGTATCTGAAGCAAAAAACAAATGTCCTGAAGTCTGAAAATTGAGTGTTACCGAGAAATGGCCAAAAACAAAGAAAACATAAAAATAGAAATATAGAAACATGGAAAATAGGTGCAGGAGTAGGCCATTCGGCCCTTCGAGCCTGCGCCACCTTTCAATAAGATCATAGCTGATCATCACCTCAGTACCCCTTTCCTGCTTTTTCTCCATACCCCTTGATTCCTTTAGTTGTAAGGGCCATATCTAACTCCCTCTTGAATATATCCATCGAACTGGCATCGACAACTCTCTGCGATAGGGAATTCCACAGGTTAACAACTCTCTGAGCGAAGAAGTTTCTCCTCATCTCAGTCCTAAATGGCTTACCCCTTATCCTTAGACTGTGTCCCCTGGTTCTGAACTTCCCCAACATCAGGAACATTCTTCCTGCATCTAACCTGTCCAGTCCCATCAGTATTTTATATTTTTCTATGAGATCCCCTCTCATTCTTCTAAACTCCAGTGAATACAGGCGCAGTCGATCCAATCTCTCCTTATATGTCAGTCCTGCAATCCCGGGAATCAGTCTGGTGAACCTTTGCTGCACTCCCTCAATAGCATGAACGTCCTTCCTCAGATTAGAAGACCAAAATGGAACACAATATTCCAGGTGAGGCCTCACCAAGGCCCTGTATAACTGCAGTAAGACCTCCCTGCTCTTATACTCAAATCCCCTAGCAATGAAGGCTAACATGCCATTTGCTTTCTTCACCGCCTGCTGTACCTGTATGCCAACTTTCAAAGACTGATGTACCATGACACTCAGGTCTCGTGCACCTCCCCTTTTCCTAATCTGCCGCCATTCAGATAATATTCTGCCTTCGTGTTTTTGCCACCAAAGTGGATAACCTCACATTTATCCACATTATACTGCATCTGCCATGCATTTGCCCACTCATCGAACCTATCCAAATCACCCTGCAGCCTCTTAGCATCCTCCTCGCAGCTCACACTGCCATCCAGCTTAGTGTCATCTGCAAACTTGGAGATATTACACTCAATTCCTTCATCTAAATCATTGATGTATATTGTAAATAGCTGGGGTCCCAGCACTGAGCCCTGCGGCACTCCACTAGTCACTGCCTGCCATTCTGAAAAGGACCCGTTTATCCCGACTCTGCTTACTGCCTGCCAACCAGTTCACTATCCACGTCATTACATTACCCCCAATACCATGTGCCTTAATTTTGCACTCCAATCTCTTGTGTGGGACCTTGTCAAAACTCTTTTGAAAGTCCAAATACACCACATCCACTGGTTCTCCCCTGTCCACTCTATTAGTTACATTCTCAAAAAATTCTAGAATATTTTTCAAGCGTGACTTCCCTTTCATAAATCCATGCTGACTTGGACCGATCCTGCCACTGCTTTCCAAATGCACTGCTATTTCATCTTTAACAATTGATTCCAACATTTTCCCCACCACTGATGTCAGGCTAACCGGTCTATAATTACCCGTTTTCTCTCTCCCTCCTTTCTCAAAAAGTGGTGTTACATTAGCTACCCTCCAGTTCATATGAAGTGATCCAGAGTCGATAGACTGCTGTAAAATGATCACCAATGCATCCACTATTTCTAGGGCCACTTCCTTAAGTATTCTAGGATGCAGACTATCAGACCCTGGGGATTTATCGGCCTTCAATCCCATCAATTTCCCTAACACAATTTCCTGACTAATAAGGATTTCCTTCAGTTCCTCCTACTAGACCCTCTGTCACCTAGTATTTCCGGAAAGTTATTTGTGTCTTCTTTCGTGAAGACAGAACCAAAGTATTTGTTCAATTGGTCTGCCAATTCTTTGTTCCCCATTATAAATTCACCTGAATCTGACTGCAAGGGACCTACATTTGTCTTCACTAATCTTTATCTCTTCACATATCTATGGAAGCTTTTGCAGTCAGCTTTATGTTCCCAGCAAGCTTCCTCTCATACTCTATTTCCCCCCTCCTAATTAAACCATTTGTCCTTGTCTGCTCAATTCTAAATTTCTCCCAGTCCTCAGGTTTGCTGCTTTTTCTGGCCAATTTATATGCCTCTTCCTTGGACTTTACACTATCCTTAATTTCCCTTGTTAGCCACTGTTGAGCCACCTTCCCCATTATATTTTTACTCCAGACAGGCATGTACAATTGTTGAAGTTCATCCATGTGATCTTTAAATGTTTGTCATTGCCTATTCACCGTCAACCCTTTAAGTATCATTCGCCAGTCTATTCTAGCCAATTCACGTCTCATACCATCGAAGTTACCTTTCCCTAAGTTCTTGACCCGAGTCTCTGAATTAACTGTCACTCTCCATCTTAACAAAGAATTCTACCATATTATGGTCACTCTTTCCCAAGGGGCCTCGCACAACAACATTGCTAATCAGTCCTTTCTCATTACACATCACCCAGTCTAGGATGGCCAGCCCTCTAGTTGGTTCCTCAACATGTTGGTCTAGAAAACCATCCCTAATACACTCCAAGAAATCCTCCTCCACTGTATTGCTGCCAGTTTGGTCAGCCCAATCAATATGTAGATTAGAGACTCCCATGATAACTGCTGTACCCTTATTGCATGCATCCCTAATTTCTTGTTTGATGCTGTCCCCAACCTCACTACTACTGTTTGGTGGTCTATACACAACTCCCACAAGCATTTTCTGCCCTTTGGTATTCCGCAGCTCCACCCATACAGATTCCACATCGTCCAAGCTAATGTCCTTCCTTACTGTTGCATTAATTTCCTCTTTAACCAGCAATGCTACCCCACCTCTTTTTCCTTTCTGCCTATCCTTCCTGAATGTTGAATACCCCTCGATGTTGAGTTCCCAGCCTTGGTCACCCTGGAGCCATGTCTCCGTAATGCCAAAATGGTTGCTATGGATTTTCTTTTCCCTAGCAACGGTGACATATCAGTGCTACTGCTAAATTTTAAGCATGGATAGTGTAAGAATTGGTAAAAAGAAGTATCACTGAGGACATCTGAGGTCTGGACGCAGCATCTGGTGCAGTTATATGTAAATTTAAGTTTTATTTTCATATCCGTTGCTAAGAAAGAAATCTACCACAACAATCCTTTATTTCATACACACTTATTGACATTTCAGACTCATTTGTCAACCATATAAGTACAATAATAAAAGTAATAGTCTTGATTTTTTTAAATGATAGAAGTACTGAAAATACAAAATAGATCTGAAAAAAATTAGAGGCTGAAAAGGAATGCATAGCTATGAATCATCATCAAAATCAATGGTATCTGTTTTCTCAGCCCAAGAAGTCTCAGGCAAAGATGCAACATTCTCACAACCTACATGTGAGCAGATGTTGGTGCAAGGTAGCTTGTTAAGAAGACAAGAGCGCCTTCCTTGTGCGCACTGGGTCTTTTTGCATGAACAATGTGCAAACTCCATTACACTTGCTGGTGCTGGAGGACGTGTCATCCAGTCTTTGACAAGTACATTATTTTCAAGTTTCAACCTATGGTCTTTTGGGGTTGGGATTTCCGGCATGTTCTCAAGACATTGTTTGTGAATTGCTTGTGACTTTGGCTCCAGGATCCATGCTGGTATCCATGTCCGTGTCGGTCTCACTTGTGCTTGTTTCTGAAAACAAATTTCTGACTGCCTCCTCAACAACATCTTCTGTTGCAAGAGCTTCTACAAAAACAAGATTATTCTCATTACTGTGCGATGATCTGACAAATTTCAGGAAAGGATGAGCTTTCTGCATTTGACGTTTAAGATATTCTAAAACCGACATCTAAAACTTCCATTTGTTTTGTATGCTTAATGCCCGCTTAACGTCCATTTTACCGCTGAAATGATGTATAACGCCCAAATATCGCCCATTGAAAATGGAAACTGACGGGCATTTTTGGGAAACTTATCGCCGAGCGTTACTTTCCGGGAAAAAATATTACCGCCCGCCCACTTTTTTTGGGTGGAATCATCAGAATGGGCGAAAGCAACGCCCATAGTATTGCCCAGAGTTACTTTCCGCATGGAATTAACGCCGAGATTCAATAATACCGCCTGCCCACTTTTTTTTGTTGTAAAGAGCACACCTGACGAAACTAACGCCCAGGAGATCAGCCACCATCACTTTCACCACCTCGCACACATATCACCTACAATATCGCTTGCCCAAAAAAACACCCAGAAAAAGTGTAACTGTTCTGAACGAATGCCAGTGGTGTGGCTGGCATTTTTAAATCGTACTCTTACGTGAAGAGCTGATATCTGAACGATTTGCCTGAAAGAGATTGATGTGAGTGACAACGCTGACAAACCGCTGTGCGTGTGCAGCTCAGACATCAATGGTGCCCATCACCTTGGTGCCAGTTAAAGTTTATGTCGATTGATGTTAAGTTGTATTTAACCCTTTCATGTTAAGGAATCACCAGTGTATAATGGTGCAGTCATCTGAGACAATGCGCAACAAGGTTATGTTCAATAATAAACATTTTATACCAACATTGGTCTGAAATCATAAGTATCACAGCCAATAACACCCAACCCCTGCCCACGCTCCACTTTTTCCCCAATTGACATCAATCAAATGTTCAACATGTCCAGCAACACAGAATACAAAGGCAAAGCAGGAGGGTGGTCCCCAGCCCCTATACACTACAACAAATTGCATCGACCCAGATGGAGATATGACACAGTCATCATTGGCGGATATGCACCTCACTTTCCTTCTCCCCTCCCCTTCTTCTCCTCACCTCTACCTCTTCCCCTCCTCGCTCCACGTCGCCTGGCTGAGGAGCTCCTCAGGGGGTGCCTCATTGGGGGGGATGAAGGCAGTTGTGGTTGTTGGACGGGTACAGGAACGGGGGGTGCCGAGGGGGCAACATTCTCTGATGCAGAAGCAGGATCTTGGTCCTTGCTCTCATCTGTCATTCGCAGTCATGGTGCAGAACCTAGGGGTGGAGTGCCGCGCTCTGGGACCACTGGGAGGCCTGTGGCAGCAGTGTTCCTGGCTATCGCGTCCAGGGCCTCCGCCATCCGCAGAATGTACTCGATCATGGTGGCCAGCTGTCGGGATATGCCCCCCAATGCTTCGATGAGCTGGTCACCAATGTCTACAGTCCTCCTAGATAACTGTACCATCTCTCCACTCTCATGTGCCGCTCATGCAACAGACTTGCCACGTCCACGAGACCTCCGTGTGGTCGGTGCCGTCCTGGGGATAAATAGGGTACCCTGTGGCGAGGTGCTTGGGGCCGGTACCTCCAGAGTGGAGACGGGAATGACCGGAGGACCACTCGATGGTCTTGGGGTGGAATGGCTTCTGGAGCGTGGCGATGCAGGTTCCTCGAGGTCCGCGTTCTCATACATGAAGAACAGACCCAGCGAATTGACGGGTGAGAATCGGAGCTCCTCAGCACCAAATGTAGTAGGATCGTCCGGAGAGTCGGACCCCGCACCCCCAACTTCTGGCCTCTGTGGTCTTGCCTTGGGACGCGCTGCTGGCTGAGCTGCAAAACACAAATGAGGTTATTAGAGGAGAAGGGGGTGCTAGGGTCACAAGGTGAGTCCAGCGCTACACACAGCACATGCACGACAAAAGCACCACCGCTCTCAAATTCATCGCAGACATCACATTTCATGACCATCAACACATTTGCATTCCAATGATTTTCATTAGGCCATCATTATTTCTATGACAATTTTAGAAATCATCCATCATCTATGATTGTTCGGATATGAGTGTGTGTGGCATCTATAGACTTTATATCATGCAATGATGTAAGCTTTACTCACGTGGCATCACTTCAGGGTCTGCAGATGTGTCCGTGGCTGTCCTGGGGTGCTTCCCCACGAGTGTGAGCCCCCACTCCTCCATCTCTGTGATGTTGCTGGGGACTGGTGGCCCCCCACCCATTTGCCTCTGCATGGACCTCATCGTTGATAACTTCTTCTGTAAAAGGTGACAGGACGACATGGCATGAGATCATTGCGTGATATCATTGCTAGGTACTGTCACAGACACTGATACAACACATAACCGACAGATGTAATCATGATTATTATGAAAATGATCATTCTTTACCTAAAGACTTACACCATGACTGCAGGCTTTGAGTAAAACATTCCCGGTAAAAGTGAAAGACCTCACATCTGATGATAGTCACTCATGACTGTTCCAAATCAAATTATATGAATACATGCAAATAGGTGATACTTACTCTTGCGGATCCCACAAGGTCATTCCATTGTTTGAGGCATTGGTTGCCCTCATGCACCTCGTTGGTCGCAGACGAGACCACCTCTGATATCACGGTCCATTTCTTCTGGTAGGCCTTTGGGATGGGCTTCCCATGCCCTCATGTGTCAAATCACTCCAGCGTAACTCGACCTCCTGCAGGAGGGAGGCATTTGCCTTGTCCGAGAACCTCCTCGCTCTTTTGCATCCTCCAGCCTGCTCCTCTCCCACCTCAGTGCTCTCTCTAGCATCACTCTCCACAGCGTGCTGTGATGCCTCATCCTCTCCCTCCATTATAGGCCAAATTCGGGAAAATATGTGGCTGGTAACAGCTAATTTTTGTTTCCCTATTTGCTATAAAGCTCTAAAATCTCCCCCTTCCTCCCAAAGCAACCACACCACACCCACACACGCCTTCTATCCCTCTCAGCTCCCTCTCTCTCTCTGTCTCCTCTTCTGCGCATTTCATGATAACCTTTGACCTCCTGAATCGCGAGAATCGAGCATTGCCATGCCGTTGCTAAGGAAGGCGACACTTTATGGCAGAAGGTCAGAGAGATTTAACGCTACCACCCATTTCATATTGCTCGCAGTAACGCCCAATTTAAAAAATGGAGACTAAGTGCTTTGAGAATGGGCGAGAAGCCGGAGATCTGAAAACCCATTTTTACGCCGGAAATAACGCCCATTTTGGGGCGATAAGCACAAAAGTGCAAAATCTAGCCCGTGGTACTTTGAAAAAAATCAAAAATTCTAGAATTTTGACTTTGAAAAAATTAAGCTTCATGATGCATATTCTTTGCCTTCTTGACTCCCTCCAAAACTTCGCCTAAAAACAGTGGTTTCGTTCTGCGCTGATTTTTTAATGTGCACTGCTTTTTCTTAAGTGCCCAGAAGGTTTTTTGGAAGTGGTCACATATGCCATCCTAGGAAATATGTAATTTGGCCAAACTTGTTTAAATGTGAAAAATTGGCACAGACATCAGGTTGCTATGATGCAAAAAAATCCTAACCTAAAAAAATCGTAACTAACTTTGGGGATACTTGAACATTTTAATTTACTCCCAAAAAAACGGCGCAGGTAATTGGAGAAAATTGAGCCCTACAGTTTTGCTACTAAACTAGCAGCCTAAATCTCACCATGGCAAACTTCCAAGAAGACTGGTGATGGAGAGAAAGCAACTGTGATATTCCCTCCTATGCTGATCTGAGGCAGAATTGACATTCTGCTTGTTTTCCCTTCTTGGTTAAAAATGCACAGCATTTTTAAAATATTTATTTGCTCATAGCAACTTAGAGAACTAAGAGGTTATGTTCTCCCGCATCGAGGAGGCGGGAGTCCGGGGAGTCGGAGGCCTATAAAAGGCCCGCGAGTTCAGGAGTTCGGGCAGCGTCGAGGAGGCGGCAGTCCGGGGAGTCAGAGGTCTATAAAACACCCGCGAGTTAAGGAGTTCGGGCAGCGGCGAGGAGGCAGGAGTCCAGGGAGTTGGAGGCCTATAAAAGGCCCACGAGTTCAGGAGTTCGGGCAGCGTCGAAGAGGCCAGCCAGTGCAGGTGCAGGGGCAGAAGGTAAACAAAGAAGTAGAAAGAAATCGAAAGGTGACATCACAGCCAAGTGGGTAAGTGGTTGGCTGGTGATTGGTGAGTAGTTTTTCTTTTTCTTTTCCTTTATCAGTAGATAATCTTTATCATTGTTGTTGCCAAATTTAGTTAATCTAGGGGTTAAGTCATGGCAGGAGAGCTCGGACACGTGTCATGCTCCTCCTGTGCTATGTGGGAACTCAGGGATGCTTCCAGTGTCCCTGATGACTATATGTGCAGGAAGTGTATCCTGCTGCAGCTCCTGACATCTGCATTGCAGCACTGGAGCTGCTGATGGATTCACTCTGGAGTATCCGCGATGCTGAGGATGCCGTGTATAGCATCTTTAGTGAGTTGGTCATACCGCATGTAAAGGTTACACAGACAGATAGGGAATGGGTGACCAAAAGGAAGAGCAGTAGAAGGAAGGTAGTGCAGAGGTCTCCTGAGGTCATCCCCCTCCAAAACAGATACACCGTTTTGGGTACTGCTGGGGGGGATGACTCATCAGGGGAGGGCAGCAGCAGCCAAGTCCATGGGACCATGAGTGGCTCTGCTGCACAGGAGGGCAGGAAAAAGTGTGGGAGAGCTATAGTGGTAAGGGATTCTATTGTAAGGGGAATAGATAGATGTTTCTGCAGCCGCAATCGAGCCTCCAGGATGGTATGTTGCCTCCCTGGTGCAATGGTCAAGGATGTCTCAGAGCGGTTGCAGGACATTTTGGAGGGGGAGGGTTAACAGCCAATTGTCGTGGTACATATAGGTACCAACGATATAGATAAAAAATGGGATGAGGTCCTACAAGACAAATTTAGGGAGCTAGGAGTTAAATTCAAAATTATATCTCAAAGGTAGTAAGCTCAGGATTGCTACCAGTGCCATGTGCAAGTCAGAGTAGGGATCGCAGGATAGCTCAGATGAATATGTGGCTTGAGGAGTGGTGCAGAAGAGAGGGATTCAAATTTCTGGGACATTGGAACCGGTTCTGGGGGAGGTGGGACCAGTACAAACCGGACGGTCTGCATCTGGGCAGGACCGGAACCAATGTCCCAGGGGGAATGTTTGCTAGTGCTGTTGGGGAGGGATTAAACTAATATGGCGGGGGATGGGAACCTATGCAGGGAGACAGAGCGAAGTAGAATGGGGGCAGAAGCAAAAGATAGAAAGAAGAAAAGTAAAAGTGGACGGCAGAGAAACCCAAGGCAAAAATCAAAAAGGCCACATTACAGCAAAATACTAAAGGGACAAAGTGTGTTAAAAAGACAAGCCTGAAGACTCTGTGCCTCAATGCGAGGAGTGTTCGTGATAAGGTGGATGAATTAACTGAACAGGCAGGAATTAATGAATATGATATAATTGGCATCACGGAGACATGGCTCCAGGACCAAGGCTGGGAACTCAACATCCAGGGATATTCAACATTCAGGAAGGATAGACAGAAAGGAAAAGGAGGTGGGGTAGCATTGCTGGTTAAAGAGGAAATTAACGCAATAGTAAGGAAGGACATTAGCTTGGATGATGTGGAATCTGTATGGGTGGAGCTGTGGAATACCAAAGGGCAGAAAACGCGAGTGGGAGTTGTGTACAGACCACTAAACAGTAGCAGTGAGGTTGGGGACAGCGTCAAACAAGAAATTAGGGATGTGTGCAATAAAGGTACAGCAGTTACCATGGGCGACTTTAATCTACATATAGATTGGGTTCACCAAACTGGTAGCAATACGGTGGAGGAGGATTTCCTGGAGTGTATTAGGGATGGTTTTCTAGACCAATATGTCGAGGAACCAACTAGAGGGCTGGCCTTCATAGACTGGGTGATGTGTAATGCGAAAGGAATAATTTGCAATGTTGTTGTGCGAGGCCCCTTGGGAAAGAGTGACCATAATATGGTAGAATTTTTTATTAAGATGGAGAGTGACACAGTTAATTCAGAGACTAGGGTCCTGTACTTAGGAAAGGTAACTTCGATGGTATGAGACATGAATTGGCTAGAATAGACTGGCCAATGATACTTAAAGGGTTGACAGTGGATAGGCAATGGCAAACATTTATAGATCACATGGATGAACTTCAACAATTGTACATCCCTGTCTGGAGTAAAAATAAAATGGGGAAGGTGGCTCAATCATGGCTAACAAGGGAAATTAAGGATAGTGTAAAGTCCAAGGAAGAGGCATATAAATTGGCCAGAAAAAGCAACAAACCTGAGGACTGGAAGAAATTTAGAATTCAGCAGAGGAGGACAAAGGGTTTAATTAGGAGTGGGGAAATAGAGTATGAGAGGAAGTTGCCGGGAACATAAAAACTGACTGCAAAAGCTTCTATAGATATGTGAAGAGAAAAAGATTAGTGAAGACAAATGTAGGCCCCTTGCAGTCAGATTCGGGTGAATTTATAATTGGGAACAAAGAAATGGCAGACCAGTTGAACAAGTACTTTGATTCTGTTTTCATGAAGGAAGACACAAATAACTTTCTGGAAATACTCGGGGACCGAGGGTCTAGTGAGAAGGAGGAACTGAAGGAAATCCTTATTAGGCAGGAAATTGTGTTAGGGAAATTGATGGATTTGAAGGCCGATAAATCCCCAGGGCCTGATAGTCTGCATCCCAGAGTACTTAAGGAAGTGGCCCTAGAAATAGTGAATGCATTGGTGATCATTTTCCAACAGTCTATATATTCTGGATCAGTTCCTATGGACTGGAGGGTAGCTGATGTAACACCACTTTTTAAAAAAGGAGGGAGCGCTAAAACGGGTAATTATAGACCGGTTAGCCTGACATCAGTAGTGGGGAAAATGTTGGAATCAATTATTAAAGATGAAATAGCAGCGCATTTGGAAAGCAGTGACAGGATTGGTCCAAGTCAGCATGGATTTATAAAAGGGAAATCATGCTTGACAAATCTTTTGGAATTTTTTGAGGATCTAACTAGTAGAGTGTACACCAGTGGATGTGGTGTATTTGGACTTTCAGAAGGCTTTTGACAAGGTCCCACACAGAGATTGGAGTGCAAAATTAAGGCACATGGTATTGGGGGTAATGTAATGACATGGATAGAGAACTGGTTGGCAGACAGGAAGCAGAGAGTCGGGATAAATGGGTCCTTTTCAAAATGGCAGGCAGTGACTAGTGGAGTGCCGCAGGGCTCAGTGCTGGCACCCCAGCTATTTACAATATACATCAATGATTTAGATGAAGGAATTGAGTGTAATATCTCCAAGTTTGCAGATGACACTAAGCTGGGTGGCGGTGTGAGCTGTGAGGAGGACACTAAGAGGCTGCAGGGTGACTTGGACAGGTTAGGTGAGTGGGCAAATGTATGGCAGTTGTAGTATAATGTGGATAAATGTGAGGTTATCCACTTTGGGGGCAAAAACATGAAGACAGAATATTTTCTGAATGGCGGCAGATTAGGAAAAGGGGAGGTACAACGAGACCTGGGTATCATGGTACATCAGTCATTGAAAGTTGGCATGCAGGTAGAGCAGGCGGTGACGATGGCAAATGGTTTGTTGGTCTTCATAGCTAGGGGATTTGAGTATAGGAGCAGGGAGGACTTACTACAGTTGTACAGGGCCTTGGTGAGGCCTCACCTGGAATATTGTGTGCAGTTTTGGTCTCCTAATCTGAGGAAGGATGTTCTTGCTATTGAGGGAGTGCAACGAAGGTTCACCAGATTGATTCCCGGAATGGCATGACTGATATATGAGGAGAGACTGGATCAACTGGGCCTGTATTCACTGGATTTTAGAAGGATGAGAGGGGATCTCTTAGAAACAAATAAATTCTGATGGGACTGGACAGGTTAGATGCAGGAAGAATGTTCCTGATGTTGGGGAAGTCCAGTACCAGGGGACACAGTCTAGGGATAAGGGGTAAGCCATTTAGGGCTGAGATGAGGAGAAACTTCTTCACTAGAGAGTTGTTAACCTGTGGAATTCCCTACCGCAGAGAGTTGTTGATGCCAGTTCATTGGATATATTCAAGAGGGAGTTAGATATGGCTCTTACTGCTAAAAGGATCAAGGGGTATGGAGAGAAAGCAGGAAAGGAGTACTGAGGTGAATGATCAGCCATGATCTTATTGAATGGTGGTGCAGGTTCGAAGGGCCGAATGGCCTACTCCCGCACCTATTTTCTATGTTTCTATGTTTCTCCTTCAATAGGTAAAAGATCTACAGCAAATGATTTGAAACCCTATTTGTACTAGTATTCAGCATATTTGACTATTTGAGTAACGCTAGTGCTTTCGGGAGTACTTTTTTAGCTAGTATATAGCAAGTGCAACAAGTGAGGGGGTGGACTTAGTTTTAGGGAATGAAGCAGGGCAGTTGGAAGGGTATCATTGAGACACCATTTTGATGGTAATAATCATAATTCAGTTAGATTTAGCGTAGTTATGGAAATGGACAAAGATGGACCAGCAGTAAAAGTTCTCAATTGGGGAAAAGCCAATTTTACTAAGCTGAGATGTGATTTAGATACTGTGGACTGGAAACAGCAACTTGAAGGAAATCAGTTTCAGACAAGTGGGAGGCATTCAAGGAGGAGATAGTGAGGGTTCAGAGCAAATATGTTCCCACAAAGAAAAAGGGTAGGATTCCCAAATCTAGAGGCCCCTGGATGTCAAGGGGCATGAAGGGCAAGATAAGACAAAAAAGGGAAACTTCTGTCAGCTACCCAGAGCTAAATAAGCCTGCAGGAGTAGAGAAAGTGCAGAGGTGAAATTAAAATGGAAATTAGGAAAGCAAAGCGAGTGCATAAAAAAATTCGCAAATAACATCAAGGAAAACCCAAAGATGTTTTCTGAATACATAAAGAGCAAGATGATAACTAAAAGAATAGGGCCTATTAGTGACCAAAAATGTAACCTTTGTGTGGAGGCAGAAGACGTGCTTATGGTTCTTAATGAATATTTTGCGTCCATCTACACAGGAGAGGGTTGAAGCAGACATTGTAGTTAAGGAGAAGGAATATGAAATATCAGATGAGATAAACATAGTGAGAGAGGGTATATTAAGGGATTTAGCATCTTTAAAAGTAGATAAATCTCCAGGCGCAGATGAAATGTACCCCAGGCTGTTAAAGAGAATCAAGGGAGTAAATAGCAAAGGCCCTGACCATAATTTTTCAATCCTCTCTGGCTGCAGGTGTGATGCCGGAGCACTGCTAATGTTGTACCGTTGTTTAAGAAGGGAAGAAGTAATAGACCAAATAATTACAGGCCAGTCAACCTAACCTTGGTAATGGGAAAATTATTGGAGACAATTCTGAGGGACAGTATTAATCATCATTTAGAAAGGCATGGATTAATCAAGGATAGGCGGCATAGATTTGTTAAGGGAAGTTCATATCTGACTAACTTGATTGAATTTTTTGAGGAGGGCTAATGAGGGTAGTGCGTTTGATGTAGTCGAAATGGATTTTAGTAAGGCCTTTGACAAGGTCCCATATGGCAGATTGGTCAGAAAAGTAAAAAGCCCATAGGATTCAAGGAAAAGTGGCAAATTAAATCCAAAATTCGCTCAGTGACAGGAAGCAAAGGGTAATGGTCGACGGTGTTTTTGTGACTGGAAGGCTGTTTCCAGTGGCTTTCCACAGGCTCAGTACTAGGTCCTAGCTTTTTGTGATATATATCAATGGTTTCGACTTCAATATAGGGGGCATGATTAAAAAGTTTGCAGATGGTACAAATATTGGTCGTGTGGTTGATAGTGAGGACGAAAGCTGTAGACTGCAGGAAGATATCAATGGACAGGTCAGATGGGCAGAAAAGTGGCAAATGGAATTCAAAGCGGAGAAGTGTGAAGTAATGCATTGCAGAGGGCTAACAAGGTAAGAGAATATACAATAACTGATAGGATACTAAGGAATGTAAAGGAAGAGAGAGACCTTGGAGTGCATGTCCACAGATTTCTGAAGGTGTTTAAGAAGGCATATGGAATACTTTCCTTTATTTATTGAGGGATAGAATATAGACCGTGGGCCTAGTCTCAAAACAATGCTCTTCCGTAGTCCTCTCTGTGGAAGTACTTCATATTCACACCAATATTAGTTTGGGGACCACTTATTACAAAAATCAATGTCCTCATCTTCAAAAAGTGAGCATTTTGCAGAAATTTTCATTAGAAAATAGGCAAAAATCTCGTCAAAACCCAGAGAGATGACGTAATTGCGAGTTACTTAAATGACCAATCACAACTGCTGTATTTGTCAGTACCTCAAAATCAGACAATCGCGATTGCTGTACTAGATCGATTAGAGTCAGTGACTGCATATACTGAAACAATAGCGTGCTGTGTGCAGGAGCCAAAGGCAACATCATTTATTTTTTGGACTCTATCTGGATGAAACTTTTTACGAGTGTTCATCAGTGGAAATTTACTGGAACCAGAGAAGCTAAAATTGCAGAGAATGCCATCAAAAGTTTAGATCTGGAGCTGGTTATTGCACCAGAAAGACTCGCAACAATCCCACATTTGATTGGATATCATCAGCAATGCTACATGCATTTCACAGATAAATCCAAGATCGACAGAGCCAAGAAGAAGCAAGAAAGGGAAAATGAGAACTATGAATGTTATGTATGTAAACTTTACTCATGTAAACTTGCCACAGTGGGGGCACCTGTTGGAGACCTAAGGGTAACCTGCACACCCTGGGCAAGCAGGTATAAAAGGCAGTCTACCAGGCTGCTTCCTCAATCTGGAGTTACATTAAAGAGACCAAAGTCACAACAGTTTGAGTTCACAGTATACAATCTTGTGGAGTTATTCTGAACATCACAATTGGCGATGAGTAACAGATCACGAACTTTCATGTGGTTATGGCTGCCTTTGGCATTCTTGAGAGATTTGTTCAGGGGATGATTGGGAAGCCTTCATTGAGCGTCTTGACCAGTACTTCGTGGCCAACGAGCTGGATACAGAAGATACCGCGGTCAAGCGCAGGGCGATTCTCCTCACTCTTTGTGGGTCCACGATATATGGCCTCATCAAAAATCTGCTAGCACCGACGAAGCCGATGGACAAGATATATGCAGAGTTGTGCATGCTGGTTCGGGAACATTTCAAGCCGAAGGAGAGCATCTTAATGGCCAGGTATCACTTTTACACGCACCATCGCTCCGAGGGCTAGAACGTGGCAAGCTAAGACGCCTTGCGGGATCGTGCGACTTTGCTGGATTTTTGGGGGAAATGTTGCGGGACTTTTTCGTGCTTGGAATCGACCATGAGATCATTCTTTGCAAACAGCTGCCTGCCAAATACCTAGATCTGAGCAAGGCCATCACGATAGCCCAGGCTTTCATGTCCACGAACGATAACACGAAACAGATATCTTTGCAGCATCGAAGCTCACCAGCAAGTACTATGCATAAAATAACGCCTTCAGCAGGCAGAACTGTACATGGCAGGGCCTACACGCCTGCAGAGACCAGTCCTAGGATGACTCAGAGTTCACTGTGGGACGTGAATGCGAATCCATTAACATCATGTTGGCACTACGGGGGTAATCATCGGGCCCATCAATGTCAATTCAAGCACTACTTGTGCAAAGGCTGTGAAACAATGGGGCACCTCTAGCGAATGTTCAAATGTACTGCAACTCACCATGTGGCAGAGCTGGCAGAAGATGATCGATCTAGCGCGGATCACGCTGAACGAGTAAGAGAGGCAACTCAACACGAGGCTGAAGAGGAAGTGTATGGGGCACCACCAAAAGTCCTCCGATAATGTTGAAAGTCAAATTAAACGACATTCCAGTTTCCATGGAATTGGACACGGGGGCGAGTCAGTCAATTATGAGCCAGAAGGCTTTTGAGAAACTGTGGGGCAACAAGGCACAAAGGCCAAAACTAAGCCCGATTCACACAAAGCTACACCAAAGAGCTCATACTGCATTGGCAGTGCAGCAGTGAAGGTATCGTACGATGGAACTGTGCATGATTTATCACTGTGGATTGTACCAGGCAATGGCCCAATACTGTTCAGCAGAAGCTGGCTAGGAAAGATCCAATGGAACTGGGAGGACATCAAAGCACTGTCTTCGGTGGATGACGCCTCATGCACCCAAGTGCTGAACAAATTCCTGTCATTATTTGAGCCAGGCATCGGCAATTTCACAGGCTCCAAAGTGCAGATCCATCTAGTCCCTGATGCACAGCCCATTCATCACAAAGCCCAAGCGGTTCCATATATGATGCGAGAGAAAGTCGAGATCAAGAGCGGGTGCAGAACATTCTGAAATGGGAGGGAGAACAGCCAGTTGTCGTGGTGCACATTGGTACCAACGACATAGGTAAAAAAAAAGGGATGAGGTCCTACGAAACGAATTTAAGGAGCAAGGAGCTAAATTAAAAAGTAGGACCTCAAAAGTAGTAATCTCGGGATTGCTACCAGTGCCACGTGCTAGTCAGAGTAGGAATCGCAGGATAGCGCAGATGAATACGTGGCTTGAGCAGTGGTGCAGCAGGGAGGGATTCAAATTCCTGGGGCATTGGAACTGGTTCTGGGGGAGGTGGGACCAGTACAAACCGGACGGTCTGCACCTGGGCAGGACCGGAACCAATGTCCTAGGGCGAGTGTTTGCTACTGCTGTTGGGGAGGAGTTAAACTAATATGGCAGGGGGATGGGAACCAATGCAGGGAGACAGAGGGAAACAAAAAGGAGGCAAAAGCAAAAGACAGAAAGGAGATGAGGAAAAGTGGAGGGCAGAGAAACCCAAGGCAGAGAACAAAAAGGGCCACTGTACAGCAAAATTCTAAAAGGACAAAGGGTGTTAAAAAAACAAGCCTGAAGGCTTTGTATCTTAATGCAAGGAGTATCCGCAATAAGGTGGATGAATTAACTGTGCAAATAGATGTTAACAAATATGATGTGATTGGGATTACGGAGACGTGGCTCCAGGATGATCAGGGCTGGGAACTCAACATCCAGGGGTATTCAACATTCAGGAAGGATAAAATAAAAGGAAAAGGAGGTGGGGTAGCATTGCTGGTTAAAGAGGAGATTAATGCAATAGTTAGGAAAGACATTAGCTTGGATGATGTGGAATCTATATGGGTAGAGCTGCAGATCACCAAAGGGCAAAAAACGTTAGTGGGAGTTGTGTACAGACCTCCAAACAGTAGTAGTGATGTTGGGGAGGGCATCAAACAGGAAATTAGGGGTGCATGCAATAAAGGTGCAGCAGTTATAATGGGTGACTTTAATATGCACATAGATTGGGCTAGCCAAACTGGAAGCAATACGGTGGAGGAGGATTTCCTGGAGTGCATAAGGGATGGTTTTCTAGACCAATATGTCGAGGAACCAACTAGGGGGGAGGCCATCTTAGACTGGGTGTTGTGTAATGAGAGAGGATTAATTAGCAATCTCATTGTGCGAGGCCCCTTGGGGAAGAGTGACCATAATATGGTGGAATTCTGCATTAGGATGGAGAATGAAACAGTTAATTCAGAGACCATGGTCCAGAACTTAAAGAAGGGTAACTTTGAAGGTATGAGGCGTGAATTGGCTAGGATAGATTGGCGAATGATACTTAAGGGGTTGACTGTGGATGGGCAATGGCAGACATTTAGAGACCGCATGGATGAATTGCAACAATTGTACATTCCTGTCTGGCGTAAAAATAAAAAAGGGAAGGTGGCTCAACCGTGGCTATCTAGGGAAATCAGGGATAGTACTAAAGCCAAGGAAGTGGCAAACAAATTGGCCAGAAATAGCAGCGAACCCGGGGACTGGGAGAAATTTAGAACTCAGCAGAGGAGGACAAAGGGTTTGATTAGGGCAGGGAAAATGGAGTACGAGAGGAAGCTTGCAGGGAACATTAAGGTGGATTGCAAAAGTTTCTATAGGTATGTAAAGAGAAAAAGGTTAGTAAAGACAAACGTAGGTCCCCTCAGTCAGAATCAGAGGAAGTCATAATGGGGAACAAAGAAATGGCAGACCAATTGAACAAGTACTTTGGTTCGGTATTCACTAAGGAGGACACAAACAACCTTCCAGATATAAAAGGGGTCAGAGGGTCTAGTAAGGAGGAGGAACTGAGGAAAATCTTTATTAGTCAGGAAATTGTGTTGGGGAAATTGATGGGATTGAAGGCCGATAAATCCCCAGGGCCTGATGGACTGCAGCCCAGAGTACTTAAGGAGGTGGCCTTGGAAATAGCGGATGCATTGACAGTCATTTTCCAACATTCCATTGACTCTGGATCAGTTCCTATGGAGTGGAGGGTAGCCAATGTAACCCCACTTTTTAAAAAAGGAGGGAGAGAGAAAACAGGGAATTATAGACCGGTCAGCCTGACCTCAGTAGTGGGTAAAATGATTAAATCAATTATTAAGGATGTCATAGCAGCGCATTTGGAAAATGGTGACATGATAGGTCCAAGTCAGCATGGATTTGTGAAAGGGAAATCATGCTTGACAAATCTTCTGGAATTTTTTGAGGATGTTTCCAGTAAAGTGGACAAAGGAGAACCAGTTGATGTGGTATATTTGGACTTTCAGAAGGCTTTTGACAAGGTCCCACACAAGAGATTAATGTGCAAAGTTAAAGCACATGGGATTGGGGGTAGTGTGCTGACATGGATTGAGAACTGGTTGTCAGACAGGAAGCAAAGAGTAGGAGTAAATGGGTACTTTTCAGAATGGCAGGCAGTGACTAGTGGGGTACCGCAAGGTTCTATGCTGGGGCCCCAGCTGTTTACATTGTACATTAATGATTTAGACGAGGGGATTAAATGTAGTATCTCCAAATTTGTGGATGACACTAAGTTGGGTGGCAGTGTGAGCTGCGAGGAGGATGCTATGAGGCTGCAGAGTGACTTGGATAGGTTAGGTGAGTGGGCAAATGAATGGCAGATGAAGTATAATGTGGATAAATGTGAGGTTATCCACTTTGGTGGTAAAAACAGAGAGACAGACTATTATCTGAATGGTGACAGATTAGGAAAAGGGAAGGTGCAACGAGACCTGGGTGTCATGGTACATCAGTCATTGAAGGTTGGCATGCAGGTACAACAGGCGGTTAAGAAAGCAAATGGCATGTTGGCCTTCATAGCGAGGGGATTTGAGTACAGGGGCAGGGAGGTGTTGCAACAGTTGTACAGGGCCTTGGTGAGGCCACACCTGGAGTATTGTGTACAGTTTTGGTCTCCTAACTTGAGGAAGGACATTCTTGCTATTGAGGGAGTGCAGCGAAGATTCACCAGACTGATTCCCGGGATGGTGGGACTGACCTATCAAGAAAGACTGGATCAACTGGGCTTGTATTCACTGGAGTTCAGAAGAATGAGAGGGGACCTCATAGAAACGTTTAAAATTTTGACGGGTTTAGACAGGTTAGATGCAGGAAGAATGTTCCCAATGTTGGGGAAGTCCAGAACCATGGTCACAGTCTAAGGATAAGGGGTAAGCCATTTAGGACCGAGATGAGGAGAAACTTCTTCACCCAGAGAGTGGTGAACCTGTGGAATTCTCTATCACAGAAAGTAGTTGAGGCCAATTCACTAAATATATTCAAAAGGGAGTTAGATGAAGTCCTTACTACTCGGGGGATCAAGGGGTATGGCGAGAAAGCAGGAAGGGGGTACTGAAGTTTCATGTTCAGCCATGAACTCATTGAATGGCGGTGCAGGCTAGAAGGGCTGAATGGCCTGCTCCTGCACCTATTTTCTATGTTTCTATAAGCTGGACAGACTTCAACGCGAGGGAATCATTTCGCCAGTCGAGTTCAACGAGTGGACCAATCCAATTGTTCCGGTGTTGAAAAGCGATGGGACGGTCAGAATCTGCGGGGACTACAAATAACAATCAACCGAGTCTCGTTACAGGGCCAGTACCCACTACCCAAAACGGATGACCTGTTCGCAATGCTATCGGGGAGAATTCGTTCAGCAAGCTGGATCTAACCTCTGCTTACATGACACAAAAGCTGGCTGAACCTTCGAAAAAATTGACGTGCATCAACATGCACAAAGGACTGTTCATATACCACAGATGCCCTTTTGGGATTTGCTTGGCTGCGGCCATCTTCCAGAGGAACATGGAGAGTCTGCTGAAATTGGTTCCGTGCACCGTGGTGTTCCAAGACGACATCCTGATCACTGGTCGCAACACCACCGAACACTTGCACAACCTCGCAGAGGTTCTAAAGCGACTGGACAGAGTGGGACTCAGGCTGAAACGCTCCAAGTGTGTTTTCCTGGCACCAAAGGTTGAATTTTTGGGTAGAAATATTGCGGTGGACGGCATCAGACCCATGGACTCCAAGACGGAGGCCATCAAGAATGCACCCAGACCACAGAATGTGATGGAGCTGCGTTCGTTCCTGGGACTCCTCAACTATTTTAGTAATTTTCTACGGGGTTGAGCACTTTGCTGGAACCTTCGCATTTATTGCTACGCAAGGGTGATGACTGGGTTTGGGGTAAAGCTCAAGAGACAGCCTTTAATAAGGTCAGAAACCTGCTATGTTCTAACAAGTTACTTATATTTTATGACTCGTGTAAACATTTAGTACTAGCTTGTGATGCATCTTCGTATGGGGCTGGTTGTGTGTTACAGCAAACCAATGTGTCAGGCAAACTGCAACCGGTTGCATACACGTCCAGAAGTTTATCTATGTCTGAAAGAGCCTACAGTATGGTTGAGAAAGAAGCATTAGCATGCATATACGGGGTTAAGAAAATGCACCAATACCTATTTGGATTCCGGTTCGAGCTCGAAACCGACCCAAACTGTTCATTTCGCTCTTCTCAGAAAACAAAGGTATTAACACCAATGCTTCGTCCCGCATCCAAAGATGGGCACTAACGTTATCTGTGTATGGCTATGTAATCCACCACAGACCAGGCACTGAGAACTGTGTTGATGTCCTCAGTCGGCTGCTATTGCCCACCACCGGGGTGGAAATGGCGCAACCCGCAGACTTGCTTCTTGGATTTGGATGTTTTTCAGAGCGAGGGGTCACCCGTCACAGCTCGCCAGATCAGGACCTGGACTAGCCAGGACCCTGTGCTATCACTAGTAAAAAGCTGTGTCCTTAATGGGAGCTGGTCGGCTGTTCCTGGGGAAATGCAAGACGAAATTAAGCCGTTTTACCGATGCAAGGATGAAATGTCCATCCATTCGGATTGTTTCCTATGGAGGAATCGTGTGGTTTTGCCAACAAAAGGCAGGGAAACGGTTATACGCGACCTACACAGTACCCACCCAGGCACAGTCATGATGAAGGCTATCGCCAGGTCGCACGTTTAGTGACTCGGCATTGACCCAGAATTAACACTTGCTCACAGTTGAGTAATGCACCAAGAGAGGCCCCACTGAGTCTGTGATCATGGCCCTCCAAACCGTGGTCCGCGGTCCACGTAGATTTCGCTGGCCCCTTTCTAGGAAAGATGTTCCTCGTAGCAGTGGACGCTTACTCTAAATGGATTGAATGTGTAATAATGGCATCATGTACGTCCACTGCCACCATTGAAAGCCTCCGGGCCATGTTCGCCACTCATGGTTTGCCCAACATCCTTGTTAGTGACAATGGGCCATGTTTCACCAACTCGGAATTCAGCAATAGCATCAAGTAAGTCAGGTCTGTCCGTTTAAGCCCGCATCCAATGGTCAAGCAGAATGGGCAGTCCAAACTATCAAGCAGAGCTTGAAATGCGTGACGGACGGTTCCCTGCAGACCCAGTTATCTCGGGTTCTGCTCAGCTACCGGACGTGACCCCACTCGCTTACTGGTGTTCGCCCTGCAGAATTGTTAATGAAGAGAGCACTCAAAACCAGGCTCTCCTTAGTCCACCCAGATCTCAATGATCATGTAGAAACTCGACAATGCCTGCATAACGATCACGCAGCTGTATCGCGTGACATTGAAGTTAATGACCCTGTGTTTGTTCTTAATTACGGTCATGGTCTCAAATGGGTTGCTGGCACTGTTTTAGCCAAGGAGGGGAATAGAGTGTTTGTTATCAAACTTTTGAATGCACAAACGTGCAGAAAGCATTTGGATCAGACCAACTGCGATTCACTGACAACCAAGAACAGTTTGAAGAGGACATTACTATCATTGATCCACCAACTCACACCCAACCAGCAACCGAGCTCGCTGTCAAACATGAGGATGAACCCACCATGCCCGACAGTCCGATCAGACCAACCACGCTGCAGTGCAGCAACGATCCGACCAACTCACCCATGCCAGGACTTCAACTCCGGCGATCAACCTGGGAATGTAGAGCCCCGGATCGCCTCAACTTGTAAATAACTTGTATTTAAGACTTTTGGGGGGGGGGGTAGTGATGTTATGTATGTAAACTTTACTAGTGTGTAAGACTTGCCACCAGGCGGCACACCTGTTGGAGACCCAAGGATCACCTGCACACTCTGGGCAAACAGGTATAAAAGACAGACTACCAGGCTGCTTCCTCACTCTGGAGTTACATTAAAGAGACCAAGGTCACAACAGTTTGAGCTTACAGTATACAGTCTTGTGGAGTTATTCTGAACATAACAATGAATGTAAGTACACATGATTTTACAGTAGTTCCTATGTCAGCCTACAAATGTTTATATCCAACTTTCATTCCTTAGTTCAATGGTTATGCCGTTTGACACGTTCCATTTCGTGGGCCTGCTTCAGCCCCATATACTTATTTCTATGTAGACTAACTGACTCTAAACATCTCACTCTGGTCATGACTCGCACAAACACAGCAAAAAACAGTTTTTTTGACCAAAGGTCATTGTCAGTGGAGCTGATTAGAATAGAATATCCATTTTATCATTCCTTCATAGCCATTGCAAAACCAGTAAAGAAAGAGGAGAGGAGTGAAGCCGCCACCAAAGTTCAACTGCTTCGCTCAAAAACGACAGACCCCAAGGTTAGATCTGCGAGGGCTTACGATCTTCTTCCAGTGCAGTGCCTTCTCTGCAAGAAGGACTAGAACACTGTGGACGGACACAGCCGAAAGAGACAAAAAGAGAGGCTGGTACAGTGTGAGATTAAACTGCAGATAAACTGCTCCTTGCAGCAGAAACTTGCAAAGATGAAGCAATCTTGTTGCATATCCGTGGACAAGATCTTGTTGCCCTTGAAGCAAGGTAGCATCTTAGCTGCTACCAGAGATACACCAGATTTCTGACCAGAAAGGGGCACGAAGACCCTCCAGAAGACAACATCTATTAGAGAGGATATAGGCACTTCTGTGATACAGTGATAGAGGGCAGGATTGTAAAGAACGGTGAAGT
This sequence comes from Pristiophorus japonicus, assembly GCF_044704955.1. Taxonomy (NCBI): domain Eukaryota; kingdom Metazoa; phylum Chordata; class Chondrichthyes; family Pristiophoridae; genus Pristiophorus; species Pristiophorus japonicus. The sequence continues at coordinate 219,792,724 of NC_091982.1, forward strand.
CCTTAGAATGACAAAGCTGAACAGTTTGTTTGAGAAAGCCATTTTTGAGAAAGAGGGTATTGATGCTTTTTCTTATAAAACATAATGGACTAGAACCTCTACTTTTGTGGTTGGGCGATATTTCCGGCGTGGTAAAGAATGATAATTTAGGTAAAGAATTTACATAATAATCATGATTAAACCTGTCGGTTATGTGTTGTATCAGTCTCTGTGACAGTACCTAGCAATGATATCACGCAATGATCTCATGCCATGGCGTCCTGTCACCTTTTACAGAAGAAGCTATCGACGATGAGGTCCGTGCAGAAGCCATTCCACCCCAAGGCCATCTAGTAGTCCTCCGGTCATTCCCGCCTCCACTCTGGAGGTACCGGCCCCAAGCACCTCGCCACAGGGCACACCATTTGTCCCCAGGATGGCGCCGACCCCGCGGAGGCCTCGTGGATGCGGCAGGACTGGTCCACGAGCACCACATGAGAGCAGAGAGATGGTACAATTGTCCAGGAGGCCTGTAGACATTGGTGACCAGCTCATCGAAGCATTGGGGGGCATATCCCGACAGCTGGCCACCATGATTGAGTACATTCCGCGGATGGCGGAGGCCCTGGATGCATTAGCCAAGAACACTGCTGGCACAGGCCTCCCAGTGGTCCCCGAGCACGGCACTCCACCTGTAGGTTCTACACCACCAATGCGAATGACAGATGAGAGCAAGGACCAAGATCCTGCTTCTGCATCAGAGAATGTTGCTGCCACGGCACCCCCCGTTCCTGTACCCGTACAACCACCGCCTCTGCCTTCATCCCCCCCCCCCCAATGAGGCACCGCCTGAGGAGCTCCTCGGCCAGGCGCCGTGGAGTGAGGAGGGGAAGGTGTAGAGGTGGGAGAAGAAGGGGAGGGGGGAAGGAAAGTGAGATGCATGTCCGCAGGTGGTGGCTGTGTTATATTTCCATCTGGGCGTATGCAATTTGTTGTAATGTATGGAGGAAGGGGACCACCATCCTGCTTTGCATTTTTATTCTGTGTTGCTGGACATGTTGAACATTTGATTGATGTCAATGATGGAAAAAGTGGGGGTGGGCAGAGGTTGGGTGTTTTTGTCTGTGATACTTATTGTTTCAGACCAATGTTGGTATAAAAAATGTTTTATTGCACATAACCTTGTTGCGCATTGTCTCAGATAGCTGGACCGTAACAAATTGGTGATTCCTTAAAGGGTTAAATAAAACTTAACTTCAATCAACATAAACTTTAACTGGCATCAAGTGATGGGTACCATTGATGGCTGAGCTGCACACACACAGCGATGTGTCAGCGTTGTCACTCACAGCAACGTTCTTTCAGACAAATCATTCAGATATCAGCTCCTCACGTAAGAATCTTGCAGCTATGTGTTATGTTTGTAATGTACTTATGAATGACTCCACGAGGCAATGTGTTGTACTCAAACTGTAGTGACCTTGGTCCTTTATTCGCAACTCCAGAGTGAGGCAGCCGCATGGCGGCTACCCTTTTATACAGCCCCTACCACCAGGCAGGAAACCCCAGTCTCCACCAGTTGCACCCTCTAGTGGTGCCAGCATAGTATATACACAGTGTAAACCTTATTGATAGTACATCAGGTAAACAAGTCTCCATCTTATGCAACTATACAGTGACTACACTGAGAGTATATCTATAGTCGGCATATATGACATCACTCTCCCCCAAGTTCTTTGTGCCTATTACCTTTGCACTATGTGCTCTGGCTTAGCTCTCCCCAGACTTAAGTGTCAATAGCCCTTGCACCTTGGCTGTGCTTTGGCTTGGCTCTCTCTCTGGTAACCCCCAAGTCCTTTTGCCAGAACACTGGGTAGTTGTTACTAGTTTAGATGGTTCAATGATACAATGGAGGTTCCAGTGGGTTCTGGTTGTGATCCATGTGTGTGTCCATGGCTACATACATCCATTTCCCCCCTCACAGCGAGATCATGTAGCGGGCCTGTTACATTAACATACAGAATCAGACATAGTGGAAATACAAAGATACAGGGCCCAAGTTTCGGGACGCGCCAAAAACATCGCAGCCCGGACCTGGACACCCATTTTTCGTGCCAGAAAGTGCGCCTAAAAAAAAAGTCCCTATTCTCCGGCTCCCTGCAGGTCTTCTGCAGCCGGGCGCAGCGCAGCACGAGCTGTTGGGGGCGGAGCCAGGTCCCTGCGCCGAAAACAGTGCTGGGACCTCTGCATATGCACGCTACAGTGGGCGCGCATGTGCAGTAGCCCCAGGCGCCCAAAACTGTGTGGGAGGGGCCCGAAGCACGCAGTCCCTAGCCGTGGCCGAATGGCCTCACTGGGGCTGCGTGCATAAGGCTCCTCCCACGCCCAGCTCCTGCTTCCTCCCGACCCGACTCGACTCCCGCACCCCCCTCCCGCCCCCGCGACCCGACCTCCACGACTCTCTCTCCCCCACCACCCCCGGACCTCCGCGACTCTCTCTCCCCCCCCACCCCCCGGACCTCCGCGACCCCACCCCCCCACCCATGAGACCCGACGCCACCTACCTGTAAATCTAGCCCGAGGTCTTGGGCCCGGCCGTACAGCCTCCTTCTCTCACTCCGCCCCCCTCTCCCCCCTCTCCTTCCCACCCTCTCTCCTTCCCTCCCTCCCCCTTCTCTCCTTCCCTCCCTCCCCCTCTCTCCTTCCCTCCCTCCTCTCTCCTTCCCTCTCTCCTCCCTCCTTCCCTCCCTCCTCTCTCCTTCCCTCCCTCCCTACATCCTCTCTCCTTCTCCCCCTCCTTCCCCCCCTTCTCCCCCTGTCCCCCCTTCTCCCCCCTTCTCCCCCTCCCCCCACCTCCCCCCCTCTCCCCCTCCCCCCACCTCCCCCCCTCTCCCCCCTTCTCCCCCTCCCCCCCACCTCCCTTCTCCCCCCCACCTCCCTTCTCCCCCTCCCCCTCCCACCCCCCTTCTCCCTCTCCCCCTCCCCCTTCTCCCCCTCCCCTCGCTGTCAGAAATCCAGACACTGACAGACAGAGAGTGAGACACACACACATAGACAGACAGATAGAGACACTGACAGAGACACACTGGGGGGACCGTCCCAGCATGCTGTTGAAGGACTCCCGGTGCTGCAGTCGGTAAGTAGAAAATGTTTTATTTATTGATTTTTAAAAATTTCTTTATTTTTTATTAATTTTTTTTGATTGATTTATTGGTTGATTTATTGATGTATTTATCATTTATTATTGATGATGACTCTTTATTTGTAAAACTGAAGTGTTTAATGTTTGTAAACTTCCCTTTAAACCCCCCCCCCCTCGCCATTCCCTATGCCTAATTTGTAACCTACGCCTGATTTTCTAAAGTGTAGACAAGTTTTTTTCGAACGTACAAAAATCTTCACTTACTCCATTCTAAGTTAGTTTGGAGTAAGTTTTCACTGCCGAAACTTTGAAAACAGGCATAAGTGGCCGGACACGCCCCCTTTTGAAAAAAGAATTCTGTTCCAAAGTGAAACTGTTCTAACTGACTCGAACTGGAGCAAACTAAATGTCGAGAATTTGAATTTCTAAGACACTCCGTTCTACACCAGTTGCTCCAAAAAATCAGGAGCAACTGAGGCCGAAACATGGGCCCACAGTTTTTTTTTTAATTCATAGCCAATCGTTCCAATTCTTTGTCAAATCACAAACGCCAAGGATCACTCTGCGCCAATGCTCTTAGCCAAAAGGCCTAGAGCCACTGCACCGTTCCTGGAAGTACTGCAATACCAGGTTCGTGCCATGGAGGTGGATGGGTCAGGTCCCCCACACACCTCCGTGGAGGTGGATGGGTCAAGCCACCCCACCCACCCACCTCCTATTTCCAAAAAAGCAAGCATATACCTTCCTGATCCAGGGAGAACCACCTTGGGGTTATGGTGGTTACTCCCCTGTCAGGTCAGTTACGCATGTTCTTAGCCAAAAGGCCGAGAAGCGATGGCCCACAGTTTCTATCGTGACACCTTGGTTTAGTGACTTACATTCGTTACGTTTTATGGTCGTGCGCCAGGATTGGGTAGATTGCATTCATAGTTCAGTCATGGTTAGTACTGAGGTAGCAGTACAGGTATGTGAGGACGCTTGTTCCAGAGCAACTGGATGGGGTTCTAGTCATCTGATGGCGGCGCTGCGCCCCCTGCTAGCGGGATGGGCTTGGTTCGCTCACCTTGCCAGTACTCGGGGCCTTTGCCGTTGCCTAGTGGTGGGCAGAGCCACAGATGTGTGTGGCCTCCCTTTCCTCCTTTGAGGACTGCAGAATCTTCTACCTACTCTCTAATGGTGTTGGAAACCTGGCTGTTCCAGGTCCCGTTTGGGGAACTCGTTGGTTCTGACTTTTCGCTCGCGGACATGGCCAAGGTAGTGACTGGGTCTGGGGGCTGCGCCGTCTCCACCCAGGTGGTGGGCAACGGCGGCCGACTGCGCGTATTGGCGCCATTTTCATTTCCAGGTCCATGGCGAATAGTGCCATCGGGTGCCTGCAGCGTGGGATAGACCTGAGGCAGGGTATCAGGATCAGTGCCTTCACCCTCCTGAGGTCGCTGGCCTATAACTTGTGAGGACACCTGGGGCAGGGCATCAGGATCAGTGCCTTTACCCTCCCGAATTCGCTCGCTTGCTACTTTTGGGTACATTCTATTCCCGACATCTCGCAACAAGATTTTGCTCTTTACATTAGGAATAGTACCGACATCTCGCAACAATAGTACCGACATCTCGCAACCACTTTTTGTTCACAATCTTAATCGATTCGTTACATTGATTGCCATGCATACAATGTCTCTTTAAGTTCAGTTGTTCGCAGGTCTCCTTTCGGAGAACCCTGCTGGCTTTACTCCAATCAAATCCTTTGTTAGACACCACGTGTTGGTCCCTCAGCGTTGCACCTCATGGTATGGCCACGGCCATCTTTTTTTTCAGCCACACTGCACCTCACTGCAGCAGGGACGCCATCTTGCCTCTGTCCTCGAGGTCGACTACCTTGATCCTTCTCTCCTGCGATTCTGCCACAAAAGCTGGAAGAGTGCCTGTGAATTCAATCTTCCTCCCCAGGAGTCCTACCACTGGAGCCAGGAAGGTACTTTTAGGTCGTTCCGGTCGGATCATTGCCACACAGTTGTGCCTCAGCTGCTGCGCTGGTCTGTTCTCTGGTGCCTGGCCCATGCGAAGGTGAGATTTTGCTGGAGTGAAGAAGTCTTCCCACTTTCACTGGATCTTACCCAACCATCTTCTTCCGAGTAGCGTTGCATCATCACCTGCAACAATCCACAGAGGTAACTTGTGCACCACGCCATTATGGATTACACTTACATCTGTCCTACCAAGGACTGGGATCAGCTCCTTGGTGTAGGTGCGCAAATTTTCCTGTACTGGAACCAGCTCGGGTCGTTTTCCGTTCCATAGCCTCTCAAAGGTATCCTGGCTCCTCACTGACTGGCTCTCTCCCATGTCCACTTCCATGAAGACTGGAACATCATTTATCTCGACTTCCATCTTCGTTGCACGACAATCGGTGGTGCAGGTATACACTCCATACACTTCTTCTTGGGGCTGAGCTGTCTCTCTGGCCAAATCATCATACTCCCCGCTGGATTCAAAGTCATCTATCAACTCCTCTGCTAGACGGTGAGTCGTATTTCTTTTACACATGTGCTGGAGGTGGCCCTTCGTGTTACAGGCTTTGCATACGTACTCAGCAAACTGACACTGGTGAGCCCTATGGTTTCCTCCGCAATGCCAGCATTGTGCTACTCGATTAGCACCCCTCGTTGGACTCTGGGTTCTGTGCTGTCTGCCCTGGGCAGATCCACGTTCTACAGTCTTGCCTGTGAAAGACACCATTCTGCATACAGTACTTGCCGGGTTTGAGTCCACAGGATGAATAATTTGCTTGGTGCTGCAGGTCGAGGTCATGAACGCCTGGCTGATGCTGATGGTCTTCTGCAGGATGACTGTGGTGTTGGCAGATAATAGCTCGTGAAGGAGGCCCTCGTGGCCAATTCCCATAATGAAGATGTCTCACAATGCTTCATTGAGGTGCGTGCCAAAATCACACGGTGCTGCAAGTCTCCCGAGTTCAGCAGCATCTTTTGCAATCTCCTGGCCCTCAGGTCTGCGGTGCGTGTAGAATCTGTGCCTGACCGTGAGGATGCTCTCCTTTGGTTTAAGTCGGTCGTGAATTAGTTCAGTCAGCTCATCATATGTCTTATCCTTGGCCTTCGTGGGTGCCAGCAAGTCCCTGATGAGGCAGTAGACCTTGGGCCCACAACTGGTCAACAGTATAGCCTTGCACTTCTCCGCCAATGCGTCCATCTCCCCTGCCAGGTCATTTGCCACGAAATATTGCATGAGCCTTTCTGTGAAGGCAACCCAATCATCACCCTCTGCAAAGTCTTTTAGTGTGCCAAAGGTAGCCATAATCGCGTGAAAGTCCGTATACTCGTCGTCAGTTGTTATGTCTGTAATGTACTTATGAATGACTCCACAAGACTATGTGTTGTACTCAAACTGTAGTTACCTTGGTCCTTTATTTGTAACACCAGAGTGAGGCAGCCGCATGGTGGCTACTTATACAGCCCCTGCCACCAGGGCAGGAAACCCCGGTCTCCACCAGTTGCACCCTCTAGTGGTGCCAGCATAGTATATACACAATGTAAATCTTATTGATAGTACATCAGGTAAACAAGTCTCCATCTTATGCAACTATACAGTGACTACACAGAGCGTATATCTAGAGTCTGCATATATAGCACTATGTAGCCACCACGGGCCCTTTCCTGCAGTCTGGAGGGGGTCGTGGGCATGGTTGCATAGCCAGCCTGATTGTCTGGCCCTAGGTCAACGTACAGCCCCTCATTGTCCTCTTCCTCTCTCTCCTGAGGTGGAGCATCAGTCCTTTCTGGCAATTCTTGGCCCCTCCTGATAGCCAGATTGTGCAGCATGGAGCATACGACCACGAATTTACCTACTTGCTCAGGGTTGTGTTGTAGCTCCCCTCCTGAGTGGTCCAGACATTTGAAGCGCTGCTTAAGCACAGTTATTGTTTTGTGGACCACATTGCGTGTGTCTCTGTGGCTCTGGTTGTATCACTTCTCGGCCTCGGTGTGGGTGTCACGCAGGAGGGTCATTAGCCAAGTGGTGAGGCCATATCGGTTATCACCAAGCATCCAGCATTGTCCTTGTGGCTGACTCTTAAAGGTGTCAGAGACAGCACTCTCATGCAGGATGTGAGCCTCATCAAAGGTGCCCGGACATTTGGCATTCACTGCCATGATGATCTGGTTGGATCATCTAGTTGGATCTTCAGGGAGTGAAATTCTTTACTGTTACGAAAATGCTCCGGGTCCTGAGAAAGTGCCTGCATGGCGATGTGAGTGCACTGTATAGCTCCCTGCACCCTGGGAAACTTAGCAATGTGGTAGAATGCTCCAGCCCTGTCAGTCTGAGCCTCCATGGTCATGGGGAAGCTGATAAATTCCATCCTTCTCACGTATAAGGCTTCCATGACCTGTCTAATGCAGCGATGGGTTGTATGGTGAGACAGAGGGCAAATCTCGACCGCAGAGGCCCGAAAGGAACCGGACGTGTAGAAAGACAGTGCTGCGGTGACCTTGACCTTGACCGAGACTACTGTCCTGATGGCAGGCTGCATATGTGGCCTGATGAGCTCACATTTTATATTGATCACCACCTTGTGGAAGCGCAGTCTCCAAAGGCAGGTGTGGTCGGACACATCGAGGTAAGACCTCTGTTCCCTGTACGTGCGGGGTGTGTATGGTCCGGCCCTCCTCCTCATTCTTGCACATCTTAAATTGGGGACATAATAATGTGCATGACACATTGAGCCATCTGCACCCTGCAGTATCTGCGTATTAATCGATGCAGGCTGAGAAATAGCTGGCCCCATTGCAATGAAAGTGTAATAGCGATTGATCAGAAGCAATAATTTCCTCACTAAAATACACCGAGAGTAAACTCCCAATAGTCCAGAGTGTGAAAATATGTCTGTTGAGATGGTCACTTCACCTGAGAAGAACTCCAGAGTCAATGCAAATTCTCCCGAAGTTGAAGCAGCCTTTTGAATGAAGCGACTTGCGATTTTAAAAATAGCAGCCACACTGCTGGCTTTAGTTCAGAACAGTTCCACTTTTTCTGGGCGTTTCTTTTGGGCAAGCAATATAAAAACATAGAGACATAGAAATTAGGTGCAGGATTAGGCCATTCAGCCCTTCGAGCCTGCGCCGCCATTCAATAAGATCATGGCTGATCATTCAACCTCAGTACCCCTTTCCTGCTTTCTCTCCATAACCCTTGATCCCTTTGGCCATAAGGGCCATATCTAACTCCCTTTTGAATATATCTAACGAACTGGCCTCAACAACTTTCTGCGGTAGAGAATTCCACAGGTTAACCACTCTCTGAATGAAGAAGTTTCTCCTCATCTCGGTCCTAAATGGCTTACCCCTTATTCGTAGACTGTGACCCCTGGTTCTGGAACTCCCCAGCAATGGGAACGTTCTTCCTGCGTCTAACCTGTCCAATCCCGTCATAATTTTATATGTTTCTATGAGATCCCCTCTCATTCTTCTAAACTCCAGTGGATACAAGCCCAGTTGATCCAGTCTCTCCTCATATGTCAGTCCTGTCATCCCAGGAATCAATCTGGTGAACCTTCGCTGTACTCCCTCAATAGCAAGAATGTCCTTCCTCAGATTAGGGGACCAAAACTGAACACAATATTCCAGGTGTGGCCTCACCAAGGCTCTGTACAACTGCAGTAAGACCTCCCTGCTCCTATGCTCAATTCCTCTAGCTATGAAGGCCAATATGTAACTTGCCTTCTTCACGGCCTGCTGTACCTGCATGTCAAACTTCAATGACTGATGTACCATGACACCCAGGTCTCGTTGCACCTCTCCTTTTCCTAATCTGTCACCATTCAGATAATATTCTGCCTTTGTGTTTTTGCCACCAAAGTGGATAACCTCACATTTACCCACATTATAATGCATCTGCCATGCATTTGCCCACTCACCTAACCTGTCCAAGTCTCCTAGTATCCTCCTCATAGCTCACATCGCCATCCAGCTTAGTGTCATCTGCAAACTTGGAGATATTATATTCAATTCCTTCATCTAAATCATTGATATATATTGTAAATAGCTGGGGTCCCAGCACTGAACCCTGCAACACCCCACTGGTCACTACCTGCCAAGGACCCATTTATTCCGGATCTCTGCTTCCTGTCTGCCAACTAGTTCTCTATCCACGTCAATACATTACCCCCAATACCATGTGCTTTAATTTTGCACACTAATCTCTTGTGTGGAGAATGAAACAGTTAATTCAGAGACCATGGTCCAGAACTTAAAGAAGGGTAACTTTGAAGGTATGAGGCGTGAATTGGCTAGGATAGATTGGCGAATGATACTTAAAGGGTTGACAGTGGATGGGCAATGGCAGACATTTATAGACCGCATGGATGAACTACAACAATTGTACATCCCTGTCTGGCGTAAAAATAAAAAGGGAAAGTGGCTCAACCGTGGCTATCAAGGGAAATCAGGGATAGTATTAAAGCCAAGGAAGTGGCATACAAATTGGCCAGAAATAGCAGCGAACCCAGGGACTGGGAGAAATTTAGAACTCAGCAGAGGCGGACAAAGGGTTTGATTAGGGCAGGGAAAATAGAGTACGAGAGGAAGCTTGCAGGGAACATTAAAATGGACTGCAAAAGCTTCAATAGATATGTAAAGAGAAAAAGGTTAGTAAAGACAAACGTAGGTCCCCTGCAGTCAGAATCAGGGGAAGTCATAACGGGGAACAAAGAAATGGCAGACCAATTGAACAAGTACTTTGGTTCGGTATTCACTGAGGAGGACACAAACAACCTTCCGGATATAAAAGGGGTCAGAGGGTCTAGTAAAAAGGAGGAACTGAGGGAAATCCTTATTAGTCGGGAAATTGTGTTGGAGAAATTGATGGGATTGAAGGTCGATAAATCCCCAGGGCCTGATGGACTGCATCCCAGAGTACTTAAAGAAGTGGCCTTGGAAATAGCGGATGCATTGACAGTCATTTTCCAACATTCCATAGACTCTGGATCAGTTCCTATGGAGTGGAGGGTAGCCAATGTAATCCCATTTTTTAAAAAAGGAGGGAGAGAGAAAACAGGGAATTATAGACCGGTCAGCCTGACATCGGTAGTGGGTAAAATGATGGAATCAATTATTAAGGATGTTAGAGCAGCGCATTTGGAAAGAGGTGACATGATATGTCCAAGTCAGCATGGATTTGTGAAAGGGAAATCATGCTTGACAAATCTTCTGGAATTTTTTGAGGATGTTTCCAGTAGAGTGGACAAGGGAGAACCAGTTGATGTGGTGTATTTGGACTTTCAGAAGGCTTTCGACAAGGTCCCACACAAGAGATTAATGTGCAAAGTTAAAGCACTTGGGATTGGGGGTAGTGTGCTGACATGGATTGAGAACTGGTTGTCAGACAGGAAGCAAAGAGTAGGAGTAAATGGGTACTTTTCAGAATGGCAGGCAGTGACTAGTGGGGTACCGCAAGGTTCTGTGCTGGGGCCCCAGCTGTTTACATTGTACATTAATGATTTAGACGAGGGGATTAAATGTAGTATCTCCAAATTTATGGATGACACTAAGTTGGGTGGCAGTGTGAGCTGCGAGGAGGATGCTATGAGGCTGCAGAGTGACTTGGATAGGTTAGGTGAGTGGGCAAATGCATGGCAGATGAAGTATAATGTGGATAAATGTGAGGTTATCCACTTTGGTGGTAAAAACAGAGAGACAGACTATTATCTGAATGGTGACAGATTAGAAAAAGGGGAGGTGCAACAAGACCTGGGTGTCATGGTACATCAATCATTGAAGGTTGGCATGCAGGTACAGCAGGCGGTTAAGAAAGCAAATGGCATGTTGGCCTTCATAGCGAGGGGATTTGAGTACAGGGGCAGGGAGGTGATACTACAGTTGTACAGGGCCTTGGTGAGGCCACACCTGGAGTATTGTGTACAGTTTTGGTCTCCTAACTTGAGGAAGGGCATTCTTGCTATTGAGGGAGTTCAGCAAAGGTTCACCAGACTGATTCCCGGGATGGCGGGACTGACCTATCAAGAAAGACTGGATCAACTGGGCTTGTATTCACTGGAGTTCAGAAGACTGAGGGGGGATCTCATAGAAACGTTTAAAATTCTGACGGGTTTAGACAGGTTAGATGCAGGAAGAATGTTCCCAATGTTGGGGAAGTCCAGAACCAGGGGTCACAGTCTAAGGATAAGGGGTAAGCCATTTAGGACCGAGATGAGGAGAAACTTCTTCACTCAGAGAGTGGTGAACCAGTGGAATTCTCTACCACAGAAAGTTGTTGAGGCCAATTCACTAAATATATTCAAAAAGGAGTTAGATGTAGTACTTACTACTAGGGGGGTCAAGGGGTATGGAGAGAAAGCAGGAATGGGGTACTGAATTTGCATGTTCAGCCATGAACTCATTGAATGGTGGTGCAGGCTCGAAGTGCCGAATGGCCTACTCCTGCACGTATTTTCTATGTTTCTATATTTCTATGTGGGAACTTGTCAAAAGCGTTTCCATAAATCCTTGCTGACTTGGACCGATCCTGTCAACGCTTTCCAAATGTGCTGTTATTTCATATTTAATAATTGACTCCAACATTTTCCCCACCACTGATGTCAGGCTAACTGGTCTATAATTCCCTGTTTTCTCTCTCACTCCTTTTTTAAAAAGTGGTGTTACATTCGCTACCCTCCAGTCCATAGGAACTGATCCAGAATCAACAGAATGTTTGAAAATGATCACCAAAGCATCCACTATTTCTCGGGCCACTTCCTTAAGTACTCTGGGATGCAGCCTATCAGGCCCTGAGGATTTATCGGCCTTCAATCCCATCAATTTCCCTAATACAATTTCCTGACTAATAAGGATTTCCTTCAGTTCCTTCTTTTCGCTAGACCCTCGAACCCCTAGTATTTCCGGAAGGTTATTTGTGCCTTCTTTCGTGAAGACAGATCCAAAGTATTTGTTCAATTGGTCTGCCATTTTTTTGTTCCCCATTATAAATTAATCTGATTCTGTCTGCAAAGGGCCTACGTTGGTCTTCACTAATCCTTTTTTCTTCGCATATCTATAGAAGCTTTTGCAGTCAATTTTTATGTTCCCTGCAAGCTTCCTGTCATACTTTATTTTCCCCCTCTTAATTAGACCCTTTGTCCTCCTCTGCTGAATTCTAAATTTCTTCCAGTTCTCAGGTTTGCTGCTTTTTCTGGCCAATTTATATGCCTCTTCCTTGGATTTAACATTATCCCTAATTTCCCTTGTTAGCCATGATTGAGCCACCTTCCCCATTTAATTTTTACTCCAGACAGGGATGTACAATTGTTGAGTTCATCCATGTAATCTATAAATGTATGCCATTGCCTATCCACTGTCAACCCTTTAAGTATCATTTGCCAGTCTATCCTAGCCAATTCGCGCCTCATACCATCGAAGTTACCTTTCCTTAAGTTCAGGACCCTCGTCTCTGAATTAACACTGTCACTCTCCATCTTAATAAAGAATTCTACCATATTATGGTCACTCTTCCCCAAGGGGCCTCGCACAACAAGATTGCTAATTAATCCTCTCTCATTACACACCACCCAGTCGAGGAGGGCCAGATCTCTAGTTGGTTCCTCGACATATTGGTCTAGAAAACCATCCCTAATACACTCCAGGAAATCTTCCTCCACCGCATTGCTATCAACTTGGTTTACCCAATCTATATGTAGATTAAAATCGCCCATGATAACTGCTGTACCTTTATTGCACGCATCCCTAATTTCTTGTATGATGCCATCCCCAACCTCACTACTACTGTTTGGTGGACTGTACACAACTCCCACCAACATTTTCTGCCCTTTGGTATTCCGCAGCTCTATCCATACAGATTCCACATCATCCAAGCTAATATCCTTTCTTACTATTGCGTTAATTTCCTCTTTAACCAGCAACACTACCCCACCTCCTTTTCCTTTCTGTCTATCCTTCCTGAATGTTGAATATCCCTGGATGTTGAGTTCCCAGCCTTGGTCACCCTGGAGCCATGTCTCCGTAATCCCAATTATTTCATAATCGTTAATAGCTGCCTGCGCAGTTAATTCATCCACCTTATTACGAATACTCCTCGCATTGAGGCACAGAGCCTTCAGGCGTGTCTTTATTGTAGGCGATATGTGTGCGATGTGGTGAAAGTGAAGGTGGATGATCTCCTGGGCGTTAGTTCCGTCAAATGTGCTCTTTATGACAAAAAGAAATGAGTCGGCGGTAGTATTGAATTCCGTGCGGAAAGTAATGCTGGGTGATATTTTGGGCGTTGATTTCGCCCATTCTGATGGTTCCGCTCAAAAAAAGTGGGTGAGCGGTATTATTTTTTCCTGCCGTTACGCATATGGGGAAGATAACGCTCAGTGATAAGTTTCCGAAAAATGCCTGTCAGTCTCCGTGTTGTGGTTAACTGGTCGAGGTTCGGTGAGTGGGCAAATGCATGGCAGATGCAGTATCATGTAGATAAATGTGAGGTTATCCACTTTGGTGGCAAAAACAGGAAGGCAGAATATTATCTGAATGGTGACAGATTAGAAAAAGGGGAGGTGCAACGAGATCTGGGTGTCATGATACATCAGTCATTGAAAGTTGGCATGCATGTACAGCAGGCAGTGAAGAAGGCAAATGGCATGTTGGCCATCATAGCGAGAGGATTTGAGTATAGGAGCAGGGATGTCTTACTGCAGTTGTACAGGGCCTTGGTGAGGCCACACCTTGAATATCGTGTACAGTTTTGGTCTCCTAATCTGAGGAAGGACATTCTTGCTATTGCGGGAGTGCAGCGAAGGTTCACCAGACTGATACCTGGGATGGCAGGACTGATATATGAAGAAAGACTGGATCGACTGGGCTTATATTCACTGGAATTTAGAAGAATGAGAGGGGATCTCATGGAAACATTTAAAATTCTGACGGGATTGGACAGGTTAGATGCAGGAAAAATGTTCCCGATGTTGGGGAAGTCCAGAACCAGGGGTCACAGTCTAAGGATAAGGGGCAAGCAATTTAGGACTGAGATGAAGAGAAACTTCTTCACTCAGAGAATTGTGAATCTTTGGAATTCTCTACCACAGAAAGTTATTGAGGCCCGTTCGTTTGATATATTCAAAAGGGAGTTTGATGTGGCTCTTACAGCTAAATGGACCAAGAGATATGGAGAGAAAGCAGGAATGGGGTACCGAAGTTGCATGATCAGCCATGATCATATTGAATGGTGGTGCAGGCTCGAAGGGCCGAATGGCCTATTCCTGCAGCTATTTTCTATGTTTCTATGTTTCTATATATGGGTGTTATACGTCATTTCAGCGGTAAAATGGATGTTAAGTGAGCGTTAAGCATGCAAGAAATGAGGAAACTCTAGCCCATGGTCACGACCGAACGTCTCCTCACCGGGCTCAAGTGCCGAGCATCGGTTGGCAGAATCACTCCCTCGCCCGGACACAAGGGCTTGGGGCTCAGCTTCAAAAGAAGCCCGGGTGGGGTGGGATGGAAGCAGAAATGAAGGGATGAAAACCCTTAGGCTATTCAGCAGCTTCAAAAGAAGCCTGGAGGGAGGCAAGGTGGGGTGTGGGGTGGGGGGGATGGAGGGTGATGGATGCCGAACCCCTGTGTCCGGTCGAGGGAGTGATTCTGCTGGCCGACCCTCGAGCCTGGTGAGGAGACGTTCGGTGGTGGGATGGTATTTTGAAAAAAAATCAAAATTAAAGCATTGCATTTGACTTGGTTTCTACATTGAATGCCCAGCTACCCATTCTAAGGAAGCCTATTGCACATACACAGACCAGGTGTGGTCCACACTAGGGCGTCGACTTTGGGAAGAGAAAGAGGAAAGAAGGTGTGAGTGCTTTACCCTGCTGATTTTAGCTTCTTGCAAAGCTGCAATTAAAATATGGTGGCAATATTGACAATGCATAGAAACATAAAAACATAGAAAATAGGTGCAGGAGTAGGCCATTCGGCCATTCGAGCCTGCACCGCCATTCAATGAGTTCATGGCTGAACATGCAACTTCAGTACCCCATTCCTGCTTTCTCGCCATATCCCTTGATTCCCCCTAGTAGTAAGGACTACATCTAACTCCTTTTTGAATATATTTAGTGAATTGGCCTCAACAACTTTCTGCGGTAGAGAATTTCACAGGTTCACCACTCTCTGGGTGAAGAAGTTTCTCCTCATCTCGGTCCTAAATGGCTTACCCCTTATCCTTAGACTGTGACCCCTGGTTCTGGACTTCCCCAACATTAGGAACATTCTTCCTGCATCTAACCTGTCTAAACTCGTCAGAATTTTAAACGTTTCTATGAGATCCCCTCTCATTCTTCTGAACTCCAGTGAATACAAGCCCAGTCGATCCAGTCTTTCTTGATATGTCAGTCCCGCCATCCCGGGAATCAGTCTGGTGAACCTTCGCTGCACTCCCTCAATAGCAAGAATGTCCTTCCTCAAGTTAGGAGACCAAAACTGAACACAATACTCCAGGTGTAGCCTCACCAAGGCCCTGTACAACTGTAGTAACACATCCCTGCCCCTGTACTCAAATCCCTTCGCGATGCCATACCTCGTGCAAGGCTTCTGGATGATGGTGCTGTGGAGGAGAAGACTGATTGGACATCATCACCTGAGAAACCTCAGAGCACATAGGATGTTGGGCAGGAGGCTTTACCCACGTTGGGTATATCGAGACAGGTATTCATACCTGCACCAGAGTGATGCAGATTGTGTGAGAAGATTGCAGTTGCGCAAAGATGTTTTAACCGAGATCTGTGAGTTAATAAAAGCAGACTTAAGAACATAAGAACATAAGAATTAGGAACAGGAGTAGGCCATCTAGCCCCTCGAGCCTGCTCCGCCATTCAATAAGATCATGGCTGATCTGGTCGTGGACTCAGCTCCACTTACCCGCCCTCTCCCCATAACCCTTAATTCCCTTATTGCTTAAAAATCTATCAATCTTTGACTTGAAAACATTCAATGAGCCAGCCTCAACTGCTTCCTTTGGCAGAGAATTCCACAGATTCACAACCCTCTGGGAGAAGAAATTCTTTCTCAACTCGATTTTAAATTGGCTCCTCCGTATTTTGAGGCTGTGCCCCCTAGTTCTAGTCTCCCCCACCAATGGAAACAACCTCTCTGCCTCTATCTTGTCTATCCCTTTCATGATTTTAAATGTTTCTATAAGATCACCCCTCATCCTTCTGAATTCCAAGGAGTAAAGACCCAGTCTACTCAATCTATCATCATAAGGTAACCCCCTCATTTCTCGAATCAGCCTAGTGAATCGTCTCTGTACCCCTTCCAAAGCTAGTATATCCTTCCTTAAGTAAGGTGACCAAAACTGCACGCAGTACTCCAGGTGCGGCCTTACCAATACCTTATACAGTTGCAGCAACACCTTCCTGCTTTTGTACTCCATCCCTTTCGCAATGAAGGCCAACATTCCATTTGCCTTCCTGATTACCTGCTGCACCTGCAAACTAACCTTTTGGGATTCATGCACAAGGACCCCCAGGTCCCTCTGCACCACAGCATGTTGTAATTTCTCCCCATTCAAATAATATTCCCTTTTACTGTTTTTTTCCCCCAAGGTGGATGACCTCACACTTTCCGACATTGTATTCCATCTGCCAAACCTTAGCCCATTCGCTTAACCTATCCAAATCTCCTTGCAGCCTCTCTGAGTCCTCTACACAACCCGCTTTCCCACTAATCTTAATGTCATCTGCAAATGTTGTTGCACTACACTCTGTCCCCTCTTCTAGGTCATCTATGTATATTGTAAACAGTTGTGGTCCCAGTACTGATCCCTGTGGCACACCACTTACCACTGATTTCCAACCGGAAAAGGACCCATTTATCCCAACTCTCTGCTTTCTGTTCGCCAGCCAATTTTCTATCCATGCTAATACATTTCCTCTGACTCCGCGTACCTTTATCTTCTGCAGTAACCTTTTGTGTGGCACCTTATCGAATGCCTTTTGGAAATCTAAATACACCACATCCATCGGTACACCTCTATCCACCATGCTCGTTATATCCTCAAAGAATTCCAGTAAGTTAATTAAACATGATTTCCCTTTCATGAATCCATACTGCGTCTGCTTGATTGCACTATTCCTATCCAGATGTCCCGCTATTTCTTCCTTAATGATAGTTCCAAGCATTTTCCCCACTACAGATGTTAAACTAACCGGCCTATAGTTACCTGCATTTTGCCTGCCCCCTTTTTTAAACAGAGGCGTTACATTAGCTGCTCTCCAATCCGCTGGTACCTCCCCAGAGTCCAGAGAATTTTGGTAGATTATAACAAATGCATCTGCTATAACTTCCGACCTGCACCCTTGAAGCGTCAGGAGGACAGCTTTGTCAGTTGAAGTAAGGGTTACAGATGCACTTTCATTTTATGCATCTGGATCATTCCAGGCCACAACTGGGGATGTGTATGCCATTTCTCAACATGCAACACATATCTGCATTCGTCAGGTGACTGCTGCACTATATGCCTGGAGGAATGACTACATAAAGTTCCCCATGACCGCCCAGGCAATGCATGTCAGGGCTGTGGTCTTCTCCAGGATTGCTGGCTTCCCAAAGGGACAGGGCTGCATTGACTGTACCCAAATCGCCTTGCAAACACCTTTGGAGGATTCCGAAATATACAGGAACAGAAAAGGCTTCCACTCCATGAATGTGCAGTTCATCTGTGACGACATGCATCACATCATGGTAGTTGATGTGAGATGATGCATGTTCAGCCATGAACTCATTGAATGGCGGTGCAGGCTCAAAGGGCCGAATGGCCTACTCCTGCACCTATTTTCAATGTTTTCTATGTTTCTATACCCGGGAGGCACCCATGATGCATTCATCCTATGTGAGAGCACTGTATCTGCCATGTTTCAGTCGCAGCCAGATGGGCAGAGCTAGCTACTGGGAAACAAAGTGAATTGCCTCGCCACCTGGCTCATGACGCCCCTACACATGCCCCACACAGAAACTGACCGGGACTACAACATGTCACACATTGCAACGCGCAGCAGAGAGGACCATTGGCATCTTGAAGCAGCATTTCCGATGCCTGGACCATTCCGGAGGCTACTTGCAATACTCCCCTGAGATTGTCGGTCAGTTCACGGTTGTGTGCTGCATACTGCATAACTTAGCCATCATGAAGCAGCAGGAGAAGCCACCTGAGGTGGGAGTGGCTGATGATGAGGAGGAAGATGCAGATGAGGAGGAGGAGGAGGATGAGGAAGCCATGCAACTACCTGAACCCAGAGCGGAGGAGGGCGGAGGAGGGCGGGCCGTTGTGCCCCTTTAACAACTGCTCAAGCCTTGCACGAGCAGCTCATCCATGAACGCTTTGCTGCCTGAAGGCTCAGTGGCAACTATTCCAAATAGACTATGTTTACTGTTTGAACATGTTCCGTAATGTTGTGTTGTGTTAATAATGGAACAAATAACGGAAATGGTTCTTCTTTAGTTCAAAAAGTTGTGTTAATAATGGAACAAATAATGGAAATGATTCAGTTATAATTTAAAATATGTTATTCAAAAGCTTAACACTTTTTTGTACATAACTTAATTTTAATAAAAATATTCTTGTGTCAAACTTTAAAGTTTTCAGTTAAGATCACCTACAAAATTTAAGATCACTTACAAACTTC
This sequence comes from Pristiophorus japonicus, assembly GCF_044704955.1. NCBI lineage: Eukaryota > Metazoa > Chordata > Chondrichthyes > Pristiophoridae > Pristiophorus > Pristiophorus japonicus. The sequence goes on from NC_091982.1 coordinate 219,811,527, forward strand.
AAGATCACTTACAAACTTTTAAACTTATAAATTTACATCACTTACAAAAAACTTTTCAGTTGGGAACATTTACAACAGTAACAACAAAAATAATAACAACAACAACAACAACAGCAGCAGCAAAGAAAGGCTGCACCCATCTCTCCTCCACCTTATTCCGTGATGCCAATTACATCATACCCGTTAACTGCTATCTGCGCAGTTAATTCTTCCACCTTATTCCGAATACTCCTCGCATTCAGGCACAGAGCCTTCAGGCTTGTCTTTCTAACACACTTTGGCCCTTTAGAATTTTGCTGTAATGTGACCCTTTTTGCTTTTTGCCTTAGGTTTCTCTGCCCTCCACTTTTACTTTACTTTCTAATTTTTACTTCTGCCCCCATTCTACTTCCGCCTGTCTTCCTGCATAGGTTCCCATCCCCTTAACATATTAGTTTAACTCCTCCCCAACAGCACTAACAAACACTCCCCCTCGGACATTGGTTCCAGTCCTGCCCAGGTGCAGACTGTCTTGTTTGTACTAGTCCCACCTCCCCCAGAACTGGTTCCAATATCCCAGCAATTTGAATCCCTCCCTTCTGCACCACTCCTCAAGCCACGTATTCATCTGAGCTATCCTGCAATTCCTACTCTAACAAGCATGTGGCACTGGTAGCAATCCTGAGATTACTATTTTTGAGGTTCTACTTTTTAATTTAGCTCCTAGCTCCCTAAGTTCGTCTTGTAGGACCTCATCCCATTTTTTACCTATATCGTTGGTACCTATATGCACCACGATAACTGGCTGTTCACCCTTCCTTTTCAGAATGCCCTGCACCCGCTCCGAGACATCTTTGACCCTTACACCAGGGAGGCAACATACCATCCTGGAGTAATTGAGGCCAATAAAAACGGGAGTAACTCTTGAAACACGCCAAAAAATGGCATTGGGGAAAATTGAGCCCTTAAACACTACTGTACCTGCTTGACAATAATGTCTCTTGTTAAGCTGTCATACATTTCTTGTCCATAATGGGTTCATGCAAGGAAAATTACTAGTTTGGCATTTAGCTACATCCTGGTAAAGCTTATATCCTCCCTTATCTATTATACACATTGCAGTACTTTTTTCATTTCAGTTCTATGACTTCCATAATCGTAGCAATCAGAAATTTCTCATTACAATACAAGATTGGAACAAAAAGGCCTCATAATAACTGTTCTTATCACTTGCTTTTCTCTCACTTCTCTTCCCCCACCCCCCCACACACACCCCTACCCCACCTTCCTCAGAGGTAGGTAAGCAGTAAACTCCACACTTTTATTCTTTCAAATCATCTAACCATTTACCCGTCTCTTAATATCAACTATTTCAAACCATAATAACCCTAATAAATGTTAGTTAGTTTAATGTACTTCAACGATATGCAACATATAACAGTGTGTTCTTCATCTACTGACATTAAAAATTTTTGTCTTAAATGAGGTCACTTTATTTCTCCATTTTGAGTGCTTTTTAGCTGCCGAGGTTTTGAATCTGCGGAAAACAAAGTTCAGAAAGTCATTCCAATCTCAGGAGAGCATTTACTTAATTAGAAGCTTAATTTAGTTTAATTAGAAAACAGATTAACTTTGCTTTATAATGACCTTTGCCTGGTTTCTGGATCCCAATGATTTGAGAGTTCTTACAATGACTTGTGCCAACTTCAGATATTTGTTAGATACGATTGGACATGACAATTGTTGAGATAATGCAGCAATCTGCTGTTCCACAAGGAATTCGGAGCATTGTTGTGATGTCATAATTAAGGTGGAGTTTCCATAGAAGTATCTATAGCAGAATTATTTGAAGAATTAGAAACATTTGAAAAGTGTAACAGCTCAGTTGGTGCTAAGAAGGTCGATGTAGTTCTAGCATCGGATTGCTTTCCTCATTTTAATAAACTATTCAACCATGGTAATAAAGTAAATCAGTGGTGGCTGAAGATGACAGGTGCATTCATTATCAGAAATAAACTGCTTAGGACCAAATGATGCAGATTTATCCTTATTTTTCCTTGGGATATATATTGAGCAGTGATGAAATGTATAGCTATCAAGGCAAGTGGTGCCATTTATAGACAGATGGAGATGCTTTAGTGAGGGAGAGGACATTACCACTCATAAGCCATGTTTCTGTCACTGCTAGGATGTCGATACAGTCATTCTACAATAATGGTGCTGCTCACATGGTGAATATTCTGGAAGGTGATAAGACAATCCTTTAGCAGTTCCTTCCCAATGTAATTCTGTTATTTCATTTTTGTCAGTATATGATGCTCCCACTGTTATTTCTAAACATGGTGAGGGCACCAAGGGTTATGGTTCTGTCATTTAGAAGCTTGTGTTCTTCAAAGAGGATCAGAAGCATTTGCAGCTCTGAACAAGGTTATGTCCTTGTATAGCAAAAGTTCAAGAATGAATGTTTTAGGGCTTCTATGTGTTCTTATGCTGATTAAAATAATGCCTTGTCATCAAATCATCATCATCTTGCTTCCACTCTTAAAATGAGTCCTTAGGTGGCTGAACAGTCTAATACGAGAGCTACAGTCCCTGTTAGAGGTGGGACAGACAGTTGTTAAGGGTAAGGGAGGGTGGTACAGGTTTGCAGCACGCTCTTTCTGCTGCCTGCACTTCATTTCTGCATGCTCTCGGCAAAATGGTGCTCAGTGCCCTCCCGGATGCACTTCCCCACTTAGGGTGGTCTTTGGCCAGGGCTCCCAGTTGTTGGTGGGGATGTTGCACTTTATCAGGGAGGCTTTGAGGGTGTCCTTGTAACATGTCCTCTGCCCACCTTTGGCTCGTTTGCCGTGAAGGAGTTCCGAGTAGAGCGCTTGCTTTGGGAGTCTTGTGTCTGGCATGCGGACAATGTGGCCTGCCCAGCGGAGCTGATCAAGTGTGGTCAGTGCTTCAATGCTGGGGATATTGGCCTGGTTGAGGACGCTAATGTTGGTGCATCTGTCCTCCCGGGGGATTTGTAGGATCTTGCAGAGACATCGTTGGTGGTATTTCTCCAGCGACTTGAGGTGTCAACAAGAGCAGACATTGATGACGAGATTCAACACCGCCTCCAGTGCACCAGTACAGCCTTTGGCCGCCTGAGGAAAAGAGTGTTTGAAGACCAGGCCCTCAAATCTGGCACCAAGCTCATTGTCTACAGGGCTGTAGTAATACCCGCTCTCCTGTATGGCTCAGAGACATGGACCATGTAATCAAATACACTCTGAATAGCATCGTGAGTTTCAGTCCATACCTTCACTAAGTGCACCTCAGCAACTGCAGAAGCACAGATCTTGTCCCTAGATCGGTCTTAGTGTTTATTCTGAAGTGCTCATTAGCCACAAAGCTACTGCTGTCTGCTAACTGATATTAAAGATTCGCGGCAAATTCCTGTGGTTCGAGGTGTGGGGGAGGGAGGAATGTAAAAATTAAATTGCGTAAATTCCTCCCTTTGCCAATCCACACAGCTTATTTTCTACTGCTCACCATTGCTTCACGTTGACATTAAGATGGGCATCATTGTGAAACCCACCTTATTGATCAGGATATGACACTGACCCTCAATAACAAGAGGCGGGTGGGTGGGGGTGACACAAGTATGTTTTATCTTTCAGTTGTTCCAGTAACTATTTGGGGGTTCTGCCCAGCTGTATTTCTTCTTCCTCAATTGCTTTACACAGTCTTTATTACACTTCTGTTATCTTGTTGATGGGCAGCATAGCTGTGAGGAATATTCTTGACTAACCATATGATAAAGATTTATTGTGAGTTAAAGAGAAGACTTTGACTTAAAAAAAATGAAATGCATGAAAAGATGCATGAAAATCTCTCCTTGGGTGAGAACCTAACTCTTACCAATAAAGAAAAGCTTATTTAGAGGGAATTTCAACTTTAAATTGATCACTTGTTTATCAACTACAAACTCCTAAGATCACTTTCATGAAACTATCAGACAAGTTGTTGTAAAGATACATGTTCTTGAGTTTTCTAAATGCATTTTATTGCACTCTGGATAAATGAATCAACAAAGCTTGGTGTACTTTTGCTTTCATTATTACTACAGAAAATGTATACTGAATTTGTATGTGTTCATTAAATATAGCAATGCATTCATTCAACTGCTACAAAAAACAAAGATGGCCACATTGTCCGCATGCCCGGCACAAGACTCCCAAGCGCTATAATCGGAATTCCTACACAGCAAGCGATCCCCAGGTAGGCAGAGGAAATGTTTCAAGGACATCCTCAAAGCCTCCTTGATAAAGTGCAACATTCCCATTGACACCTGGGAATCCCTGGCCAAAGACCGCCCTAAGTGGAGGAAGAGCATCCGGGAGGGCACTGAGCACCTTGAGTCTCATCGCCGAGAACATGCAGAAAACAAGCGCAGGCAGCGGAAGGAGAGTGCGGCAAACCAGTCCCACCCACCGTTTCCTTCAACAACTGTCTGTCCCACCTGTGACAGAGACTATAATTCCAGTATTGGACTGTACAGTCACCTGAGAACTCACTTTGAGAGTGGAAGCAAGTCTTCCTCTTTTTCGAGGGACTGCCTTTGATGACGATGATGATGAGGGGTATTTCATTAACAGTGGGACAATCACTCAGCAACTGGAGTTGTGATTGTGAGCCTTATTCTCATTTCCAATAATGAAATGATTTTTTTTTTATTCGTTGCTCTGCAACATTTTTTCTGCAGTCATGTTGCAAATTCTGTAGGATGGTTCCCATGCGTATTAAAAATAATACGGATTTTTAAATGTGGAGTTAAAATATGCAGCAATAGCCAAAATTCCACGGTCTATGTAGATTCCAGTTGTATTTGTTTATATTTTCTTCAGTACAAATCCTGTAGTCTTCCTCCCCCACCCAACCTTTTATATCTTCCTCTCTGAAGATTCCTGTCTCCACTATTAACCTCCAGCTTAAGGAAGTGGGATGGATAAGCTTTATGGAATATGGCAGCATATTTTATTGAGTAACATGGGAATCCTGTTCACATTTTGTTTCTCCTCCCCCTCCCCGTTCATACACCAGCATCACTTCTGATGAAGGGTATACACCCTTTTCTCTAAAGGTACTGATTTACCAGTTGTTTATTCCCAGCATTTTCTATTATTTCAGATCGTCAGTGTTGGTAGACATCAAATATCTGTATAATTAAAAGTCTTGCATCATTATTATCATCACTTAATACAACATTATTTGGTTGGTAAAATAATTGAATAGCTTGCAGACACTTGTTGTCAAAACAAACACATGAAAATAGTCATTTACTTGTTAAAGTACCAAATGGTACTCACATGACTCAGGAGAGAAGATGCATAAGGAGGCACAGAGCAAGAGACAAAATTGGGGAAGAAAAATAAAATGTAAAGTGCGAGAAATTCATATACTTACCGCCACATGTTAATGCCAGTGATTCTTGAAAAGAATGGCAGCCGCCGCTCTAGCGCCAGTTGGAGGTGGTCCCCACGGCCAAATTCGTGTGTCCCTTTGGTGTAACTGGCAGCGCCCTGTAAAAATAAAAGCTGGCATGATGACATCACACCGACTTAACCTCACCTGCGCGAACTTTGACCCTAGCACTCAATTCAACGCTGGGTCCGAAGCACAAGCAGGCTGTCAGAAGCTGACGGGCGATATCTGCAGCTGTTAAAGGGACACACACATCAATCAGGTACGTTTGAGTGGAAGTGGTTGGCCTTGGCTTTTTGAATTTTATTGAAGTGGTGGTTTGCTGCAATATATGTGAAAAGTTTTAAAAATGTTTTGGGAGTGCTGCTGAAGGCTTGCAAGGACTTGGATGGTAAGTCAACGCCTTTGAGAAGACAGAACATGCTGCGAATACTCAGCAGGTCACGCTACACCCGTGGATTTCACGTCTCAGATTGAAATGCTACCTGACCAACTGAGTATTTGCAGCATCTTATGCTGTCATTTCACATTTACAGCGTCTGCTTGCAAAGGGAAGAGGAGGATGCAGAAGAGGGGGAATCAGATGGAATGATACATCCCAGACAGCCCCTTTGTGACCAGGATATCAGGGTTGGAATCATCCACCTGCGGTTTCATATAGCTGGCAGACTGCCTCTTCTTGTTGACCCTCTGGCTGCGTAGGCTGCATTTCGTGAGTGTGTAAAATGAGGAAGGCACAAGGGTGGAGTTGTGCTGACAAGAGGGCAGGAAACCTAGAGGTGCATGGCAGAAGGGGGATAACATACGATGATACCCACATCTTGCATCTTTTCTGCCCCATCGCTGACCAAGGGCTCAGCCATGCCCCTGCCAAGAATGGCCTGCACCGTCTCCTCCAATGGGGTGAGGTGATGCTATGAATGGTAGATGTGCCTTGTCATTGGTGCAGATTTATGGTAGGCAAGTGATTGGGGGTCATGCATTGAGCAGTGTGTGAGGCTAGTGGTGCAGTTGGTAGGTGATGGCTTTTGAAGATACATTCACTGACCTTGACCAGTGGTCTGAGGTCATGAAGCTTCTTTGGACACTGGAGCCACTGCTGGCAGTCATCATCATGATCATCACCAACATCACAGGCAGTCCCTCGGAATCGAGGAAGACTTGCTTCCACTCCTGAAGTGAGTCCTTTGGTGGCTGAACAGTCCAATACGAGAGCCAGAGAGCCACAGACTCTGTCACAGGTAGGACAGATAGTCGTTGAGGGAAGGGGTGGGTGGGACTGGTTTGCCGCACGCTCTTTCCGCTGTGTGTGCATGATTTCTGCATGCTCTCGGCGTTGAGACGCGAGGTGCTCAGCGTCCTCTCGGATCCACTTCCTCCACTTAGGGCGGTCTTGGGCCAGGGACTCCCAGGTGTCAGTGGGGATGTCGCACTTTATCAGGGAGGCTTTGAGGGTGTCCTTGTAGCGTTTCCGCTGCCCGCCTTTGGCTTGTTTGCCGTGAAGAAGCTCCGAGTAGAGCACTTGTTTTGGGAGTCTCGTGTCTGGCATACGGACTATGTGGCCTGCCCAGGGGAGTTGATCGAGTGTGGTCAGTGCTTCAATGTTGGGGATGTTAACCTGGATGAGGACGCTAATGTTAGTGTGCCTATCTTCCCAGGGAATTTGTAGGATCTTGCGGAGCCATTGTTGGTGATATTTCCCCAGCAACTTGAGGTGTCTGTTCTACATGGTCCATGTCTCTGAGCTATACAGGAGGGACTTGGTAATGTACTCCCACATTGTTCTTTCTGGAGGGCCTCCTGGCCCCTGTGGGTAGAGGGCCAGTCTTGCAGTGTTGACCCCCTGCACAAAGCTGGAGTGCTCCGTGCAAGACCCTGGGTGCCCCTTCCCTGGCTTGCTGAGCCATTTGTATTAGCGCTGAGGCAGTTTTAACATTTGTTCAGTTTAGGAAGGTAATTCAGCTTTTAAGAGCTGAATTATTACATTTGGAACTTCTTTTAAATATTGAACATTTGTAAAATAACAGAAAGGCTGAAAAATATATTGAATCGGTGCATTTTATTTTATCTTGCTTCGATGTTCAAAATTTCAGAGTTCCTCACTGCCCACAATGCATTGGGAGCTTCACAGCCGCACACAGATGCTCGGGGAAGCAGCAACGCCGCACCAGGACTACAAATTGGGCCCGGATCCGTCGTGCAACACCACCAGGACAGCATTGCACCTAAGGTTAGCGCTGTGCCACCTACCTCCATGCCCCCCACACCATTTTAGGTCAGTTGGCGCTGCAGCCATTTCGGGCAGTCGTTAATGGCAGTTGGCGGTGCCACTGACTGCTTTGCTGTTGATCACCAATTTTTCCCCCATAATATTTCCTGACCAAAACACCGTCATCTCAAAATCCAAAACATTAAGGGGCCGAAATTCACCGTCCCTGAAGGGACAGCTACCACGGAGTTTGGGAGTTTAGGCAGTCGACCGAAAAAATCAGTCGGCTACTGCAGTCAGGTACTTTTCCCTCCCCAAGCCATATTCAGCTCGGGGAGGATTTCAGAAGTGTTCACTTTCGCGAGAAATGGCGCGGTGAAGCCACAGTAAAGGGAGGTTTCCAGTGGTGAGGTCTGCAGCATGCGAGCTGCTGGAAAGGGACTACCGCAGCAAAATTCATCGAGGAAAAGATAAGACTTTTCCCAGCAGTGCCCCCGCGAGATTTTCGATGCGGTGCCCGAACGCGACACTGCTGGGGTAAAAAGTTTTATTAGTTATTGTAAAGGGGTAAAGTATTGTAAGGGGATAAAGTATTGTCACCAAAGTGGAAGTAGGCAGACAGATGTTCACTAAAGTGGATACTGAAGGTACTGAATTTCGGGCCCTAAATATTTGCTGCATATGAACTTCGCCAATTTTTTTTCTTACTAAAAATGAATCCTACTCCAAATATCCCCCCATCTCTCCCGAAGACCCTGATTTTGGTACATCACCCATGTGGACACTACATATGTGAGCCTAAATAGTGAGTGCTGACAGGCTATTTAACACTGAAGGATCACAGTTGAGTTCAGCACTACCCATAACCAATGTCTACACAGATGTACTTTAATGTAGGAGCCATCGGATAGTAATAAGGAATGGCAACCCTGGCTGATGTGTCTTCTGGCTAGTTCAGGAGTCGTGAGCCCAATTGTAGAATCATAATTGGTGTCCCAATTAAGATAGTTATATTGTAATATCAGCAATAATATTCATTCTACTTCTCCAATGATCTCCCTCCTTGCTTACTGAGCTATAGCTTACATAAACTCCCAGGTTAGGAACTTTCTCAGAGATGCACCCATTCCACAGCTATAACTTCTCAAAGTTACCACAACGGAACAGAAGCAACTCTGAGCAAAATTTCCAACTCATCCAGAATTTCACCATTGAAATCCTATACCATACTGAGTTCCACTTACCAATAACTTCTGCACTGGCTAACTTCCACCGGCTCTTCATCTTCCATATTGATTTGCAAATCCTTGCCCTTATTTACAAATCCTTTTTGTTTTATCCATTGTACCTCCGCAACAGCTTCCTGTCCAATGTCCTGGATCACTCTTCACTGCTCCAATACTGGTCGGCTGGCTATGCTTCTCCTCTCCAGCTCCACCATCACTGGTAGAGTCTAAAGCCATCATGTCCCCATTTTCTGCAAATTTTTTCTTAAACCACACCACTTATTGGCCCTGAAATTACTGTTGGAGGTGTATCTCCAGAGTAAGCCTCTGACCCGCAAAATATTTCCTCACCTACATGCTGTCGTCCAAGCCGTGGAGAGTCTGGGTCTTGGGCCTCCATGCATACGGCAGCAGAAAGGCCCATGGATTGCAGGGATGCAAGTGGTTCGGAAGCATCCCTGAGATCACATGGGCCTGGTCCTCCAATGAGAAAGGAGGATTTCATTGCAGTCATTTAGGAACAAAATACCCTAACCATCATCATTATCATAGGCAGTCCCTTGGGCTCCTCCTCCCTTCCTCCTTCCCACAGGACCTCTCTCTACGTGGAATTTATAGTACGCAATGTGAGCCTCACAACCTCACAGCCTCGCTATTGGCCCGTGCTGCGCCTTTCCTTGGTCTTGTCCACACTGCTCCATCACTGGGCACCGACCTCTCCACTCCTCCATGCCTCGTCTGTCCTCTCCTCTCCTCTTCCGACCTCCGGACCTCGCCGGCCCGGACCTCGCCCATCCCGACCTTCGCACCTCGTCGGTCCCTCCCTCCAATCCTCCCCGATTCCGACCTCAGCTCCACTCCGCTTCCAACCACCGCTCCTTGCTGCTTCCAACCTCCACTCCTCGACGCTTATGATATGCAATGGAATCCCAAATAATTAAACAATTTAGACATTTCTAATAAATATAAATGGTCTGAATTTCAATTTTATTCATAACTCCCTTCATTATAGCAAATACAATAAAAATTTAATTTTTTCAAAAATAATTTTAAACATTTTATACTATGTTGGACAGTGCATTTACCTATAAGCCTTTAGAATCATAAAATCAGAATGGTTGCACTACAGAAGGAGACCATTCGGCCCATCGAGCCCATGCCGGCTCTGTGCACAGCGCACTTCAGCTAGTCCCACTCCACCGCCCTTTCCCCATGGTCCTGCAAATACTTTCCTTTGGGTACTTATCCAGTTCCCTTTTGAAATCTGCCTCCATCACCCTTTTAGGCAGTGCATCCTAATCACTCGCTGTATAAAAAAGTTTTCTCTCATGCCGCCTTTGGTTCCGTGTTTGAATCCCTCCAATCCAGTTTCTGCACCTGTCACAGTACCAAAACGACTTTCATCAAAGTCACAAATTACATCCTTTGTGACTGTGACAAAGGCAAACTAACCCTCCTCATCCTTCTTGACTTGTCTGCAGCCTTTGACACTGTTGACCACTCTATCCTTCTCCAACGCCTCTCCACCGTCGTCCAGCTGGGTGGGACTGCACTTGCCTGGTTCCATTCTTATCTATCTAATCATAGCCAGAGAATCACTCATAACAGCTTCTCTTCCTGCCCCCGTATCGTTACCCAAGGATCTATCCTTGGCCCCTTCCTAGTTCACATCTACATGTTGCCCCTTGGCGACATCAACCGAAAACACAGTGTCAGTTTCCACATGTACGCTGATGCCACTCAGCTCTACCTCACTACCACTTCTCTCGACCTCTCCACGGTCTCTAAATTGTCTGCTTCTCTGACATCCAGTTCTGGATGAGCAGAAATTTTCTCTAATATTCAAATATTGGAGCCACTCCCCAACTTTGTCCCTCTCCCCAACTTTGTCAGAGGCTGAACCAGACTGTTCGCAACCTTGGTGTTATACTTGACCCTGAAATTAGCTTTTCACCACATATCCACAGCATAATTAAAACCGCCTATTCCCCCTCCATAACATTGCCCATCTCTGCCCTTGCCTCAGCTCATCCGCTGCTGAAGCCCTCATGCATGCCTTTGTTACGTCTAGACTTGACTATTCCAATGCACTCATGGCTGTCCTCCCACACTCTACTCTACTTAAACTAGAGGTGATCCAAAACTCAGCTGCCCATAACCTAACTCACACCAAGTCCTGCTCACCCATCACCCCTGTGCTCGCTGACCTACATTGGCTTCCGGTTAAGCAACGCCTCAATCTCAAAATTCTCATCCTTGTTTTCAAATCCCTCCATGGCCTCGCCCCTCCCTATCTCTGTAATCTCTTTCAGCCTGACAACACCCCTGAGATATCTGTGCTCCTCTAATTCTGTCCTCTTGGGCATCCCGGATTATAATCACTCAACCTTTGGTGGCCGTGCCTTCTATTGCCTAGGCCCTAAGCTCTGGAACTCCCTGCCTAAACCTCTCCGCCTCTCTTTCCTCCTTCAGGATTCCACTTAAAACCTACCTCTTTGACCAAGCTTTTCATCCCCTGCCTTAATTGTTTCTATTGCGGCTCGGTGTCAAATATTTTTAAAAATCTCCTAATACTCCTGTGAAGCGTCTTGGGATGTTTCATTACGTTAAAGCCACTATATAAATACAAGTTGTTGTTGTTGTAGTATCAGCTGTCGCCAAGACATCATATTCCCATGTGGTTATTTGCGCCTGTAGCTCACCAACGTTATTTACAGGCTTCGTGCAATTACACACATGCACTGTAAACCTATTTTAGACTTGCTTGTATTCTCTTTTAGTCTGACCCTACCTAATACCATACTATTTCTTACTCTAGTGCTATGTGTCTCTCCCAATCCTTTGTGCACCTGTTTTTCCTTTCTTATGCTACAGCCTAGTGCCCATCCTCCTGACAAATTAGTTAAAACCCTCCCCAACATCAGTAGTTAAACCCCCACTCTGTGAGGATTTTGGGCCTCGCTCTGTTGAGGTGCAATCTGTTTGGCCTGTTTAGGTCCCACCTCCCCCAGAGCTGGTCCCAATGTCCCAGGAATCTAAAGCCATCCCTCCTACACCATCTCTTGAGCCACACATTCACCTGCTCTATCCTCTTATTTCTATACCTCACTAGCTCGTGGCACCAGGAGTAATCTGGAAATTAATACCTTTGAGGTCCTGCTTTTTAATCTCTTTTCTAGTTCCCTAAAACCCTCTTCCTACCTATGTCGATGATACCGATATGGACCACAACCTCTGGCTGTTCACCTTCCCACCTCAGAATATTCTGCAGCCGCTCAGTGACATCCTTGACCTGGTGCTGTGGACATGGCTCTGACTGTACTCCCCAGAGGAGTCATTGCCCTCACCAGTATTCACTGATTACCTGCCTGGTCCTCCTTGTCTGTCTGAAGGTCATCCATTCCCTCTCTGCCTACACACTTACTCTGCGGGGTGACTGTTATATATGTAAACTTGTATTTACTCTGTACAGCCACCGGAGGGCTCATCCCCTGGAGTCCCAAGGGATCCCATAATCCCTTGGGAGCACAGGTATTTAAGGAGGCTTCACAGATTGGAGAGGCACTCTGGAGACCTACAATAAAAGACTATGGTCACACTTTACTTTGAGCTCACAGTGTTGAGTCTGACTCTTTCTCCATACACTACAACTGGCGACGAAGATGGGATGTCTATACAGGCAGACTGCCTTCTGTGGGACAATCAAGTAGTGGTCCCCAAGAAGGGCAGAGACACCTTCATCAATGACCTCCACAGTACCCACCCAGACATCGTAATGATGAAAGTGATAGCCAGATCCCACGTATGGTGGCCCGGTATTGATGCGGACTTAAGAGTCCTGCGTTCACAGATGTAATACATGCTCGCAGTTAAGCAATGCACCCAGGGAGGCGCCGCTAAGTTTATGGTCTTGGCCCTCCAAACCGTGGTCTAGGGTACATGTCGACTATGCAGGCCTGTTCTTGGGTAAAATGTTCCTTGTGTTTGTAGACTCGTACTCCAAGTGGATTGAATGTGAGATAATGTCAGCTAGCAAATCCAATGCCACTACTGAAAGCCTGCGGGCCATTTTTGCCACACACGACCTACCCGATGTCCTGGTGAGCGACTATGGGCCATGTTTTACCAGTGCTGAGTTCAAAGAATTCAACATGTCCCATCTGCCCCGTTTAAACCAGCATCCAATGGTCAGGCAGAGACAGCAATGCAAACTATCAAGCAAGGCTTGAAGAGGATAACTGAAGGCTCACTGCAGACTTGCCTATCCCGAGTCCTGCTTAACTACCGCATGAAACCCCACTCACTCACTGGGATCCCACCTGCTGAACTGCTCATGAAAAGAGCACTTAAGATAAGGCTCTCGTTAGTTCACCCTGATCTACATGAACAGGTAGAGAGCAGGCGGCTTCAACAAAGTGCATACCATGATAGCGCAAATGTGTCACGTGAGATTGAAATCAATGATCCTGTATTTGTATTAAATTATAGACAAGGTCCCAAGTGGCTTCCCGGCACTGTCGTGGCCAAAGTGGGGAGCAGAGTGTTTCGGGTCAAACTTTCAAATGGACTCATTCACCGGAAACACTTGGACCAAATCAAACTCAGATTCACGGACTATCCTGAGCAACCCACCTTGGACCTTACCTTTTTTGATCCCCCAACATACACACCAGTGGCAACCGGCACCACGGTTGACCACGAAGCAGAACCCATCATCCACAGCAGCCCAGCAGGGCCCAACACACCAGGCAGCCCAGCAAGGCCAGCTGCACAGCAGCCCAGCGAGGACCCAACAAATGATTCAACAACACCAGCTTTCACACCGAGACGATCAACCAGGGCAAGAAGGGCCCCAGATCGACTCACATTGTAAATAGTTACATTATTGACTTTGGGGGGGGAGTGTTGTTATATATGTGGACTTGTATTTACTCTGTACAGCTACCAAAAGGCTCATCCCCTGGAGTCCTAAGGGATCCCATAATCCCTTGGGAGCACAGGTATTTAAGGAGGCTTCACAGGTTGGAGAGGCACTCTGGAGACCTGCAATAAAAGACTAAGATCACACTTTACTTTGATCTCACAGTGTTCAGTCTGACTCTTTCTCCATATACTACAGTGACCACCTCCTGAAAGGAGCTATCCATGTAGCTCTCAGACTCACGGATACATTGCAATAATGCCAGCTGCTGCTCAAGCTTCGAAACCTGGAGCTTGAGCTCCTCCAGCTGATGACACTGCCTGCTCATATGGTTGTCCAGGACATGGGAAGCATCCTGGAATTCCCACATGGCACGAGATGTGCATTCTATGGGACTGAGGTGGCAATTTATCAAGTTAAGATACAAAAGATGAATCGAGTTGAGGTGTAAATGGGAATGGCAGAATCATCAACAGCTGCTATGTGAGAAAAAAATAGGGGCAGAGCTTATGCTTTCAAATTGTTACACTCGATGTTGAGTTCTGAAGGCTGTAAAGTACCTAATGGAAAGATGAGGTGCTGTTCCTTGAGCTTACGTTGTTAACTGTCAACTGCTAAATGCCACTGACCATGCCGTTTCTTTTATGTTACAAGACAAAGCCAAATTCCAATCTGATGATTACTTACCTAATTTACCTTGGGCTAGACTTTCCACTAGGTGGCTAAGGCCCCAAAAAACGGGCCTTATTCCAGCTATGTGGGATGTATCGCCCATGCTGATCGCCGGCACAAGGCCCATTTTTCTTTTGCGATTTTCCACTCGGCCTTACCCCGGCGATGTCAAATGGGCGATCTGATTTTTCGGCGATCTGACGATCGCCCAAAAAAAGAGGACATGAAACGGAAGTTAAAAAAAAAGCTTCCCTAGCAACACTAGTGTGCGTATGTGTGGGATTTTTTGGGGGGGTTGATTTTTTTTGCCGTGTTTGGAGATTTCATGGGTCGTCGCACATGCTCAGAAGCACAGGGAGGGTCGGAGAGAGTGGGAGAGAGAGAGAAGGAGGGAAGCAGTGAGGAAGCAGTGAGGAAGAAATATTCGATAATTTGAGAAATCTATTAAAAATCTGTATTAAATTTGATAGTATTGCTAGCTATTTTTGATTAGCTATCTGTCAACTTTGTTAAATCTGTTAACAATTATCAATGGAACCACAAAAAGCAAGGGAGATGGATTGGCAAAGGGCAAAGGCCTTTAGTGAGGAGGCCAACGAGGCCCTTGTAAACGTGGTCTCCACAAGATGGGAGGACTTGACACGGGGTGGCCATGGGAAACCTCCACCCCGTGCCTATAGATGAATTTGGCTGGAGATTGCCGATGTCGTAACATCAGCATCAAATGAGGTGCGGATGGCTGACCAATGCTACAAGAGATGGAACAGCCTGCTGGCAGCTGCCAGAGTAAGTTGGATTATCTATATGTAAAACATATTTAAAAGTCATATTTAAAATCACACATATGTATTATTTACTTCATGTTTATAAATTATTATTATGTATTATTTACTTGATGTTTATAAATTGCAAACAAAATCCTCAATGTTATTTATTTATAATATAAAGTAATAACATTAATTTAAAAATGACATTAAATTAAAAATTGCATTAAATTAAAAATTACATTTATTCACCCTAATAGTAAGTTGCATGTTATAGTATTAAAAATTATTCATATGCAGCTACCAGAATAAGTTGCATTTTAATATTTAAAACATATTTAAAAGTCATATTTAAAATCATACATATGTATTATTTACTTGCTGTTTACAATTAGAATAATATTAAAAATTATTCATATGCACTACAATGTTATGCAATAATTGAACATTTAAATCTGTCCGTCTTCAATGTTTTTTGTCAAGTACAGTAGCTTATGCCGTGCAATGTTAAATTATCATTTACAGAAAAAGATAAGCATCAACCATGCGGAGCAAAGGAGGACGGGTGGTGGCTCCATGACGGTGCACACTCTTAATGCATACGAGGAGCTTGCGGTGGCCTTGGTGGGGCCTGAAAGCCGTTCGGTCACGACCTGTGGCATGGCCGGGCCCACCCTTGAGTCTCGTGAGTAATGGGAAATGTGCAATCTGTCAAACATTACTAAATACATTCGAAAAATATCGTAGTTACGCATGTAATGTTATGCAATTATAATTCAATAGTCTTGATCTACGAATGAGGCCATGTTAACCTTGATGAACCCTTGTGCATATGTGGTTTTGAAAAGTATTGCAATGTTTTGGGTTATTGAAATATTGATATTGATATTGATATTGACATATTGATATATATTGATATGTATTGTTATGAGTTGTTTAGAAATTTCATTCATCTTTCTAACGTCAAGTGCCCATTGAGCAATGCTCGGTAGCTGAGACATCTGCAAATCTAGACCCCTCCAACAGCTCCCAGGAGGAAGAGGAGGAGGAAGAAGAGCAGGAGGAGGAGGAGGAGGAGGAGGAAGAGATTTTTTTTTGTGGGGGTGAACAACCTGCGGCTATCTTGATTGAGATGGAAGAAGCACCGGGACCAAGCGGTGTGCAGGTGGCGACGCCAAGGCGCGTCATTTTGCAAACGCCGACCCCACGGAGGTCCGCTCAGCATGGTGAGCAATCGGCTACCATGGAGGGCCAGACAGAGAGCTTGATATCCCTGTGCAGGAAGATGGTCGCGATTGGTTGTGACCTTATCCAGGGTTTCGCGGGATTCTCTGCGAACTGGAGCCAGTTCTCCGCGAACTGGAGCCAGTTTCCAGCAACCTGGAGTGAGCTCTGCATGAACTTCTCCAATTGGTCTTCTGAGCAAGCACAGACTGCAAGGGAGACCTTGGAGGCCATTCGGCAGCAGACAGCCGCAACCAATGCCCTATGGTATGCGTTGATGGCTGGACACGGCGCTGCACCCGAAGGTGTTGTGTCTGCTCGCAGTGAGACCCCGAGCACACAAGCGAGTATGGAGGACACAGTTCCTCCTGACTCGGAAGTGGAGCTTCAGGCTTCCGCTTCCACTCCATCTCCTCCACCATGGCAGGGAGTCTTGCTGTCCCACTCTGCACGACGTCTTGGTGTCGGTCTGCATAGACCAAAACGGGTGGGTGGGGTACGAACACAGGGTGGGACTGGACCTGGAGGGAAACGTGGTCGCAAGTAGGGAAGGGGGCGTTTTTTCACAAAGTTTGTTCACTTGTTCAATTGTTCTTGTTCCTGTTTTGTTAGTTTTGTTAGTTGTTATTGGTTAATTGTTAATTGTTAATTGTTAATTGTTAAGATTTTGTGTAGGGAAGAGTGGGTTGGTGCGAGGGGTGGGGGTTGGGGGGTTGGAGGGATAGTTTACCTATTTTTTTTCGTATTTGTTGAGGGTGTTTTGAGGGCAATGTGCGTAGAGTATATTGTTTCCTGCACCTTGGGGAAGTCTGCTATTCTATGGAAACCGAAAAGTACGCTCGGTCTGTGCCTCCCTGGTCATTGTGAAGCTTATGAAGTCCCTCCACGAGCGTAAAGAGCTTCAGTCACCTGTCAAATGCAGCAGTGTGTAGCGCGCTGATGTTAATTTTAATAATCTCTCAACAATATATAATCACTATACTCTGCACTCTCTGTACTCTCTACGCTGTATACCAGTCAGTATGATAGGCCCCAACAATATCAGTAAATAACTATTTAATAAATTCAATATATAAAACCTATTAACATAGAAACATAGAAAATAGGTTCAGGGGTAGGCCATTCGGCCCTTCAAGCCTGCACTGCCATTCAATGAGTTCATGGCTGAACATGCAACTTCAGTACCCCATTCCTGCTTTCTCGCCATACCCCTTGATCCCCCGAGTAGTAAGGACTACATCTAACTCCTTTTTGAATATATTTAGTGAATTGGCCTCAACAACTTTCTGTGGTAGAGAATTCCACAGGTTCACCACTCTCTGGGTGAAGAAGTTTCTCCTCATCTCGGTCCTAAATGGCTTACCCCTTATCCTTAGACTGTGACCCCTGGTTCTCGACTTTCCCAACATTGGGAACATTCTTCCTAAATCTCACCTGTCTAAACCCGTCAGAATTTTAAACGTTTCTATGAGGTCCCCTCTCATTCTTCTGAACTCCAGTGAATACAAGCCCAGTTGATCCAGTCTTTCTTGATATGTCAGTCCTGCCATTGCCTTGGGAACTTGTCAAAAACCTTTTCATAAATCCATGCTGACTTGGACCGATCCTGTCAACGCTTTCCAAATGTGCTGCTATGACATCCTTAATAATTGATTCCATCATTTTACCCACTACTGATGTCAGGCTGACCGGTCTATAATTCCCTGTTTTCTCTCTCCCTCCTTTTTTAAAAAGTGGGCTTACATTGGCTACCCTCCACTCCATAGGAACTGATCCAGAGTCTATGGAATGTTGAAAAATGACTGTCAATGCATCCGCTATTTCCAAGGCCACCTCCTTAAGTACTCTGGGATGCAGACCATCTCTGGGGATTTATCGGCCTTCAATCCCATCAAATTCCCCAACACAATTTCCTGACTAATAAGGATTTTCCTCAGTTCCTCCTTCTTACTAGACCCTCTGACCCCTTTTATATCTGGAAGGTTGTTTGTGTCCTCCTTAGTGAATACCGAACCAAAGTACTTGTTCAATTGGTCTGCCATTTCTTTGTTCCCCGTTATGACTTCCCCTGATTCTGACTGCAGGGGACCTACATTTGTCTTTACTAACCTTTTTCTCTTTACATATCTATAGAAGCTTTTGCAGTCAATTTTAATGTTCCCTGCAAGCTTCCTCTCGTACTCTATTTTCCCTGCCCTATTCACCCATTTGTCCTCCTCTGCTGGATTCTAAATTTCTCCCAATCCCCGGGTTCGCTGCTATTTCTGGCCAATTTGTATGCCACTTCCTTGGCTTTAATACTATCCTGATTTCCCTTGATAGCAACGGTTGAGCCACCTTCCCTTTTTTATTTTTACGCCAGACAGGGATGTACAATTGTTGTAGTTCATCCATGCGGTCTCTAAATGTTTGCCATTGTCCATCCACTGTTAACCCCTTAAGCATCATGCGCCAATTCTATATCAGTAAATTTTATATCAGTAAATAACTTCACTATGTAAAAGCTATTTAACAGATTCAATGTGTAAAACATAATAAACTCTATTATATTTACTAAAAATAATGTAATAATATCTATTTATTTTCCCTGTCCCAATATTCTGAGTACAACTACACTCTAATTAAATCACAACTAATCCTCTACCCTTCCATTGAAGTCAAAATGGCGTCCGTAGTGCCCATTTTCCCTCTCTTAGGCCCAAAGAAACAACTATTTCTCAGCACTCTTTTGGGCCTTGCATCAGCCCAGCGAAGTGCATGCTAGATGCTGAAACTTGGGATGGGTCTTATGTGGGCTATAATTTCAGCGATCTTCTCGGCGATCAAAATAGAAACTTAGGCACCTGTTTTTCGGGCAATATTTTGGGCCTAGTTTCCAGTTTTTGCTCAAAATGGGCGCTAGAGGTCCGTTTTGGGCCATATATGGGTCATAAATGGGCGATGTGAAGTGAAAAGTCTAGCCCCTTATTCCTCCGAGTGAATTTCTCCTCTCCACTGATTCCTGCTCGCACCAAATTTAGGGAGAAGAAAATATTGCAATTTGTTATTCCAAATTCTAGGCTGGTTTCTCTTGCTTCATGTTTTGGTTGATTTTGAACACTCGTGTGTGTATCTAAAGAATAAAAGAGCTGTAGTGGTAGGGGATTCAATAGTTAGGGGAATAGAGAGGCGTTTCTGCGGCTGTAGACGTGACTCCAGGATGGTATGGTGCCTCCCAGGTGCCAGGGTCAAGAATGTCACAGAGGGCATTCTGGGGGCAGAGGGTAAACATCTAGAGGTTGTGGTCCATATCGGGACCAATGACATAGATAGAAAGAGGGATGAGGTCCTGTAGGCAGAATTTAGGGAGCTAGGAGAAAAATTAAAGAGTAGGACCTCAAAGGTAGTAATCTCTGGGTTACCACCGGTGCCACCTGCTAATGAGTACAAGAATAAAATGATAGTGAGGATGAATGCGTGGCTGGAGAGTTGTGTAGGAGGGAGGGCTTTAAATTCCTGAGGCATTGGGACCGCTTCTGGGGGAGATGGGACCTGTACAAACCGGACGGGTTGCGCTTCAACAATAGGGAGCAATATCCTCATGGGGAGTTTTGCTAGTGCTGTTGGGGAGAGTGTAAACTAGCTTGACAGGGGGATGGGTACATGAGAACAAATTCAAAAGGAAAGGAAGTAAAGCTGAACTTTGAAAGCAAGAATTCAGAAAGTGAATCTGTAAGACAAAGGAAAGAAGGGTTATTAAGTACTAATCAAGGCGGTCTTCCTGTGCTAAATGGTACATACTTAAATCCAAGGAATATAGCGAATAAGGCGGATGAGCTGAAAGCTCAGGTAGGCACTTGGGAGTCTGACATTATAGCCATTACAGAGATATTGCTGAAGGAAGGGCAGGTTTGGCAGCTCAATATTCATGGTTGCAGGATTTTTAGACAGGATAGAGAAGGGGATAAAAAAGTGGGGGGGGGGTCACGGTATTGATTAAAGAAACTATTACAGCTGTGAGGAGGGATGATATGTTAGAGGAATCATCAAAAAAGGCCATATGGGTCAGGCTGAAAAATTAAAAAGGGGCAATCACACTGATGGGTGTGTATTATAGACCACCAAGCAGTGGGAGGGAGATAGAAGAGCAAATATGTAGGCACATTTTTGTGAAGACCAAAAAACAAACGGCAGTAATAGTAGGGGATTTCAACTATCGTAATATTGAGGGACAAATATAGTATGAAGGGTATAGAGGGTGCGGAATTCCTAAAATGCATTCAAGAGAACTTTTTTAGTCAGTATGTAACAAGCCCAACACAGGAGGGGGCAGTTTTGGATTTAGTTTTGGGGAATGAAGCTGGGCAGGTGGAAGCAGTTTTAGTGGGAGAGCCCTTGGGTGTCAGTGACTACAATTCAGTCAGATTCAAGGCAGTTATGGATAAGGACAAGGATAGACCAGGAATAAAAGTCTCAAATTGGGGAAAAGCTAACTTTGCTAAGTTGAGAAGTGATTTGGCCACAGTGGGCTGGAAACAGCTACTTGTGTCAGAACAGTGGGAGATATTCAAGGAGGAGATCCGGAGGGCTCAGGCCAAACATGTGTCCTTAAAGAAAAAAGGTGGTAATAACAATTCTAGAGCCCCCTGGATGTCTAGGGACTTACAGGGGAGGATAAAGAAAAAAATGGAAGCTTATGTCATATACCCGCAGCTTAATACTGTAGAATCTCTGGAGGAATATAGAAAGTTCAGAGGTAAAATTAAAAAGGATACTAGGAATGCAAAGAGAGAGCTTGAAATGTTCTTGGCAAGTAACATCAAGGAAAATCCAAAGATATTCTATAAATATATCAAAAGCAAGAGGATAACTAAAGGACGGGTAGGGCCTATTAGAGACCAGGAGGGTAATCTGTCTGTGGAGGCAGAAGATGTTGGTTTGGTTCTTCATGAACACTTTGCATCTGTTTTCACAAAGGAAAGGGGCAATGCAGATACTGCTATCGAGGAGGAGTGAAATTCTGGGTGAAATAAACATAGTGAGAGAGGGGGTATTTAAGGGTTTAGTGGCTTTGAAAGTGGATAAGTCCCCAGGCCCGGATGAAATGCATCCCAGGCTGTTGAGTGAAGCAAAAGAGGAAATGACCATAATTTTCCAGTTCCCTTTGGATTCAGGCATGGTGCCAGAGGACTGGAGAACTGCTAATGTGGTACCCTTGTTTAAGAAGGGAGGAAGGGATAGGCCGAGTAATTACAGGCCGGTCAGCCTAACCTAGTGGTGGGAAAATTATTGGAAAAAATCCTGAAGGACAGGATAAACCTACATTTAGAAAGGTAAGGATTAATCAGGGACAGTCAGCATGGATTTGTTGAGGGAAAATCGTGTTTGACTAACCTAAATGAATTTTTCGAGGAGGTAACTAAGGTGGAGGCAGTGCGTACGATGTAGTGTATATAGACTTTAGCAAAGCTTTTGATAAGGTCCCACATGGCAGACTGGTCACGAAGGTAAACGCACATGAGATCCAGGGCAAAGTAGCAAGTTAGATCCAAAATTGGCTTAGAGGTAGAAAGCAAAGGGTAATAGTTGATGGATGTTTTTGTGACTGGAAGGATGTTTCCAGTGGGGTTCCTCAGGGCTCAGTACTGTGTCCCTTGCTTTTTGTGGTATACATTAATGATCTAGATTTGAATATAGGGGGTATGATTAAGAAGTTTGCAGATGACACTAAAATTGATACTGAAGAGGAAAGTCATGGATGCAGGAGGATATCAATCTACTGGTTGGCTGGGCAGAACAGTGGCAAATGGAGTGTAATTTGGAGAAATGTGAGGTAAAGCACTTAGGGAGGGCTGATAAGAAAAGGGTATAAACATTAAATGGTAGGCCACTTAGAAGTGTAGATGAAAAAAGGGACTTTGGAGTGCTTGACAGCAGATCCCTGAACGTAGCAGGCCAGGTGGATAAGGTGGTTAAGAAGGCATATGGAATGCTTGCCTTTATTGGCACAGGGAGGTTATGCTTAAATTGTACAATATACTGGTTAGGTCACAGCTGGAATACTTTGTGCAGTTCTGGTCGCCGTATTATAGAAAGGAGTATTATAGCACTGGAGAGGATGCAGAGGGGATTTATGAGGGTGCTGCCTGGAATGGAGAATCTTAGCTATGAGATTGGTTAGGCTGGCTTTGTTCTCCTTGGAGCAGAGGAGGCTGAGAGGAGATCTCATTGAGATGTATAAAATTTTGAGGGGCCTGGATATAGTGGATAGCAAGAGCCTATTTCCAAAGGCGGAAGGGTCAATTATGAGGGGGAATAGGTTTAAGATGGTTGGTGGAAGGTTTAGAGGGGATTTTAGGGGAAGCTTCTTCATGCAGAGGGTTGTGGAGGTCTGGAATTCACTGCCTGGAAAGGTGGTTGTCATGTTTGTAACCCTCACATAACTGTAACCTTTATGTAACAATACTGTACATTGTATACACCTGAGAAATGCACACCTTGACCACAGGGAATGAACTTGTGGGAGATACTTCTCACCTGGTCATCCAGGTATATAAAGGGAGGTCCCATGCAGGGTCATCACTTCTTGGTCCTGTGAATAAAGATACAGGTCACAGAGTGACCTTGTCTCCAGTATGTGCTTTGTGTTGATTTGCTGTAGTGTGTAAGGACACAATATTTGGCGACGAGAAACGGGAATCAACGACTCAAGAGAATGGCCACCGGTAGCACAGAGGAACGGCACTGTGTTGGTGAGGACTGGGACGATTTCATTGAGAGGCTCCAGCAGAGCTTTGTCATGAACGATTGGCTGGGAGCGGCAGCGACTGACAAGCGGAGGGCTCATCTACTGACCAGCTGTGGACCTAAGACATACGCGCTGATGAAAGACCTGCTCACACCCGAGAAGCCGGCGGACAAGGCCTTCGAGGAGCTCAGCAAACTGATCGGTGAACACCTCAAACCGGCGAGTAGTATACACATGGCCCGACACCGATTCTATATGCACCGACGTCGGAAAGGGCAGAGCATACCGGACTTCGTTGTGGATCTTCGGCGCTTGGCCAGCCTCTGTAAGTTCACAGACGCCTGCAGTGGGGAGATGTTACGGGATTTCTTCATTGAGGGCATTGGTCATGCCGGGATTTTTAGGAAGCTAATTGAGACCAAGGACTTGACCTTGGAAGCAGCAGCATTGATGGCTCAAACCTTCATGGCGGGGGAGGAGTAAACCAAGCTCATATACACGCGCAACTCTGCTCCCAATGTGGCGATGGAGCAGGGAGTTAACATGGTAAACGCGACTCAGAACCCCGCAGGCAGGCAAGGGCAATTCAACACCAACCAGTCAGTAACAGACTCTAGGGTGGATCCTCAACAGAGACAATGGCAGGTTGAATGGACATTACACCATCACAAGGGACAATAAGTCCCGGGATGGGACCATTGACACCCACAAACAGAGTGCTCAAGAGTAATCAAAGAGACAATCAGAGAGGAATGCCTGGTAACAGCTTTTTTGTTCACAACAATCTCAGCTCATGCTGGAGGTGCGGGGGCAAACATGCTGTGAAGACCTGCCGGTTTTAACAATTCATCTGCAGAAATTGTAACTTGAGTGGACATTTAGCCAGGATGTGCAGGAAGCCCGCAGCGAGGCTGGTTTACGAAGTGGATGAACCACAAGAGGGGTCTGCAAGGCAGGGGTATGCCTGGGACACAGCAATGGACGCTGAAGTTCAGCGGGTTCAGGTGGCAAACATCCACAGCTCATACACAAGAACGCCACCTATGATGATGAGAGTACTGTTAAACGGCATCCCGGTACACATGGAGCTGGACACAGGAGCCAGCCAGTCACTTATGAGTGCGCAACAATTCGAGAAACTGTGGCCACTCAGAGCTAGCAGACCCAAACTTGAACGCATTGACACGCAATTACGAACGTACACCAAAGAGATCATCCCAGTGCTAGGCAGTGCAATGTTGGTGGTCACACATAATGGATCTCAGAACCGCCTGCCACTCTGGAGTGTCCCGGGAAATGATCCCGCGCTTTTGTGGAGGAGCTGGCTAGCCGAGATGAACTGGCATGGATTGAGAACTGGTTGTCAGACAGGAAGCAAAGAGTAGGAGTGAATGGGTACTTTTCAGAATGGCAGGCAGTGACTAGTGGGGTACCGCAAGGTTCTGTGCTGGGGCCCCAGCTGTTTACATTGTACATTAATGATTTAGACGAGGGGATTAAATGTAGTATCTCCAAATTTGCGGATGACACTAAGTTGGGTGGCAGTGTGAGCTGCGAGGAGAATGCTATGAGGCTGCAGAGTGACTTGGATAGGTTAGGTGAGTGGGCAAATGCATGGCAGATGAAGTATAATGTGGATAAATGTGAGGTTATCCACTTTGGTGGTAAAAACAGAGAGACAAACTATTATCTGAATGGTGACAGATTAGGAAAAGGGGAGGTACAACGAGACCTGGGTGTCATGGTACATCAGTCATTGAAGGTTGGCATGCAGGTACAGCAGGCGGTTAAGAAAGCAAATGGCATGTCGGCCTTCATAGCGAGGGGATTTGAGTGCAGGAGCAGGGAGGTGTTGCTACAGTTGTACAGGGCCTTGGTGAGGCCATACCTGGAGTATTGTGTACAGTTTTGGTCTCCTAACTTGAGGAAGGACATTCTTGCTATTCAGGGAGTGCAGCGAAGGTTCACCAGACTGATTCCCGGGATGGCAGGACTGACATATCAAGAAAACTGGATCAACTGGGCTTGTATTCACTGGAGTTCAGAAGAATGAGAGGGGATCTCATAGAAACGTTTAAAATTCTGACGGGTTTAGACAGGTTAGATTTAGGAAGAATGTTCCCAATGTTGGGGAAGTCCAGAACCAGAGGTCACAGTCTAAGGATAAGAGGTAAGCCATTTAGGATCGAGATGAGGAGAAACTTCTTCACCAGAGAGTGGTGAACCTGTGGAATTCTCTACCACAGAAAGTTGTTGAGGCCAATTCACTAAATATTATCAAAAAGGAGTTAGATGTAGTCCTTACTATTAGGGGGATCAAGGGGTATGGCGAGAAAGCAGGAATGGGGTACTGAAGTTGAATGTTCAGCCATGAACTCATTGAATGGCGGTGCAGGCTCGAAGGGCCGAATGGCCTACTCCTGCACCTATTTTCTATGTTTCTATGTTTCTATGGAAATGGGGGGATGTGCATGCCATTTCATCTGTGGAGCGAAGTTCATACTCACAGGTCCTCCAAAAGTTCGAGTCATTATTTCAACCTGGCGTCGGGACTTTCAAAGGCACCAAAGTAGTGATACGCATCACCCCGGACGCCACACCAGTGCACCACAAAGCCAGAGCTGTGCCGTATGTGATGCGGGAGAAAATTGAGAGTGAGTTGGACAGTTTGCTAAGAGAGGGCATAATTTCGCCCGTTGAATTCAGCAACTGGGCAAGCCCCATTGTCCCTGTTCTAAAAACGGATGGCTCGGTCAGGATCTGCGGCGACTATAAGGCCACCATCAACCGAGTGTCCCTTCAGGACCAATACCCGCTTCCGAGAGCGGAGGATCTTTTTGCCACGCTGGCAGGCGGCAAGCTGTTCACCAAGTTGGACCTCACTTCAGCCTACATGACCCAGGAACTGGCCGAAGAATCCAAGCTACTGACCACCATCACCACGCACAAGGGGCTGTTTGTCTACAACACGTGTCCATTTGGCATTCGTTCAGCAGCCGCTATCTTTCAGAGGAACATGGAAAGCTTGCTCAAATTCATCCCCGGAACAATCTTATTTCAGGACAACACCCTTATCACGGGTCGAGACACCGAGGAACACCTCCACAACCTGGAGGAGATGCTACGCCAACTGGACCGGGTGGACCTGCGACTAAAGAAGTCCAAGTGTGTGTTTTTGGCCCCAGAGGTCGAGTTTTTGGGCAGGAGGATTGCCGCAGACGGGATCCGGCCCACCGAATCCAAAACGGAGGCGATCCGTCGTGCGCCCAGGCCCGGCAACACATCGGAGTTGCGTTCATTTCTGGGACTATTGAACTACTTCGGGAACTTTCTGTCAAACTTAAGTACATTGTTGGAGCCGCTACACGTGCTCCTGCGTAAGGGTTGCGATTGGTCTTGGGGGGATTGTCAGGAACGGGCTTTCAATCGGGCATGGAACCTGCTTTGTTCTAATAAGTTATTGACCCTGTACGACCCCTGTAAAAAATTGGTTTTGACATGCGATGCATCATCCTACGGGGTTAGCTGCGTGTTGCAGCAGAGTAATGATGAGGGCCAACTCCAACCTGTGGCTTATGCCTCCAGATCGCTCTCCCAAGCAGAAAGGGGGTATGGGATGGTTGAAAAGGAGGCACTCGCATGTGTCTACGGGGTGAAAAAGATGCACCTGTACCTTTTTGGCAGAAGGTTCGAGTTAGAAAAGAACCACAAGCCGTTAACATCGCTATTATCCGACAGCAAAGTGGTCAATGCCAATGCATCAGCTCGCATACAGCGATGGGCTCTCACGCTGGCTGCGTATGACTACATCATACGGCACCGGCCAGGCGAAAAAAGCGCTGACACGCTCAGCAAGCTTCCACTGGCCACCACTGAGGGGGCAGCGGAGCAAAGCGCGGAGATGGTCATGGCTGTCGATGCCTTTGCCAGCGCAGGCTCCCCCATCACAGCCCACCAGATCAAAATCTGGTCAAACAGAGATCCCCTCCTATCTCTGATTAAGAAATGTGTCCTGACTGGGGATTGTGCGCCCGCACACGGAGCATGCCCTGAGGAGGTCAGACCATTCCACAGACGGATGGATGAACTCTCCATCCAAGCCGACTGCCTACTATGGGGCAGCCAAGTAGTCATGCCCCAGAAGGGAAGGGAAGTATTCATCAGGGAACTCCACAGCGAGCACCCAGGCATTGTGTTAATGAAGGCCATTGTCCGGTCACATGTATAGTGGCCGAGAATTGATGCAGACCTGGAACACTGTGTTCGCAGGTGCACGACGTGTGCCCAGCTGGGCAATGCCCCCAGGGAGGCCCCACTCAGCCCATAGCCCTGGCCCACCAAGTCATGGTCAGTATTCACGTAGACTACGTGGGCCCATTCATGGGATAAATGTTCCTCATTGTTGTTGATGCATACTCGAAATGGATCGAGTGCATCATATTGAATTCGTGCACGACATCCACCACAGTGGAGAGTCTGCGGCGGTCTTTGCGACCCACGGCTTGCCGGACATCCTAGTTAGCGACAATGGCCCGTGTTTCACTAGCTATGAATTCCGGGAATTCATATTGGGTAATGGCATCAAACATGTCAGGACAGTGCCGTTCAAGCCGGCTTCCAATGGCCAGGCGGAACATGCGGTCCAAATCATAAAGCAAGGCATGCTCCGGATTCAAGGACCCTCCCTTCAATGCCGCCTATCACGCCTCCTGCTGGCATACAGGTCCCGACCGCACTCGCTCACGGGAGTCCCGCCAGTGAAACTACTCATGAAACGTACACTTAAAACTCGGCTGTCTCTCATTCATCCAGTCTTGTCAGACACTGTTGAGGGCAAGCGCCAGTCCCAAAATGAGTACCACGACCGTAACTCGAAGGGGAGATGGATAGAAATCGATGACCCTGTATTTGTTAATCACGCTGTGGGGCCCAAGTGGCTCGAGGGTACTGTAATTGGTAAAGAGGGGAATAGGGTCATAGTGGTCAGACTCAACAACGGGCAGATATGCCGCAAGCATCTGGACCAAGAAAAAAAAAGGTTAACATGGACACTGAAGAACCTGAGGAACATCATGAGATGCTGCCCACACCATTGCCAGAGAACGAGCAACAAGAACCGTCAGCAGCAAGCACAGTCCCTGCGGCCAACCCGGATGAGCCGCAACCACCACAGGTGACAAGGCTCAACAACCAGAGTCCCATCTGCGGCGCTCCACGAGAGAGCATCGACCGCCTGAAAGATTCAACCTTTGACCCAAAGACGTTGGGGGGAGGTGATGTCATGTTTGTAACCCTCACATAACTGTAACCTTTATGTAACAACACTGTACACTGTATACACCTGAGAAATGCACACCTTGACCACAGGGGGTGAACTTGTGGGAGACACTCCTCACCTGGTCATCCAGGTATATAAAGTGAGGTCCCATACAGGGTCATCACTTCTTGGTGCTATGAATAAAGGTACAGGTCACAGAGTGACCTTGTCTCCAGTATGTGCCTCGTGTTGATTTGCTGTAGTGTGTAAGGACACAATAGTGGTGGATGCAGAAACCCTCACCACACTTAAAAGGTGCTTGGATGGACACTTGAAGTGCTGTAACCTGCAGGGTTATGGAACTCGAGCTGGTAAGTGGGATTAGACTAGATACCCTCTTGTTGGCTGGCACAGATACAATGGTAAGTACTTCAGGGAGTCTAATATGGCCAGAATGATCTCCTGGACTAGTTTCGATCACCTGGAAGGGTCAGAGAGGAATTTTCCCACATTTCTTTCCCCAATTGGCCTGGGTTTTTAGCTGTTTTTTTGCCTTTCCCAGTAGATCGAATGGCTCCAGATGAAGTGGAGTTTAAAATGTTGCCATACATGGAATATCACAGTTGTGGGGGGGCGGGTGGACTGGTTGGGCCGGATGGTTTCTATGTAATCTTCAGGGCTGCTGACCGAGGACCATGTGGCTCTTGTCGGCCGGCGTGGACTCAATGGGCAGAAATGACCTCTTTCTGTGCTGTAGATTTCTGTGTTTCTGTGTTTCTGTGAGTAGTGCAGATTGGGAATCCCAGAATATAAGACCTATTGAATTTTTAAAAATATTTTATTGAAAACGCCTCAGTAAATTTATTTGAGATCTGGAACATGGGAAATTAATTCCTTTGTTGGCAGTGATCAGAGACAACAATATTGCACCATATATTCATCATCAACATAGGCAGTCCCTCGGAATCGAGGAAGACTTGCTTCCTCCTATGAACAAGAGCAGGCATTGACGACGAGATCCAACACCGCCTCCAGTGCAACAGTGCAGCCTTCGACTGCCTAAGGAAAATAGTGTTTGAAGACCCGGCCCTCAAAACTGCCATCAAGCTCATGGTCTACAGGGCTGTAGTAATACCCACCCTCCTGTATGGCTCAGAAACATGGACCATGTACAGTAGACACCTCAAGTCGCTGGAAAAGTACCACCAACGATGTCTCTGCAAGATCCTACAAATCCCCTGGGAGGACAGGCGCACCAACCATATATTATTCTTTATATGGAACCCAACAAATTGAAACAGTTTTGCCAATGATTTGTTTATGACTCACTAGAATAATTTTATCTTGCTGCTACCACCTTGTCACGTTTTCAATTGATGCACACTTAAGTAAAATATGATCATGTTGTTGCAATGCTATTTTATTATAAAATTCCTATTGTCATTGTTTTTAATTTTATGAACATTTGAACACACCTGGCATGTTATTTGGTCTTACCACTCAGATTTAGTCATTCACAGATATCTCTAAATAGGCAATACAACAAAAATATCTGGAGAATTGTAATTATTGTTACTGCAAAAAGGATTTGACTTCCTTTATATCGAATCTATTGTAAAATTGTTGCCCTTGAAAATTTCTTTGAGGACAGTTACTTCATATTGCGGCAAGTCGGGCCATAAAAGGAGCGAGGGTGCGGCAGTCCAGCCCACAGCGACGCCCTGACCTGCGAGGAACCATCTGCGGCAAGTCAGGGCCATAAATGGAGCATGCCGCTCCAGGGTACAGTGCAAGCCAGTCCGGGAGGGTGACGGCTGTGAAGAGGGCGACTGGGCGTCACCAAAATCCAGATCGCTGATAGGAACGTGGGCTAGTACAGCGGGAGCGGCGAGGCCGGGGCAAAGGAGCAGCGAGAGATTGTAGAGCAATGTGATCGGGGAACAGGCGAGGCGTGAGTTCGGGGCCAATAGAGGTGAGGGCCAAGGGGCAGCATGGGCCAGACCACACTGCGATATGTGTGCGCGCGAGGTCCGTGCAGCAGAGCTGGTCTCCAGTCGTCTTGGTTGATCCTTGCCCCATGACCAAGACCTCGCTCTGTCAAGCCAGTGTGGTGGCTGATGTGCAATGGCCACCACACGTTAAAAAAAATCCACGCACAAGCATCTTCCACCCTTCAATATATAGTTCAGGACCTGGAATATTAGGTCCTTCATTGAAACACCTATGAACGCATCCCTTTTTTGTGGAAGCAAGTCATCCTCAACACGAGGGACAGCCTAAGAAGAAGATTGAAGTGAAACCTATGATGTTTTAAATATTATTTTCCTCTTACTATTTTCTCCTCTTCTCTTCTTAAGGTGTTGACTCTTGCTGGTGCATGACTCCACAGGCACTGGCTGCCCTCCAGCATCTTGCCAAATTGCTTTGTTTGTTGATGTGACCTTAGATAATGAGTGCTCGCAGGTTATTGATTGCAGAACCATCGGAGCTGAACCTGGTCCTATCTTCACAGCACACTTGCACCAGGAGTTGATGGATAAAGATTAGGAGCAGGAACTCTGGCTAATTTCCCCTCCCTATCTCATGGCAGAAATCAATTGAAACACCCCTATTGCCAAATCCCACTGAGATCAACTAACTCAGCAGAAATTGAGAATTAGATATTGGTCTTTCTCATCTGTATGGATAAATTTGCGGAGCCATTGACGGAGCTTTTGAACAGGCTTCACGCAATTTCCAATCGGAGTGAGGGGACAGAAAAACATGTCTGCAAATTGGCGTTATTTTGTCAATTTTACTCACAGACCAAGTTGATGGCTGTGGAGTCAGATGAAGAAAATCACATATTTTAATAGTGAGATCATTATTTATTCACTATTGAGCAGAATAGTGCAAGCATTACTCTGCATCAGGCCTCCACGACTAGCTATTCAGCATGCTAAATTCCTAGCCATGATTCTTCAAAATTGAGCTATTCAATATTAGAGTCTGAGATCAAATGGCTGAGCCCTCCTTTGTGTTTGGGGAGCTCAAGGTGTTTGCAATGTATTTGCGGCTTCTTGCCTGGAGGTCAAGGGGAAAGGCTGGGGCTCTGACTGTTAGGATCTGAAATTGGGGAGGAAGTGTGGAGTACATTTTTTGAATTGAGTATACTACCAGCCTCCACCCACTGAAAGATATGGGAAGCTTGTTCCAGCTGTATTCTGTTCAGAATTTGGGAGGGGTAGAGGAAGAAAGGGAAGATTCTTTTGTATAGGTCAGTTAGTACCCTTGGGTATTTGAAGCCTGATTCTAAACACACAATGGAGTACAACTCATGGATGTTTGTCGGGATGTCCTGCGTGAGGGACTTGCTTTCTGTTCTGGAAGTAGTTCAGATTGTATCCCAAGGATTGGTCACACTCCTTGATCTGTTGGAAGATGTTGGGGAGTGATGTGATAGGGTTAGTTACGTAGAGTAGAATGTCAACACATATTTGTGTTTGATTTTTTCAGAATCAATTTTAGTGCTTGCTCTGATGTTTGCTGCCAAGGTCTCTATGGCTAAGGCAAAAAGAATGGGGGATAAGGAACATTCTTGTTCAGTTCCTTGTTGGGAACGGAATGCAAACATGTTGCAATGATGGGTGCACATGGCAGATGTGGGGTTTGCGTTTAGGATTTTGATCGCCACTTCCTCAATGTGACACCAGAGCTAATTTTCCTTCGAACAGTGAGCAGGAATTGCACTTTACTTTTTCTAGATCTAAAGGGCCCAAGTTTCCACATGATTTGCGCCTGATTTTTAGGAGCAACTGGTGGAGAACGGACTATCTTAGAAATCGCAATTCTCCACATTTTATTTTCTGCAGTTCTAGTCAGTTAGAACAGTTTCACTTTGGAACAGAATTTTTTCTTCAAAAGGGGGCTTGTCCGACCACTGACGCCTGATTTCAAAGTTTCCACAGTGAAAACGTACTCCAAACTAACTTAGAATGGAGCAAGTGAAGATTTTTGTAGAACTGAAAAAACCTTGTCTACATATTAAAAAATCAGGCGCAGGTTACAAATTAGGCGTCCGGAACGAGGAGTGGGGGGGGAAGGGAAGTCATTAAATTCTATAATAAATCCTTATTTATACTTATACAAATATTATACAAATAAATTCAAACGGAATAAAAATTTATAAGCAAAGAAAAGATTAAATAAACCTACTTCCTACCCGTGTGAAAGTGCTTCAGCCAGGGAGAATGCTGCAGGAAGCCTCACAAGTTGAGGCAGTGTTCGTTCCCGCGGGGGGGGGGGGGGGGGAAGGAGGAAGCCGTTCGTTCCCGCGGGGGGGGGGGGGGGGGAAGGAGGAAGCCGTTCGTTCCCGCGGGGGGGGGGGGGGGGAAGGAGGAAGCCGTTCGTTCCCGCGGGGGGGGGGGGGGGGGAAGCCGTTCGTTCCCGCGGGGGGGGGGGAAGGAGGAAGCCGTTCGTTCCCGCGGGGGGGGGGGGGGGGGAAGGAGGAAGCCGTTCGTTCCCGCGGGGGGGGGGGAAGGAGGAAGCCGTTCGTTCCCGCGGGGGGGGGGGGGGAGGAAGCCGTTCGTTCCCGCGGGGGGGGGGGAAGGAGGAAGCCGTTCGTTCCCGCGGGGGGGGGGGGGGGAAGCCGTTCGTTCCCGCGGGGGGGGGGGGGGGAAGCCGTTCGTTCCCGCGGGGGGGGGGGGGGGAAGCCGTTCGTTCCCGCGGGGGGGGGGGGGGGGGGGGAAGCCGTTCGTTCCCGCGGGGGGGGGGGGGGGGGAAGCCGTTTGTTCCCGCGGGGGGGGGGGGGGAAGCCGTTCGTTCCCGCGGGGGGGGGGGGGGGGGAAGCCGTTCGTTCCCGCGGGGGGGGGGGAGGGGGGAAGCCGTTCGTTCCCGCGGGGGGGGGGGAAGGAGGAAGCCGTTCGTTCCCGCGGGGGGGGGGGGGGGGAAGCCGTTCGTTCCCGCGGGGGGGGGGGGGGGGGGAAGCCGTTCGTTCCCGCGGGGGGGGGGGGGTGGGAAGCCGTTCGTTCCCGCGGGGGGGGGGGGGGGGAAGCCGTTCGTTCCCGCGGGGGGGGGGGAAGGAGGAAGCCGTTCGTTCCCGCGGGGGGGGGGGAAGGAGGAAGCCGTTCGTTCCCGCGGGGGGGGGGAGGAGGCAGCCGTTCGTTCCCGCGGGGGGGGGGGAGGAGGCAGCCGTTCGTTCCCGCGGGGGGGGGGGGGGGGGGAAGCCGTTCGTTCCCGCGGGGGGGGGGGGGGGGAAGCCGTTCGTTCCCGCGGGGGGGGGGGGAAGGAGGCAGCCGTTCGTTCCCGCGGGGGGGGGGGGGGAAGCCGTTCGTTCCCGCGGGGGGGGGGGGGGGGGGGAAGCAGGAAGCCGTTCGTTCCCGCGGGGGGGGGGGAGGAGGCAGCCGTTCGTTCCCGCGGGGGGGGGGGGGGAAGGAGGCAGCCGTTCGTTCCCGCGGGGGGGGGGGGGGAAGGAGGCAGCCGTTCGTTCCCGCGGGGGGGGGGGAAGGAGGCAGCCGTTCGTTCCCGCGGGGGGGGGGGAGGAGGAGGCCGTTCGTTCCCGCGGGGGGGGGGGAGGAGGAGGCCGTTCGTTCCCGCGGGGGGGGGGGGAAGGAGGAGGCCGTTCGTTCCCGGGGGGGGGGGGGAGGAAGCCGTTCGTTCCCGCGGGGGGGGGGGAGGAAGCCGTTCCCGACGGCGGGCGGGGGCGGGGGGGAAGGAGACAGTGAGAAGGCTGCAGGAAGCCTCACAAGTTCAGCAGCCATTCCCCGACCCGACGGCAGGGCGGGGAGGCCGTCGGGAAACGACTGCCTCAACTTTCTGAGGCTTCCTGCAGCCTTCTCACTGCTGCAGGAAGCCTCAGTGCTGATGTGCTGATAGCAATGTGCTTTTATTTAAAAATGTTCAAAAATTAAACAGCTACAAAGAACTACAAAAATGGCCGAGTGCCAATGTTTCCTTCACACTGCGCGTGCGCGAACGCTCCAACGCGCACGCGCAGGGTTGCCATCAGGAAAAAAACTAATTTAAATGGTACCCGCCCCCTCCCACTTACAAAATCGGCGCGAGTGGTAGGCTCCGCCCCCCCTGGGTGCCGCGCCAAGCAGACATGGAGCTGCAGGGCGCTCCAGAATCGCGCGTTTTTTTTCCGGCGCCGTTTTCGGCGCGTAAAACGGGCGCCCAGCTCGGAGGGGCGCCCGTTTTTTATCATGTGGAAACTTGGGGCCAAAGAGAGTACTCGAGTAGCTGTTGGTGGTGCTGCAGTAGTGTGGTGTCTTAAGTGATGCTGATATATAAATTCATGTCACATATATTTTTTCTGCAAAAGCAACACTGCAATTTGAAATATATCTAAACTAATTTGTTTTTTAAAAATATGATTTTCTTTGTACTAGGAAATTCAGAGTGAAATGTTTTATTCTTATCATTTAACCAT
Organism: Pristiophorus japonicus; assembly: GCF_044704955.1. NCBI lineage: Eukaryota > Metazoa > Chordata > Chondrichthyes > Pristiophoridae > Pristiophorus > Pristiophorus japonicus. The sequence goes on from NC_091982.1 coordinate 219,846,372, forward strand.
TAAGACATAATTTATGGAAATATGACTTTTGTTTCATAATCCCACATGTACACTATAGATCTGGTCAATTGGTATCCTGGTTATGAACATTACACAAACAGATGGGTCTTGTATAACTTCCATTAATCATTTGTTGATTTATTTGACTGTAATAAGCACAGTAGATAAATTTAGAAGACAAAGCCAGAGAGGCTTTGGATCCAGTCCATGCTTCTATTGATCAATAATCATTAATCTCTTGACTTTCTAAGTGCTGAACAGATAAGAAAAAAAGTGTTCTGAGGGATTCGTAAAAGATTTATAAGTATTTTAGTCTGGAACAGAAACCCTCTACACATATGCTATAAAGAATTACTGTGCTGCCCATTATATTTAACCCTTTGTAAATCTAACTCCTATTTTCTCCATAGAGAAAGACTGTCCATTAACTTCATAAACCATAAAAGGCAATATAAACTAAATGGTACAATTTTAAAGGTGTGCAGGAATAGAGAGATCTGAGGATGTATGTACAAATCTCTGAAGGTCACGAGACAGGTCGAGAAGGCTATTAGTAAAGCATATGGGATCCGTGGCTTTATTAATAGAGGCATAGAGTACAAAAGCAAGGAAGTTATGCTCAATCTTTATAAAACACTGGTTAGGCCTCAGTTTGGGTATTGTGTTCAATTCTGGGTACCACACTGGAGGAAGAATGTTAAGGTCTTAGAGAGGGTCAGAGGAGATTTACGAGAGATTTACACCAGGGATGAGGGACTTATGTAGCGAGACTGGAGAAATTGGGGATGTTCACCTTAGAGCAGAGAAGGTTAAGAGGAGATTTGATAAAGATGTTTAAAATCATGAATGGTTTTAGATAGAGTAAATAAGGAGAAACGGTTTCTAGTGACAGACGGGTCGATAACCAGAGGACCCAGATTTAATGTGATTGGTAAAAGATGAGGAAACAATTTTTTACATAGTGAGTATTTACGATCTGGATTGCACTGCCTGAAATGGTGGTGGTTCAATTATAACTTTTAAAAGGAAATTGGATAAATACTTGAAGTGAAAAAAATTGCAGTGCTGTAGTGAAAGAGCAGGGAAGTGGGTCTAGTTAGATAGATTTACCAAAGAGCTGGCCTCCTTCTGTGCTGTGCCATTCTATGATTCTTTCTCATGATATCATATTAGCTGATTATTCAATTACAAGTCTAGGTCTGGACATCCTGAGTGTTCAGAGGTAAAAGATATCTTTAATTGCCCTAGTGCTGTTGGGTTTCTGAAGCATAGGGCCCAAGTTTCGGCCTCAGTTGCTCCTGATTTTTTGGAGCAACTGGTGTAGAACGGAGTATCTTCGAAATTCAAATTCTCGGCATTTAGTTTGCTCCAGTTCTGGTCAGTTAGAACAGTTTCACTTTGGAACAGAATTTTTTTTTCAAAAGGGGGAGTGTCCGGCCACTTACGCCTGTTTTCAAAGTTTCGGCAGTGAAAACTTACTCCAAACTAACTTAGAATGGAGTAAGTGAAGATTTTTGTACGCTCGAAAAAACCTTGTCTACACTTTAGAAAATCAGGCATAGGTTACAAATCAGGTGTAGGGAATGGGGGGGGGTTTAAAGGGAAGTTTACAAACATTAAACACTTCAGTTTTACAAATAAAGAGCCATCATCAATAATAAATGATAAAAACATCAATAAATCAATCAATAAATCAATCAAAAAAAATTAATAAAAAATTTAAAAAATTTTAAATCAATAAATAAAACATTTTCTACTTACCGACTGCAGCACCGGGAGCCCTCCAACAGCCTGCTGGGATGCCCTCCCCCCCCCTCGCAGTGTGTCTCTGTCAGTGTCTCTATCTCTCTGTCTGTCTGTCTGTGTGTGTCTCTCACTCTCTGTCTGTCAGTGTCTGTGTTTCTGACAGCGAGGGGAGGGGGAGGAGGGGGGTAGAGGGAGAGAGGGAGGGCAGGAGGAGGGGAGGGAGGGAGGCAGAGGGGGAGGGAGGGATGGGGGAGGGAAGGGGGAGAAGGGGGAGGGGGGAGAGAAGGGGGAGAGGAGAAGGGGAAGGGGGGAGAAGGGGACGGGGGGAGGAGGGGAAGGGGGAGGGGGAGGAGGGGAAGGGGGGAGGAGAAGAAGGGGAAGGGGGGGAGGAGGAGAAGGGGAAGGGGGGGAGGAGGAGAAGGGGAAGGGGGGGAGGAGGAGAAGGGGAAGGGGGGAGGAGGAGAAGGGGAAGGGGGGGAGGAGAAGGGGAAAGGGGGAGAGGAGAAGGGGAAAGGGGGGGAGAGGAGATGGGGAAGGGGGGAGAGGAGAAGGGGAAAGAGAAGGGGAAGGAGAGGGGGGAAGGAAAGGAGATGGGGGGAAGGAGAAGGGGGAAAGGAGAAAGGTGGAGAAAGGAGAAGGGGGGAGAAAGGAGAAGGGGGGAAGGAGAAGGGGGGGAGAAAGGAGAAGGGGAGGGGGAAGGAGAAGGTGGGGGGAGGCTGAACCGGGCCGGGCCCGGCCGGGCCCAAGACTTCGGGCAGGGCCCGTCCCCAGCACCAGATTTACAAGGAGGTGGTGTTGGGTCGGGTCGGGTCCGTGGTCCGGTGTCGGGAGCGCGGGTCGGGCCGGGGGGAGCGCGGGTCCGGTCCGGTCCGGGGGCGGGGGGGAAGCGGGAGTCGGGTCGGTGTCGGGGACCGGTCCGGTCCGGAGGCGGGGGGGGGCGGGGGGGCGCGGGGGGGAAGCGGGAGTCGAGTCGGGTCGGGAGGAAGCAGGAGCTGGGCGTGGGAGGCAGCCTTATGCATGCAGCCCCAGTGAGGCCATTCGGCCAGGGCTAGGGGCTGCGTGCTTCGGGCTCCTCCCACACAGTTTTGGGCGCCTGGAGCTTCTGCACATGCGCGCCCACTGTAGCGCGCATGTGCAGAGGTCCCGGCACTGTTTTCAGCGCAGGGACCTGGCTCCGCCCCCTACAGCTCGTGCTGCACCGTGCCCGACTCCAGAGGACCAGCAGGGAGCCGGAGAATCTGTAAGTTTTTTTTAGGCGCACTTTGTGGCGCGAGAAACGGGAGTCAGGTCGGGGCTGCGCCGTTCTAGGTGCGGCCCGAAACTTGGGCCCATAATCTCCAAGACAAATGTAAAACAACCCAGGTGACAAAGCTGAACAGCTGGGAAGACATGCTGAAAATGGGCTTCCCTGGCAGCTGTCCGACTGAGTTCTGCATCACTGAGCCATATAGACAATAAAGATCCCAGTTTTACTTTTCAATTCGTGCTGAGTTAACTGATCATAACCAGGGTGTCAGTTACGATACTATAATTGGTCTCAGTGCCCCTGGAGAGTTGAGGGAGGGAAGAATTTGCCGGGGTTCCTGTTCCTGATCACAAAACAATGATCCTTGAAGTAACTGCGCTCTTGTGAGCACCATGTGAGGAAAAATTTGTGATGTCCTTCACAGTTGGATAGCTTGCCAGCACTCACACATGATATAATGGCCACTAGCAGGAGGTACAGGAGGATGAGCAGCATCCATGTGCCCTGTGGAAGGAGTCAATTTTCCATCCAGCTGCAGTGCTCCAGTGGGGAAATATCCTGGGTCAGGGGTCATTACAGATGCATTATGGGCTCCTGGAAGGCATCCCACGATCAAGAGGGAGCCTGATCGAGCCTGACCACAGTATCCTGGCGGTGCTGCATTGGGTCTGCGGCTGCAGCAGGAAGTAAGATGGGCGGACATTTAAAGGAGCAGAAGAGCCCCGAGGAATTTGCAATCACAAAGTATCGAGGTTTGTTTTGGTGTGAAAAAGCAATGCCATTTTTGATCTGAATAGTTTGTTTAGACCACACCTGGAGTACTGTGAGCAGTTCTGGGCACCACACCTTAGGAAGGATATATTGGCCTTGGAGAGAGTGTAACGTAGATTTACCAGAATGATATCTGAAGTCCAAGGGTTAAATTGCGAGGAGAGATTACACAAACCTGGGTTTTATTCCCTGGAATTCATAAGATTAAGGGTGAGTTGATTGAAGTTTTCAAGATAGTAAGGTGAATTTAGGGTCGATCAAGAGAAACTATTTCCGCTGGTTGGGGAGTCTGGGACTAGGGGGCACAGTCTAAAAACTAAAGCCAGGCCTTTCAGGAGTGAAGTCAGGAAACACTTCTACACGCAAAGGCTGGTGGAAGTTTGTAACTCTCTTCTGCAAATGGCAATTGATGCTAGGTCAATTATTAATTTTAATTCTAAGTGACAGATTTTTGTTAACCAAAATTATTAAGGGATATGGGGAAAAGGGATATGGAGTTAGGTCACAGATCAGTCAAGATCCCATTGAATGGCAGAACAGGCTCGAGGGACTAAATGGCCTACTCCTGTTCCAATGTTCCTATGTTAAATCTTCATTATCTGCTTGTTTCACTCTTAAAATTTTATATTACAACCAACAGTATGTCAATTTCATTAGGGGATTTTAATTGATAGTTGCACTTCTTTTGGAAATATTTGACATTGATGACTTTTATTCTCTTTCTCCCGTTCAACCTCCCTCTCCTGACTAATGAGCCTTTTCTAACTGACAAACCCAAACTGATTAAATTCCTTCACATGATAGATAATTTCCTTCATAGCAAAGAAAACAAATGAAAACGTGTTACCTCTTGCCCCTCCCTGTGCTGCTGTTAATGTAAATTAAGCTACTCATCTAACTGACACAGTGGGATAATAAACTGTTGCTTCCTGAATGCCATGGACGACTATAGCTGAAACATCAACACCACTCCTCAATTTTTAGTGTAACTCTGAATATTCAGGGTTTCACTCTCCAGTGGGTTAATACCACCAATTTCTAATTCCGGCAAGGAATCTGTGCAAGTGGTGACTGGTACAGGCTTGTTTAAATTTATCAGGGAAATATGTACCTTTCTCTCTCCACAGATGCTGCCTAACCTGCTGAGTGTTTCCAACACTTTCTGTTTTTATTTCATCCATAATCATATCCTTTTTGATCCTGTGGTGAACTTTAAGTTCTGGATCCTATCCATTGACAAAACTGTTTAAATCCACAGGTTACCCGTCTCATACCCGAGACACAAGTGAGACATTCAGGCATTGGAGGCAGTGCAGAGCAGAGGCGCAAGGCTCATCCCTCGAGGTTTGAGTTACAAGGGAACACTGGTGAAACTTGAGCATGAGAGAAGGGGCCTGTGCGGTGATCTTATAGCGATATGTAGCAGAGAAATTTGAACCCACGTTCCTGAAATATTAGTGCTGGTCTCTGGATTACTAGTCCAGCACCATACCACTGACTCTAGATTTAGGTTGTACTTATACCATGGAGGAAACTTTCTGAGTTCACACTCTCAGAAAGGAAACTTTCCCACCTGCAGCACATATCAGAAATGTGTGCATGTAGATGGAAAATTGTGGTAGTGCATGCCTGAATTTTCTATATGCGCTTTCGGTGAAGAAAGCTCCTGGCTGAAAATGGGAATTTGGAAAATAATAGGAGCATTAGCACAAAATAAAATGGTTGTGCATCAATGTTAAATGCACCAATGTTAAATGCACCTGAAAGTGTACCTATTGCCTTTTTGAAATTCTGTCTGTATTTAATTTCAAATCACTTCCCTGTTGAGCCAGTTCCATTAAAGCAATGGTTCATTGAGGTGCCTATATTTAAATCATAGTATCATAGAATAGTACAGGAGGCCAATCGGTCCATTGAGTCTGTGCCAACTCTTTCGAAGAGTTAGTCCCACTCCCGCTCTTTCCCCATAGCCCTGCAATTTTTTTTCTCCTTCAAGTGTTTATCATCAAAATTAGTGATGGTGGATTGCTATTAATTGATAACATTGATCATACACTGAGATTATTTTTTTCAGTAGAGATTCACACATTTGTAATTGAAAAGAGTTGTTATGCTACTTGTAATTCATGCATTGGTGATATCACAGAAGCGTCAGTGAGTATTTGAATAAATATGTATTGCTTAACAGCCCAGAAATGCCATTTGTTTTTAAATCAGTTCTCATAATATAAGATGTAATTTGTATATGGCAATATACTGCCCCCATCTGTTTTCATTGATCCATCCAAAGTCAATTTCAGTGCTTAAGTCAGCAAAAGTGAACTTTTTCAAATTTGATCCTATCCTCAGAACATTACTATATGACCCATGAGATTAAAAGGAAAGAGTTTTTGTAAAGTTACAATTACGAGTCTATTCAACACAGATGGTGCAGCTGGATGGTTGACTGCAAAAGCAAAAGCTAAATTGATCTTAAAGGATGGTTAAATTAGATTTCTTAATGGCCTATATTAAACCTATATTACAATTATTTATAAATGAAAAGATTAATAATCAGTATTTATGCAACTGTGCTGGCACCAATAGCCCCATATACCTGCTCATCATTGTTGTCGTACTTTCTGCTGGAGAGTTAGGTGAAGATTTTGTTAATGGAATTGCATCTGCTTGGAGATCAGTTACAAGTGATATCTCGGAGAGGCCAGTGCTGGGAACTTTGCTCTTTATATGTTCATTAATGATCTAGATGTAGGTGTTGGGGGAATGATCCACAAGTTTGCAGATGATCCCAACATATGTGCGAGGCTGTAGAGGATGCTCAACTATTCCAAGCAGATGTCGGTGTTGGGAGAATGGGCGTGTTGGGCAACTGATGTTTAACTTGCAAAAATGTAGGTCCCGATCTTATCTGGGAAATGCGCTGGGATCAGAGAGGGGAAGACCGATATCACGTGGGAAACCAGGAATTATATTAAGCGCGTCTGTCAGTGGCTTTTCAACGCAGCAAACCTATTGTCATTTTACTTCTGGGTTTGGGAACAATGAGCGGAGGTGGGCATGATGAGGACGCATGTGATCTCAACTCTAGTATTTAAAAGGTCAATGCAAAGATGTAATTTGAAGGTGTTAGAGTACAAGAGAAGAGAGGAGGCAGTTGAGGAATAGAAGCGAGACATGCAAAGGCTGCACCCTATTTCAATGATGCCTCCCTGGATATGCTGCTGGAGGCTGTGAGGAGCAATGGGAGGAAGAAACCTGCAGCAAAGACCAAGAAGATGCAGTTGGAGGTTGCTGAGGAAGCCAGCAGCAGGGGTATAGTGCCATGCTCCTGGATGCAATGCAGGAAGGGCTTTAGTGACCCAACCAGATCAAGAAAGGTGAGTACATTCACTTACACCCTGTTGAACACATCACTCCAGCTCCTCACTTTGCTTTCTCAAGCTACTCCAGCACATAATTCCTCATACCTGTAATGTATGCACCTGTGAGTATGCTCACTGGTTTGTAGAACTGTTGCAGGGGGCACTTGATCTAACTGTTTATTTTGTCCCTGTACCCCCCAAAAGAGTTGTAGAACTGTTGCATTGGGAGTGGCTTAGCCAGTCACGTGATGTTCACAAGACTCAATAAAACCTCAGTCAGTTGGGTCTAGTTCATCCATAATGAGGTATGCAGTTGTGAGCTTAGTGGATGAACTGGTAATGTGTAGTGTGATTGTTAAACCTTTGTTAATAAACCAACTAGTTCTTAATAGCAATGTGTAGCTATGAATTCTTAAGCAAAGAATCCATGAAGCAAATATATTACAATACCCACTTACCTTGCAGGTGCACCCATCCCACTCTATGCATTTCCTCACATCTATCCATCCACCACTGACACTCGCCCTCATCCTTATGCAGTGATTCCTCCCTGATACTCACTCTCACCAAATGCTCTCCATCCATTGGATGAACACATGCCAGTACACTCACTCATGGGTCTGTTTATACCCTCCTTGCAGGAGAAGTGAGCACAGAACACCAGTGAGAGACAGAAAACCGGATATGGCCCTCCAGCCATCTCGCAACTCACAAGAGCAGAGGAGGAGATGTTTGAGATCAGTGGAGTCTCGGTGTGCCTGGCCATCATAGATGGGGTCTCCCACAACCTGGTGACACAGTTAAGAATCAGACAGCCACATGTCATATGGCACACAGTCATATTGACTTGATGTCAACTGCTAGCGAATTATGTTCATAATGAGAAGTTGCAACATTCTTACTTTGCCAGTACTTATTCAGGTCATTTACCTCCCACAGGGCCTTCAACTGTGCAGTAGGAGTTGATGGAGATCACGGACGACAATTCCTCATAGACACGCATTTTGATGGGATCAACTAGAGAGATAGTTGGGTTTTCACCTGTGACTCACACTTCACAAGTAAGCAAGCGCAGATGGATGTGGCAGGGAAAGCAGTGGAGAGCCTCAGCCCTCTCCAAGCTCTGCTCAGCTGAATACAGATGCTGTACCCCGGGGGCTGTTGAGAATGTGCAATATTCCGACAAGCCTTCCAAGCACACTGTCCAACATTGCAGAGAGATTGGAGAAGTCTGCCACAAACATGACTGTGTTGATGCCGCACGCCACTGTGATGTCTTCTTGCCAGAGTGGAACATCAAACACGGCAATCACACGGGTCCATGCAGACCTGAGTGAGTGCTTGCAGACTGGCTTTCCACCTTAAATAAGATGTCAGACACCTTAGCCTTTGCCTGGCAGAACCCCACTGATCTGCAGCAAAGGGCTCTCAAGCACAATGGTAGCAGTGAAGTGCTGTTAGGCCATGAGAGGGATGATGACAAAAGGAGACATGGAAGTGGAGACTCCACTCAAAGTGTTTCCACTTCTCATCCATTGCTCCCACCAACCCCCCCCCTCAGTCAGTACCCAACATGCTGCCTTATGTCCCATTGGTCAAGTTTGCCCCTCCACGGATGCAGGTGGAGAAGTGTGTGGCGGAACCCTCATGGGTTGCAAACCCCAGATTACATCGGCCAAGAGCATCTCAGCAGTCAGAGCTGGATCCGAGCAGCCTGCCTCCACTTCTGCTCAAGCTGCAGGGATTGCACTGCGAAGAAGTACTAGGGAAGGAAAAGTAAAGATTTATAATTGCACATGGGTATGCACATGGGTGTCTTAGACATTGTTATATTATTACATTTCTGTTCTTTACTTGAAACACATAAATATTACTCTTTTGCATCACCTTCCCATCTTGCCCATTATTTGTTGCTAGGTGGCAAGTGGCCTTTGAAGTTGTTTGATGATGCATGGGATGACATGAATTGATGGCAACCAATGGGGGAATGTGAAAGAGCTGGTTGGTTATTTTCAGTGTTAGTGGTATTGGGGTGGGAGTGGATGTGAGATATGTCCACTGGTGGAATCTAAGTGAATCTCTCAATAATCAGGGCATCTGTAGTATCCTAGGCAGCAATTTGTGTAGCTGGTGATGCATTGCCATCATCACCTTCCTCCTCAGCAGCTGAGGATCTGCGCCCTGCGTCCTACATAAGAACATAAGAACATAAGAATTAGGAACAGGAGTAGGCCATCTAGCCCCTCGAGCCTGCTCCGCCATTCAACAAGATCATGGCTGATCTGGCCGTGGACTCAGCTCCACTTACCTGCCTGCTCCCCGTAACCCTTAATTCCCTTATTGGTTAAAAATCTATCTATCTGTGTCCTCCTGCATGTCCACACCTCATTGGTGCGCAAAGTTGTGCAGAGTGCAGCACACCGCAACCATTCTGGAGACCCTGGCTGGGGTGCGTACTGAAGGGCATCTCCAGATCTGACGAGGCACCTGAAACACATCTTCAGCAGGCCGAGGCTTGTTCAATGATACATCTGGTGGTGATATGGCACTGATTGTAGCGCTCTTGGGCCTCATTCCTCAGGTTTCTCAGAGGTGTCATTAGACTCGTTTTAAGTGGGTATCCCTTGTCATCGAGCAGACACCCGTTACCTCTGCTTCCAGATGCAAAGACATCAGGAAGATTGGACAGCCGCAGGATGAACGCATCATGGCAGCTCACTGGGAATCTTGCGCACAACTGCATAAAGATCTTTTTGTGGTTGCACACCAGCTGCACATTGATGGAGTGGAAGCTCTTCAGATTGATGAATACTCCTGGTTGATCTGGGGGTGCCCTGATTGCGATGTGTGTACAGTCAATCACATCCCGTAGAAGCCAGCCAGAGACGCAAACCCCAGCGCCCGCTCAGTCTGGCTGGCATCATCGCAGGTAAAGTTGGCATAATTGGCCCTGATGAACAAGTCGCCTGTCACCTATCTTATGTATTTGTGGGTCACCCAGTGCGAGATCCAGCAGAGCCCTTGAAGGAACCAGAAGCAAAAATGATGAGGGCAGTGGTGACTTTTTATAGCCATTGGTAAAGCGTGGCCACCAGCTCCAGCTGGCAGCGGGTCTTCTTCCAGTAGGCTGCAGAGGTCTTCTATCACCGTAAGTGATATCCTGAGCCTCCTGGGACACTGGTGTTCCAACATGCCAAGGAAGCTGATCATAGAAACATAGAAAAGAGGTGCAGGAGTGGGCCATTCGGCCCCTCGAGCCTGCACCACCATTCAACAAGATCATGGCTGATAATTCCCTCAGTACCCTTTTCCTGCTTTCTCTCCATACCCTTGATTCCCTTAGCCATAAGGGCCATATCTAACTCCCTCTTGAATATATCCAATGAACTGGCCTCTGCCTGTAGACCCTACGTGGCGGATACGGCCTCCTGCGAGCTGCACCGCTCTTCTGTGCAGCTACAGGTCTGTGACTAGCAGGATGCTGCTGGTGCTGAAGCTGTTGCTGCTGGTCATCTTGGTCCTATCTGAGGTCCAATCTCGGGCGGCGTGAGCGCACCCATCCTGATCTGATAAACCAAAGTGTAGAAAGTAAACTCACAAACCCTTTCCCACTAGCAGGTAAGAAAGCAACTATGTGTGCTGAGTGTGTAGTGCCATATTTCCCTGAGATTGATTGACTCCCTCAAGTGCTTGAGTGTTATCGTCTTGCTTTCACCGGCGAGTGTCAGGAAGCCCGGAAAACCAGTGGATCACACATTAAACTGAAAAATCTGTGTCAATATCGCTCGAATTGTGCGATGAGCATATGTTAATTGGCAACCCGCCTCTCCAATGGCCTTGAGCACAAGCAGCCTACACACTGCAGTTAAATGTGAGGTCGGGAGGCTGGAGCAGTTTGGTCATTTGGCTGGTTTTAACTCCCACATGCACTCAAACCCATGCGCTCCTTCATGCTAAGATTTCCCCCGCAGTGTAATGCATGTATGCTGTGGTCATGCTAAATATACCTGCAACCTACAGGGAACAGAAGCCAGTGGTGAAAGAAAATGATCTGGGCATTATACTGCCCAGCTTGCCCACTGACTGCTTGGAGTTCCGCTGACTTTTGAAGGCCCGGCTTTCAAGTTGTGCCTGAGATCCTGCAGAAAGTCTGGAGAGAGAGAGAGAAAGATTAAGGCCAAGGTGTGGTCCCAGCAAGACACACAGCTGCAGAGGAGGCATGGGGCATGGCAAGGCTAAGCAATACCTATCAGTATTATAAGAAATTAAATCTGACCTCCCTTTACATGAACTCCCCCATTCCCATCTGTTGTAGCTCTGTCACATCTCCCACCTCGTGGATCAATTGGCCTATCAATTCGATACATTGGACCTGTGAGATGGAAAGAATGTAGGATAGACAGACCTGTTAGATTGCACAAGATAGACAGACACAGACCAACACCAGACAAGACGCAACTTCTCTCATAGTGTAGATTGTAGATATGTCACCATATGTGTAAAAACAAAATAAAAGATTCAGTGCAGAAAGCCTTTATTAGAGGAACTTCCTGTCTGCTGTTATTCTTACTGCATCGCCTCCAAAATAAAAAAGTATCGAATCCTGCAATACCCAGGTGGTTTGTACGCAATTTCTGGCACCAGCAGTATCCCAGTTTAACAGCCAGAACAGCAAGCCCTTTCAGTTCAACCACACTTCTAACCTTTACCCTGCCGATGTGGCAGATGGAATTCACTTCAGAAATGTAATCCTGTACCCTGTTTACACAGCACCTTGACCTCAAAAGCAAGACGTAGGTCAGACTGTATCAAATGACGGTCTGTGGCATGCTCTGTGTTGTATATGGAGATAAAAACCCAGTAGGGGACACACTGGCCTATTTCAAATTGCTATCAATTGCAGCTGTTTAAACTAGCAGCATTTATCTGGCGATTTTTCACTGATGTGACGATGAGAGTTATTCAAACTTGCAACAGTTGGAGAGAACATTCATTTATTGTATTCCATTTTCTCGCCTTTAACCTTCTGGTCCTGAATTGAGGTGGGTTGTTCCCCAATCTTTACAAATACTGATTTTAAAGCAACCAATAGAATGCAATTAATAATGGTACAGCTTTGACTTGGTTTTAGATTTTTAACTCCCATCCTCTTGTGAAATGTATGGCCTCTGCTCATCACCTTTCCAGATAGCCTGCTACAGATATGCAAGTCACTGTGAGGAATAACTACTTGAACACAGCACTACCACCATGTGGAGCTGAGTGGTGGTGAACTTTAATGCACAAACAACTGCGTGTTCAACACAGAACCAAATTAGTTTGTGTTCTAAATGGAGCTGTAAATTTATGTCACAATGATATTGACTTTGGGAGTAGTCAATCTGGGATGAGTGCTGAAAATTATAAAGTAATTGCAAGAATTGCTGCAGCATCACAGTGATATCACATGTAAGGAAATAATTTGCTTTTGTATAGCACCTTGCATGTCCTCAAGATGTTCCAAAGTGCTTCACAGCCAATATTTCTGAAGTGTCAGTGTTGTTTTATAGATAAACACAGCAGCTAATTTGTGCACAGCAAGCTCTCAAATCAGAAAATGAGATAAATAACCATTTAAGTTTTGGTGGTATTAGTTGAAGGACAAATATTAACCAGGACACCTGGAGCACTCCCTGCTCTTCTTCACATCATGATATGGGGTTGTTTCTGTCTATCTCAACAGGACCTGAGGCCTCAGCCTGGATTCTATGCTCAAATCCTAGAGTAGCACTAAAACTCATCACCTTCTGACTCAGGGGCACAAATGCAATCAATGATCCAAGATGACAACTTGTTATACAGTGGTGCATCACACATGTTTGTTAATAAAACACAATTGAGTTTTCTCTGGCGCAGTATGGAACTGAACCATATAGACCAGGAAGGCTCCTGGTTTGCGCTGAGTTGACTGATCTCAGTTAATTTTCTTGAGTGCTATTCAGTGACCACACCCCCCGGAAAGTGTGCATGTGTGCTTCTCGGGGGGAGGTGGGTGGGGTGGCTTGACCCATCCACCTCCACGGAGGTGTGTGGGGGACCTGACCCATCCACCTTCATGGCACGAACCTGGTATTGCAGTACTTCCAGGAACGGTGCAGTGGCTCTAGGCCTTTTGGCTAAGAGCATTGGCGCAGAGTGATCCTTGACGTGTGCAAGGTGACCTCTGGCGTTTGTGATTTGACAAAGAATTGGAACGATTGGCTACGAATTTCCACAAAAAAAAAAAAATGTGTGCTTCTCGGCCTTTTGGCTAAGATCATGCGTAACTGACCTGACAGGGGAGTAACCACCATAACCCCAAGGTGGTTCTCCCTGGATCAGGAAGGTATATGCTTGCTTTTTTGGAAATAGGAGGTGGGTGGGGTGGCTTGACCCATCCACCTCCACGGAGGTGTGTGGGGTGGCTTGACCCATCCACCTCCACGGAGGTGTGTGGGGGGCCTGACCCATCCACCTCCATGGCACGAACCTGGTATTACAGTACTTCCAGGAACGGTGCAGTGGCTCTAGGCCTTTTGGCTAAGAGCATTGGCGCAGAGTGATCCTTGATGTGTGTTTGTGATTTGACAAAGAATCGGAAAGATTGGCTACGAATTAAAAAAAAAAAAAAAAATGTGTGAACATGTGGATAGGACAAATTGGGAATAGATGTGAGGCCTCACTGAGTTGAATAGTCTGACAGAATTCACTGTTTACGCAGCATGGGGCAAGGTAGCATAGACCTTGCACCATCCATGGAACTATTTATTAGCGTCATTATTACTGATTAGAGTGAAACTATCTAGCCTGGATATAATGGGGTTGAATCTCTGCTGTAACTTTGGCAGAAGATCTGCAGAAAGACCAGAGAAACAATTTCTTCAGGAGTTCCCTGGATCTTCTGCTGAAGTTGCAGCAGGTGATTGGGAGAAGCTTCATGGAAATTCTACCCCAATGTAACTTTGCAACCATAAGATGTTCACAGCTTGGATGAAACCCTCCCTTACTGTGTAGAAGCTTTTATTATGTACATTATATTATTTTTTCTTTGCTTTAAAATATGGAAAATGTTGTCAGTTTTTAATGCATGGATTAAGGAAATCAAAAGAGAAAGCCTTGCTTGACAAACCTCATTGAATTGTTTGAAGAGGTAACAGAGAGAGTAGACAATGGTAATGTAGTAGATGTAATTTATTTAGATTTTCAAAAGGCCTTCGATAAGGTACCCCATAATAGACTGATGAACAAGGTCAGAGAATGCAGAGTCAGGGAAAAAGTAGCAGAGTAGATGGCTAGCTGGCTTCAAGACAGAAAGCAGAGAGTTGGGGTAAAAGATGACTGTTCACAGTGGCAGAAGGTGGGTACTGCTGTTCCACAAGGATCAATGCTGGGACCACATGTGTTCACAATTTATATTCACGATTTAGACTTTGGAATCAAAAACACAATTTCTAAATTTTCAGATTACATCAAATTGGCCGGCGGTGGGGTGGGGGGGAGGGGGTGGCAGATAATCAATACTGAGGAAGACTGCAACAAATTCCAGAAGGATATTAATAAACTTGGAGAATGGGCATATAATTGGCAAATGAAGTTCAATACAGATAAATGTGAGGCATTACATTTTATTAGGGAGAATAGGCACTTATTACTTGGAGGGTAAGAGTCGAGGTGTGGTAGAGAAACAAAGGGATCTTGGAGTACAAATACACAAATCGCTAAAAGTTGCAACACAGATTAGCAAGGCCATAAAAAAGCAAACCAAGCACTAAGATTTATTTCTAGAGGTATAGAATTGAAAAGTAGGGAAGTTATGCTAAACCTGTATTGAACCTTGATTAGACCACAGTTAGAGTACTGCGTACAGTTCTGGTTGCGAGAGTATACATATCAGGAAAGGATGAACAGGATAGGTCTCTTTTCTCATGAAAAAAGAAGGGTGAGGGGTGACAGAATAGAGGTCTTTAAAATTATGAAAGGTTTTGATAGAGTTGAAATAGAGAGAATGCTTCCTCTTGTGGGAAAGAGCATAACTAGAGACCATCATGGCCATCAATATAAGATAGTCACCAAGAAATCCAATAGGGAATTCAGAGGAAAATTCTTTACCCAGAGAGTGGTGAGAATGTAGAACACTCTGCCACAGGGACTGGTTGAAGCAAATAATATAGATCCATTTAAGGGGAGGCTGGACAAGCATATGAGGGAGAAGGGAATAGAGGGTTATGCAGATAGATTTAAATGAGGAAAGACAGGCTCGAGTGGAGCATAAACGGCGTCATTGACTGGTTAGGCTGACTGGCCTGTTTCTGTACTGCATATCCTATATAAGAGCCTCCTTATACTGTGTTTGTACAAGTGACCAGAAAAACAAATCATCAGTCCCTTCTTACAGGCTGTTTCACACTGCTTTCTCTAACTTCTGTCACTTCTGTTTATCTTTGCCCTATGTCACATTTGTTCTGTTCTTTCTCATATCAATCTTTCAGTATTGGTGCACAGTTTGCTGACAGTGGTCTCTAAGTCATACTGATGACTTCAATGACCATTAATATGGTAATGAGTTCTGATGAAAGGTCATCGACCTGAAACGTTAACTCTGTTTCTCTCTCTATAGATGCTGCCTGGCCTGCTGAGTATTTCCAGCATTTTCTGTTTAAATTTGTGTTTTATGGTAATGTCTGCTTATGGAAAAAAATGCCTTTCACTACAGAACAAAACATCAACTGGAAAACCAACTTACCAAAGATTAATCTCCAGAGTTCAAATAAGATTGTCGCTTTCTGGAAACCCTCAAAAGAAGACTTCTGTTTCTACTTCTTTTTTGTTCCCTCCTCAAGAGTGAATTCTTTGTTATGGGTCTGCATTAATGTGTGCAGGCAGCCCTCCAATACCTTGTCCTAAAGTTCCGTCTTCATACGCAACCCCACATGATGGGTGTTAACAGGCTATTTGATTGCGGAGGTGCATTGCAACCAAGCACACAAACATATGAAAAAGCCCAGGAAAAGACCGACTGATCCATCCAGCTTGTTCTATGCAGACATAGTGCAACCTACATTCACTATCAACTCATCCCTCAGTCAGGCAATCTCCTGGGAGAGGCAAAAAAAGAGAGAAAAAACTTTAGACTAATTTCGGAAGCAAACTCCTGGAAATCCCTCTCCCAATCCCAAAGGCAATGAAGCAAGATTTAGGAGACTGCAGTAACTGATAGCATTAATTAAAGCTGACCCTCATCTATCTTCTATAACTCTAGATATTTTCCACTCGCAGGAACACGTCCTTTTGAAAGCCTGCAGCAAATCTATACTGCAGTTCTGTAATCCATAATGTAGCTCTGGCAATCTATTTCAGGGATCAGTGACAGAAGTATTTCATGACATCTAACCTAACTCTATGTTTTCTTGTTTGGTACTGATGCCCATAATCCCCCCTCTCTATCTAGCTCAAATAACCTGACCACCCAAACAGAATCTACTCTCTTCACCATTTGAAAGACTTTGCTGTCTACATTTCTCCAGTGAAAAAAATCCCTTGTTTTCTGAACCTATCTTGATAAGTAAGAGTCCTAAGGCTAAGTTCATTCTGGTGAGGCCCCTCTGGACCTTCCCCAGAGTCTTGATAGCCCTCATTATTTGAGGGGCCCAAAAACTTGGCACAGTATTCTAGTTGCAGTCATAACAAGGCCATAGAATATGGAATAGGTATTTTCTTTCTCGTTTTCTATTTAACTGTCCCAGCTAAACATCCTGACACCCTGTTCACTCTCCTTGTGTCTTGCGACATCTTCAATGTTTCATGAACAACGACCCCCAGTATCCTCTTCTAATATGTAGCCTTAAGCTCACAAACTTGTATGGGAAAGGTGAGAGAGGGGGAGGAAAGGATGGGGAGAATAGTATTGAGCACATGGTGCATAAAATAGGAAAGTATCTCAGTGCCCAGCAATGACAGCCTTCACCTGACAAGCATGAAAAATTGCATAATTTAAGAAACAAAATTTGTCAATTACAGGTTTAAAGCATTCAATTATATATCAAAAGGATTTAAATTGAAAGATGTGAAGTAATAATGTTCCTCGTTAATATAATTTCAAACCCTAAAGTGATCCAACAAAATATAGAATCATAGAATAGCTGCAGCACAAAAGGAGGCCATTCGGCCCGTCGAGTCCATGCCGGCTCTCTGCTAGAGCAATTCAAATAGTCCCACTTCCCCACTCTTTCCCCGTAGTCCTGCAATTTTTTTCCTTCAGGTATTTATCCAATTCCCTTTTGAAAGCCACGATTGAATCTGCCCCCACCACCCCTTCAGTCAGTGCACTCCAGATCCTAACCACTCGCTGCATAAAAAAGATTTTCCTCCTGTCGCCTTTGGTTCTTCTGCCAATCACCTTAAATCGATGTCCTCCGGTTCTCGACCCTTCCGCCAATGGGAACAGTTTTTCTCTATCTACTCTGTCTAGATCTCTCATGATTTTGAATATCTCGATCAAATCTCTCAACCTTCTCTGTTCTAAGGGGAACAACCACAGCTTCTCCAGTCTATCCATGTAACTGAAGTCCCTCATCCCTGGAACCATTTTTGTAAATCTTTTCTGCACCTTCTCTATGGCCTTCACATCCTTCCTAAACTGCGGTGCCCAGAATTGGACACAATACTCCAGTTGAGGTCGGGCCAGTGTTTTATAAAGGTTTATAATAACTTCCTTGCTTTTATACTCTATGCCTCTATTTATGAAGCCCAGAATCCCATGTGCTTTTTAACCGTTTTCTCAACCTGCTTTGCCACCTTCAGCGATTTATGCACATATACCCCCAGGACTCTCTGTTCATGCACCCCCTTTAGAATCGTACACTCTTTAATTTATATTGCTTCTCCTTGTTCTTACTACCAAAATGTATCCCTTCACACTTTTCAACGTTACATTTCATCTGCCACGTGTGCACCCATTCCACTGGCCTAAGTCCTCTTGAAGTCTATCACTTTTCTCCTCATTATTCACTATACTTCCAAGTTTTGTGTCACCTGCAAATTTTAAAATTGTGCTCTGTACACCCAAGTCCAAGTCATTAATATATAGCAAGAAAAGCAGTGATACTAGTACCGACACATGCGGAACACCAATGTGTACCTTCCTCCAGTCCAAAAAAAACTGTTCACAATTACTCTGTTTCTTGTCACTTAGCAAATTTCGTATCCATGCTGCCACTGTCCCTTTTATTCCATGGGCTTCAACTTTGCTGGCAAGCCTATTATGTGGCACTTTATCAAATACCTTTTGGAAGTCCATGTACACCACATTAATCGCATTGCTCTTATCAACCCTCTCTGTTACCTCATCAAAAAACTCAATCACGTTAGTTAAACACACTTTGCCTTAACAAATCCGTGCTGGCTTTCCTTAATTAATCCACACTTGTCAAAGTGACTGTTAATTTTGTCCCGGATTATCGGTTCTAAAAGCTTCCCCGCTACTGAGGTTAAACGGTCTGTAGTTTATCCTTATATCCTTGTTCAAAAAAGGGTGTAACATTTGCAATTCTTCACTCTTCTGGCACCACCTCTGTACCTATGGAGGATTGGAAGTCCCTTCTTTACCTCCCTCAGCCTCCTAGGATGCATCCCATCCGGTCCTGGTGACTTATCTACTTTAAGTACAGCCAGCCTTTCTAGTACCTACTCTTTATCAATTTTTATCCCAACCAGTATCTTAACTACCTCCTCTTTCACTATGACTTTGGCAGCATCTTCTTCTTTGGTAAAGACAGATGCAAAGTGCTTATTTAGTACCTCAGCCATACCCTCTGCCTCGATCCATAGGTCTCCTTTTTGGTCCCTAATTGGCCCCACCCCTCTTCTTACTACCTGTTTACTATTTATATGCCTATAGAAGACTTTTGGATTCCCTTTTATGTTAGATACCAATCTATTCTCATACTCTCTCTTTGCTCTGCTTATTTCCTTTTTCACTTCCCTTCTGAACTTTCTATTTTCAGCCTGGTTCTCACTTGTATTCACAACCTGACATCTGTCATACATCCCCCTTTTTTCCTTCATCTTACTCTCTATCGCTTTCGACACCCAGGATGCTCTGGCTTTGGTTGCCCTACGTTTCCCGCTCGTGGGAATGTACCTCAACAGTACCCGAACCATCTCTTCTTTAAAGGCAGCCCATTATTCAATTACAGTTTTGCCTGCCAATCTTTGATTCCAATTTACCCGGGCAGATCCATTCTAAACACATTGAAATTGGCCTTCCTCCAATTAAGTATTTTTACTCTAGATTGCTCCCTGTCCTTTTTCATAGCTAATCTAAACCTTATGATACTATGATCACTGTTCTCTAAACGTTCCCCTAATGACACTTGCTCCACTTGATCCACCTCATTTCCCAGAACCAGATACAGCAATACCTCCTTCCTCATTGGGCCGGAAATGCACTGATCAAGAAAGTTCTCTTGAACACACTTCAGAACTTCTTCCCCCACTCTGCCCTTTTGTTCTTTCACTCTGCTTGCACTCCAGTCTGATTGCGTTCAGCCAGTTCTGTCTCCAAGCTCTGTGCTCAAGTTTTCATGCTCAATCATAGTCATGCAATATCTTTTATTCTCAATAAATACCTAAGATTCAAGTAAATTGGTTGTGCACAGATGGCCTAAAGAAGTTGTCATTTATAAAACTCTTTTTTCACCTAATATTTAAATTAATATCTGTACACACCAGCCAGAATATTGTTCCTGCAACTAAGTATGGGATGCAAGCTCTCGTTCGCTTTAATAGGGAAGGAAATTGTTCGAGAAATTATGCAGCGATGTGTAAAATTCCATATTTATGATGTTGCAACAGAGACTTATTAAAACATTATAGCAATTTGTAAATGATTTGACATTTTGTGTATATTCTTCACTTCTCATGCCTCCTACAGCTTTCATCCTCCAACTGCACCTTCTCCTGGACTACTCGAGCTGACACCGTAGGAAATGGTGCCCTAACTGACAGGCAGCACTTAGTGGTATAACAAAGCATAATTAAACAGGCACACCCCAGCTATTTTGATAGATAAGTCTGGATCTTAGCCCCCAAAGCTGGTATAACAGAGGTTCTACCCTGGAGGAGTTTTTTTAGATGCAATGAAGGGAATAACCATTATGTGGGATATCGATGTCAGTGAAACAAAAATGTCTGTCATACTCCTAGAATGCCACAGTGGCTAAGTGCATCCCTGATGCTGTGACATGGATCAAGAAGGCACTAGGTTCAATCCCTAGTCTGTACTGAGTTAACTGATTTCAGGCACGGAGGCATTAGAAGCATTCTTGGAATATCATGGAATATCATAGGAGTAGGTCATTCAGCCCTCTGAGCCTGTTCCCCACTCAATACAATCATGGCTGATCTGAACCTCAACTCCATTTACCCACTTTTGATCCATATCCCTTCATACCCTTACCTAACAAAAATCTATCGATCTCAGTCTTGAAAATTTTCAATTAACCCAGCATCCACAGTCTTCTGAGGGAGAGAGTTCCAGATTTCCACGACCTTTTGTGTGAAAAAGCATTTCTTTAGTATCTTCACCACATGGACTGCAGCGGTTCTAGAAGGCGGCTTACCACAATCTTCTCAAGGGCAATTAGGGATGGGCAATAAATGCTGGCCTTACCAGTGACACCCACATCCCGTGAACAAATTAAAAAATATATTAAATAGCCTAGCTCTCTTTTTAAGATTGTTTCCCCTTGTTCTATATTCCCCCACCAGAGGAAACTGTTTTTCTCTACCTAGCCTGTCAAACCCACTATTCATTTTAAACACCACAATTAGATCACCTATCATTCTTCTAGTCTAAAACAAGCCAAGTTTATGCAACCTGTCCTCTTAATTTAAGCTTTTAAATCTGTGTTGTATGAAGACCAATATATCCTTCCTGAGATGCAGTGGCCAAAACTGAATGCAAAACTCCAGATGGAATCTGACCAAGGCTTTGTACAATAGAAGCATAATTTCCTACCTTTTATGTTCCAATCCCCCACCCCAAGATAAAGGCCAACATTCCACTAACATTTTTGTTGAGGCTTACACTCCAGTGCAGTGCTGAGGGAGTGCACCACTGTCGGAGGTGCCGTCTTTCAGATGAGACATTACACCGAGGCCCCATCTGCTCTCTCAGGTGGACATAAAAGATCCCATGGCACCATTTCGAAGAAGAGCAGAGGAGTTATCCTCAGTGTCCTGGCCAATATTTATCCCTGAATCAACATCATTAAAACAGATTATCTGGTCATTATCACATTGCTGTTTGTGGGAGTTTGCTGTGCGCAAGTTGGCTGCCGCATTTCCCACATTACAATAGTGACTACACTCCAAAAGTATTTTATTGGGTGTAAAGCACTTTGAGACGTCCAGTGGTCATGAAAGGTGCTATATAAATCCAAGTCTTTCTTTTTCTTTTTTGTACCTGTGCACTAGATTTATGTACATGGATTCTCAAATCCCTTTGCTCTTCCACAGTTACGAAGCTCTCACCATTTTAAAACAATTCTAATTTTCCGTCTTTGATCCAAAGTTGATGATCTCTCACTTCCCCATCTGCCACAATTTTGCCCACTAGCTTAATCTGTCTGTGTCACTTTGCAACTTACTGCTCCCATTTATACAATTTACTGTGCCTCTTAACTTGGTGTCATCTGCGCACTTGGATAATCAACTCTCATTCCTTCATCCAAGTTTTTAAAGCTGAGGCCCCAGTACAGATGCCTGGGGAACATCACTTGTCACATCCTGCCAATCAGATGCCATTCCCTTAATCCTTACTCTCTGTCTCCTATTTTTAAACCAATTACCTACTCATGTCACAGTTTCCTTCCAATTCCATATACTTTCATGCATGCTAATCTCCTCTTGTACAGAACTTTATTAAATGCCTTCTGGACGTTCATATTGAAAACATCCATAGACACTCCTCTATCCACCATGAATCACAAGTTGCAACTGGATTAGTCAGACATGAACTACACTTTAGAAATTCATGTTGACTCTCTTTGATCAGCTCTGACTTCTCCAAGTGCTCAGTCACTCTGTCTCTGATGATAAATTCCTGTAACTTCCTCACAATAAATGATAAATTGACAGATCTATGGTTTCCTCATTTTTCCCTTCCTTCTTAAATAATGGAGTGATATTGCAGTTTTCCAATCCAAGGCATAAATCTTCAAATCAACTAGAGTTTCTGCTCCTGATCACTATCAAGTGACCCCTGCTGAAAAATGTGAATGTCAGTTGAAGATTTGATTAGGCTACACTGTGATGCCACCTGTGGTTGAATAGTCTTTCATCATTCACTATCTGGAGTCACATATGAAAAATGACTATTTGGGTGAGATACTGGAGAAAAGCTGACCAGGAGAGAATATTTAAAGAATAATAAAAATGTTTATGTCAGACATGAAATGCATAAAGTTGAAATCTGGAATGGTCAAGCACAATTAGCTAACTCCAGACATGATGCCTGTGGTCCTTTTTATGGGTGCACTACGATGTGGTGAAGTCCACAAGTCTAGCCCATTGTCTATCATTCTGCTGACAACCCATCTTTGTGGAAGCATTCAGATAGGTTAAACTCGATACATCAAAAATAAATACTGTTATGTTCAACTGACCTGCAGTAAAATGAATAACAAATTACTTTCATACACTAAGCACATATGCTTGGTCGCAGTCGCCATCAAGTGGCCAAACATAAAAAAGCAGTAAATGAATGTTAGGATGATATCTTCTTAGGCCAGTGGTTCTCAACCGGTGTTCTCGCGGCACATTGGTGTGCCGTGAACTCTTCACAGGTGTGCCGCCAAATTGTGTAAAAGTATGGTGGACTTTAGCTGATTTCACAATGAAACACAAACCATTTAACTCTGAACCAGAAGGGGAGGGGGAGAGAGAGAGACAGACAGACACATATGTCATCTACCTATATGTATTACGCCACTGTTGTAGTAAACATTGCCAATATTGACAAATAACTATCTATTTATCTCTACTATTATCAAAATAACTATGTTCTAGAGTTGTACGAGTAATAATGGCAAGAGACAACACACACAAACAATTTAAATGTCCATACACAGAACAAAATCCTTTGGCAAAATTTGTTTCCTTTGAGTACTCGACACCCACCCCCCCACCCCACAACTCCCTTACCCCCTCCCATTACTGGTAGAGAAGTGCGAGTGCCTAGCATCGAATGAGATGTGTGTGTGTGTATAAGCGTGTGTATGTATATTTACGTTTGTGTGTGTATGTGCGTCTGTATCAAGGGCGTAGCCAGGGGGGGCACTTGGGCCATGGCCACCCCCAATCCAAAATAATAGTCTTAAATTGTTCATGTCAAAAGCTTAAAATGTGATTATTAATTTGGAAGAAAGAAATGAAAGACGAGTCTAACACATATGCAGTAAAAAG
This sequence comes from Pristiophorus japonicus, assembly GCF_044704955.1. NCBI lineage: Eukaryota > Metazoa > Chordata > Chondrichthyes > Pristiophoridae > Pristiophorus > Pristiophorus japonicus. The sequence goes on from NC_091982.1 coordinate 219,869,979, forward strand.
TGTAGTTTTTGTAATAAAATGTCAAAAACTATTTAATTGCATTTAACCACATTCTTATTTATATTTTGTTATTTTTGTTTATTGATCTGCAGCTTGATGTGTGGCCGGGACTGGCGGCATCTTTGACCTGATATAGCACCAATTAGTGGCTCCTTTGATGTATGCGGCATCCAATTTGACCTGGCCTAGCCGCCCTAGCGGTTCCTTTGATTTTTGAGAGTTGGCTTTTAGCATATTTTGACCATAGTCAAAATCAAAACTTCCATCTATGGTGGGATGTGTCAAAGGATTCGTTACACTCGCAAGAAAACATAATCCAAATATATTATTCACCCATTGCTTTTTGCATAGAGAAGCACTTGTTGCAAATACATTACCGCTAGAATTAAAATCTGTGTTAGATCAAGTTGTTAATATTGTAAATGATATAAAATCAAGATTTAGGCAGCCCCTCGGAGTCGAGGATGACTAGCTTCCACACTAACACGAGTTCTAATGTGTCTGATGAGTCCAATGCGGGATCTACAAACTCTGTCGCAGCTTGGTTTGTCGTATCCTCCTTCCGCTATTTGTATTTGACCATCACGTGCTCCCGACAAAGAGACTCAGGGCTAGAGTTTCCTCTCAAATCGCCCATTTACTGCCCATTTATTGCCCAGTTACTGCCCAGAAATACAAGTCTCCTCTCGAATCTCCCATTTACCGCCCAGATACCGCCCGGTGGTAAATTCCAGTCATTACCGCCGGGCGGCATTCGATACTGTCCGCCCATATATTTCCGCCCAAATACCACCCAAAATGGAAGTTTCATCATTAAGATCCATTTACCAACGGACCTTAAAACCGTCCTGAAAAAGCAAGTCTTACTGGATCTTAAGTGGATCTTAAGTGGGTGGTATGGACACAGATCTGACAGGTTTGTTTGATAGATCTTTATAGTTCTCCACAGTTTGATGTATTTTTTAATGGATTGTAGTATTTTCTAGTGTTAGGCAATAATATAAATGGTCTAATAAAGCCTTATTTACTCTTTTAGTCTCTCTCACTCATTAGTCTCGCTCACATTAGTCTCACTCACCCCCATTCTCTAAACCCCACCCCAGTCTCTCTCAACCCCCAGTCCTTCTCCCCCCCACCCAGTCTTTCTCACCTCACAGTCTGTTTCAACCCCTACAGTGATCTCACACCCGCCCACAGCAATCACTCTCCCCCCCCCCACAGCGATCTCACTCTCTTTCCCCCCCCCACAGCGATCTCACTCTCTCTCCCCCCACACAGCGATCTCACTCTCTCCCCACCCCCACAGCGATCTCACTCTCTCTCCCCCCCCCCACAGCGATCTCATTCTCTCCCCCCCCACAGTGATCTCACTCTCTCCCCCCCCACAGCGATCTCACTCTCTCTCCCCCCCCACAGCAATCTCACTCTCTCCCCTCCCCCCACAGCGATCTCACTCTCTCTCCCCCCCCCACAGCGATCTCACTCTCTCTCCCCCCCCCCACAGCGATCTCACACTCTCTCCCCCCTCCCCCCCACAGCGATCTCACTCTCTCACCGCCCCCCCCCACAGCGATCTCACTCTCTCACCGCCGCCCCCCCACAGCGATCTCATTCTCTCCCCCCCCACAGTGATCTCACTCTCTCTCCCCCCCACAGCGATCTCACTCTCTCTCCCCCCCCCCAGCAATCTCACTCTCTCCCCTCCCCCCACAACGATCTCACTCTCTCTCCCCCCCCACAGCGATCTCACACTCTCTCCCCCCCACCCACAGCGATTTCACTCTCTCTCCCCCCACAGCGATCTCACTCTCTCACCGCCCCCCCCCCCCACAGCGATCTCACTCTCTTCCCCCCCCCAGCGATCTCACTCTCCCCCCCCCCCCCACAGCGATCTCACTCTCTTCCCCCCCACAGCGATCTCACTCTCTCACCCCCCCACAGCGATCTCACTCTCTCCCCCGCCCCCCCACAGCGATCTCACTCTCTCACCCCCCCACAGCGATCTCATTCTCTCCCCCCCGCCCACCCCACAGCGATCTCACTCTCTCTCCCCCCCCCATAGTGACCTCACTCTCTCTCCCCCCACAGCGATCTCACTCTCTCTCCCCACCCCCACAGCGATCTCACTCTCTCTCCCCCCCACAGCGATCTCACTCTCTCTCCCCACCCCCACCCCCACAGCGATCTCACTCTCTCTCCCCCCCACAGCGATCTCACTCTCCCCCACCCCCACACCGATCTCATTCTTCCTCCCTCCTCCTCCCCAGAGCGATCTGACTCTCATCCCCCCACCCCCCTCCCCCCCCCCAGCAATCTCAGGCCGGCAGTCTCTGGCCTCTCGTTGGTGCCTCTCGGGGGAGTGGGGGGGGGCGGAGCTTGACAGCTGCGTGCGCGTGTGCACAACTTGGGAGGCAAAGATTCCCGAGTCGATCGGCCGCCTCTGTCGCACACCGCCTGCTGCACTTCGCTCCCGCACCGCTTCGCCACTGCCAACATGGAGCACCCGAAAACTGCGGGAGCATTCACCAGCGACATTCCGGCTGTTGAAAAAGACGCAACCGCCGGAACACTGCTAAGGATCAGCGGGGGAGATTTAAAGGGAAAATCCAACCCTCAAAATATTTGACGCCTTCCCGAATGCTTCTTTTCCACTTTGAGCAGTCATGGGCCAGGGATTCCCAAGATTTGGTGGGGATGTTACATTTTTTCAGGGAGGCTTTCAGGGTGTCGGTACTGGGACCACAACTGTTTACAATATACATAGATGACCTGGAAGAGGGGACGGAGTGTAGTGCAACAAAATTTGCAGATGACACTAAGATTAGTGGGAAAGTGGGTTGTGTAGAGGACTCAGAGAGGCTGCAAGGAGATTTGGATAGGTTAAGCGAATGGGCTAAGGTTTGGCAGATGGAATACAATGTCGGAAAGTGTGAGGTCATCCACCTTAGGAAAAAAAACAGTAAAAGGGAATATTATTTGAATGGGGAGAAATTACAACATGCTGTGGTGCAGAGGGACCTGGGGGTCCTTGTGCATGAATCCCAAAAAGTTAGTTTGCAGGTGCAGCAGGTAATCAGGAAGGCAAATGGAATGTTGGCCTTCAATGCGAAAGGGATGGAGTACAAAAGCAGGGAGGTGTTGCTGCAACTGTATAAGGTATTGGTAAGGCCGCACCTGGAGTACTGCGTGCAGTTTTGGTCACCTTACTTAAGGAAGGATATACTAGCTTTGGAAGGGGTACAGAGACGATTCACTAGGCTGATTCGAGAAATGAGGGGGTTACCTTATGATGATAGATTGAGTAGACTGGGTCTTTACTCCTTGGAGTTCAGAAGGATGAGGGGTGATCTTATGGAAACATTTAAAATCATGAAAGGGATAGACAAGATAGAGGCAGAGAGGTTGTTTCCATTGGTGGGGGAGACTAGAACTAGGGGGCACAGCCTCAAAATACGGAGGAGCCAATTTAAAACCGAGTTGAGAAGGAATTTCTTCTCTCAGAGGGTTGTGAATCTGTGGAATTCTCTGCCCAAAGAAGCAGTTGAAGCTGGCTCATTGAATGTATTCAAATCACAGATAGATAGATTTTTAAGCAATAAGGGAATTAAGGGTTATGGGGAGAGGGCGGGTAAGTGGAGCTGAGTCCACGACCAGATCAGCCATGATCATATTGAATGGCGGAGCAGGCTCGAGGGGTTAGATGGCCTACTCCTGTTCCTAATTCTTATGTTCTTATGTGTCTTTGAAGTGTTTGCTCTGCCCTCCTGGAGCTCGCTTGCCGTGACAGAGCTTGGTGTAAAGTGCCTGTTTAGGGAGTCTTGTATCAGGCATGCGATCTGTGGCCCGCCCATAGGAGCTGATTGAGCGTGATCAATGCCTGGATGCTGGGGATGTTGGCCTGAGAGAGAACACTGACGATGGTGCGCCTATCCTGTCAATGGATTTGCAGAATTTTGCGGAGGCAACGTTGGTGGTACTTCTCCAGTGCTTTGCGGTGCCTAATATATATAGTCCATGTCTCTGAAACGTAAAGGAGGGCGGGAATCACTACTGCTCTGTTGACCATGAGCTTGATGCCATCTTGGTCTTTAAACACTCTTTTCCTCAGGTGACCGAAGGCTGCACTGGCACACTGAAGGCGGTTTTGGGTTTTGTCATCGATGTCTGCCCTCACTAACAGGAGGCTCCTGAGGTATGGAAAGTTGTCCATGTCGTCCAAGGTCTTGTCATGGATCTTGATGATTGGGGGGGCATTACTGCGAGGCGGGAGCAGGTTGGTAGAGAACCTTTGTCTTATGGATGTTTAACATTAGGTCCAGACTCTTGTATGCTTCAGTGATGGTGCCAACGATAGTTTGGAGTTCAGTCTTTGAATGTGTACAAACGCAAGCGTCGTCTGCATACTGTAATTCAATGACAGAGGATAGTACAACCTTGGTGCTCGATTGGAGGTGATGGAGTTTGAATAATTTCCTGTTTGTACTGTAGATTAGCTCCACTCCAGCGGGGAACTTGTTGGAGATTAGATGAAGCATTGCAGTAAGAAAGATTGAGACAATTGATGCGATGATACAGTCTTGCTTGACCCCGGTCTGCACTTGTATTGAGTCTGTGGTGGATCCGTTGGTAAGGATCACGGCTTGCATGTCGTCATGAAGCAGGCAAAGGATAGTGACAAATTTTTGAGGACAGCCAAATTTGATATATTTATATTTCTATTCTCTTCCCATTTCCATCAATTTTCTCTCCTCATCTCATTCTCTCCTGAAGGTGCTGACTCTTTCCTAAGATATAGCTTCATAGACGCTTGTTGCCACCTTGCATCTTGTCCAAGTAGCTGCATTTCTTTATGTGTGAATGTGGATAGTTGCTGTCAGCAGGTTAATGACTGTAGGAAACATCACAACCAACCCCTCCTTTGGATTTGACACCTTCCTGGTCTTTATGGCTCAGCTCCTCACTGCCTCAGTCAACCCAACCTCTGGGAAAGCTTCTGGGATTGACAAATAATTTACAAATTTGTTATTCATTAGTATTGTCCAAGAAAACTAAATACAAGGGACCGGATTTTGCGGTCAGTGGTTGCACTTGCCCATAGACCTTCTTTTTGCTTTTGCATTGGAAGTTCCTGTCAGCCAACCATCGAAAAAGCGTGGCTTTCTCTGCAGAGTATCTGGGACCTGTGTGAATAGGGCAAGCAACTGTGTATCTCCTTAACCAATCAAGATTGAAGAATCGTTAATGACCAGTGCAGAGTTTGAACCAGGAAGTGTCAGTCAGAATATAATTCAATGTCAAATCAGATACAGAAAGCAATAAAGGCCTCAATTTTCCTGGGTCATTTGCTTTGTTTTTTTCTGGCATAATTATTTAATTCAAAGTTTCCCCTTGGAATCTGCGCCGGCATAAATGGTTTAGTTACAGTGGGCCCAATTTTGGCCATGACTTGCATCAATTTTTTTGGAGTAAGTTGTTTTTTCTGGTGTAAGTTAAAAAATGCCATTTTCCCCCCAAAATTTGCTCCAGAGTAAGTCAGTTAGGTACGATTTTTTTTAGTTCAGTTTTTTTTCAAAAGGGGGCGTTCCCAGACACTTACGCCAGCTTTGGCCATTTATGCCACTTTGGCCAGCTAAAACTTACTGCAAATCGACTTAGGTCAGCGTATGTGGCCAGCTCTGAAAAACATTGCGAGCAGTTAAGAATTTGGCGCAGGTTAGTATATTTAAAGCACCAACACTTACAAAGCACTAAACAAAGCACAAAAATAAGCATTCAATAACAAATAAAAAATACAAGGAAGCTGAGGACCTGCACCAAGACTTACAAAGCACTACACAAACCACAAAAAGTAATAAGCAATCAATCAATAACAAATAAAAAATAGAAGTCCTACCTGAATTCCAGAATCAAGTTTTTTTTTTTTTAAAAGTCCACTCCCCCCCCCCATCAAAACACTCTTTCTCCCCTCCCCTGATAAACTCTCCTTCACCCACCCCCAATCAAAACTCTCAAGCACAACCATCAATAAATAAAAAATCTAATTTAAGTCGTACCTAGGCCCGGGAAGTCAGCGGGCCGGCCAGCCGGTGCGGGAGGCCACTCGGCCGGGGAGAGGGTGCAGCGAAGATCGGGGCGTCCCTTTGGCCAAGGATAGAGGCTGTGAGCATCGGGTCCTGCTCACAGCTCGCAGGGCGCATTGCGAGGGCAGGAGCATGCGCGCAGACTTCACTTCGCATGCGCGCAGTTGCCGGCAGTGCTTTCTACACTGGCCTGTTGCTCCGCCCCCCCACTTCACTAGCTACGCCACGCTGGGACACCGGAGAGTCGGCAGAATGGGTGGGATGGGGGTCCCTTTTTTTCGTCGCCGTTTCCAGCGTGCAAAGTCGCCGCATTTAAGGTAAGTGCGCCGAAAAAAGGGGTTGGGGAAAATTGGGCCCGATTTTTCTATGTTAAGTTTTTTTGACGTCATAGTTCCCTCATGTCTGCGCCCGTTTTCAGCATTTTTCGAAGTTTGCCCAAAAATGTTTTAACCTAGTTCGGCGTATCTGGCCACTCCCGAAAAACCTTCTGGTGAGTTAAAAGAAAGCAACGCACATTGAAAAATTGGCACTGAGATACGCCATTGTTTTTCATCAGTTTTTGGAGTGAGTCTCTAACACTTGAAATATCCAAAATAAAGTTCAACTTTTTTTATCTTTCAACAGAGTACATGGAAGTTTCTTGGATTTCTGAAGTTTTCACTTTTTTTTAAACTCACACATCACCATCGAACGTCATCAAGCAGGGCTGGAGAGTCGTAGCGTCGGCCATCAGAATCGGCCAGGGCCCGGACACAGGGGCTTGGGGCTCGGCTGGAAAACAAGGCCAGGGGTGGGGGGGGGAGAGGTGGCGATTGGAATGCTGCTGCACTAGGCACAAGACTGCAATGAGTTTCGGGGAGGGAGGGAGAAGGAGAGAAGTCACAAGACTGCAATGAGTTGGGGGGGGAAGGGGGGCGGTGGGAGGAGAAGTCACAAGACCTGGGTGTGGGCCATCCATACAGACCTTGGGGAGAGTGTTAATAATGGAAGAAATAATGAAAATGATTCAGATTTAATGTAAAATATATTTTATTCAAAAGTTTAACAAACAGTTCTTTGTACTTAACTTTAATAAAATTATTCTTGTATGAAACTTTAAAGTTTTCAGTTACAATCATTTACAAACTTTAAGATCACTTACTAAATTTTAATCTTGTATATTTATATAACTTACTAAAATCTTCTGAGAACAACAGTTAAAACAGTAACAATAATAATAACAACAACAACATCAGCAGCAGCAAAGAAAGGCTGCACCCATCTCTCCTGCACCTTATTCTAAGACCACCCACCGCGCTTGTTCTTGGTGACTCCACCACCCCTGTCCGCAGGCAGTGGCGTGGTGTTTCTGGGGTTGGCACCAAGCTTATTCTTTCTGAGATCTCGGGTGATGCGCACCTGTTGGAGGGGGAGGGTGGGGAGGCAGCAAGCGGCAATGTGGAGGGCCCAGGCTGCAATGTGGAGGGCCCAGGCTGCAATGTGGAGGGCCCAGACTGCAATGTGGAGGGCCCAGGCTGCAATGTGGAGGGCCCAGACTGCAATGTGGAGGGCCCAGACTGCAATGTGGAGGGCCCAGGCTGCAATGTGGAGGGCCCAGACTGCAATGTGGAGGGCCCAGACTGCAATGTGGAGGGCCCAGGCTGCAATGTGGAGGGCCCAGACTGCAATGTGGAGGGCCCAGGCAGCAATGTGGAGGGCCCAGACTGCAATGTGGAGGGCCCAGACTGCAATGTGGAGGGCCCAGGCTGCAATGTGGAGGGCCCAGGCTGCAATGTGGAGGGCCCAGCTTAGGGCTCTTCAGAGGCTGGTGTGGGGATTGGAGTGGGAGTGGCAGTTGATTCTGTCAATGGGTGTGGGGTCTGGGCATGTTCCCTTATTGCAGCAGCTAATTCCAACATGCCGTTCCTCTTGCGCCCTGACAGTGTCTCAACAACCTGCAACATTTTCTCCTTCATGTTGAGCAAAACTGTCTCAACTACCTGTGACTTTGCCTCCCTCATGTTCAGTAATAGTGTTTGACCCATCTCTGACATTCCCTCCCTGATGTGTACTGACAGCACATCAGCTATCTTTGACATTCCCTCCCTCATGGTCACTGACATGTTTTCAGCTGACTAAGATATGCCCTCACTCATGGTCCCGGACACCGTTCCCATTTCTCGTGAAATTGCTGTTAGTTCTCCCGACAGTCCCGCCTACCTCATCACCCACTCCACTGATGGTGTCCAGGAGTGATCACATAAGGTCAATGCTCTCCCTACTCATTACCATCATCTGAACCACATCTGTTAGATCCTGCATCTCAGGAGAGCACGGTCGAGCTCTCCTTCCCATGGGTGTGGCTCGCACCCCATCACTGGGACTCACAGCCTCGGAAGGGGGAGGGGGAGGGATGGGGGAGAAGGGGGAGGGATGGGGGAGAAGGGGATAAAGGGGAGAAGGGGGAGAAAGGAGATGGGGGGGAAAAGGAGATGGGGGAAAGGAGATGGTGGGAAAGGAGATGGGGGGGGAAAGGAGATTGGGGGGGGAAGGAGATTTGGGGGGGGAGGAAGGAGATTGGGGGGGGAAAGGAGATTAGTGGGGGGGGGGGAAAGGAGAAGGGGGAGGGAGGCTGAACGGGCCGGGCCCGAGACTTCGGGCAGGGTCCGCCCCCAGCACCAGATTTACAGGTAGGTGGCGTTGGGTCGGGTCGGGGGGAGCGTGGTTCAGGGGGTTGGTGGGAGGGAGGTCGGTTCGGTTCGGGTCGGGGGGATGGAGGGAGAGGGAGGTCAGGTCGGGGGGAGGGAGGTCAGGTCGGATCCAGTCCGAGGGTGGGTGGGGGGTGGGAGCGGGAGTCGGGGGGGGGGGAGCGGGAGTCGGGTCGGGGTCGGTGTCGGTGTCGGGTCCGGAGGCGGGGGGGTAGGGGGGCGTGGGGGAAGCGGGAGTCGGGTCGGTGTTGGGTCCGGTCCGGAGGTGGAGGCGGGGGCTGGGGGAGGGAAGCAGGAGTCGGTTCGGTGTCAGTGTCGGTTCTGGTCCGGAGGCGGGGGCGGGGGAGCGGGAGTCGGGTCGGGTCCAGTCCGGGAGGTCAGGTCGGGTCCGGTCCGGGGGCGGGGTGGGGGGGGGGGGGGAAGCGGGAGTCAGGTCGGTGTTGGGTCCGGTCCGGAGGTGGGAAGCGGGAGTCGAGTCGGGTCGGGAGGAAGCAGGAGCTGGCCGTGGGAGGAGCCTTATTCACGCAGCTCAGTGAGCCCATTCGGCCAGGGCTAGGGGCTGCGTGCTTCGGCCCCTCCCACACAGTTTTGGGCGCCTGGAGCTACTGCACATGTGCGCCCAGAGGTCCCGGCACTGTTTTCAGCGCAGGGACCTGGCTCCGCCCCCTACAGCTCCTGCTGCGCTGCGCCGAGGGCCAGAGGACCTGCAGGGAGGTGGAGAATCTGGAGGTTTTTTTTAGGCGCACTTTGTGGCTCGAAAAACGGGCGTCCAGGTCGGGACTGCGCCGTTCTAGGCGCGGTTCGAAACTTGGGCCCATAGAAAATAGGTGTAGGAGTCGGCCATTTGGCCCTTCGAGCCTGCGCCACCATTCAATATGATCATGGCTGATCATGCAACTTCAGTACCCCATTCCTGCTTTCTCTCCATATCCCTTGATCCCTTTAGCCGTAAGGGCCACATCTAACTCCCTTTTGAATATATCTAATGAACTGGACTCAACAACTTTCTGTGGTAGAGAATTCCACAGGTTCACAATTCTCTGAGTGAAGAAGTTTCTCTTCATCTCAGTCCTAAATGGCTTACCCCTTATCCTTAGACTGTGACCCCTGGTTCTGGACTTGCTCAACATCGGGAACATTCTTCCTGCATCTAACCTGTCCAATCTTCTGCAACTTGGTTCCAGTGTTTCTTCATTTCTTTGGGTGGAACTTTTATGTGATCTCTGCTGGTGTCCAGCTCTTGCCATCTGGTCTCAATCACAGTAACTAGTGCCTCCACTTCATCCTGTAAGAAATTATTGGTCGTTACACCGCATTGCATCTTGTATTGCTGCAGATCCGATTTTTCCAATGCTCTCACACAGCACTTCTTCTCACACAACTGACTCTTCAAAAATGGCCAACTGCCAACCGGGAGCTGTACTGCGCATGTGCGTCCATTGATATAACGTCAAAAACATCACTTATTTCGTCGTGCATGTGCAGAAGGTGCGGCATCATTTTTTCGACGCAGACAGTAGACTCCACCCCCCCCGAGGTGACTGGACATGCTGCACGGCGTCAAATTAAATTTATAGATCGAGAAAACTTTGGCCAAATATTTCTGTCGCATTTCTGACCTAGAAAAATGGGCGTAACTCTGGTAATACACCAGAAAATGGGCTTGGGCAAAATTGAGCCCAAAGCGAGGGAAAGAAAGATTGGATTAATAGAGAGAGAGATAAAAAAGGCAGAAAGAAAAAGTTAAAAAAAGTTTTATTTAACTTTTAAAAATTTTTTTATATCACCAACAATAATGAAAATCTGAAGGAATGAGACTCCATACTTATAAAAGTTAATTTTCATTGCCAGTTGCAATAATTAAGACTTATCCCACCATTAAATGTGTACTTACATTGGAATGGACAAAACCTAACTTTTTCTGGCGCGTTCAATTCGTAAATATCAGGTAAGTTTATTTTTATTCATTCCTGGAATGTGGGCGTCACTGGAAAGGCTAGTATTTATTGCTGATCCCTAATTGCCCTTGAGAAAGTGGTGGTGAGCCGCCTTCTTGAATCGCTGCACTCTGTGTGGTGAAAGTACTCCTACAGTGTTGTTAGGGAGGAAGTTCCAGGATTTTGACCCAGCGACGATGAAGGAACAACGATATACTTCCAAGTCAGGATAGTGTGGGAATTGGAGGGGAACTTGGAAGTGGTGGTGTTCCGATGCTCCTGCAGCCCTTGTCCTTCTAGGTAATAGAGTTTGCGGGTTTGGGAAGAAGCCTTGGCAAGTTGCTGCAGTGGATTCTGTTGATGGTACACACTGCAGTCATGATACATTGGTGGTGGAGGGAGTGAATGTTTAAGGTGGTTGATGGGGTGCAAATCAAGCGGGCTGCTTTGTCCTGGATGGTATGGAGCTTCTTGAGTGTTGTTGGAGCTGCACTCATCCAGGCAAGTGGAGAGTATTCCATCACACTCCTGACTTGTGCCTTGTACATGGTGGAAAGGCTTTGGGGAGTCAGGAGGTGAGATACTTGCCACAGAATACCCAGCCTATGACCTGCTCTTGTAGCCACAGTGTTATGTATTGTCCAGGTACATTAAATGTATAAGTACAATGGTGCGCCACAGAGGGCACTATGGTGGGAGACCTGAAAGTACCTGCAAGACAGAGTATAAAAGGCTGCCCACCACACCTGAGAGGCACTCTGGAGTCAGACAATAAAGGACTAAGGTCACAGCAGCTACCACAACACCAGACCGGTGGAGTCAGTGATTTGAGAGCTACATACATCACATTGGCGACAAGGACACGGACGAACATCACGCATTATGCAACTATGGCTACTCTGGGCTCGTTAAAGGATTTTATGGTGGGAAATGATTGGGAGGCCTTTACGGAAAGGCTCGAGTACTACTTCACAGCAAACGACCTGACGGGGCACATGGACGCACTGAGAGGGAAGCGTAAGGCGATATTGCTTTCCAGTTGTGGCGATGAGGTTTACTGTCTCGTCAGGGATTTGCTGGCACCCGGGAGCATCAAGGACAAGTCATATGAGGAGCTGGTCGTACTCATCCGTGACCAACTTAAACCGAAGGAGAGCATCCTCACGGCCCGGTACAAATTCTACCACCACTGCCGACCTGAGGGCCAGGATGTCACCAAATATGCTGCGGACCTCAGGAGACTCGCGGCGCCGTGTGATTTTGGCGTACACCTTGAAGACGCGTTGCGAGACGTTTTTGTTATGGGGATTGGCCATGAGGGTCTCCTTCACAAGCTGTTATCCATGGAACCTACAGTCACCCTGAAGCAAGCCATCACCACCAGCAGGGCGTTTATGGCATCGACTTGCAGCACCAAACAGATGATCCACACAGTCTCGAATTCGGCAGGCACTGTCCACAGGATAGCACCCACCATGGACAAAACTGCAGAACGTGGCTCTGTCCAGGGCAGAGAACACGGAGCCTGGGGTCCTGGAACTCAGAGTCCGCTGAGGGGGGCTAATCGAGTAGCACCATGCTGGCGCTGGGGAGGAAGCCATGGGGCTCACCGGTGCAGGTTTGCGGAGTATATGTGCCACACCTGCCACACGAAAGGCCACCTTCAGCGTATGTGTAAAAGACACCTGACTCACCGTGTGGCTGAGGAGATGGCAGAGGGTCCAGAGGGTCCATTTTCCAGCGAGGAGCAGGCAGAAGAAGACGAGGCGTTGTTTGGACTGTGTACGTGTACCGACGGTTCGGCCCCGGTGATTATGGAGGTCAAGATTAACGGAGTCCCTGTGAGTATGGAAGTAGATACTGGATCGGGTCCCTCGTTGATGAGTCAGGAAACTTTTGAAAAACTGTGGGTTAACCCAGCTGCATGACCCAAGCTGGTCCCGGTCACGGCAAAGCTGCTACCTACACCAAGGAACTGATGCTTGTTCTTAGCAGAGCGGATGTGCAGGTATCTCGCGGTGGCAAGACGCATGGTTTACCTTTGTGGGTCATTGCAGGCGATGGGCCGACGCCTCTCGGCAGAAGATGGATGGGAAAGGTCAGTGGGAGCTGGGAAGACATCACTCCTCCACAGACCGCTGGCCCCTGAGTCCCCAAAGAACAGCGCCGACCGAGCTGGAGAAGAAATAAGCAGTTCATCAGCAGTCTCAATTCCACAGGCCACAGCAACCCTGCAGCCCTAACCCTGGAAGAGCAGCTTTTCAACCCGGCTGCAGGAGCTGTGGCAGGTGCTGGGGCAGGAGCCAGAACAGATGCAGGAGTCAGAACAGAGGATACAGCCAGATTCAAGATCATGTTTTGGCTGTTTTATTTCCTTCTTTCTTCATTATTTCTTCTTTTCCAGAGAGTAAAACGGCAGGCCAGCGAGGTCAAGATGGCGGCAGCAGAGCTCTGCAACGAACAAAGGCAAGCAGTACAACTAAAATGGCGGCGCCCAAGCTTCGTGGGAACCACAAGATGGCGTCTTAAAAGGGAAATGCACCCGGGAGCCTTAAAAGGGCCTTACACCGTTGGCAGTCCCCACAAAGAGACTTTTATAAGGCAAGAGCGAGTCTAAATGAGCAATGTGAATGAGGATGACGGATTTATGATAAGAATTAATATTTTAATGCTGAATGGTTACTGTGTTTAAAATTATGGATATGAATTATGAAAAGATTTAATACTACGAGGTTCAAGTAAAAGGGATATGGATCCGTGACTAACATTACCAATGGGCTAATGCGATTTTCGATTTAGGTGATTCATGCAATGATTCAGCAGCTGCTAAGGCGACTACTTCATGAGAACAGAGGCAACGCATCAGTTGCGATACCCTGTCTCAGCGCAGCCCATTACCTCGGGCAAAAAGGGGCTGTGTACCGCCACCGTACCTCACCCAGAGGAGCTGGGATTAAATAACTGTTCAGTGTACCTGCAACCTTTTGACATAACATCTGTACCACATATTATATGTACCATACAAATGTACCGGCTATGTATACCTGCTTTCTGCTGGAGGTTATGCTTGTGTGCTTTATCCACCATGTAAGGACTGCAAATACCACATGTGTGCACCGGGTCCTCCACATGGGGGAGAAGAGGGAAGTGGATGGTCATGGACTCACACTCACAAATCAACCAGGACGAACAAGGCCAAGGTCACCGGCAATGGCTTTTTGGAACTGGGGGGGGAGTGAGATGTTATGTGTTGTCCAGGTACATTAAATGTATAAATACAATGGCGTGCCACAGAGGGCGCTGTGGTGGGAGACCTGAAAGTATCTGCAAGACAGAGTATAAAAGGCTGCCCACCACACCTGAGAGGCACTCTGGAGTCAGACAATAAAGGACTACGGTCACAGCAGTTACCACAACACCAGACCGTGTGGAGTCAGTGATTTGAGTGCTACATACATCACACACAGTATCTATGTGGCTGGTCCAGTTAAGTTTCTGGTCAATGGTGAGCCCAGGATGTTGATGGTGTGGGATTTGGTTATGGTAATGCCGTTGAATGTCATCATCATCATAGGTAGTCCCTCGGAATCGAGGAAGACTTGCTTCCACTCTAAAAGTGAGTTCTTAGGTGACTGAACAGTCCAATAAGAGAACCTCAGTCCCTGTCACAGGTGGGACAGACAATCGTTGAGGGAAAGGGTGGGTGGGACTGGTTTGCCACACGTTCTTTCCGCTGCCTGCGCTTGATTTCTGCATGTTCTTGGCGATGAGACTCGAGGTGTTCAGCGTCCTCCCGGATGCACTTTCTCCTCTTAGGGTGGTCTTTGGCCAGGGACTCCCAGGTGTTGGTGGGGATGTTGCATTTTATCAAGGAGGCTTTGAGGGTGTCCTTGAAACGTTTCCTCTGCCCACCTTTGGCTCGTTTGCCATGAAGGAGTCCCGAGTAGAGCGCTTGCTTTCGGAGTCTTGTGTCAGGCATGCGGACAATGTAGCCTTCCCAGCGGAGCTGATCGAGTGTGGTCAGTGCTTCAATGCTGAGGATGTTGGCCTGGTCGAGGACGCTAACGTTGGTGCGTCTGTTCTTCCAGGGGATTTGCAGGATCTTGCGGTGACATCGTTGGCGGTATTTCTCCAGTGATTTGATATGTCTACAGTTCTGGTCCATGCCTCTGAGCCATACAGGAGGGCGGGTATTACTATAGCCCTGTAGACCATGAGCTTGGTGGCAGATTTGAGGGCCTGATCTTCGTACATTCTTTTCCTCAGGCAGCCCAAGGCTGCACTGTGGCAGTAGAGGCGGTGTTGAATCTCGTCGTCCGCCCTTGTTGATAAGAGGTTCCCGAATATGGGAAATGGTTCACGTAGTCCAGGGCCGTGCCGTGGATCTTGATGACTGGGGGGCAGTGCTGTACGGCAGGGAGAGGCTGGCGACGGACTTTTGTCTTACGAATGTTTAGTGTAAGGCCCATGCTATCATACGCCTCAGTGAAGATGTTGACCATGACTTGGAGTTCGGACTTTGAATGTGCGCAGATGCAAGCCTTGTCCGCGTATTGTAGCTCGACGACAGAGGTTGGGAGTCTTGGATCTGACCCGGAGACGACGAAGGTTGAACAGGTAGTTCAGTTCCACTCCAGCGGGGAGCTTGTTGAGTGTGAGGTGGAGCATGGCAGCAAGGAAAATTGAGAAGAGGGTTGGCGCGATGACGCAGCCCTGTTTCACCCCGGTCCGGAAATGAATTGGGTCTGTATTGGATCCGTTGATAAAGATCACAGCTTGCAAGTCATCACGTAGCAGGTGGAGGATGGTGACGAACTTTTGGGGCAGTCGAAACGGAGGAGGAAGCTCCATAGACCCTCGCGGTTGATAGTGTCAAAGGCCTTTGTAAGGTCAAAGAAGGCCATGTACAAGGGTTAGCGCTGTTCCCTGCATTTTTCTTGCAGCTATCGCGCTGTAAAAATCATGTCCGTTGTACCCCGTAGGGGACGAAATCCGCACTCTGACTTCGGGAGGAGCTCCTCAGCCACAGGGAGCAGATGGTTGAGGATTCTAGTGACGACTTTCCCAGTGGCTGATAACAGGGAGATTCCTCTGTAGTTGCCGCAGTCGGACTTGTCCCCTTTTTTAAAGATGATCACGATCACTGCATCTCTGAGATCTCCCGGCATGCTCTCCTCCTTCCAGATGAGAGAGATGAGGTCGTGCATTTGTGCCAATAGTGCCTCTCCGCCATACTTTAGTGCCTCAGCGGGGATTCCATCCGCTCCCGAGCCTTGTTGTTCTTAAGCTGTCTTATGGCTTTTTCTACCTCAAGCAGGGCTGGGGTCTCACTGAGGTGGTGGTGGGTAGCATGCTGTGGAATGGAGTCGAGGACACTCGAGTCAAAGGCAGAGTCTCGGTTGAGGAGATCTTCGAAGTGTTCCTTCCAGCGGGCCCTGACTGCCTCAGTGTCCTTGATTAGTGTTTCCCCGTTCTTGGCCAGCAGTGGGATGGGGCCTTGGGTGTTTGGACCGTAGGTGGCCTTGACTGCGATGAAGAATCTTCGCCCATCATGGCTGTCGGCCAGCTGCTGTAACTCCTGTGCTATCTCCACCCACCATCTGTCGTCCTTTAGGTCGCGGGTTTTTTGTTAGACCTTGGCCTTAAACCTTCTGTCATGCTGCCTTGCTGCTTCTGAGTTGGGTTGTTGTTTAAGGCTCAGAAATGCCCTGAGCTTGTGATCTATTAGCTCTTGGATCTTCTGATCATTCTCATCAAACCCGTCCTGGTGTTTCCTGGTTGAGTGACCGAACATCTTTTTGCAGGCACTGGTTATGGAGACCTGGAGGGCAGACCAAGCACTGCGGGCATTCTGTGCTTACAGTATAGGGCTCTCTTAGCTGGGTCTTTGAGTGCCCCGGCATTGATTTTTTTTTTTGTGGCAATGCTTCTGCTGCCATCGCCGCTTTGAGGCTATGTTGATGTTGATGGTGGAACGGATTAGGCGGTGGTCCATCCAGCAGTCATCAGTTCCTGTCAATGCGCGGGTGATGCGCCCATCCTTGCGATCCCTAGCTCAGACGGTGACATAATCGAGCAAGTTGAATGTAATGGGGTGGTGGTTAGGCTCTCGCTTGTTGGAGATAGTCATTGCCTGGCAATTGTGTGGTGTGAATGTTACTTGCTACTTATCTGCCCAAGCCTGAATGTTGTCCAGGTCTTGCTGCATGCGGGCATGGACTGCTTCATTTTCTGAGGAGTTGCGAATGGCACTGAACACTGTGCAGTCATCAGCGAACATCTCCACTTCTGACCTTATGATGGAAGGAAGGTCATTGATGAAGCAGCTGAAGATGGTTGGGCCTAGGACAGTGCCCTGAGGAACTCCTGCAGCGATGTGCTGAGGCTGGGATGACTGACCTCTAACCACCACAACCATCTTCCTTTGTGCTAAGTAAGACTACAGCCAGTGGAGAGTTCCCCCCCTGATTCCCAGTGACTTCAGTTTTACTAGGGCTACTTGATACCACACTCGGTCAAATGCTGCCTTGATGTTAAGGGCAGTCAATCTCACCTCACCTCTGGAATTCAACTCTTTTGTCCAAGTGCAGCAACTTCATGCTGTTCTATGTATATGAATTGTGAGTCAGACAGTTAGATACTGTTATAGAGCAGCTTCTGGAGGAGCAAGGCATCTCAGACACCAACTTCCTGAGTTCCGCGTTTAACTGAGCATGTGCGGTCGCTGGAAGTTATTGTCCAACTTACATGTTAATAACGGTGAGTGCTGTTAGCCTTGTAATTTTTACTGCAAAATCCAGCCCAGTTTTCACAGCACAGTTTTAGTGCTCTGCACAGTACTTTACTCATTGTCTCTAATAATACCAGCATTGATAGCATGAACTGTCTTTGTCAATGCCATGCAAAGTTTCATATTTTTTTCAGAACTCATCATCATCATAGGCAGTCCCTCAAAATGAGGATGACTTGCTTCCACACCGAAAAGGGAGGAGTTCACAGGTATTTCAATGAAGGACCTAATATTCCGGACAACGAACTACTTCTTGAAGGGTGGAAGATGCCTGTTCATGGATTTTTTTTACGTGTGGTGGCCGTTGCACCCTAGCAACCACACGGGCTTGGCAGAGCTAGGTCTTGGTCAAGTGGCAAGGATTAACCAAGATGACTGAGGACCAGCTCTGCTGCACGGACCTAGTGCGCACATATATAGCAGTGTGGGCTGGCCCCTGCTGCCCCTGGGCCCTCGCCTCTTCTGGACCCCAAACTCGCACCTCTCCTGGGCCCCGATTACATCCCTCTACAAACTCTCGCCGCTCCTTTGCCCCGACCTTGCCGCTCCTGCTGTACCTGCCTGCACTGCAGTCAGCCGTCGCCCTCCTACAGCAGCACGTGCTGCTCCCTGCAGTGGCATGCCGCCGCACGCTGCTCCTTCTAACGGCCCCGGCCTGCTGATGGTCCGGAACTAATTAATGTGGTGTAGCACTTGGTTATTTAATAATTCTTTAAATGGCTTTTGTTTCCAGTTTTGTTTGACCAATGAGTGACATTGAGTTTCTCCAGTGAAATGTGAGTTACAATCCCACACCAGCCATCCAGTGCAGCTACCTGACAGTCAACCGCGAGTCAAATACTTACCTGCTGCCCCCCAGCTTGCTGCAGCAATCTTCTGCCAGATTTGATTTTTAAAAGGCCGCATTCTAATTTCGAAGCACCCCGAGCTCAAAGCTCCCATTTTGCACGGGATGTGAATGAGCTGACCCTGCAAATTATGGTACATTCAGCTCTGCAAAGCTGAGTTGCAGACACAATTAGCTGTGTGGAATTTTATGGCACTATATGTCAAACCATTCCGAAGCATCAATCAGCAAAGCAAATAAAGTGCTGAACTATTTAGCCAAAAAAGTAGAATAAAGTCATAGTCAAAGTGTATAAAGTCATAGTCAGTCTGTTCAGAGAATTACGTCCCGTTCTGGTCACCAACACACAAATAAAACTTTCAAGCACTGAACACAGTTCCGGGAGGAGCCCTGAGCTGATCCCTTGTATCAGAGATCTAAGCTATGAGGAAGACGTGAGAAATTTGAGCTTTTCAGCCTTGAATGGAAGCATCTAAGTGATGATTTATTGGATACATTAGTTAGTAAATGGAACGAAAAGATAGATTTGAAAAAAACCTTCAGGCAAAATTTTGAGAATGGACAAAGAGACACGTAGTTAAACCAGTGAAAGTCAAATTCAGGAAGTTCTTCTTCAGTCAAAGAGTGATCAATACATGGAATGGACTTCTGGGTCTAGCAATGGAGAGGAAAACCCAGAAGGTACTTTAGAAACAATTGGATGCTACAGTGGATGCATGAACTAAGATGGGCTGAATTGCCATCCTCATTCATGTTTATTTTGTAATCTTGCAATCCCGCTGATTGAGCTGTGCAATGTTTCAGCCCTTTGGTCTGTTTTCCTACAGTCTCCTTGATGCCCTGTTTGTGATGTCACAGACTCAGTGATGTATGTTTCAGTCTTGTGGCCAGTTTGTGATGTTGCACATTCTGTGATGTTTGCAACCTAGTGGTCAGTCTCTGATGTCACAGTCTAAGGTCCACATCAGTCCCACGGTCTAGTCTCAGGCAGGGGACTGGAGTGCCATATAAGTAAGGTTTAAGACATTGTGGACTCAAGGAGGTTTACATTTTGAGGGATTATTGATTGATTGTGATACTGATTTGATGCTGAAAACCCATTTGTAATTTTAGTACAGTACATTATATTTCTATTTGGCTGTCAGTGGCTTAAGGATTATTGGCATTAAAAGAGATCTGGTATTTATAACTGGCAGTTATTTTGTGTAGTGTTTCCCCACTTCTTCTATAGTCTGCCCCTGCTTCACTGGAGATGAATCAATGGCAAAAAATCAGGCGGGAATGAAGCATGGAACAAATGAATTCAAGGGTACATTGGGGGTTGGTAATGTGAAGTCTTTTGGAGGAAGCAGTGGAGAAGTAAAAGATTCAGTTATGGATGCGCCAAAATCAGAATATAGCAAGATTTTTTCATCAGAATTCAGGAGTTCACTGACAACTAATGAGGAAGCAGCAGAAGGAATGGAAGGGCCAAGTTCACGGAAGGACACCAGTACCAACTTTGTCTGCTGGAAATCTCCAAATGAGGAGCAAGAAATTTGTTAGTAAGTAGTCGCAGGTTGAAAAAATAGAATTTAGTTTGAAAAACTGCATGTTTAATTCCAGTTTAAGTATGTGTGTATATTTTGTTGTGTGATTTTCCCTGCCATAATATTGTCACGTTCAGTAAGTTATTACATATTGCATTGGTAATTTTTAAGGCAACTGGTATATGTTTTCCAACAAGAACAACAACAACAACTTGTATTTATATAGCACCTTTAATATAGTAAAATGTCCCAGGGCGCTTCACAGGAGTATTATAAGACAAAAAATTGGACACCGAGCCACAGAAGGAGAAATTAGGGCAGGTGACCAAATGCTTGGTCAAATAGGTAGGTTTTAAAAGAGGAGAGAGAGGTAGAGAGGCGGAGAAGCTTAGGCAGGGAATTCCAGAGCTTAGGGCCTAGGCAGCAGAGGGCACAGTCACCAATGGTTGAGCGATTATAATCAGGAATGCTCTAGGGAGCAGAATTTGAGGAGCGCAGGTATCTTGGCGGGGGAGTGGGGGTGGTGGGGGTGGGAGGGGAGTGGTAGGGTTGTGGGTGTAGGAGATTACAGAGATAGGGAGGAATGAGGCCATGGAGGGATTCGAAAATGAGGATGAGAATGTTGAAATCGAGGCGTTGCTTAACCGGGAGCCAATGTAGGTCAGCGAGCACAGGGGTGATGGGTGTACAGGACTAAGGGTCCGAACTTGGTCAATGCTAAGGCCCATCCAAGTGCCGCCCAAAGGACCGTTGCGAGACCTGGCGGTACTTTGGCAGGGAGATTCCTCAAAAAGATCTCCAAAGACCGCCCGGCGGCAAAAAAACGACTTACGTCCTGAATCTGGGCGGCAGCGGGTGGGAGCTCCCAATCTCAGCGCCAAATGCGATCCTCGCCAAAGTGCCGCCGAGGATTGAGTCGAGCCCAGGGAGGGGGGAACACTGAAAATTAAAAACTTTCACAGAAAAAAAAAAATAAACCCCTGGAATGCCTTCAGGGGATCCCTTCCATATGAATCGCTGCAACAAAAAAAAAATGATTAACCTCCATGCAGCGGTCCTTCCCCCTGTTGCCGCCGACTCTCGCCCGCAGGAATCTGCCAGCTCAGCGGGTGGGAGGACACTTATGCGCCTTGCGCGCTAGTGGCCGTCAGCTGGCGTTTCCCAGCGGCCCTCCCCTCCCGCCGGCAGGAGGCCTAGTGGAAAATGGCACCAAGGGGAGACGGCCCAAAAAACTTGGCGGCAGCCAGCGGCCACGGGCGGTAAGGCCACCAAGTTTGGGCCTTTAGTGTGAGTTAGGACATGGGCTGCCGTGTTTTGGATGACCTCATGTTTACATAGGGTAGAATGTGGGAGGCCAGCCATAGAAAACTGTATGAAACCAAGGAACGTAATTCCCTAAATAATAGGAAAAATCCAGGAGCTTTGGCAATAAAAATGACATTTGGCAAATTCAATCTTCATAAATATTAGTTGTAAATATGTTTTTTGTTTTAAAAGCTCAAAATAAATGGGTAAGAATTGTCTTGTTGATTTATGGGGCTAGACTTTCCCGATAGCTCCTCAACGCCCGTTTGCCCGCCCAGAAAAACCGTTAATATTTGGTAAGTAATGCTGGCGAAAATGTCCACTTTTAAGTTAAAAATAATTAAAACTAATCACCCGGCGAGCAAATGGATCTTGCACCATTATTCTCGGCGGTTTTCTCAGCAGTTAAGGGGAAACTAAGTAAAACGGGCATCTTTTAAAATATTTAGTCCAAGGCTGTGGTTGTACCTAGGGAGGGGGGAAAACTTAAAAAAAAATTTCACTAAAAATAAATAAAAAGTTAAAAAAACATTCCCAAGACACTTTTGCACCTAATCACTGTTTAAACATTTTAAAAAAATAAAGAACTTTTAACTTACATTTCTTTGCAGAGTACTCACCTACCACCCTGTTTAAGCAGCTTTCACAGGGTGGTTCCCTTGACGATCTGGATGGGCTTCCATTGAGACAAAACGTACGTCCTGGCGATTTTCTCGGTGGTGCAGGTTGGCGGTTTAGTCCCTGTGTTTTCCTACGTTATAACGGTGACTATGCTTTAAAAAATACTTTGTTGGCTGCAAAATGCTTTGGGACATCCCAGGGGCATAAAAGGTGCCATATAAATTATTCCTTCCTTCTATAGCATAAACGCTGAGAAGAATAAAACTGATAAAACTAATTAGAAATAATACTGTACGATTAATGTAAAGCTCCATCTACCCTGGCCTGCTGATGTGCCTGGACACTAAACTCAGAACAATACTCCCAATTGGACTGATATGAATTTTTCCACATCCTATACTAGTTACTCTAAAGGCCCTTCTGAGTGTGATTAGCAAATTGAGGTGCATCATGGACAGTTATGTCGCATGGATTCATCCCACTAGAAACTGGGCTGGGATTGACAGAGCTCATTTCACTTAGAACCTATTATGTATGCAACCCTATATAACCTGTATCATACCGCCACCAGAGGGCACACCTGTTGGAGTCCCAAGTGATCCCAGCATCCCTTAGGAGCACTGTATATAAGCAGGCCTCCCATGTTGTACCGGCACTCTGGAGCTTGAATAAAGGAGCTAAGGTCACACTTACTCATGTCTACAGTACTCAGTTACATTACTTTGTTATGAACATAACAATTGGCGACGAGATAACGAACAATCATGCGAAAATGCAGAGAACTGTTGGTATCCTGGAGAAATTCTCAGAAGGGATGATTGGGAGGCCTTCGTGGAGTGACTCGACCAATACTTCATGGCCAATGAGCTGGAAGGGGATGAGAACACTGCCAAACGAAGCGCGATCCTCCTCACCGTCTGTGGGGCAACAACCTATGGCCTCATGAAGAATCTTCTAGCTCCGGTGAAACCAACAAACAAATCATATGAAGAACTGTGTATGCTGGTCTGGGAGCACCTAAATCCGAAGGAAAGTGTTCTGATGGCAAGGTATCGATTTTATACATGTCAACGGTCTGAAGGCCAGGAAGTGGCGAGCTACATCGTCGAACTAAGGCGCCTTGCTGGACATTGCGAATTTGATGGATTCCTTGAGCAAAAGCTAAGAGACTTCTTTGTGCTTGGCATTGGCCATGAGGTTATCCTTCGCAAACTAGAGACTGTTGAAACACTGAACCTGAGCAAAGCCATAACGATAGCCCAGGCATTTATGTCCACCAGCGATAACACCAAACAAATTTTGCAACATAAAGAGGTTTCAGCAAGTACTGTACACAAAGTAACGTCATTTTCAGGCAGGAATGCATATGGCAGAACGTACACGCCTGCAGCTGCACGACCTCAGATGACCCAGAGTCCGCCATCAAACATTAATGCGAGGTAGTTAACACTTTGTTGGCGCTGCGAAGGTGATCATCGAGCCCATCGATGCCGCTTCAAAAACTATGTGTGCAAAGGCTGTGGAACAATGGGACACCTCCAGCGAGTGTGCAGACGAGCTGCAAACCATGCAAACCACCACGTTACAGAGGAGGGTGGATCCATGGCGGATCAGGCTGAACTAGAGACTCGAACCAAGGAGGCAGAAGTGTACGAGGTACACACCTTCACCACGAAATGTCCACCGATCAAGCTAAAAGTCGCACTAGACGGAATTCCAGTATCCATGCAACTGGACACGGGTGCGAGTCAGTCTCCCATGAGCAAAAAGGCCTTCGAGAGGCTGTGGTGCAACAAGGCACACAGGCCCAAACTTAGCCCCATTCATACCAAGCTAGAAACTTACATTAAAGAGTTGATCCCTGTAATTGGCAGCGCAGAAGTAAAAGTTTCCTATGATGGAGCAGTGCATGAACTTCCACTGTGGATTGTACCAGGAGATGGCCCCACACTGTTCGGCAGAAGCTGGCTGGGAAAAATCCGCTGGAACTGGGATGACATCTGAGTGCTTCCGTCCGTCAATGACGCCTCATGTGCCCAGTTTCGGAGTAAGTTCCCGTCGTTGTTTGAGCCAGGCATCGGAGGTTTCTCGGGTGCAGATCCACTTGGTTCCCGGTACACGACCCATCCACCACAAGGCATGGGCGGTGCCATATATGATGCGAGAGAAAGTGGAAATTGAGCTGGACAGGCTTCAACGAGAAGGCATCATCATGCCAGTGGAGTTCAACGAGTGGGCCAGTCCGATTGTTCCGGTCCTCAAAGGTGATGGCACGGTCAGAATTTGTGGGGACTATAAAGTAACAATTAACCGTTTTTTGCTACAGGACCAGTATGTGCTACCCAAGGCAGACGACTTATTTGCGACGCTGGCAGGAGGGAAGATGTTCACCAAGTTGGACCTGACCTCGGCCTACATGATGCAGGAGCTGGCGGAATCTTCGAAAGGCCTCACCTGCATCAACACGCACAAAGGTCTGTTCATCTACAATAGATGTCCATTTGGGATTCGATCGACCGTGGCAATTTTTCAAAGGAACATGGAGAGCCTGCTAAAGTCGGTTCCACGCACCGTGGTTTTCCAGGATGACATACTGGTCACAGGTCAGGACACCATCGAACACTTGAAGAACCTGGAAGAAGTTCTAAGTTGGCTCGATCGCGTGGGACTCAGGTTGAAACGCTCGAAGTGTGTTTTTTTGGCGCCAGAGGTCGAGTTCTTAGGGAGAAGAATTGCGGCAGACGGTATCAGACCCACCGATGCCAAGGCGGAGGCCATCAAGAAAGCATCGAGACCACAGAACCTGATAGAGCTGCGGTCGTTCCTGGGACTCCTCATCTATTTTGGGAATTTCCTACCCGGGTTAAGCACCTTGCTAGAACCCCTACATGTGCTGCTACGCAAGGGAGATGACTGAAAATGGGGGAAATCATAGGTGGCTGCTTTTGAGAAAGCCAGAAATCTGTTATGTTCCAACAAACAGCTTGTTCTGTATAACCCACGTAAACGTTTAGTGCGAGCTTGCGATGCGTCTTCGTACAGGGTCGGGTGTGTGTTACAACAAGCTAACGAGTCGGGAACATTGCAACCAGTCACCTATGCGTCCAAGAGTTTGTCCAAGACCGAAAAGGCCTATAGCATAATTGAAAAAGAAGCTCTGGCATGTGTTTATGGGGTGAAAAAAATGCACCAGTGTCTGTTTGGTCTCAAGTTTGAGTTAGAAACTGACCATAAGCCACTCATATCACTATTCTCAGAGAGCAAAGTGATTAATACAATGCCTCTGCCCGCATCCAAAGATGGGCGCTTAAGCTGTCCGCATATAACAGGCCAGGCACAGAGAACTGCGCTGATGCTCTCAGTCGGCTACCATTGCCCACCACCAGGGTGGAAATGGCACAGCCTGTAGACTTGCTCTTGGTGATGGATGCATTTGAAAACGAAAAGTCACCCGATAAGGCCCGCCAGATCAGGACCTGGACTAGCCAGGATCCTTCACTGTCCCTGTAAAAAACTGTGTCCTCCATGGTAGCTGGTCCAGCGTCCCAGAGGAGATGCATGAAGAGATGAAGCCGTTCCAGCGACGCAAAGACTAAAGGTCCATACAGGCGGACTGTCTTTGTGGGGCAATCACTTGGTTTTGCCTAAGAAAGGCAGGTAAACATTAATATGCGACCTACACAGTACCCACCCAGGCATAGTAATGATGAAAGCCATAGCCAGATCCCATGTCTGGTGGCCCGGCATCGACTCAGACTTGGAGTCATGCATGCACCAATGCAACACTTGCTCTCAACTGAGCAATGCACCCAGGGAGGCACTGCTAAGTTTGTGGTCATGGCCCTGCAAACCGTGGCTTAGGATCCACGTTGATTTTGCGGGCCCGTTTCTAGGCAAAATGTTTTTGGTTCTTGTGGATGCTTATTCAAAATGCATTGAGTGTGTAATAATGTCTGTAAGCACATCCACTGCCACCATCGAAAGCCTACGAGCCATGTTTTTCACGCACAGCCTGCCTGATGTGCTTGTCAGCAACAATGGGCCGTGCTTCACCAGTGCTGAATTCAAGGAATTCATGACCCGCAATGGGATCAAGCAAGTCACATCTGCCCCGTTCAAGCCTGCATTCAACGGCCAGGCAGAAAGGGCAGTCCACACAGTCAAGCAAAGCTTGAAACGCGTGTCAGAAGGCTCCCTGCAGACCCGCCTGTCCCGAGTCCTGCTCAGCTACTGCACCAGACCCCACTCGCTCACCGGGGTTCCTCCAACCAAGCTGGTCATGAAAAGGGCGCTCAAAACAAGGCTCTCTCTTGTCCACCCTGATCTCCATGATCACATCGAGGACAGGCGGCATCAACAAAGCATGTACCATGATCGCGCAAATGTGTCACGCGATATTGAAGTCAATGACCCTGTATTTGTACTCAACTATGGATATGGTCCCAAATGGCTTGCTAGCACTGTCATAGCCAAAGAGGGGAGTAGGGTATTTCAGGTCAAACTTGCCAATGGAGTCATTTGTAGAAAGCATTTGGACCAAAACAAACTGCGATTCACAGACAGCCACGAGCAACCCGAAGAGGACACCACCAACTTCGATCCTCCAACACATACACAAGTGACAAATGACCACAAAGCTGAATGCACCATCCCCAGCAGCCCATCAAGGCCAGCTGCCCAGCCCAATGAAGAACCAACCAACTCACCCACACCTGCATTTGTACCGAGACGATCGACAAGGGAGCGAAAAGCCCCAGATCGTCTCACCCTGTAAATAAGTGTACTATTGACTTTGGGAGGGAGTGATGATATGTTTACAACCCTATATAACCTGTATCATACTGGCCACAGAGGGCCTACCTGTTGGATTCCCAAGGGATCCCAGCATCCCTTAGGAGCACTGTATATAAGCAGGCCTCCCATGCTGTACCGGCACTCTGGAGCTTGAATAAAGGAGCTAAGGTCACACTTACTCATGTCTACAGTACTCAGTTACATTACTTTGTTATGAACATAACAGAACCCTTACAGCTGGCAGAGGAAATTTTCATCTTTTTAGTCTCAGAAGTGGACAGACAGCAGTTTGAACGTATTGTGCCTCTTCAGTTGTCATTCATATTTTATTTTAGAAATAATTTATGTTGAACATAGTTGCCTTGGCTACAAGTGAGGAATTAATTATGGTTAATTTACCTTACAATCATAAAGCTTTACTTTCCTACAATTCATAAACAGGATAAATTGATTATTCTACAGATCATGAATGTATGGACTTCAGCCACAGAGGAAAAAGAGGCTTATTACAGTCTTTATTCTTATTAATCAATCTGCATTAATCAATTTAATGAACATTATAATTGAAATGTGTTTTTTTTAAATTTCCAGCCCAAGTAGTTCACAGGCACCAGCCAATTCAAATGCAAAAAATAAAAAGAGATATATAAGACCTCCAATATATGACGAACTTACTTGCCGAGCCTGTGGGAAGGTGTATGATAAACCACTGTTACTGCCATGCAATCACAGCATTTGTGAGCGCTGTATTTTAAAGCAGAAGGAGACATCCAGAAAGAGTCAAACAAAACATTCCATTATCACATGCCCAATCTGTAGAGAAAATCATTATTTCAACAGATCTGAAAAAGTTCAATTCCCAGAGAACTTTATGCTCACCGAGGTGTTAACTAAGTTGGAGAAGTTGAACAAGAAAGAGTCAAGGAGAAAAATAACCAAAAGGCAAGTTAATTGCCAACTTTGTGAGACGGAAAATAAACAGATTGCAATCAAGAAATGTGTAGCCTGCAATCAGAATTTCTGCAAGGAATGCCTAAAGCAACACAACAAAACCTACACAGATCATGATTTTACTGAACCTGCAGGTGGGGAGCAGCAGGGGAAGTGTTTCCAACATCTTGATTCAAACCTGTCAATGTTTTGCATGAGTTGCAAGATTCCTATATGTGACGAATGTAGTAAAGAAAAACACAAAGATCATCCAACAAGTTCCATCAAAGATGCTTTCAATGACCAATCAATCCATCTATTTCAAGCTATTACACAGTATGGTAAAGGTAGGTGGTATATAATTTCTAAAGGTGCATTTGGTTAAGAGAAAACAATTTTCACCAATTTCCACTTTGTGGAAGACCTCCATTCAGTCTGTGAGTGATCCCGAGCTTCCAGTAGCCTGTCACTTTAATTCTCCGCACCACTCCCAGTCTAATCTCTCTGTCCTTGGCCTCTTGAACTGTTCCAACAAAGTTCAATGTAACTTCATCTTTTGAATAGGCACTTTAAAACCAACCCTTGATCCCTCCATCCTTGCAAACTACCACCCCATCTCCAAACTCCCTTTCCTCTCCAAAGTCCTTGAAAGTGCTGTCACCTTCCAACTCTGTGCCCATCTCTCTTGCATGTTTGAATCACTCCAATCCGGTTTCAGCACCTGCCACTGTACCGAAATGGCTCTCATCAAAGTCACAAATGACATCCTTTGGTGACTGTGACAAAGGCAAACTATTACTCTTCATCCTTCTTGACTTGTCTGCAGCCATTGACACAGTTGACCACTCTATCCTTCTCCAACGCCTCTCTGCTGTTGTCCATCTGGGTGGGACTACACTTGCCTGGGTCCATTAAGAATATAAGAACATAAGAAATAGAAGCAGGAGTAAGTCATATGATCCCTCGAGCCTGCTCCACCATTCAATACGATCATGGTTGTTCCGATCATGGACTCAGGTCCACTTCCCTGCCCGCTCCCCATAACCCCTTATTGCCTTATCGGTTAAAAACTGTCTATCTCTGTCTTAAATTTATTCAATGTCCCAGTTTCCACAGCTCTCTGAGGTAGCGAATTCCACAGATTTACAACCCTCTAAGAGAAGAAATTTCTCCTCATCTCAGTTTTAAATGGGCGGCCCCTTATTCTAAGATTATGTGCCCTAGGTTTAGTCTCCCCTATCATCCTCCCCACATCCACCTTGTCAAGCCCCCTCATAATCTTATACGTTTCGATAAGATCGCCTCTCGTTCTTCTGAATTCCAATGAGTAGAAGCCCAACCTACACAACCGTTCCTCATAAGTCAACCCCCTCATCTCCTAAATCAACCTAGTGAACCTTCTCTGAACTGCCTTCAAAGCAAGTATAACCTTTCTTAAATATGGAAACCAAAACTGCACGCAGTATTCCAAGTGTGGCCTCACCAATACTCTGGATAACTATAGCAAGACTTCCCTGCATTTATATCCATCCCCTTTGCAATAAAGGCCAACATTCCATTTGCCTTCCTGATCACTTGCTGTACCTGCATACTAACCTTTTGTGTTTCATGCATAAGTACCCCCAGGCCTCACTGTACTGCAGCACTTTGCAATTTTTCTCCATGTAAATAATAACTTGCTCTTTGATTTTTTTTCTACCAAAGTGCATAACCTCACACTTTCCAACATTATATTCCATCTGCCACATTTTTGCCCACTTACTTAGCCTGTCTATGTCCTTTTGCAGATTTTTTTGTGACCTCCTCACATATTGCTTTTCCTCCCATCTTTGTATCATCAGCAAACGTGGCTACATTACACTCAGTCCCTTCTTCCAAGTCATTAATAGAGATTGTAAATAGTTGGGGTCCCAGCACTGATCCCTGTGGCACCCCACTAGTTACTGATTGCCAACCAGAGAATGAACCATTTATCCCAACTCTCTGTTTTCTGTTAGTTAGCCAATCCTCTATCCTTGCTAGTATATTATCTCCAACCCCATGAACTTTTATCTTGTGCAGTAACCTTTATGTGGCACCTTATCAAATACCTTCTTGAAGTCCAAATACACCACATTCACTGGTTCCCGTTTATCCACCCTGTTCATTACATCCTCAAAGAATTCCAGCAAATTTGTCAAACATGACTTCCCTTTCATAAATCGATGCTGACTCTGCCTGACTGAATTATGCTTTTCCAAATGTCCTGCTATTGCTTCTTTAATAATGGACTCCAACATTTTCCCAACCACAGATGTTAGGCTAACTGGTCTATAGTTTCCTGCTTTTTGTCTGCCTCCTTTTTTAAATAGGGGTGTTACATTTGCAGTTTTCCAATCTGCTTGGACCTCCCCAGAATCCAGGGAATTTTGGTAAATTACAACCAATGCATCCACTATCCCTGCCGTTACTTCTCTTAAGACCATAGGATGCAAGCCATCAGGTCCAGGGGATTTATCCACCTTTAGTCCCATTATCTTACTGAGTACCACATCCTTAGTGACTGTGATTGTGTTAAGTTCCTCCCCCCCCCCACCATAGCCTCTTAACTATCCACTGTTGGGATGTTGTTAGTGTCCTCTACCGTAAAGACTGATACAAAATATTTGTTCAGAGTTTTTGCCATCTCCATATTCCCCATCACTAATTCCCCATCTTGTCTTCTAAGGGACCAACATTTACTTTAGCCACTCTTTTCCTTTTTATATACCTATAGAAACTCTTGCTATCTGTTTTTATATTTTGTGCTAGTTTTCTTTCATAGTCTATCTTCCCTTTCTTAATTATTTTTTTAGTCATTCATTGCTAGCTTTTAAAAGCTTCCCAGTCTTCTGTACTCTCACTAGTTTTGGCCACTCTGTATGTCCTTGTTTTTAATTGGATACCGTCCTTTATTTCTTTAGCCACGGATGGCTATCTTTTCTTTTACTCCCTTTCCTCCTCACTGGAATATATTTTTCTTGTGAAATATCTGCTCAAATGTACACCACTGTTCATCAACCGTCCTACACTTTAATCTATTTTCCCAGTTCACTTTAGCCAACTCTGCCCTCATACCTTCATAGTATCCTTTATTTAAGCTTAGTATGCTGATTTGAGATCCAACTTTCTCATCTGAATTTGAAATTCAAGCATGCTATGATCACTCATTCCAAGAGGATCCTTTACTAGGAGATTGCTTATTAATCCTGTCTCATTACACAGGACCAGATCCAAGATAGCCTGCCCCCCTGGTTGATTCCATTACATACTGCTCAAGAAACCCATCCCTTATGCACTCTATGAACTCTTCCTCAAGGCTAATTTGATTTGTCCAATCAATGTGAAGTTAAAATCATCTATGATTATTTCTGTTCCCTTTTTACAAGCCCCCACTATTTACTGGTTTATGCTCCGACCAACAGAGTTGCTACTGTTAGGGGACCTATAGACTATGCCCACTGGTGACTTTTTCCCCTTATTATTTCTTATCTCCACCCAAACTGTTTCAACATCCTGATCATTTGAGCCAATATCGTTTCTCACTATTGCAATGATTCCACCCTTTATCAACAGAGCTACCCCACCTCCTTTTCCTTTCTGTCTGTCCTTCCGGATTGTCAAATACCCCTGAACATTTAGTTCCCAGTCCTGGTCACCTTGCAACCTCGTCTCTGTAATGGCTATCAGATCATACCCATTTGTATCTATTTGTGCCGTCAACTCATCTATTTTGTTACAAATGCTACGTGCATTTAGACAAAGAACCAATAAATGTGTTTTTTTACCCTTTTTTCCTGCTTGTTTCCTCTCTCCTTCAAACTAACTTTCTTTATTTTTGCTTTCTAATTCCAGCTTTACTCCCCTCCCTATGGAATCTATTCTCAGGTTCCCATCCCCCTGCCAAGCTAATTTAAACCCTCCCCAACAGCACTAGCAAACCTCCCCCCACAAGGATATTGGTCCCTGCTCAGTTGAGGTGCAACCTGTCCGGCTTGTACAGGTCGCATCTCCCCCAGAAGCCAATGCCTCCGGAAACTAAAGCCCTCCCTCCTGCTCCATCTCTCCAGTCATGTATTCATCTGCTCTATTCTCCTGTTTTTGTACTCACTAGCTCGTGGCACCGGGAGTAATCCGGAGATTACTACCTTTGAGGTCCTCCTTTTTAATTTCTCTCCTAGCTCCCTAAACTCTGTTTGCAGCACCTCATCCCTCTTTCTACTATGTCATTGGTCCCAATATGGACCACAACCTCTGGCTGTTCACCCTCTCGCCCCAGAATGCCTTGCAGCCACTTGTAGCTAATCATAGCCAGAGAATCATCTGCAATGGCTTCTCTGCCCACCTCTGCATCGTTACCTCTGGTATCCCCCAAGGATCTATCCTTGGCCGCCTTCTATTTCTCAACTACATTTTGCCCCTTGATGACATCATCTGGAAACACAGCGTCAGTTTCCACAAGTACGCTGATGATATCCAACTCTACCTCACTACCACTTCTCTCAACCCCTCCACGGTCTCTAAATTGTCAGACTGCTTGTCCGACATCCAGTTCTGGATGAGCAGAAGTTTTATCCAATTGAATATTGGGAAGACCGAAGCCATTATTTTAGCCACAAACTCCATTCAATAGACACTGAGTCCATCCCTCTCCCCAACTCCTGTCTGAGTCTGAACCCGACTGTTCGCAACTTTGGTGCCATATTTGATCCTGAAATCAGCTTTCGACCACATATCCGCAGCAGAACTAAGATCGCCTATTTCCACCTTTGTAACATCACTCGTCTCTACCCTTGCCTCAGCTCATCCGCTGCTAAAGCACTCATCCATGCCTTTGCTATCTCTAGACTTAACTATTCCAACACACTCCTGGCTGGCCTCCCATATTCTACCCTATGTAAGCAAGAGGGGATCTAAAATTCGGCTTCCCATGTTCTAACTCACACCAAGTCCCATTCACCCATCACCTCTGTGCTCGCTGACCTACATTGGCTCCCAGTTAAGCAATACCTCGATTTCAAAATTTTCATCCTTGCTTTAAAATCCCTCCATGGCCTCCCTCCTCCCTATCCCTCTTATCTCCTTCAGCCCCACAAGCCCCCGAGATGTCTGTGCTCCTCTAATTCTGCCCTCCTAAACATCCCTGATTATAATCACTCAACCATTGGTGGTCGTGCCTTATGTTGCCTAGGCCCCAAGCTCTGGAACTCCCTACCTAATCCTCTCCACCTCTCTACCTCTCTTTCCTCCTTCAAGACACTCCTTAAAACCTACCTCTTTGAGCAAGCTTTTGGTCACCTGCGCTAATTTCTACTTATGTGGCTTGGTGTCTATCGCAATAATTCTCCTGTTAAAGATGCCAAATAAATACAAGTTGTTGTTGTTACAGCTTTCTGGACTCAACATCGAGTTCAACAATTTCAGACCATAACCTTTGCTCCTGTTTTTTCACATGGCAGCTGTTGCTGATTCTGTCATTCCCATTTACACCTTTTCTAGACTCATCTTTTGTTTCTTTACTTGTCCCATTTCCATCTCCTTTTGCCTTGCACCATCATCCCCTTCGTCTTTTAATCTCTCCTGTCTTCCACCCTATCACAGACCTTCCATGTTGTTCTTTCCTCTCCTGCCCCCTTTCCCCACCCCTGCAAGTTCTGAAAATCTGTTATATCTCTAAATTTTTCCAGTTCTGACAAAAGATCATCGACCTGAAATGTTAACTTTGTTTCTCTCCTCACAGTTGTTGCCTGACCTGCTGAGTAGTTCCAGCATTTTCTGTTTTTATTTCACTAATGGTAGCTGATTCTATTTCCAATGAATCCAAGGGTTAAATTACAAGAACTAGGGTTGTATTCCCTGGAATTTAGATGGGTAATGGGTGATTTGATTGAAGTTTTGAAGGTATTAAAGGGAATGGTTAAGGTAGATAAAAAGAAACAATTTCATAGCTGTTACATCTTGAATAAAGAGTCAGACTCGATACTGCAAGCTCAAAGTAAGGTGTGACCGTAGTCCTTTATTACAAATCTCAGAGTACCTCTCCAGCCTATGAGGCCTCCTTATATAAAGGTGCTCCCAAGGGATTGTTGGATCCCTTAGGACTCCAGGGGATAAGCCCTCTGGTGGTTAGACATTGTATTTACAGATTTACATACAGAACAACACTTCCCCCCCACCTCCCCCCCCCCCCCCCCCCCAATGTCAATAGTGTAACAATTTACAATGTAAGTCGATCTGGGGCCTTCCTTTCCCTGGTTGATAGTCTCAGTGCAAATGCTGGTTTTGGTGAGCCGTTTGTTGGGCCCTCGCTGGGCTGCTGGGAATGGTGAGTCTTGCTGGGCTGCTGCGGGTGATGGGTTCTGCTTCATGGTCAACCGCTGGGTCGGTTGCCACTTGTGTGTGTGTTGGAGGGTCGAAAAAGGTAGGGTCTATTGTGGGTTGTTCTATGTAGTCCATAAATCTGAGTTTGGTTTGTTCCAAGTGTTTCCTGCAGCTGAGTCCATTTGAGAGTTTGACCACAAACACTCTACTCCCCTCTTTGGCCAAAACAGTGCCAGGAAGCCACTTGGGACCTTGTCCATAGTTCAACACAAATACAGGATCATTTATCTCAATTTCGCATGACACATTTGCACGATCATGACATGTATTCTGTTGAAGCCTCCTGCTCTCTACTGGTTCATGTAGATCAGGGTGGACGAACGAGAGCCTTGACTTGAGTGCCCTATTCATGAGCAGTTCAGCGGGAGGGACCCCAGTGAGTGAGTGGGATCTTGTGCGGTAACTAAGCAGGACTCGGGATAAGCGAGTCTGCAGTGAGCCTTCAGTTACCCTTTTCAGAGCCTTCAGTTACCAGAACTGCTCGTTCTGCCTGACAGTTGGACACTGGTTTAAACGGGGCAGATGTGACAAGTTTGATCCCATTGCGGGTCATGAACTCCTTGAACTCGGCACTGGTAAAGCACGGTCTATTGTCACTTACAAGGACATCAGGCAGGCCGTGTGTGGAAAACATGGCCCATAGGCCTTCAATTGTGGCAGCGGACGTGCTTGCCGAAATTATCACACATTCAATCCATTTGGAGTATGCATCTACAACCACTAAGAACATTTTTCCCAAGAATGGGCCTGCATAGTCAACATGGATCCTACACCACGGTTTGGAGGGCCAGGACCATAAACTTAGTGATGTCTCTCTGGATGCATTGCTTAACTGTGAACATGTACTACATTTGTGTACGCAGGACTCTAAGTCTACATCGATACCGGGCCACCACACGTGGGATCTGGCAATCGCTTTCATCATTACGATGCCTGGGTGGGTGCTGTGGAGAAGACTAATGAAGGTTTCCCTGCCCTTTTTTGGCACCACTAACCGATTACCCCATAGGAGGCAGTCTGCCTGTGTAGACATTTCATCTTTGCGCCGCTGGTACGGCTTTATTTCTAACGAGACACAAGACCAATTCCCATGGAACACACAGTTTTTTTACTAAAGAGAGTAAGGGGTCCTGGCTTGGCAAGGTTCTAATCTGTTGGGCAGTAACGGGTGATTGCTCACTCTCGAATGCTTCCATTACCATAACTAAATCTGCGGGCTGTGCCATCTCTACCCCTGTGGTGGGCAATGGCAGCCTACTGAGAGCATCAGCACAGTTTTCTTTGCCTGGCCTGTGGCGGATGGCGTAGTTGTATGTGGACAACGTTTGCGCCCATCTCTGGATGAGGGCCGATGCATTCGTATTTATCCCCTTGCTTTCAGAAAAGAGGGATATAAGCGGTTTCCGATTCAAATTTGAGCCCGAACAGATATTGATGCATTTTCTTTACCCCGTAAACACATGCTAATGCT
This sequence comes from Pristiophorus japonicus, assembly GCF_044704955.1. NCBI lineage: Eukaryota > Metazoa > Chordata > Chondrichthyes > Pristiophoridae > Pristiophorus > Pristiophorus japonicus. Next base: position 219,905,369 of record NC_091982.1, read on the forward strand.
TCTTTTTTGATCATACTGTCGGCCCTCTCAGCCTTAGACAGACTTCTGGATGCATAAGCAACCAGTTGCAATTTCCCAAATTCATTAGCTTGTTGCAATACACATCCGACCCGTACGACGACGCATCACATGCTAGTACCAAACATTTACATGGATTATACAACACAAGCAATTTGTTTGGACATAACAGCTTCCTAGCTTTTTCAAAGGCATTTTCTTGGCTTTTACCTCATACCCATTCATCTCCTTTATGCAGGAAAGAGTGCAGGGGTTCTAACAATATGCTAAGACCCGGTAAGAAGTTACCAAAATAGTTCAGGAGCCCTAGAAATGACTGCAGCTCCATCACGTTCTGTGGTCTCGGTGTGTACTTGATTGCCTCCGTCTTCGAATCGGTGGACCTGATGCCATCCACCGCGATTTTTCTCCCCAGGAACTCCACTTCAGGTGCCAAGAAAATGCACTTTGAGCGTTTTAGCCTGAGCCCCACATGATTAAGCTGACTAAGAACCTCCTCCAGGTTCTGCAGGTGTTCGATGATGTCCCGACCTGTAACCAAGATGTCGTCTTGGAAGACCACGGTGCACAGGACCAACTTCAGCAAGCTTTCCATGTTCCTCTGGAATATTGCTGTGGCCGATTGAATCCCAAACGGGCATCTGTTGTAAATGAAGAGACCTTTGTGATTGTTGATGCTAGTGAGGGCTTTCGATGATTCCTCCAGCTCCTGCGACATGTAGGCCGAGGTCAAGTCCAGCTTCGTGAACGTTTTCCCTCCTGCCAGCATTGCAAATCGGTCATCTGCCTTTGGTAGTGGGTATTGGTCCTACAGTGAGAAACGATTGATAGTTACTTTGTAATCACCACAGATTCTGACGGTACCATCTCCCTTGAGGACTGGAACAATCAGACTGCCCCACTCATTGAATTCGATCGGTGAAATGATGCCCTCTCATTGCAGCCTGTCCAGCTCGATCTTCATCCTCTCTTTCATCATGTAAGGTACCGCTCTCACCTTGTGATGGATAGGTCGTGCCCTCGGAATCAAATGGATCTGCACTTTTGCTCCTTGGAACTTCCCGATGCCTGGTTGGAACAGCGAGGGAACTTGTTTAGGATCTGGGCACATGAAGTGTCGTCGATGGACGAAAGTGCTTGGATGTCATCCCAGTTCCAGCGTATCTTTCCCAGCCAGCTCCTGCCGAACAGCATGGGGCCATCACCCAGTACCACCCAGACTGGTAACTCATGCACCACTCCATCGTAGGAGACCTTTATGGTAGCACTGCCGATTATAGAAATCAGTTCCTTTGTGTACGTTCTCAGTTTAGTACGAATGGGAGTCAGGACTGGCCTTGCTGCACCACAATTTATTGAAAGTCTTTTTGCTCATTATGGACTGGCTCGCACCTGTGTCCAGCTCCATGGACACCGGGAGTCCATTTAGTTCCACCTTCAGCATTATCGGGGGACAATGTGTGGTAAATGTGTGCACCCCATATACCTCTGCCTCCTCTGTCTGAGGCTCTGGTTTGTTGTGATCCACCGTGGATCTGTCCTCTTCTGCAACATGGTGGTTTGCAGGATTAGCAGGGTTTGCAGCTTGCCTGCACATGCGTTGGAGGTATCCCATTGTTCCACAGCCCTTGCAAATGTGTCCTTTGAAGCAAAATGAATGGAAACGATGATCACCCCTGCAGCGCCAACAAGGTGTTAATGGCCTTGTATTCACCACCCTTGATGGTGGACTCTGAATCGTCTGCGGACTTGCAGTTGCAGGCGTGTAAGCCCTGCCCTGTACATTTCGATTTGAAAACACGTTACTTTGTTCACAGTACTTGCAGCAGCACTAGTGTGCTGAGAAATTTGTTTGGTATTGTCACTGGTGACGATAAATGCCTGGGCTATCGCTATGGCTTTACTCAAGGTTGGAGTCTCTACAGTCAAAGGTTTGCGAAGTATTACTTCATGGCCAATGCCAAGTACAAAGAAGTCCCTGAGCATGTGCTCCAAGTGTCCTTCAAATTTGCAATGTCCTGCAAGGCACCTTAGCTTGGCGATGTAGCTCACCACTTCCTGGCCTTCAGACCTCTTATATGTGTATGAACCGATATCTCGCCATCAGAATGCTTTCCTTCGGGTTTAGATGCTCCCGGATCAGTGTGCACAACTCATCGTACGACTTGTCTGTGGGTTTCGCTGAAGCAAGCAGATTTTTCATGAGGCCATACATTGGTGCCCCGCAAACGGTCAGGAGGATCGCCCTTCATTTGCCAGCGTTCCCTTCTCCTTGCAGCTCATTGGCCACAAAGTATTGATCGAGTCGCTCCACAAAGGTTTCACAATCATCTCCCTCTGAAAATTTCTCCAGGATGCCCACGGTTCTCTGCAATGTTGTGGTGGGGATCGTCATCTGTATCTCATCACCAGTTGTTATGTCTTGAATAGAGAGTCAAACTAGTACTGCAAGCTCAAAGTAAGGTGTGACCGTAGTCCTTTATTAGAGATCTCAGAGTGCCTCTCCAGCCTGTGAGGCCTCCTTATATGCAGGTGCTCCCAAATGATTGTGGGATCCCTTGAGACTCCAGGGGATAAGCCCTCTGGTGGTTAGACATGGTATTTACATGCGTTTACATCCATAACAGTAGCAACATAGAAAAATGTCCGAAGGTGCTTCATAGCGCGTAACAAAAAATGGATACTGAGACAAAGAAGGAGAACTTAGGAGAAGTGACCAAATGTTTGGTCAAATGGGTCACCTTTAAGGAATTTCTTAAAGAAGGAGAGTGAATGAAGAGGCACAGAGATAAACTGGGAAATTCTGAAGACTGGGTCCTATGTGGCTAAAAGCACAGCTGCTAATGGTGGGTGGTGAATAAGATGGGATCCATATGAGGCCAGAATCAGAAGAATGGAAAGTGTTTGAAGGGTTATAGGGTTGAAGGAAGTTACAGAGACAGGGAGAGGTGAAGCTATGGAGGGATTTAAACACAAGATTGAGAGTTTTAAATGAGATACTAAGGGATAGAGAGCCAATGTAGATCAGCGAGTACAGGGGTGATGGGCAAGTGAGACTAGATAAGATAGGATATGGGTAGGACAGTCTTGGATGAGCTGAATTTTATAGAAGATGGAAGATTAGCAGTGCAACATCCTATGCTTGAAGTGCTGGAAGTATGTCCGTTGCCATGTTGATTCAGGCACTCCTTGGGCATAAAATATTTCTGTAAATGGAAATGAGGCTATCGATTTACATTCACATACCTTGGCAGCCCTTAGAGAAGGAGAGTTTTATAGCCCCTGCTATGGCTGAATTTAAACATTTTAATAACTTCTTATTTTGCAAATTTATTTCCTGTCTTTCAGCTAAGGATGAAAATGAAAATGATATGCTGAAGCTAAGTGTTTTTAAATCCAAACTTCACGAGAAGAAAAACAAGTTTCAGAAGTACGTGTCTGATCAATTTGTGACCTTACATGAACTACTCACACAGAAAGAGAAAGCTGTTAAAGAGAAATATAATGATGAGCTGAATGTGAAGATAGTGGACATAAGCAGGTTTATGGAAGCATCAGCCAAACGTTTAACAAGTTCAGAAGGTTTGGTTCAGTATGCCAAGGAAGCAGTAAAGGAAATGAATGAGCTTGTGCTGTTGCAAACTGTTTACCAGTTGATAGAACGGTTGAGGGAGAATGTGGCAACTATTACTATATCTGCACAAGCGCTAATGACAGACCTTGCTGATGCCAATAATTTGGACTTCATAGACATTTCAGATCAAATAAATCAGATTTTTATAAGAATTCTAAACAAATCTGATTGGTTGAAAAAACAGGAACCATCACCATCACTATTAACTAATAACAAGAAAACAGATCGTTCTATGGAAATCCAACAAGAAAATAAAGAAGCATTAATAGTCCGAACTCCATCATACTATTCTCAGGAAAAGATTAGTGAAAGTCAAGGAGAAGATAAAGGAAGTACTGAAAGCATTGAACATGAGAAAAAAGCAGTCAGAAACATCAGTGAGAATAATATAGACAAATACAGCAGAAAGAAAAGCCAAGCAGAGAGAACAAATCTTGATGCACCAATGCCACCTACTATTTATCATCATATTGTGCAGGGAAATAGAACCAAGGTAAGCAGAAAATGCATTTTTCAGAAGCCTCTATGGTTAGGCAGAGTTAACATGGTTTTATGAAAGGGAAATCATGTTTGGCAAATCTATTAGAGTTTTTTGTGGGTATAACTTGCACTGTAGGATAAGGGGGAAGCAGTGGATGCAGTACATTTGGATTTTCAGAAGGCATTCAATAAGGTGCCACACAATAGGTTGTTACTCAAGATTAGGGTTCATTGTTTTGGGGTAATATATTAATGGATTGAGGATTGGTTAGGAATAAACAGGTCATTTTCAGGTTGGCAGGGTGTAACTAGGAAATATATAGCCGTTCCTTCATCGATGCTGGGTCAAAAATCATGTAACTCCCTCCCTAACAGCACTATGGGAGTACCTTCACCACAATGACTGCAGCAGTTCAAGAAGGCAGCTCACCACCAGCTTCTCGAGGGCAATTAGGAATGGGAAATAAATGCCGGCCTTGCCAGCGACGCCCACATCCCGGAACAAATTTTTTTTAAACGAGTAGAGTGCTGTAAGGATCAGTTTCAACTATTCACAATCTATATCAATGACTTGGATGAGGGAACTGAGTGTAATATATCCAAGTTTGCTGATGATACAAAGTGAGCTGTGAAGAGGGCGTAAAGAGGCTGCAAAGGGACATAGATTTGTTACTTGATTGGCAGATGGAGTATAATGCCAGGAAGTGTGAAATTATACACTTTGGTAGGAAGAATGTAAAAGCAGAATATTTTTTAAATGGTGAGACATTATTAAATGTTGGGATGCAGAGGGATTTGGCTGTCCGTCTACACAAATTACAGAAAGTTAACATGCAGATACAGCAAGCAATTAGGAAGGCAAATGGAATGTTTGCCTTTATTGCAAGGGGGTTGCCGTAGCAGAGTAAGGAAGACTTGTTGCATTTATATAGGGCCTTGGTGAGACCACACCAGGAGTACTCTGTACAGTTTTGATCTCCTTACCTAAGGAAGGATATACTTGCCTTAGATGGAGTTCAATAAAGGTACACTAGATTGATTCCTGGAATAGAGGAGAGATTGAAGAGAATGGGCTGATATTCTCTGTCATTTAGAAGAATGAGAGGTGATCTCATTGAAACATTTATAATTCTTCGAGGGCTTTACAGGTATAATGAATGCACTTGTGAATATTATATAATTGGCATCACGGAGACATGGCTCCAGGGTGACCAAGGCTGGGAACTCAACATCCAGGCGTATTCAACATTCAGGAAGGATAGAAAGAAAGGACAAGGAGGTGGGGTAGCATTGCTAGTTAAAGAGGAAATTAACACAATAGTAAGGAAGGACATTAGCTTGGATGATGTGGAATCTGTATGTGTAGAGCTGCAGAATACCAAAGGGCAGAAAACGCTAGTGGGAGTTGTGTACAGACCACCAAACAGTAGTAGTGAGGTTGGGGACAGCATCAAACAAGAAATTAGGGACGCGTGCAATAAAGGTACAGCAGTCATCATGGGGGACTTTAATCTACATATAGATTGGGCTAACCAAACAGGTAGCAATATGGTGAAGGAGGATTTCCTGGAGTGTATTAGGGATGGTTTTCTAGACCAATATGTCGAGGAACCAACTAGAAGGCTGGCCATCCAAGACTGGATGATGTGTAATGAGAAAGGACTAATGAGCAATCTTGTTGTGCGAGGCCCCTTGGGGAAGAGTGACCATAATATGATAGAATTCTTTATCAAGATGGAAAGTGACAGTTAATTCAGAGACTAGGGTCCTGAACTTAAGGAAAGGTAACTTTGATGGTATGAGACGTGAATTGGCTAGAATAGACTGGAAAATGATACTTAAAGGGTTGACTGTGGCTAGATAATGGCAAACATTTAAAGATCACATGGTTGAACTTCAACAATTGTACATCCCTGTCTGGAGTAAAAATAAAACGGGGAAGGTGGCTCAACCGTGGCTAACAAGGGAAAGTAAGGATAGTGTTAAATCCAAGGAAGAGGTATATAAATTGGCCAGAAAAAGCAGCAAACCTGAGGACTGTGAGAAATTTAGAATCCAGCAGAGGAGGACAAAGGGTTTAATTAGGGGGGGGCGGGGAATAGAGTATGAGAGGAAGCTTGCTGGGAACATAAAAACTGACTGCAAAAGCTTCTATAGATATGTGAAGAGAAAAAGGTTATTGAAGACAAATGTAGGTCCCTTGCAGTCAGATTCAGGTGAATTTATAATGAGGAACAAAGAAATGGCAGACCAGTTGAACAAATACTTTGGTTCTGTCTTCATGAAGGAAGACACAAATAACCTTCCGGAAGTACTATGGGATTGAGAGTCTAGTGAGAAGGAGGAACTGAAAGAAATCTTTATTAGGTGGGAAATTGTGTTAGGGAAATTGATGGGATTGAAAGCCGATAAATCCCCGGGGCCTGATAGTCTGCATCCCACAGTACTTAAGGAAGTGGCCCTAGAAATAGTAGATGCATTGGTGATCATTTTCCAATGGACTGTCTAGCGACTCTATTGACTCTGGATCAGTTCCTATGGACTGGAGGGTAGCTAATGTAACACCACTTTTTAAAAAAGGAGGGAGAGAGAAAATGGGTAATTATAGACCGGTTAGCCTGACATCAGTAATGGGGAAAATGTTGGAATTAATTATTAAAGATGAAATAACTGCGCATTTGGAAAGCAGTGACAGGATCGGTCCAAGTCAACATGGACTTATGAAAGGGAAATCATGCTTGACAAATCTTCTGGAATTTTTTGAGGATGTAACTTGTAGAGTGGATAAGGGAGAACCAGTGGATGTGGTGTATTTGGACTTTCAAAAGGCTTTTGACAAGGTCCCACACAAGAGATTGGTGTGCAAAATTAAAGCACATGGTATTGGGGGTAATGTACTGACATGGATAGAGAACTGGTTGGCAGACAGTAAGCAAAGATTTGGGATAAATGGGTTCTTTTCAGAATGGCAGGCAGTGACTAGTGGGGTGCCACAGGGCTCAGTGCTTTGACCCCAGCTATTTATAATATACATCAATGATTTGGAAGAAGGAATTGAGTGTAATATATCCAAGTATGCAGATGACACTAAACTGGGTGGCAGTGTGAGCTGTGGGGAGGACGCTAAGAGGCTGCAGGGTGACTTGGGCAGGTTAGGTGAGTGGGCAAATGCATGGCAGATGCAGTATAATGTGGGTAAATGTGAGGTTATCCACCTGGTGGCAAAAACACGAAGGCAGAATATTATCTGAATGGCGGCAGATTAGGAAAAGGGGAGGTGCAACGAGACCTGGGTGTCATGGTACATCAGTCATTGAAAGTTGGCATGCAGGTACAGCAGGCAGTGAAGAAGGTAAATGCTATGTTGGCATTCATAGCTAGGGGATTTGAGTATAGGAGCAGGGAGATTTTACTGCAGGGCCTTGGAATATTGTGTTCAGTTTTGGTCTCCTAATCTGAGGAAGGACATTCTTGCTATTCAGGGAGTGCAGCGAAGGTTCACCAGACTGATTCCCGGGATGGCTGGACTGACATATGAGGAGAGACTTGATCGACTGGGCCTTTATTCACTGGAGTTTAGAAGAATGAGAGGGGATCTCATAGAAACATATAAAATTCTGACGGGACTGGACAGGTTAGATGCAGGAAGAATGTTCCCGATGTTGGGGAAGTACAGAACCAGGGGACAAAGTCTAAGGATAAGGGGTAAGCCATTTAGGACTGAGATGAGGAGAAACTTCTTCACTCAGAGAGTTGTTAACCTGTGGAATTCCCGACTGCAGAGAGTTGTTGATGCCAGTTCAGTGGATATATTCAAGAGGGAGTTAGATATGGCCGTTACGGCTAAAGGGATCAAGGGGTATGGAGAGAAAGCAGGAAAGGGGTACTGAGGTGAATGATCAGCCATGATCTTATTGCATGGTGGTGCAGACTTGAAGGGCCGAATGGCCTATTCCTACACCTATTTTCTATGTTTCTATGTTTGTAGAGCTGTTGAATTGAGAGTGGCTTAGTCAATCACATGATGTTCACAGGACTCAATAAAACCCCAGTCAGTTGGGTTTAGAGGATCCACGATGAGGCATGCGGTTGTGAACCTAGTGGATGAACTGGTAATGTGTAGTGTGATGGCTAAACCTTTGTTAATAAACCAACTAGTTCTTAATAGCAATGTGTTACTATGAATGCTTAAGCAAATAACCCATGAAGCAAATACATGACGACAGGATAGATGCTGAGAGATTGTTTCCCCAGGCTGGAGAGTCTAGAACTTGGGGCCCTAGTCTCAGGATAAGGGGTCCGCCATTTAGGATTGAAATGAGAAATTTCTTCACTCAGAGGGTTGTGACTCTTTGGAATTATCTACCCCAGAGGGCTGTGGATGCTCAGTTATTGATTATATTCAAGACTAAGGCGGGAAAGTGGAGTTGATGTAAAAGTTCAGCCATGATCTTATTGAATGGCGGAGCAAGCTCATGGGACCGTATGGCCTTCTCCTGCTCCTATTTCTTGTGCTCTTAATAGAAAGGAGAATCCTCGACAGTATAAACAATAATATTAATAAACTTAAAATCAGAACTCACAAATAAATTGTGAAAAAATTGTAAATGTTGGAAATCTGAAATAAAAACATAAAATGCTAGAAATTCCATTCAGTATCTATAAAGATAAGAAAGATTTAATATTTTGGATGCAGTCCCTTTGTTAGAAACAAAACTGGAAGGACAGTAGACCCCTTTATAGAGCTGAACAAAACAAAGGGGTGGGCTGGTGGTGGTGAAGAGTACCACAGGCAAATGTCAAGCATTAGGAATCTTTCATCCTGTTACCAAGAGGATTAACTGATGAGTGTACCAGCTTGGTTCAGTGGTAGCTTCTTGCTTCTGCATCAGGAGGTTGCAGATTCAAGCCCTACTCCAGGACTTGAGCACATAATCTCGCTGATATTTCAGTGTAGTAGTGAGAGAGTGCTGCACTGTCGGAGTTGCCATCCTTCAAATGAAACATTCAACCAAGGTTGCGTCCCAAACAATAATCATCCCTCAGTCAACATCAGCAAGATAGATTAACTCAATACAGTTTTTGGGACCACATGGTGTGCAATTTGGCTGCTCTGTTTACTGACAAAGCATGCCAGTAGCTCAGTCTTATTTGTGCCCACAAAATCACTGGTCGGCAAGCCAGGCACTCCGAGCCTCCAAAATTCCTGCTCCCAGCGGAACCTCGGAATATTAGCCCTCCTGTTCCTGATTTTAAGAAAAGGAAAATGGAGCAGTTTCTATAACGGGCAGGTAATCTGCAATGCCAGTCTCACACCCAAGCATCAAGTTGAAAATCTATCCTGTGATCCTTGTTTCAGTCATATTTTCCCTCCAGGCTATTGACATCTCTTTTAAATTATACTATTAACCAAGTAAACCCCCTTGTTAAAGGAGCATGACAGTTAGAAAACCTAACAAATTAAATCATAATTTGGTTTCCGGGGATGATGGTGCACTCCAATCCCTCCAGTGACCACCTGTCGTGGAAGGCCTTGAGCATACCGGTTGACACTGCATGCCCAGGCTAATGACAACTATTTCAATTAAACGATAAAGCCAAGTGCCCCCTTATTAAAGGGGCTCTAGAACCGACAAATTAACAAATAAAACTTCAGTGAAACCTTAACCAGTCAAATTAAAATTTGGTTGCCAGGACTGATGATGCAGTCCAGTCCCTCCGGTGCCCACTTCTGACCCAGGCTAATAACAACTATTTTAAAGTAACGTTAATACAAGTGTCCCCTTTTGTAAGGGCATAAAAATCACAAATTAACTAACAAACATTAAAGGGAATCTTGACAAATCAAATCAAATAAAATTAAAATTTTGTTCCCTGTTGAAATGATGCACTCCAGTCTCTCCGGTGTCCATCTCTCGCGGAAGGCCGCGAGCGTACCGGTGCACATCTCATGCTCCAGCTCCTGGCGTGAACGTAACTATGGAAGAGAGGCAGGCAGTCAGGCTGAACAACCCCTCAACCGCCCGCTGCCTGGATCAATTAATGGACCCAGGCTAATGACAACTATTTTAATTAAACTATAAAGCCGAATGCCCCCTTCTTAAAAGGGCACTCGAACCAACAAAATAACAAATAAAACTTTGTGAACCTTAAATGGTCAAAACAATAGATCTACAACTATTTTAGCAGAACCTGAAATCAAATGCCCCCTTTTGGCATGGGCATTAGAACCCACAAATTTCCAAATAAAACTTTAACTACAATTTAAATCAAATTAAAATTTGATTGCCTGTGGTGATGATGCGCTCCAGTCCCTCCCATGCCCACCTCTCGCAGAAGGCTGTGAGCGTACCGGTGGACACCGCGTGCTCCATCTCCAGGGGCACCCAGGCGTGAATGTAACCGCAGAAGAGAGGCAGACAGTCAGGCTGAACGGCCCCCTCGACCATCTGCTGCCTGGATCGGTTAATGGACCCAAGCTAATGACAACTATTTTAAATGTCAAACTTTAAATCAAGGCTATTAACAACTATTTTAAGCAGAGCATAATATCAAATGTCCCCTGTTTGCAAGGGCACTAGAACCCACAAATTAACAAATAAACTTTAACGGAAACTTAAATCGGTCAAATTAAAGTTTGGTTGCCGGGGGTGATGATGCACTCCAGTCCCTCCGGTGCCCACCTCTTGCGGAAGACCTCGAGCATACCAGTGGACACTGCGTGCTCCATCTCCAGAGACACCCTGATGCGAATGTAGCCGTGGAAGAGAGGCAGGCAGTCAGGCTGAACAACCCCCTCAACCACCCGCTGCCTGGACAGGTTAATGGACCCAGGCTCATGACAACCCTCAAATCCAATGAACAGCAATTACCACTTAAAAGTCACATAGTTAACCAATGAGTCATTACTGTTTAAACAGAAACCCAATGAATCCCTGACACTATCCAACGTGCCTTTAGAGACACTGATCCAGAGCTCTGTCAATCAAACAAAGAGCAATCAGGTTGGTCACATGATGAGTTACAGAGCAATCACCTTATGACTGTTGACTAATGATATTGCTTAAAAGCCTCACTAAGATTTCAAATGTTACATTAGCACTATTGATTGCTAAAAAGCATCAATCAATTGGAAATGATCAATTATCATCATTGGCCAATGAGATTGGTCAAACAAGACACTCACTAATTTTATATTATACAGCTTGATAGCCACCTGTTCCTCACTGAAGCTAGTGATTGGTGCTGGTATATAGTTATACAGCCAGTGCTAGCTCTTCAGTAGTCATTCTTCATTATTAAGTGTGGACAAGGATATTTGACTGTGGGTGAATCACAGCCAAGCCTAATTCTAAGTAATTGAGTGTTGGTCTTGCTAAACTGGAGATACAAATTGTTATGCTTCTGTCACTGCCACAACAGAAATGAACTAACTCTGCACGGCATACTGTGATGCCTTTAACCACGAAGGTATCACAGTGCAACTAAGTGGTATCTGCCTTCCTGGACTATATGAGAGTACGCACCTGTGGACCCCCTTTTTTCTAGTCTTTTTCTTCTAGTGACAGTTAGTTGTTGTGCAGCTGTTCAATTACAAAAAAACTGACTGCCAAATTAACTGTAAAATCTGCCATGCAGAGTCACAGTGTATTTTTTTCTCTCACCTTGTTAAGAGTAACATTTATAATTTACATTTAATGTCATCTGCTAAGTTCTCCATCACATACAAAATAACTTGCTCCACTTAAGATGGCCATAAATGCATCAGTCTTA